>NW_027526422.1:105707605-106331259 GCF_048455015.1 Haemaphysalis longicornis
CCGGCACAGCGTCAGACCCAGCTATACTGCGCAACCGAGACGCACAGCAGGGCACGCGCCAGCGCCAGCGCCAGTGCGTCTGACGTGGCTATGAGGTCACTCCTCTGGAATGCGCAGACCGGCGAATATGCAGACCGAATTCTCTGCACACCCGTACTCCAATTGGATTAGATTTCCAATCCAATCCAATACAATCCAACTTAATCCAATCCAATGCTCCTCGCGCTTGCGCAGCACGGCCCTTCAAGGTCCAGGCGAAACTGCTCAAGCTCGGCCAGTGTAGCTCACGCTACAAAATGTAGCACCACGCTTAGCGAGGCCATCGTGTGTTAGAACTTTCCCTGTTGCGGCGTGTAACTACGTAGACAGAGATGAGGGAGGGCCACTCACGTCGAAGTACGCCTTGGCGGTGGCGCCGGTGCTGAGGATGCCGAAGAAGGGGAAAAGCACGAGCGGCATGAGCGACGTCGCCGTCAGGTGGATGGGCTGGACCGTCCAGTAGCTGCCCATCCAGATTATTGCGTAGGCGCACAGGCCGGCCTGCAACAGAGGGGCTCTGGCTACAGGCTCCCGCTTACCTATTTCGAAAAGATATTTGCGCGTTACGAAAGCTGAACAAGAACCTGAACGGAAAACATTGGGAACATTTGTATTTGACGTTTTTTAAAGATGTGCTGAACGCCGCATGTAAATATTCTAACGCACTTGCTACGTCGAAGTGCTCCGCCCAAGAGTTTTTGCGTGCGCCAACTAAGTTCACACGATTGACTTGGTCCAGCGGCGAGGTTCTAATTCGTTAGGGTGCCTTTCCAGGGCCCGGAACGGGGGGCCCCGAGGTTATTTCAGTTGCCCGAGGCGCCCTAGCCACCGCGACTCTCAGGCGACAAAGCGGCGCCAGACCGCGATAGCTCACAAGTTAAAAACGTAAATTTATTGTTATTTTATATTATTTTTAAAGCCCTTTCTTTATAGTTTCTTTTGTGTTTAAAGCCGCGTAAACATTCTGAAAAATAAAAGGATGCTTTGCTGCAAACCACACCCTCAGCGATCAGATTTACTCCGGGTAATTCGTGATCACATAATTCAAGCACCTACACACGCACAATTGCCTGCGGAGCAACGGGCAAGCTTTTCGCTCCGCTCCCTCATTACGCAGGCGCGGTGCGTGGTGACCTGCGCAACTTGTTCTAAGCTCGTTCTAAGCTTCGTTCTCCTCCGCCCCAAACTCCTCACTACTGTCATTCCCTTCCCCGCGCTCAGCGCTGGCCTCACCGAGGCTCTACACATTGGTTACGCCGGGCTTTTCGAGTCTTACGCCTGACTTATCAAAATTCGTGTTTAGCGCAAAACCTTGGCTCACAGTGAGTATAACTCGTTATTCGGCAATCATGACCTATAAAGGACTGCCAAATCCGGAGACGTCACAGGTCTACGTTAGCAATATTTCAACACCTATTGGAACCAGGCAGATATGTAACACATACAAAAGCTGCGCTCGCATGAGACCCATCCACATGTGCCTTAGGGCACGTCAACCATCGCGGCTTGAATAAAAGATTGGCAGCTTCTAAACGATCAAACTGGCTCGCTCAACGCACAGCTTAATGCCATTGCGCTGTCTTCACCCTGCTAAATAATTGTCCGCGGCTTAACTCAGTTATGCGTGAGTGCGGTTAATGTTATTGTTTATCTTGGTTCCCTGTAGGGTTACGACACTTGTCGAGGCGTGCGGCTCGTTCTTCCTCCCTCTCCTCGGCTCGCTGCCTCCTCTTCGTTTCGCTACGACGATGAAGCCTGACGACGAATTCCACCGAGCGCCCTTTCTATATATATGACTTTTCTCTTTTCATTATTATTTATTTATTTATTTATTTATTTATTTATTTATTTATTTATTTATTTATTTATTTATTTATTTATTTATTTATTTATTTATTTATTTATTTATTTATTTATTTATTTATTTATTTATTTATTTATTTATTTATTTATTTATTTATTTATTTATTTATTTATTTATTTATTTATTTATTTATTTATTTATTTATTTATTTATTTATTTATTTATTTATTTATTTATTTATTTATTTATTTATTTATTTATTTATTTATTTATTTATTTATTTATTTATTTATTTATTTATTTATTTATTTATTTATTTATTTATTTATTTATTTATTTATTTATTTATTTATTTATTTATTTATTTATTTATTTATTTATTTATTTATTTATTTATTTATTTATTTATTTATTTATTTATTTATTTATTTATTTATTTATTTATTTATTTATTTATTTATTTATTTATTTATTTATTTATTTATTTATTTATTTATTTATTTATTTATTTATTTATTTATTTATTTATTTATTTATTTATTTATTTATTTATTTATTTATTTATTTATTTATTTATTTATTTATTTATTTATTTATTTATTTATTTATTTATTTATTTATTTATTTATTTATTTATTTATTTATTTATTTATTTATTTATTTATTTATTTATTTATAGGGAATCCCTAGGTTCCCTAGCCGCCACAGGTTCCTTAGGAACCGCTGCCAGCTACGGTCTCTCGGTGCGGCCACCGGTCACAGCAAAACGGCGAGAATACCGCCATTGTAGCTCTTGAAACACGGCCTTTCCAAAGTCGACACGTGTACCGACAATGGATACGCGATCCGCACGCTTCTTTCTCAGACTACCGATATTACATTGACATAGATTTTAAAGGCGCGGCGAACATCGTCGCCGAAACGCATCATACTCCAGTTCGCATATGTGACCCCCGGCCCCATATTACCCAGAAAAACGACACGACTTATCGCATGTCACGTGTTTCGCTTACTATCACTCAGGACTATCAAGGGCTACTACACCACGTACCACAAACCGGCCCTCCTCATCAAAGTGGTTCGGTACTTTTAAGAGAGGTTCCGTGGTTTCAGATAGGGCATTTGCGGACGCCGGCTGGATGCCCGCTTTCGAAACCTAGCCAATAAACGCTTTCGTAGTAAAGCTTTCAGAAGACCTCTGCACTTGCAAAAAGGCATGGCGGTTTAAATTTGGCGCAACCTAAGGCACATGTGCTTATCTGAATAGATAGCGCGAGTTTCAACTCACATGAAGAGAAAACAGAAATTTGCGTAATTTGAGAAACAAGCCCTTGGTAGCAAGCTCAATTTCATAAGAGCCGAGAACATTTTTTTGTCCCAAAAAACACGACGATTATCGAAAACAGTAATTTTGCGCTAACCAGCAGTGAAACGATATGGGTAATACCGAAACACCGGAACCTACGGCACAGTTTCGTATCTGAATGAATAGCTAGAACTTAAAAGATCATGAAAAGAAAATAAAAATGTGTAAATTTAAGAAACAACCCTTTGCTAACCCGCTGGAAGTGCTGAAAACACTATTACACCACGGACACAACTAATATTGAAAGAATTGTTTTGCGCTACAGGACATCATCAGTGAAACGATATAGAGAATACTAAAAATGGATCTATGAAACAGCTCCTTCGATTTTCTGAATGAGACTGCGACCCACTCGTTCTGCCTAAGACTGTTTTAACTGGAAAGCCTTCGCCGACGTACAGCTCCCAACATTTGGTTTCGTTCTTTTGCGACTTCCTAACAATCTTTTATGACACTTGGCGGTGTGTTTCTGTTGCTCTCCAAAGCGTTTCTTTGTACGTAAAATGCCTTGCCTTGTTCTGGGTGTATAAAGGCAAGGGAAGCAGGAGAAGCGGCACCGCGATGACGAAGATGAGTGGCCAGGCCCTCCTCAAGTAGCTTTGCTTCGGTTTCTCCATCGGTACTACGATTCTTGGTCACCTAGACGTAAGAAAAGCAACAATGGACGTCACTCCTAACAGTACGCGCAGAGCACATTATTGTCTACATACCGAGGCCGAAGTGCAAAAGCAGAGTTTATGCATTTTAGAGTGACCGCTCGACTGTCAACGAAGGGGCCCATTCAAGAACAACTTCGGCCACTATCTAGTAAGCCGAAAAAAGCTCGGACGTTTGGTGAACTGATTGCTTGCGAGTAAACTGAATTTGGAAATGAACAAAGGCAAGTTTCTTGAAAGAGAACAGCAGCCCTGAATGATCAGAGGCCTGTAGCTTGTCTAAAGCTGTTATCAACAAAATGATTAGTGATCTATTGTGCAGTGCGCAACCTGAGCGACTATTAAAGGCGTAGAATTACGAGCAAGGTCGTTCGAGTTGGCATCAGAGATGAAGAACAAAACTGCTGCACTTTATCTCGGATCCACCGAATCAAAATTTGGTGGCATGATCACATTGCTTCCAATGGCAAATCGTACCAGTCGATGGTCATGCCGCTACTTGCTAACGTCAATCTATTCTTGAAAGCGGAAAAACCAACTCCTTTTCTACAAATTATGAGGGAATCGAAATCGAATCTCGCCCGGTTTTTGTTCCCACGTGTACCTTTGTGGCTATGAATTCCGATAACGTACCACAAACAGTTTCGCTGTGAAAATGGAACGATTACCTAACATGAGTTGTACTCATGCCTTATCAGGCTCCTGTCACAATTGTACCTGCGTAATAACCTCGGTTAAGTGCGTCTGAACGAGCCCCGAATGCGGGTTAAGGTGACAAACTGTGTTACCACTTTATACGTCTCCAGGCAATTCTGGAAGTTCGTGATACATTCGGTTGGTGATTACGAGCAAATTACGGAAAGAAAAATGGCTGGCGATTACTATACCGCCTGATACGAAATTTGCGGGCAGCGCGAAGTGCAGTGTTCTCGGTCAGTGCGCATAGCTGCTGTGTCTCAGGAAGTGAAAGCGTGATCAGCGGACGCACGGGGGCGCACGTTACTCTGCCGTTATCCGATTCTGATTGTAGGGTTTAACGCGCAGACGCAACGCAGGCGATAAGGCGCGCCGTAGTAGAGGGCTCCGGATTAATTTTGACCGCCTGGGGATGTTTAACGTGCGCCGAAACCTCGTGCACACGGGCGTTTTTTATTTTCGCTGCCATCAGAAAAGCGGCCGCCGCAGCCAGGAATCGAACCCGCGACCCCGTGCTCACCAGCGCAACGCCTTGGTCACTGAGCCACGGCGGCGGGTTACTCTGCCGTTATCTGTGTTCAATCGTGTTTGAACCTCCCGCGAACATGTCACGTTGTTCGTATGAGCCACGCAACGAGGATGACGACGAAGGACACGCAGGGCCAATGAACATGCAGCACACAGCGCG
This sequence comes from Haemaphysalis longicornis, assembly GCF_048455015.1. NCBI lineage: Eukaryota > Metazoa > Arthropoda > Arachnida > Ixodida > Ixodidae > Haemaphysalis > Haemaphysalis longicornis. The sequence goes on from NW_027526422.1 coordinate 105,712,855, forward strand.
TGCTGGGCTTCTGTGCCTCTTACATATACTTAAAAGAACAAGGAGCTTGCGTTCATGGATGCGGTTTAGCGTTTTCTTTCTCGGGCGCCATTTGACGCGAGGGCGGTTTTCACACGCGACTGGCGTAGGCCCAGCATGTTTCCCTCACCCTCACACTTTCGTAGGAGCGTCTCGCGCCGCGTCGACAAACCACCCTCCCCTTCACAAATTCGCGACACTCCCTTCCCTTATTTTCTGTCAGTCTTCTGCGTTCACGTCGTTCGCTCGTTTACGACGCCGTGGAAGCTGCCGAAGCACAGTAGCGGACGCGTAAGAGCAGCGCACTAGTAATGCGTACCATTCGTCTTACAGTCCCAGCACGGCCAAGGCGCAGAAAGAAACTGCCTGCATGCCAAGTGGAAACTGCTTTAACGCTGCCTTGACGGTCAACATGCCGCAAGGACAAAGGCGTGCGTATACGGTCTTTAAACCCTCGACTTTTCTTGCTCAGTTTTAGTTACCGTAAAAATCCGAAGTTTATTTAAAGAAGCCATGACGAGAAAATACAACCTCGTTTAATTTGAAAGAACTAGGATTCAGTATCTCACTCAGCTCCATTAGAGCCAAAAAAGATGTTTTTTAACGAAAAAGAAGCAAGAAGTATTTAAAAACTTTCAAATTTTGCGCCACAGTGACGTGTATAGGCAAGAATGACGTCATACAGGCCAACAATGGGCCTCCTCGATTTTCTAGTCCCGGATCGTCCACGGACAGTCCGAGGATTGTCTTTGGACCGGATATTGCGTCATGCTTACGTAGCCGGGTAGTCCCGGGCAGTCCCGACGTGCTTTGCGTCACAAAATCGAGGACCGGACTACTTCCGTCGTTTCGAAAATCGTCTGCTACGCGAAATGTCGGCGGCGGACTTGCGCGCGCTCATGGATGTCGCAGATTTCGACAGTTCGGAGTCGGAAGACTTCACTGACAGCGACGAAGATGATGAGGTGGGAGAGTTTGTGTCCACGGTGTCGCTTTTAAGCAAGTTAGCGAGGGACGAGCGGCACCGAGTCCCACTCTACGTGGAAAGCGTTGTGCCTCGCTACACGGACTTCGAGTTCAAGAAGCTGTTTCGACTGTCGAGAGCTACAACAGAAGCCCTCGTTGGAGAATTTTCAACGTCATCGTTTTACCCGCAAGGTAATCGAGGCAGGCCCAAGATAACCTCCGAGAAGACTGTGCTGCTGGCACTTACGTACATTGGTACGCAGTCGACTCTCTACAGAATCGCCGACAAGTTCGACGTCAGCGAGTCGACTGTACACGTTGCCATCACCCGTGTTGTGGGATTCCTGCTAGAAATCAGCGCTCGAGAAATCCGGTGGCCCAACGTCGACGAGCGTGAAAGGATCAAGAGCTCGTTTCTTTCTCTGCGTCGCGGACCCGGAGGAGGACTGCCAGACGTGGTCGGGGCAATCGACGGTTGCCACATTCGCATTTCCCGTCCCTCGGAGTCTGCGGACAGCTACTTCAACCGCAAGAAGTTCTACTCGATCGTCATCCAGGGTGTGTGTGATGGAGACTTAATGTTCACAGACGTGTTCGTTGGGTTCCCTGGAAGCGCACATGACGCCAGGGTGCTCCGGGAGAGCTTCTTTTTTCAAGATGCGGCGTCCAAGTGTGAAGGTGAGGTTTTAGCGTGCCGTTGCTATTATGGAAATAAATAAAAAACACCATTGTTACGTTTGGTTTGTCCGCTTAGGTATGTCCAAAAGCTTGGGCACGATGAAGCTAATGTTTTAATTTCCCTACGGCCCCGTGCCCCCAGATTGTTTGCCAAATTAAGGGATTCTTGGAGATTTTGGGGAAGGCCATCGCTTGCTTTGTTTCAGATTCTCGGCAAACCGTTTCGTGCCACCGTTGTTGTACGTATGTTGGTGATGGAAAAGCTGTTTAGATGCGGAGAAGACAACCTAGATTAGTTTAATGCGAACTCGTAGGCGGAACATTCAGCACATTCTTATCCTAAGCCTGACTGCTTTCAACTTTTGCAGGCGGATACCTCATCGGTGATGCAGCATACCCGCTGTTGCCATGGCTGCTGCCCCCATACAAGCAAACAACGGGGAACTGGCAACCACACATGTCTACCTTCAACACCGCACACAGCCGGCAGCGGGTCGCCATTGAGCGCGCCTACGGCTTACTGAAGGCCCGCTTTCAACGCCTCCTCTACGTGGACGTGGCCAGCATTGGGTTCACTGTGGACATTGTGCTGGCAGCCTGCGTCCTTCACAACATTGCAGGAAGGGCTGCTGACGCGATGGATGAGGAAGATGTGGACCTGGACAGTGCGGCTGATACCTTGTCTCCAGATTCACCACAAGAACAGGAGACGACTGGTCAAGCAGCTGCGCTGCGAGACAACATTGCTCGCTCTTTAGAGTCCCATTAGGTCTAACAACGAGTTCTTTCTGTGTGTGTGTGTTGTGCATGTAGCAAGGAATATGGATGGCGCCTTTTCGCACTAGAAACTTTTATAATTATTTTATTTTACTGTGTCTGCGTGAAGGTTTGTTTGAGTGCATTCTCTGTATGTCTGACAACAGTAATATATTAACTAGCAACTTTTCATGACACAATAGTTTTATTTTACTGTGTTTCTGCAAATGCACGTGTTTGTTTGAGTGCATTATCTGTATGTCTGACAACAGTAATATATTACCTGGCAACTTTTTATGACAGAAGCGTTTTATTTTACTTTGTTTTGGTAAACGTTCATTTGACTGTGTGCACTGTACGTCTTTTTGACTGGCAATTCGTGACTGCGCTGTTCATTTGACAACAGCGATACATAACTGCTTAGCAAGGTAAGTTGACGGGTTTCTGGGGCATTAAACCAGTGAGCATGGGCGTCGTCAGGGGGCTGCAAAAGGGGCACGACCACCGCGGGGTGAGGGGGAAACGACGCTGGTGGAGGCTTTGGGATTTGGGGCGAGGGTGAACCTCAACTTCAAGGCCATAGAGGTGACGAAGAGGCGACTGGAGTGGTGGTGGAGGAAAAGTAGGGAAGGGATGGGTACGCAGGCGGAGTAATCATACGGATGAGAATTTAGAACAGCGAGGGGAGAAAAAAGGGGGGTGGGGGCGATGAGTTTTTAAGCAAGGAAGAGAGGGAGATGGGAGGGAGGATGCAAATCTATTAGGTTAGCTGGGAGTAGGGCATGTAAACGTAATAAAACAGGCAAGTCGGTTGCTGACAACCGACGCCCCGATTCAAAGGGATCCAATCCACTAATCATTATCATCAGCTTCAGGTGTTTTACTTTACAGGTGCAGAAAAAATAACAGAACACCAAAACATCAACACAAAACAGATATAATCTAAAATATTAAAAACATAAGGCATCAGTTAGCAGTGCGAAAACACTTTGTTGAATGAAAGAAGCAGTAACACTCTAGCAATTTTGCACATTTTGGCGGCCTGAAGCGGCCGCAATCTTGTCGCCTATCTTCTCAAGCACGGCAATGCGTTCCCGGTGACGCCTCTCACGGGAAGCCTCAGCCTCTGCCCGGGCTGCAAGGCGCTGTCTGTGTCGCTCCTCAGCGGCCTGCTGGAATGCGCGGACACAGCCCGCAATCAGCGCGCGGGTGGTCTCTTGGCGGGGTTTTTTGGCGGCGGGTCCTGCCGGGGGCTGGGGCAACGGCCCGGCTTCCTCGGTGTGGACACCATCAGGCACCTCTTCCTCCTCCTCGTTCAGTGGCTCTTCCAAGCTTGGGCTTGCGCACGTGCGGTTGCTGCGATCAGAGAATCACTCAGGATACCGTCAAAAATTTGGAGAAATGCTCCTAGATGAGCGTATTTCGCTTCAAAGTACGCGAAAAAATTGTTCGCGCAAAATGCTTTTGACATGCACACATCGTAAATTAATGCATTTCGCTCAACGTTACATTGTCACTTGCAAAATATTAATTTGTAAGTCGCGTGAGTGGCCCGAGAATTATTCACATATTAGAATATATGAAAAGTTGCTAATTCGAAAACAAGGCGAAAAAAAAACCAACGAGATAGCCACTTTAAAAGCACTGTTTGGCACCTAGCAACCGAAGCAGTACAGCGACCCCTTTCCTTTCTTTTTTTTTTTTTTTTTTTGCTGAAGCGGGAAAACGTACCGCACTAGGAAGTGGCATGTCGACTTGTGAATTACGTTTTCAGGGCGCTTATTTGGTTAGCTCTTTTCCGTCAGTTCCATGTGTGGCTAGAACATATATGCTTGGACTCTAGCTCTCTTAATTGACTATTTGGAGCTAAAACTGTAATTCACTCCGTTTGGGGGGCTGTCCTCTCTTCCATGCTTTCTGCGAGCGAATATATATACCTACCAGTGCACTCCCTTTACTTTAGATAAGTAGCAAGAAACATGCACTTACTCCGTGCTGGTCCGCAGGATCCCTGGACCGCGCAGATACGTGGGGTTCATCGCGTGGTTTTCTTCAAATACATCCTCAAGTTCCCTGCACACGCAATTGCTCACACTGTGAGTGCATTTACATTATGAATGGCGCACACACCATCATGGAAGCTTGAAAACAAGCAACAGCAGTATTGGCGAGGAGGGGACAGTTCTTATATTCTTACGATTTGCTGCAAAAAAAAAAAAAAAAAAAACGCTGGGCCAAACATTTGTGTAGTTGTTATCCATTTTAGAGTTCCTGCTCCCACACTTCGTCAGTTTAAAAAATAATGAATTTTATTCAAGTCACTTTGAAGAAAATCAAGCGCAGCGCTGGGTCATTTTTTGGTCTGCGCACATGTAGTTAATGATTACCTGTGAAATGGACAGGGCTTCGCGCGATTGTTGCCTGAGGTGTTCTGATGCCTCGAATGTTTTTTGTACTGTCGTTCCAGCGTCCTCCAACGGTTTTCCACTTGACTCCACGAAAGTGTAGTGCCAGGGAATTCATTGTTTAGGCTGTCGGCCAGCTCCGCCCACATCTGGCGCTTCGTTTTAGTCTTTTTTCGCGGATCTTCTTTGAACTCTTTGAATTTTTCAATTAAAAACAACGATTTATGTCGAGGCCAAAGCTCGGCCGCGGCCGACTCGTCGCGGCTAGGCACTTCTACCGGGGTATCTTCGCCGTTCAGAGTGTCACGGGCTGGCTGGCTGACCGAGGAGCCCGCAGCACGCGGAGTCAGGAAAACTCGAACGCCGTCTGCACACCATTAAAACACACAGATGTGCTGCGTATAAGCTCGCGCAGCGCCCGCTACGTGCGAAATTTGAGTCTAGCACGTACCTGAATTAACGTATACAGGCTCGCCACCGTCTAGCACCGGCCTCTGGTTGCTGTCTACAACTTGAAAAATGGTCAAAACTTCGCTCTGCTCCATTGCGAATGCAGTGCTGGCGAGCGGAGGGCTTGCCGGTTCAGCAAAGCAAGAGCAGACGATTGTCGTTGCGCACCTCCTTTTTCAAATTCACCGCTCGCGACAGTGTCGTCTGCTAGTTGCCGGACCGAAATCCTCCGGGCTGGCCGGGGCGTCCGGGGATCGTCCGAAGCCGTCAGTCCGAGAAAAACGAGCGCGTTCGGGCAACTTCCGGACTAGTGGGCGGAGCGTCACAAAAAATCGAACGCTGGATCGGTGTTCCCGGCAGTCCGCGGACGGTCCGGGACTGATAATCGAGGAGGCCCAATAGAACATAATTTTTAGTGCGTTAACTGCACGTTAGCATGCAAGTGATGCGGTGAAATGGAACTAGAGGCCCCATTACCGACGTCCAGTCATGTGTCGTCGCGACAGGTCAGTTAGGTGGCCGCCAATCGCACAAACAAGGTTCCGTGACGTCATAGAAAAGTTGCGGGAAATTGGCTAGGGGGTCGCGACTGCGTCAAACGTTTTCTTTGATATCTCCGTTATTTGTTCGATGATTACGATGATATTGGTATCATTGTTATCGGGACTAAGCAGTCTTTCTAATAAACCCAGCTTGTATTTTGTCTTCATGGCTCCTTTGAAGGAGTTCTGAGACGAAAATTTTATGTTCCACTTTTATTGCTTTTATCGATGCTTAATTGTCTGGCGACCCGAAACAGCATTTTAAATACTTCAGCGCGCGATAGTAAATTACATTGAACGGCCTGAAAATTGTTTGTTTCAAATTCCCGCGCTTTCATCCCGGAAGGCGCATATCACAGAGTCCCGATATGATTTAACCGCTTTGTGCGGACGTCAAAACGCTGGGGAGGCCGGTTGTTTCGACCGCGCCGTGTAACATTCTCCGAGCTTGCCACGCTCTTTCGTTTGGCTTTCCGATAAGCTTGCCTGCTTGCGGCGATAACGGCTCCTTTTTTGTTTTGTTTTCGCCTCCCTCTGATTGGTTCGACAGAGCACAAAAAGCGCGTCGCTGAGTGAATAAACGGGATTGTCTTCCTGGCACTGCGTGAGTCGTCTGTTCCACGGCACCCGTCGGTCGTCCAGCCGCTGAACACGTAACAGCCGCCGCCGGAGCTGAACGACTGAGCTGCCTGAAGGTGCTAGGCCTACCATTGCGGCGGAAATTCGACGACCGCTTTCAATAAGAGTCGTGATGGCGACCTCTATTGCGATTCCGGGCTATATTATCGCTTCCTTTCCCGTGTGTGAAACTATTTTTGCCAACAGTGCTTTTCTGGGCAGCGGTTATGTCTGTAGCTACGTACACCCGTTCGCGAATGCACCGGCGCCCAGAAACCGCTCGCGGGGTCGCGCGCGTGAAGTGGCGTCACGAGTTTTTGACGAGCGCGATCCCGTTACTGCGCCGAGTTGCTGGTGTGGGCCTGCTTTTTGCATTCGTCGCACGGTACCTGCTTTGTATAACCGATAGCAGTCTCACTACCTTAAAGGAGTACTGACACCAATTTTCGGCGTAATTATTATTGCACAGTTCGCTTCCTTTACACAACAGAATACCCTGGCTGAAATATGAGCGGCCTGGGAAGCGAAGAACATACTTCAATTGGATCGCATTTATCGGGCCGACATGGCAGCGCGCGGAGCGGCACTCAGAAAATGGACATCAGCGTGACATCATCCCGTGAAAGCCAAAAGAAGTGACGCGACAGCGCTCGTCAAAAACTCGTGACAGGCACTTAACGCGCCGATTCTTTGGTTGGGCAATCGCAGACTACAAGTATGTGCTACTCTGAGGTACGCAACACTTTCCTAGAATACCCGCAGCAACTTTCGGGTGCGCAGTTCGTAGGCCTAACGTTTGGGTTGGGGTGCTTGGCGGGAATCAGTACCTGCTACCTGGCGTCCGCTTCGACCATGTCGCAGCATGAAAGGAATCAATAATGTCCAGCTGAGAGAATTTCTGCACACCGCAACAGTAACATTTCAATGCGTATTCTTTGCCCGGTACCCCCATAGCCAGGACCACGTAACGCCCTGCATTTCCACAAAAATGCAGATATCGATGAAGTTCCTCCTGTAATCGCTATAATGGCGTAAATGGAGATAATTGGTCGCATTAAATTAGGAACACTAAAAATAAACAAAAATATATGTAACAAATTACGGAAAATGGCGAAACACCCTGCGAAAGTTCCACCTGTAACCGTTATACAGCGTAAATGGAGATGATCGGTCGAACTAAATTTCGATAGACTAACGAAATGAAAAAAAAATATAAAATAACTATGTAAAATGGCGAACCGTGTAACGCCCTGCATTTTCACAATACAGATTTCGCGAAAGTTCGAAATGTAATCGTTGTAATAACGTAAATGGAGACAATTGGTGGGACGAAATTTTGAAAAAACTGAAAAAATAAGAAAAATTTAAAATAATTACGGAAATTGGCGAACCGTGTAATGCCCCGCATTTCCACAATAATGAAGATTTCGCAAAAGTTTCCCGTGTAATCGCTATAACACCGTAATTGGAGACAGTTAATCGGACAGGATTTAGAAAAAAATGGCTGGAAGAAACCCACACTCAAGACAGGCGTCATAACGATGTTACAGATTAGTAGATAATTCTCTGAATTTCCGCAGAATTTTCTTTCCTGATTTTGTTTTTACTGCATTGTAGGGCCGTTCATGGTGCCCCCTGGAAAAATTATGCGAAATAATGTGTGCTAAGGGCGCCTACTTCGAACATCCAATCAACCGAAGAGGCTTCGAAAGCAACTAGAACAGCTATCCACGAGTAGGTACACAAGAATCCTACTTCATCCTATTGTGTGGCTTAGACCACAGATACAGCCAACATTGTTTCCGAACAGGCTGCTCTGAGTCGTTCATTAGTGGACGGGAGAGGCGAGATTACACGACCCTTAAGACGTCCGGCTCGAGGAAACAGTGACGCATCCTCAGCGAGCGACTGGCCAGCGCTAGGGGAAGGCAGTACGACTCCCTCCTCCTTCGAGCGGGTCGCCTGTCCCTACTGCTACTCGGCACAGAATTCCTCTTTGAGGATTAAGAGTAGAGGACCTCAACAATATGCGAAAAGCGACAGATTTCAATACGATGTGTTACCTGCTTCGCGTGCGAAGAGTGTCAGGAAGTACCAGGGTCTCGTTGAAAGTTGGCCCTGCTTCCAAGGTCGTCCGCTTTCCGCACAGGGTGAAAAAAGCTGGAATGGAACGCGCTGAGCTCTCCTCCTTCGCAGAAACGGGGACAGAAGGTCTTGGAGACACGGCTATGGTTGGTTGGTTGGTGGACCGAAAAATGGCGCATACCCACTTAGGGGGATTGGCCAAGAAGAGTTATGTTTTCATTACAATCAATCATGCGAGGCAAAATAATGGAGCAGAAGAAAGAATTTGGGCTAGGTTAATGAGAGAGAGATAGAAAGGCAGAGAGAGAGAGAGAGAGAAAACACAAAAAAAAACAACAGAGAGAAGAGTAGGAAAACTATAGGGTGTATTCACAGGGCTTTGGGCCGCGCGGCGGCGCTACCTGCGCAGAGGCGACGACGCCATATTTTAGGTTGCACTCCACCGCGCGAGCAGCGCGTTTCCCGACGCGCAACGTGGTTTGCAGCGTGCTGCTGGCAAGAACGTTCATGTGAACGGTGTTTTTTCTGCGTGATTCATGGGTTAGCGAATGCCTCGTCCTACCGAGTAGCTAGCATTGTTCTCGCTTCGAAAATCCGGACTGCGCTGGTCTCCTACAACCGCAGACCCGAAGCAGGCCGCATGACAAAACAAAAAAAGCGCGCCGTGTATTTTTTTTCCTTTCGCTGTTTCGAAGCGACGGCTAGGGCAGTGCTTGAAGGCTGTCTGTCTTCATTCGACGAATTCCCAAAGAAGTTATCGATAATATGGCTAATCAGTATCGAATCTGTTCGAACCCGTTTCATCCAGGTGGGCCACGGGACGATGGGCGCCGGAGCTTTCACCTCGCACCTCGTCACATGTTTGAAACATTCGCATGCTTTAAATGTTCACAAATGAAGGTAGCCGGCGTACTTTATGGATGAGACGAACCATACTGGCCTACCAGCCTCAACATGGGCTATACTTCGAGTGTTGAGGTGAACGCACGCGTACCTGCAGTATCGCTTCCCAGGTAATTGCGGACATCCAAATTGATCCAATTCTTCCTCGTCGCCTTCAACTGTTCTCCAATGACCAAGCGGGTTACGTGATCAGACACTAAAGCTTGACGCTGGGTACACAGTTTGACTACTTCAAAAAAAGCGCAGACACTAAAACGTTAACGTATGCAGGGACAAACTAGAGCAGTCTTTGTCACTTGTCTCTGCGCTGCTTTCGAAGTAGCCGTTCCATAATCTTGTTCTGCTTATAATTTCCGTTTCGTCTTTACCGAAAGGAAGAGACATGAAAATCATCGGTGGGATCTTTGCCGCCGCCACCATACCTAATTTTATCACGTACTTACCTCCCGATGGTTTCCACCCAGACCCTGTGCGTAATTGTTCCGCTTCATTAGGAGCTCAAATGGACGACCTTCGTGTGTTCAACTCACAGAACACTGTCGCCAGAGCACCTCGCCGTCTCTCATACTCCTCAAGAAGTGCGCAACATGCCTGGGTGCACGGTAAAACCAGCTCCTCTCTCACACGCCACCACCACATCAAATATCTTCGCAGCCTTGGGTGAAGAAATTTTCTCAACTCGCGCCATGGTTGCTTCAAGCAACGAAGGAAATCGGCGCACGGGGATGACACCGAGATAGCGCGAAATCGTCAAAACGGACCGGGTTATGCACGCCGCTGGCCGCGCCTGTCAAACCACCGGACAGTTGCATTTGTCGCGCGAAATCATACCGTCTTCAAGCACTGCCAAACAAACAAACAAAAAAACAAAAAAACGGCGAGCTTGCTTTCGTCGTTCGGCCTGCTTCGGGTCTGCGGTTGTAGACGTGAACAGCGCACCCGGAATTTCGCAGCGGAAACAATGCTGCCTACTCGTTACGACCAGGCATTCTCAAACACACGCATCACGCAGAGAAAAACACCGTCCACACGAACGTTCTTGCCAGCACCACGCGCAAACAACGTTTCGCGTCGGGAAACGCGCTGCCCGCGCGGCGAAGTGCAACCTCAAAAATGGCGTCGCCGCCGCCGCGCAGGTAGCGCCGCCGCGCGGTCCAAGGCTCTGTGCAGACACCCTATAGAAAAAGTCATCCTCATCGGAATGTTTTTTAATACACTGTAGACGAGCTGTCTCCGAAATGAAGGAGTGGATGGCGTTGCACACGTCTCTATGGCATCGGCCCAGCCTAGTCCCCCCAAACGACAAAAGCACCGGTACAGTCAAAGGCAGTCCAAGACGTAGCAGGGGAATCTCCAGCAGCCTTCTCCGATGGTTAGAAAATTGGGGGCAAAAAATAAAGAAATGTTCTTCGGATTCAATTTCCTGGAAAAAGTGGCACAAAGGGGAGGTTATCAGATTTACCCTACATAAATACCTATTACGTGGTGGCACACCACAACGAAAAGAAGTTAGCAATACTTCGCACAAGCGAGTTTGGCATAAACTTCTCTCCCAGCGGTACTTGAGGTGTTCAAGTTCAGGAGAAGTGTTCAGACCATGATCGGATGCATCTTGATTGAACAGTTTTAGCTAATATGTCAGCTGTTTCATTGAGGGTTAACCCACAGTGGCCGGGCAGCCAAACGAGCCAAGGGACACAGGAATAAAAAGTTTTGACAATAGGATGTAAAGTGTCTGAGGAGAGAGCCATGCACACGGACAAGGAGTCGGTGAGTAACATCACGGAAGAATTCGCCGGATGAAGTTTCGGGATTGCAAGGAGTAGAGCAAGAAATTCTGCATAAAAAATGGGGATAAAATCTGGTAATCGCAATTAAAAAGCACAGTTCATCTCGGAGAAAAAATGCCCACCCCAACATTTTCGTCTTTTTTCGAAGCGTCAGTTGCAATGACCAGGTGTGATGGGTATTTTGGACTGGTGAGCCAGGAGAATGTTATTGAGTATGTTAGGCGGGAGAAGCTTAGCGTTTTGGGGAAAATATTATCAAACGAAATCCTTACTACTGTGGATGGTAACTGCAAGACGGGAACTGAAAGGAGGGTGGTGTTTAATGGAGTAAGCAGCGAATTGGCAAAAATGACCTGTGGGCGCCGGAGACGAGGCCAATATATACCAAAAAGGACATTGCATGCTGGAGGAAAACAACCTGTGGTCTGGCCAGCGGGGACTCAACGAACTTTGCGAATGCATTGACGGTTAGGTATTTGAACCTGGAGTTCAGCGTCAGGACTCCGGCTTCTAAGTACAACACCCTAATCGGGACAGCGGGCAGGCCTCAGCAGCAGCGCAATGCTTGACGTCCAAGCTTCACCAAAGGCAAGAGCTTATAGGTCGCAGAGCCAGAGAACAAAACGCACCCAAATTCTCAGATTGGGCGAACATACATGCGGTAAATCATCAACAGTGTATCTGCTCTCAGACCTAATCGCTTGTGGCTAAGACCCCTCAAAAGAGCGACAGCGCGGGAGCATTTCACTGCAATGTGCTCAATGTGGAGACGCCAATGCAATTTACTGTCATATATAACTCCAAGATATTTTAGTGAATCAACCTGATGATGATGATGGTTAGGTTTTAATGGCGCAAAGCCGACTAAGGGCAAAGAGCGCCAAAGAAGAAGTTATTTAATGGTTGAGGAGACTAAATTCTAAAACGTGTGAGTAGACGTAAAAGTGACGCAAAACAAAAGACAATGGAGATGGCTGGTGTATAGGGCCAGGATGATTACACGTGATATGACAGGAGCTGCAGAATTTTTCCCTCAGCTAAAAACGTAAAAACACGTTGACGAGAAAACATTGGTTCGTCGGCTAAAAAGTATGAAGTGCTGTGGAATGTGTCGTCTGTATACTTCAGGGAAATGTTTGTGTCATGTTGTGTTAAGTGCCTTGCATTGAAAGGGGATGTGGATCACGGATAGGGCCTCTCCGCACCTGCGGCACAGAGGTCTTGGAGATCCAGTGAGCAGGTGCGAGTGCGTTGCGTGCTTGTGGCCTATCCGTAATCTAGCCAAGGCGACTTCTATGTATCTGTTGCGTGTATCGGAGGTGTACGGTCCCAAGTGTGGTTTTATTACATGTAACTTGTTGTCTGTTTGTTCACTCCAACGTGTTTGCCATGTTTTGCGAAGTTGTTGTTTGATGTACGGCTTCACGTCGGTGTAGGTTAATGTGGTTATGTCTACTGCATTCGAGAATGTAGCAGCAGCAGCCATTCGATTCGCGGCTTCATTTCCGGCTATACCACAGTGGCCAGGGACCCCGCAAAGGACCAGTTAAATGTGCGGACATACAGACATAATACTCTTGACGATCAGATTTACAATGTGATTTTTCGAAGACTTTGTTGACGACAATGCCCGCACAACACTAAGGGAATCTGTATAGATAATGGATTGTGGGAGGTGGCTTTGAAGTATATGATTGACAAGAAGAAGCACACCGTAAGCCTCTGCCGTAAAGATACTAGTATGACTATTCAGAGTTCTAGTGACATTAAGGCCGGGCCCATGCACCACGCAGGACACAGAGGTGGCAGTTCTAGAAGCGTCCGTATAAAATTCAGAACACTCATACTTCTGCTGCAAATACAAGAAGTGCTGCATGATTGCACATGTGGGAGCTCGGATTTTATCTATACGTGTGAAAGATGTGTCGCATGATACAGGCGGAGATGCCATGGTGCTATGAAATCTGTTAGAGAACTTTGGATTGTATCTAAAAAGGAGACAGAAAGCTCTGACACTCCCTCTCTAACTCTGTAAGAGAAGGGCGCAGAGAACGATGGTCGATTTAAAAGGAGTTCATTCATGGATGTATCATGAAAAACTGATTTAAAATAATGGTGGCATGGATGAAATTTTAAAGGCATAAAGGAGATCTGTGTATGCTCGCTGACGTTGTTGGTTCCATTTGTTGCACTCCACATAGAGGCTTTCGACCGGGCTAGTGCGGAAGGCGCCACACGCCAGGCGGAGCCCTAGATAGAGCACTGGGCCCAGCATTTTGAGGGAAGTTTTACTTGCTGACCCATAAACAACGCTACCATAGTCCAATCGTGAACCTATCAAGCTAGTAAAAACACGTAAAAGGAATTGTCTGTCAGCGCCAAAAGAAATGTGCGAGAGAACCTTCAGGATAGTCATTGTCTTTAAGCATTTATGTTTTTGTTGTTTTATGTGTGGGATAAATGTGAGCTTTTCGTCGACGATTATACCTAAAAACTTGTGTTCCTTTTTGACAGGAATGGAGACACCATTGAGTTGAATGTCTGGATCCGGCCGGATGCCACGCCTCTTGGAAAACAAAACACAAGTGCACTTCCCGGGATTAAATTTAAAACCATTGCTATCTGCCCAGCTTGTTAATACCAAGCTCAACCTGGCGCTCATAGACACACAAGTTACAGGATTTAAAGGAGAGTTGAACGTCGTCTACATAGATTGAACAGGAAATCGACGGTGGCAGCGCCTTCCTACGGAAATTCATTTTCACAATGAAAAGGGTGCAACTTAAAACTCCACCTTGCGGCACTCCATTTTCCTGCACATGAACCCTAGAGAGTGCAGTTCCAACCCGCACACGAAAGGTTCTTTGAGACAAGTAGCTGGCAAGTGTGTTCATCATGTTACCTGCCATGCCGAAGGACTTGAGGTCGCTTACGATGCCATACCGCCACGCGGTATCGTACGCTTTTTCCAGATCAAAGAATACCTTGGCCGGGTGGCTGGATCGAGTCACAGCTCTGTTGCGGCCGATCAAGTGAGTTTACTTCGTATTCTTGTGGGGCGACCCTACGGTTTGCGTTGGGTAGCCCCCACCCCTTGTGTCTGTGGACGCTATCCGCCATCGTCTCCTTCGTCTCGCCGTCCAAGATGGCCTCTACTCATCCCGCTCCCGTGAAATACCAGCCGCCAGTCCCCAAGGCTCAATGCTTCAAGCTTGATGCCCCCAAGGATGCTTCCGTTGACGACATCATTGATGCAATCGAAGACGTCGTGGGTCCCCGCGGCCTCAAGGGCCTCCAGCACCAAGGAGGCATGAAGTTTTGTGCCGCGGTCTCGTCCGCTGCTGCAGCTAAAACCCTCAACGAGCGTGGTGCCATTGTCGTGAATGGCACTTCGTGCCCCGTTACCTGCATCGGTCCCCAGATAATCTACGTCACCGTGTATCGTTTCCAATGGTACATGAACGACCAAGACCTGGGTGCAGCCCTTTCGCCTTACGGCAGGGTGCTTAGCGTTCACTACCCGAGCTTCAACGGTAGGCCGCGCATTGAGAACGGCGTGCGCCTCGCCCGCATCGAAATGAAGTCTCCCGTCCCAAACTTCCTGTCGGTCCGAGGATACAAGGTACAATGCGAGTACCGGGGCGTGAAGAGAGTGTGCTCTCGGTGCGAGCGAGAGGGCCACAACCGCTCCGATTGCAAGACGCCATGGTGTCCTCGGTGCGAGACCTTCGGACACGAGTTCGAAACATGCTCGGCTGTATGTCGCCGCTGCCATGGAGACCACGCCACAGCGGACTGCCTGCGACCTCGTTCTTATGCGGCCGCAGCAAGTGAATTCCCCGAACTCTCTCCAAACACCAACGAGATTCCGCAGGTGACTTTGGCTCGGCGGCAGACTCAACCAGACGACATCCCCAGTAGCGCTTCGTCTTCCAGCGATGGCGATTCGCAAGCCACAATAATCGACGAGACGCTGATGGAAGATGTCGCAACCACACCGACGCTTGCGCAGGACACGTCATCATCCGACGAGCTTACTGGTCAGCCCAATGAAGAGACGGTGGGCAACTCATACTCTTCATCCAACGAAGCGTCTCTTTCACCACCCTCCTCCACAGACATCGACACGGAAGAAAGTGGCTCAGCAGATTCTCGCAGTCAGCTCCCGTCGTCCCACCCAGTAGACCCTGCCCCTGTTCCAGCGACAAAGCCCCGAGGTGCCCGCAACCGCGGACTCCGCGGCTCCTTCATCGACGAAGACGCCAAACCAGTCCGCCGAGAGGCGTCCAAACCTTACCGGCGTGACGCGACCGCGTCAGGCCCCCCTGGTGGGCCATCACGACACCCGGACGACATCTCACTCCCGATCAACATACCGAACTCGAACGAACCCGCTTGTCCAACGCAAGCTAAAGATCCACGTCTGGTCAACCCGATCAACCAGGTTGAGGACTTGATGGACACCTCACGTGTGGAAAGCAAGCGCGTGTTATCGTCGTCAACCGACTCGGACGGCGTAGCAGACGCAAGTAAGAAGTTGTGTCTGCCTGCCCCTAGCGCTAGTCCGGATTTGTGACATTGAGTAGCACCTATGGGCTTCTCTGTCTTCATTACCTTCTTTATTTCCCTGATGCCGCCGTTATTCTCAGTCGCTGGTGGGTAATTTCATTGGTGGGTGAGACGGCAGAAGTTCCATCGAATGCCGACGCGAAAGCCCATTGAGGCTTATAATGTTGCTTCCTCCTATGTTAGCTTTCGTACTAGCACGGCGGCCATGGTGTGCTCCTTCCTGCTCATTTTTTTCTCCCGAGGTCACGTGACAGCGTTCCACGCTGCACACGGCTCCGGTCTGCCTCCGTTGTTGCTGCGTTTCAGATGCGCGTGCCTTTTCGCAGGGGATACCTCTATTTTTTATTGTATTTTTGGAGGGCTGCGCGTGGTCTTGGCGTTCGCCCAACCTCCGCGTTCCAGGCCCGCGTGATATTTCAGGGCGTTTGTTGAAGCTTACGTATTTTTTTTTTGAAAATTTTCATGACTAGTCCAGTACGTGCTAGTGTTTTATTTTTTCTATTTATGCTACGAATATTAACCCTAAATGTCCAAGGGTTTAAAAACAGTGACAAACAAAGAGAGGTGATTCACTTTGCCAGAGAAAATTTTGTAGATCTAGTCTTCCTCCAAGAAGTGAACTTTTTTTCTATTGAAGACGTCAGAACGTTTCAGCAGAACTTTAATATTCCGTCTTATTTTTCTTTGGCGTCTAACCACTGCTGTGGGGTGGGCGTCCTAATCTTCAACCACACCATCCGTTGCTCCAGTTTTAGTTCGACAGATAGTGAGGGAAGATTGCTAGTCTTGAAATTTTCTCTTTCTGGTGCTCGCTTTAACATCATTAACGTGTATGCTCCTGCACGCGTCACAGCTACAAACAACTTCTTTCGTTGCCTAGGGGTTTATCTTTTGGAGCGCGTGCCCACAATTCTTTGCGGAGATTTCAACTGCGTCCTTGATAGTATGCGTGATGTACGAGGGCCGGGTCAGGGACGGCCGACGTGGAACGCACGCGAACTCGGGTTCCTAGTGCAAGACTTTCACCTGGAGGATGTATGGCTGCTCCTTTGCGGGAATTATTTCACTCCCACGTGGAAGCGCGGTTCCTCAATGTCCCGACTAGACAGGTTTTATATAACTCCAGACCTAATCCCGGCTGTGTCAAACATTGAAGTAAATCAATTCCCTAGTATGACCGGTTACATTTCCGACCATTACCCAGTGCTCCTGTGCCTATTTACAGGTCACCGTAGACTGGATGGCGCCCGGCACTGGAAGCTTGATACTAGAATACTGCAAGATGACGTAGCTCTATTGTCCTTAAAAGCAGATATTTCTTCTTCCCTACCGGTCGAAGTTAGCATACAACAGTGGGACAGTTTAAAATCCATATGGAGGCAACAAGCTCAAACAGTTGGCCAACAAAAAAAGGTTCGTGACACAGCTGAGCTTAACAATACGCTCAAGCGTATCCGGATAGTTAGATATGATAAAGAACGAACACCGTTAATGAGCGAATATCTTGGCATCCTTAGGGAGCGGTACAAACGCCAACTGAATAAAACAATGCAACCACCCGCTTCCTACAATATTCATGGTCCTGGCAACGGTAGTTTAGAAATTCAAAGATTTTTGGCGACGCGTGAAGCTCCAAACATTATAGAGTGTGTGCGCTGCCCGGATAACAACGTCTCCACAGACCCATCAGCTATAAAATCAGGGTTTCTTTCTTTCTTTTCTGATGTCTTTGCGGGAGATTCGCTCGAGGTAGATGAAAGACACATGGTAGCACAACTATGTTCTGCTTCAAATTCCCTACCTCAGGTTCCACAAAGCATACACTCCCAAATACTGAAGGACGTAACCTGTTCCGAGCTATACGACATTTTAAGAGAAATGAAAACCGGATCGGCGCCTGGTCCGGACGGTTTGCCAACGGAATTCTACAAGCGTTGCTGGGCAGAATTAGGCTCTTCCTTAGTGCAACTTATAAATTCAATCCTAGCAGATCAGCGGCTTCCAAACTCGTTTAAGAGAGGCCGTCTAATCTTACTTTTGAAAGAAGGAAAAGACCCCTCTCTCCCGAGTTCTTACAGACCAATAACCGTTTTGAATTCGGACTTCAAGATTTTAACTTCCCTTTTGGTATCCAGAATTAAAGCCCTTTCGCCGGACCTCCTCTCACTCCAACAGGTTGGCTCGGTCCCATACAGAAATATTTTTTCGGCACTTAGCCTAACCCGAGACGTACTTGCCTATACGCACCAAACTGGTATTGCAGGCCTGTGTGTCTCTTTAGACCAAAAACAGGCATTTGATATGGTCAATCATTCATACTTGCTTGCCATATTTCAGGCATATGAGTTTCCCTCTGAATTTGTTCAGCTTCTCCGAGAATTGTATGATAATTTATCCAGTGACCTGGTCATTATAAGTGTGGTACAGGGGGAAATTGCAATTCATAAAGGTGTCAGACAAGGATGCCCCTTGTCGCCGCTTGTGTTTGTCTTATGTCTAGACCCCTTCATCAGAAAACTCGTTGATAACCCCCAAATTAGGGGTCTCCCCCTGCCCGGACAAGGCTCGGTTAAAGTATCTGCGTACGCAGATGACGTCACTATTTTTATCCGGGACACTGATAGCCTCACGGCTGTTTTAGGGGACTTCGAGTCTTATGCTCGACTTTCAGGTGCCGAGTTAAATGTCACAAAAAGTGCTGTCCTCCCTCTGGGAAACGCTACACTCGTCCCCATTCATAACTTAAAAATAGTTCGAGACCTGATGATTCTCGGCGTCAGATTTACCGAAGAAGGTGTTTCTCCAGACATGTGGCCCGAGTTAGTTGAGGATATTCAAAAGAATGTTGCCCGGGCTAGGTCTTTCAGCTTCTCTTTTTCGGAGAAATTGTATCTGATTAAATGCGTTTTTCTTGCTAAATTCTTTTTTGTCTCCAGGATTATGCTGCCTCCCAATCCTGTTACGCACAAAGTGTCCCGCGACATTTTTTCTTTCTTTTGGGATAGAAGCACGGAGCGTTTAGCGAGAGATGCCCTGCGCCTCCCACGCCGCTCGGGGGGTTATGGTCTCCCTTGCATCGACCTCATGAGCCAGTTGTTGGCCCTTAGAGTCGTCTCTTCACTTCTCAGTGACGTAGAAGCTCCGGGCAGACCTTTGATCCTATACTTTCTCGGTCCTTCTAGACGGGTTCTTTGTCCAACTATGGCCAGAAACCTGCACCCCAGTGCAGCTTTCCCGCCAAGATTGTTCAAGGCCGTCATTACTTTAGCTAAGGAAATTCGTGCACTGGATTCTGATCTCGATTTTGTGAATGAACAACCTGCCAGGCTGTGTGAAAAAATAGTTACTACGAGATCGGGCAGACGTGTGGATCCACCAGATTTCCCCTGGTTACGGCTGACTTCAGGTAGGCGGCCAGAGGACGCCAAAAACATCCAGTGGCAAAAAGCGCGGCGAATTCTTTCCACAAAAGATAGATTATTTCGCTGGGGAGTAACACAGAACTCTTCCTGTCCCAACTGCGGTCAAGCACAATCCACGTCTCACACGTTCTCAAGCTGCACTGTTGCGCGTTGGGTTTGGCGCATCATACACCGTGCCGCTCCAAGTTTGGGGCTGGCACGGTATCAACTGAGAGAACAGTGCCCTGGCACTCCCCTTGGCAAACTATTCGTAGTGATTGGCGATTATATACTATGGCGTAATCGCTGCAGGGCCGTAACACAGAATCGCAGGCTACGTATGCAGTGGCCCTTGCTTTCCTTCTTCAGACAACACCTCGTGACCTTTTTGGAAGGCGAGTTGGCCCTTTTGGGTGAGGAAGAGTTTCTGCGACATTGGTCTACCCGGTTTATTGAGGTTTCGAACAAAAGGGTTATTATTCACGCCAGTTTTCCAGACTTGTGTCCTTAGGGATTTTCGTTGTAACAATTGATTTTGGTGTTAGAATTGAGTGTTAGTGCGGTACAGTACCCGTTGTGACATAAAACCAACCCTGTTTTGTATATTGATGATGATGGTTGCTGTTTCATGGCGCAAGGCCAACGAGGGCAAAGAGCGCCAGAAAAGAAGTTATATAATGAAGCGAAGTGATTACCACAAAAAGGTAGGTATAAAAACATGTAAATCGGACATAGTAAAATCAATTAAAGGTAATGGTGATGGCTGGTGTATAGGGCCAGATTTGATTATGCGTGATATGAGATAAGGTTTAAAAACTTAACATCTGACAAATAATTAAACACACGTTTCATAGAAACACTGGCATCGTCACCTAGGAACAGCGATGGATGTAGTGGGATATGTTGTCTGTAGAGTTCTCTGAAATGTTTGTGTCCTGTTGTGTGAAGTGCCTTGCATGTCATTAGTATGTGCACTACAGATAGGCCCTCCCCGCACCTGCTACACAGGGGTCTTGGAGATCCCGTGAGCAGGTGGGAATGTGTTGCATGCGTGTGGCCTATCCGTAATCGAGCCAGGGTAACTTCGTTGTGTCTGTTGTGAGTATCAGTGGTGTATGCTCCCAAGAGTGGCTTTATAATGTGCAGTTTGTTGTCAGTCTGTTGATTCCAGTGTGCTTGCCATGTTGTGC
Organism: Haemaphysalis longicornis; assembly: GCF_048455015.1. Classification (NCBI taxonomy): domain Eukaryota; kingdom Metazoa; phylum Arthropoda; class Arachnida; order Ixodida; family Ixodidae; genus Haemaphysalis; species Haemaphysalis longicornis. The sequence continues at coordinate 105,733,226 of NW_027526422.1, forward strand.
GAAGGTTTTGTCTGATGTGTGATTTGAGGTCGGTGTAGGGTATTGTTGTTATGTCAACGGTAGTTATAAGGGCAGCAGCGGCCGCCATTTGGTCTGCGGTCTCATTACCTGGAATTCCAGAGTGCCCTGGCACCCAGCACACGGTCACCTCAAGGTTTAACGCATGCACAGACATAAGAGTACTAATGAGAGCATTGACCACATGGTTTTTAGACTTCTGTGAGGTTAATGTACGCACAACACTTAAAGAATCAGTATAAATTACAGATTTCGGAATTCGACTTAGAACAATATGTTGAACTACAAGAAGTATGCCATAGGCCTCTGCCGTAAAGATACTTGCATTTCTATTCATAGTTCTACAGACATTAAAGGTGCCACCATGCGCAGCACAGGAAACAGTTGTGGCAGTTTTTGAAGCATCCGTGTAAAATTCAGCACACTTATATTTGTGCTGCGGGGACAAGAAATGTTGCACGATCGCGCTTCTAGGCACTCTGTTTTTCTCGACACTTATAAAAGATACATCACATGATATCGGGCGAAGCTGTAACGGTACTAGAAGTTCAGTAGCGGAGGTTTTGATGGTGTCTGAGAACATGACATCAAGCTGCGACGCTTCTTCTCTTACTCTGAAAGCGAAGGGAGCAGAGACTGATGGACGATTAGTAAGAAGTTGAGATATGGATGTATCATAAAAAACTGATGTAAAAGGATGGTGAGGCATCGATGAAATTTTAAAAGCATAAAGCAGGTCTGTGTAGGCTCGCTGACGTTCTAGGCTCCACTTGTTGCACTCTACATACAGACTTTCGACTGGACTAGTCGGAAAAGCACCACATGACAAGCGCAGCCCTAGATGAAGCACAGGGTCCAGCATTCTGAGGGATGTTTTAGTGGCTGACCCATAGACAATGCTACCATAGTCCAGTCGTGAGCCTATCAAGCTGGTAAAAACACGTAAAAGAAGTTGTTTGTCAGCACCAAAAGAAATGTGCGACAGAACCTTCAGGATAGTCAGTGTTTTTAAGCATTTATGTTTTAGTTGTTTTATGTATGGGATAAATGTGAGCTTTTCGTCAAAGATTATACCTAAAACTTGTGTTCTTTCTTGACAGGAATCGAGACACCATTGAGATGAATGTCTGGATCCGGCCGGATGCCACGCCTCTTGGAAAACAAGACACAAGTGCACTTCCCTGGATTAAATTTAAAACCGTTGCTGTCTGCCCAACCAGCTAGCTTGTTAACACCAAGCTGGACTTGGCGATTGCAGACAAACAGGTTACAAGACTTAAAGGATAATTGAACGTCACCTACATAAATGGAGCAGGAAATAGATGGTGGTAGCGCCTTCCGAAGAGAATTCATTTTTACAATAAACAAAGTGCAACTCAAAACTCCACCTTGCGGCACGCCGTTTTCCTGCACATGAACCCTAGAAAGTGCAGTTCCAACTCGCACGCGAAACGTTCTTTCAGACAGGTAACTGGCAAGCGTGTTCATCATGTTACCCGACATGCCAAAGGACTTGAGGTCGCTTAGGATGCCATACCGCCACGCGGTATCGTACGCTTTTTCTAGATCAAAGAATACTGTCATACAGTACTGCTTATGGAGAGAAGCATCTTTTATATACGCCTCTAATGCAACGAGTTGATCGTTGGTAGATCGCCCCGCCCTGAAGCCCGCCTGGCAGCTTTCGAGAAGACCATTGTACTCTAAGAAGTACACAAGTCTCCTGTTTATCATCTTCTCGAAGAGCTTACACAGGCAGCTTGTCAGGGCAATGGGGCGGTAACTGGCAGGAGAGGAAGGGTCCTTCCCTTCCTTTAGGACAGCCTATGGCCTCCCTCCAAGAGCGTGGAATGTGCCCCGAAAGCCATATTCTATTGTATAGGTGTAAGAGTGTTTCAAGAGTGTCTGGTTGTAGGCGCTGTATTATGGTGTATGTAATCTTATCTGCGCCTGGAGCTCAAGGTTTGCACGTGCTCAGGGCAGCCCTCAACTCATAGAGAGTGAATTCAGAGTTGTAAGAAGTTTTTGATTTGTCTTTGTCGTGTAAGGGCTTTTTTTCTGCAGATGTGTTGTGTTTCATGAAAGTGTTTGTGTAGTGTGCTGAACTAGACACGTGTTCGAAGTGTTGTGCAAGAGTGTTAGCCTGGTCTTCCAGTGTGTCCCCTGTTGTACTAACCAGGGGCAGGCTGTGTGTCTGTATTTTGAGCTTGCGTATACGTGTCCAGACTTTGTGTGTGTCTGTGTATGAATTAATGGATGTCAAGAAGGTGTGCCAACCCTCTCGTTTTGCCTCACGGCGCGCACGTTTTCCAAACGCCTTGGCCCGTTTGAACAAAATAAGGTTACCCGGCGTGGGGTACCGACGAAGGATACCCCACGCCTTGTTCTGGGCCTCTCGCGCCCGCCTACAGTCCTCATTCCACCACGGCCTCCTCTGGTTGCACGGGGCACCAGAGGCGTGGGGAATGAACTTTTCGGCGGCGTCGAGGATGTGTGCCGTGAGGAGTTGGGTAGCTTCTTCAACGTATAGGTGTCCTATGGATGTGTGGTGTAGTTTCCATGTCTCTGTAAATGTGTTCCAGTTAGCTCGTGCTTCATTGAACCTATTATGGGAAGATGAACTGTTTGGGTCTTTACCTATATATGTTAGTGATGTGGGGAAGTGGTCACTGCCATATGGGTCCGTGCCCACACCCCACTCAAGACATGGAAAGAGAATTGCCGAACCAATAGCCAAGTCAAGATTTGAGTATGTATTGTGTCCTATGTTATGATATGTAGGCTGCTTATTATTGAAAAGGCATGCTCCAGAGGATGTAAGAAACCTCTCTATCAGGCGACCCCGGGAATCCGTACGAGAAGAGCCCCAAAGAGAATTGTGAGCATTAAGGTCGCCTGTTAGAATGTACGGCTCCGGCAGCTGGTCGACCAGCGCCTCAAAGTCAGAGCTCGAAAGTGCAACATCAGGAGGGATGTAAATGGAGCATACCATTATCAACCTATTAAATATTATTGTGCGGATGGCTACAGCCTCAAGGATAGTGTTCAAGGTGACAGGGTGGCATGCTAAGGATTTGCGGGCGATTATGGCCACACCGCCAGAAGAGTGGGTGCAGCCATCCCTGTCTTTCCTGTATACCAGGTAACTATTCAAGACATTTGTGTTTTTGGAATTCAGATGTGTTTCCTGGACACACATTAAACTTGGCTGGTTGGCATGCAGAATCTCATGCACGTCGTCAAGATTATTCAGATGGCCTCTGCAGTTCCATTGAACTATGTTTTCTCTTCCCATTATTATGTGTTCAGAGCTACTGGAGTGTGATTATTTATGTAGGGTCTTTCGGGGCTTGGACTCTTGGGAGGGGCTTTCTGGCCTTCTCTACTGGCCTGGACGTCGCAGCCCGTTCCTTCCGCTGCGATGAAAGCCGGAAGCGCTCGACGTCCATGTCGTCATCTGAAGGCAAGGGGGTCTTCAGCGGACTAGGCCCCCTTGACGTGGTACCCTTTCGGGCATTCTTTGCCTGCGCTGCCAGTGCCGAAGGCGTGGGAAGCACGACAGGTGGCACAGGCAGTGAGGCAGAGGAGGGGGTCGCTGCGACTGCCTCCGTCTCCATTTCCGTGCCCTTGCGTGTGCTTTGGGCCGGTGGGGAGGATGCAGTGGATGCAGCGGCATCCCCAACAGACGTTGCCACCACAGCCGCTGCTGGGTGAGCGAGCGGTGCAGAGGCTGGTTGGGCTGCCTGGGGCAACCCTGGGGGGGGGGCAGGGGCGGGACCAAGTCCGACTCGCGGTACTGGGTCCCCGCCGAAACCAGACGCCGCTCCGCCCCCCGGCGAGCTGCGTCGGCGTACCTGCCCAGAGGGAAGGAGGCGAACCTCTTTCGCGCCTCGGGGAAGGTGATGTTCTCGTTTACTTTCAAGGCAATAATCTGTTTCTCTTGTTTAAACTTCTCACAACTTCTGGAATAGACAGCATGCGGTCCCTGGCAGTTCGGAAAGGTGAAGTGCTCAGATTCACAGTTATCGGTTGGATGATCTTGTGCTGCACATTTGGCGCACGTCAGTTTCCCACGACAAGAGTTTGTGCCGTGGCCAAACCGCTGACACTTATAGCAGCGGCGTGGATTCGGCACGTAGGGTCGGACCGGACATCTAACGAAGCCTGCGTTGACCGACTCAGGAAGCGTTGAGCGGTCAAACGTCAAGATGATGTGTTTGGTAGGAATGATTTGATCGTTTCGGCGTATGGTTATTCGCCTCACTGCCGTCACGCCCTGATCATGGAGGCCCTCGAGCAGATTGGCTTCAGTTTCACTTATAAGATCTGGATCAGAGATCACGCCTTGGCAGCTATTAAGGCTGCGATGAGGTGTGATCTTGATGTCAACATTGACCATGCGCGTTTGTGAAAGGAGGTTTGCGGACTGCTGTTTGTTGTCTCCCTCACTCAAAAGTTCTCCCGTTTTCAGTTTCTTAGCCTTGTACGACTTTCCAACAAGGCTTTCAAGATACTTGGAGATTAGAAAGACGGACTGGGAAGTGATTGGTTTTGTTTTGTCAACAGATTCCATGATCAGAAAGCGCGAGAAATTATCGGGCTTTGGGAGCGAGATTGATTGCAACGCAGGAAAAGGTACTTCGGTGCGGCCCCTTTTCGGGGGCTGATCACGTCTGGGGGGTGGGGTTTGGAAAATGCCATATGATACATTGGAAAGCAGGGAGACGGGGGTACTTTCTCCTTTGACCTTACCCTGGTAGTCAAAGAGGTCCCGGAGCTCCCTGCCTGGTAGACAGACAGGGAGCCCATCGGCCGGAGCTTGACCAAGGCTCCGACGGCCACCGTTCGTGGTTTCTAACCCTCCACCTATAAACACATTGCCACGGTTGGATCCAGCGTATGTTTGGGGGATCGGGGTCCGCGGTATCGCCAGTACCGTCACCAAGATTGCTCAAGGTGCCCCGTGCGGGGCTGTTTTGTATATTGCTGCATTCTTGAAGCGAATGTTTTTGTATAATTGTTTTCCTCGCACGTTAATCTTTTGGTTGTAAGCAACTCTAAATTGTTTGTATGTTAATCTTTTGTCTACAATTAACTTGAAACTGTTTATGTGTTTCTGTAAGTGTCTGTAACTGGCAGCTTTTGCGCTCTATTAGTTTGTAGCAATTGGCGCTGCACTTGTTTAATTGTTTCTGGTTGTTACGTTGTATCATTGATACCAGGATTTTTTGATAATAAATTTATCCTTTGATGATGACGATGATGATGATGATGGTTTGATTTTATTGGCGCAAGGCCGACATGGGCAAAGAGCGCCAAACACAAAGTGATTTGATGAGGAGAGAACAAGAAATAAAATCAGTTAAAAGCTATGAGCACGGCTGCTATAAAGGGACAGGGTGAAGAACAAGAGTGGTTAAAAAATAAATAAGGTGGCTGGTGTATAGGACCAGGGGTAAAACTATGGGTGGTATGAGATGAGTTGTAAAAAGTGAACTTCTGATAGGACCTGAAAGGTGCGTTGAACAGAAAACATGGCATCGTCTCCTAAGAAGTATGACGGGTGTGGTGGAATATGTCGTGTGTGTAGTTGAGGAAAGTGTTTGCGTCGTGTAGTGTCGAGTGCCTTACATTGTATGAGGATGTGCATCACGGATAGGGCCTCTCCGCACCTGCTGCACAGAGGTCTTGGAGACCCAGTGAGAAGGTGCGAGTGTGTTGCATGAGTGTGCCCTATCCGTAATCTGGCCAAGGCGACTTCAGTGTATCTATTACGTGTGTCGGTGGTGTATGGTCCCAAGTGTGGTTTTATTACGTGTAACTTGTTGTCTGTCTGTTCACTCCAGTGTGTTTGCCATATTTTGCGAAGTTGTTGCCTGATGTGTGGTTTCACGTCGGTGTAGGGTAATGTGGTTATGTCTACTGCATTCGAGAGTGTAGCAGCAGCAGCCATTCGATAAGCTGCTTCGTTCCCGGCTATACCACAGTGGCCAAGGACCCAGCAAAGAACCAGTTCAGATTTGCGTACATACAGAGACATAATACCCTTGACTATTAAATTTATAACGTGATTTTTTGAGGACTTTGTTGACGACAGCGCCCGCACAACACTGAGAGAATCTGTATATATAATGGATTGTGGGATGTGGCTTTGAAGGATATGATTAACAACCAGAAGTACACCATAGGCCTCTGCCGTAAAGATACTTGTATTAGTGTTAAAAGTTCTAGTGACACTAAGGCCGGGCCCATGCGCCGCGCAGGACACCGAGGTGGAAGTCTTAGAGGCGTCCGTATAAAATTCAGAGCACTCATACTTCTGCTGCAAATACAAGAAATGCTGCAGAATTGCACATGTGGGAGCTCGGTTTTTATCTACATGTGTGAATGATGTGTCGCATGAGACAGGGCGGAGATGCCATGGTGCTATGAGATCTGTTACAGAAATTTGGATGGTATCTAATAAGGAGACAGCAAGCTCTGACGCTTCCTCTCTAACTCTGTAAGAGAAGGGCGCAGAGAACGATGGTCGATTTAGGAGGAGTTCAGCCATGGAGGTATCATGAAAAACTGATTTAAATGGATGGTGAGGCATGGATGACATTTTAAAAGCATAGAGGAGGTCTGTGTATGCTTGCTGACGTTCTAGGCTCCATTTGTTGCACTCTACATACAGGCTTTCGACTGGACTAGTCCGAAAGGCGCCACAGGACAAGCGGAGCCCTAGATGAAGCACAGGGTCCAGCATTCTGAGGGATGTTTTAGTGGCTGACCCATAGACAACGCTGCCATAGTCCAATCGTGAGCCTATCAAGCTGGTAAAAACACGCAACAGAAGCTGTTTGTCAGCACCAAAAGAGATGTGCGAGAGAACCTTCAGGATATTCATTGTTTTTAAGCATTTTTGTTTTAGTTGTTTTATGTGTGGGATGAATGTGAGCTTTTCGTCAAAGATTATACCTAAAAACTTGTGTTCCTTTTTGACAGGAATCGAGACAACATTGAGATGAATGTCTGGATCCGGCCGGATGCCACGCCTCTTGGAAAACAAGACACAAGTGCACTTCCCCGGATTAAATTTAAAACCGTTGCTGTCTGCCCAACCAGCTAGCTTGTTAACACCAAGCTGGACTTGGCGCTCGCAGACAGACAGGTTACAAGACTTAAAGGATAATTGAACGTCGTCTACATAAATGGAGGAGGAAATCGATGGTGGTAGCGCCTTACGAAGAGAATTCATTTTCACAATAAAAAGGGTGCAACTTAAAACTCCACCTTGCGGCACGCCGTTTTCCTGCACATGAACCCTAGAAAGTGCAGTTCCAATTTATCCTTTCAAGAACACCATCATACAACATTGTTTGAGGAGGAAAGCATCCTTTTCATAGGACTCGAGCGCGACGAGTTGGTCATTGGTGGACCGCCCCGCCCTGAAGCCTGCCTGGCAGCTCTCTAGAAGACCATTGTACTAAAGAAAGTACACGAGTCTCCTGTTTATCATCTTCTCGAGGAGCTTGCACAGGCAGCTTGTGAGGGCGATGGGCCGATAGCTAGCGGGAGAGGAAGGGTCCTTTCCTTCCTTCAGGAAAGCCACTACCATGGCCTCCCTCCAAGAGAGAGGAATGTGCCCCGAAAGCCATATGTTTTTGTATAGATGTAAGAGTGTTTCAAGAGTGTCTGGGTGTAGGTGTTGTATCATGGTGTATGTGATTTTGTCTGCACCTGGAGCTGAAGGCTTACATGCGTTCAGAGCAACCTTCAGCTCATGAATTGAAAAAGGAGAATTGTAAGAAGTGTGCGACTTGTTGTTATCATGCAGGGACTTCTTTTCTACAGATGTCTTGTGTTTCATGAACGTTTTTGTGTAGTGTGCTGAACTGGACACGTGTTCGAAGTGTTGTGCAAGTGTGTTAGCCTGGTCTTCCAGTGTGTCCCCTGTTGTACTAACAAGGGGCAGGCTGTGTGTCTGTTGTTCTTTTAGTTTTCGTATTCGTGTCCAGACTTTGTGTGTGTCGGTGTATGAGTTGATGGAAGTGAGGAAGGTGCGCCAACTCTCCCTTTTCGCCTCACGACGCACTCGCTTCCCAAGAGCCTTTGCCCGTTTAAAAGAAATTAGGTTATCTGACGTGAGGTACCGGCGAAAGACACCCCACCCCTTGTACTGGGCCTCTCGCGCCCGCCTGCAGTCCTCGTTCCACCAGGACCTCCTTGGGGTGCGGGACCCTCTGGAGGCCTGGAGAATGGACTTTTCGGCGGCGTCGAGGATGTGCGCAGTGATGAGTTGGGCGGCTTCCTCCACGTGTAGGTGTTTTATGGATGTGTGGTATAGTTGAGATGTTTGTGTGAATGTGCTCCAGTTTGCTTTTGATTCATTAAACCTTTTATGGGAAGATGGACTGCTCGGGCCTATACCTATATACGTTAATAAAGTGGGGAAATGGTCACTACCATATGGGTCTGTGCCTACACCCCACTCAAGACGTGGAAAGAGAACTGCGGAACCAATGGCCAAGTCAAGATGCGAGTAAGTATTGTGTCCTATATTATAATATGTTGGTTGTTTTTTGTTGAAAAGGCATGCTCCGGAGGATGCAAGAAACTTCTCATCAGGCGACCTCGGGCAACCGTTCTGGAGGAGCCCCAAAGAGAGTTGTGCGCATTAAGGTCGCCTATTAGTATGGTTCGGGCAGCTGGTCAACCAGTGCCTCGAAATCAGAGCTCAGAAGTGCAAAATCAGGAGAGATGCCAATGGAGCGTACCGTTATCAACCTATTAAATATTATACGGATCGCTACACCCTCAAGGACAGTGTTTAAAGAGATAGTGTGGGAGTGTCGCAAGCTAATGATTTCCGTGCGATAATGGCCACACCTCCTGAAGAGTGGGTGCAGCCAACCCTGTCCTTTCTGAATACTATGTACCTATTTAAGAAATTTGTTTAGAATTGAGGTGGGTTTCCTGGAGACACATGATACTTGCCTGACTGGCATGCAGAATCTCATACACGTCGTCAAGATTTTTAAGGAGGCCTCTGCAGTTCCATTGGATGATGTTTTCTGTTCCCATTATTTAAATTTAAGAATGACTGGAGTGTGTGTGTTCATGTGTCGTCTTTCGGGGCTGTTACTCTTGGATTGGGCTTTTTGGGCCTTTCTGTAGGCTTGGAAGTCGGTGGCCGCTCCTTGCGCTGCGTTGCAGGCAGGAACGGCCCGACATCCATCTTGTCGTCGGATGTCTGAGGGGTGCCCAACGGACCGGGCCCCCGGGCTTGGCCCCCCTTCGGGAGCCCTTCGTTTGAGCCGCCACCGTCGGGGGCGCCAGAGGTGGCACGGGCGGTGCGGTGGCGGTGGGAGCCGGTGCCGGGCCCGTGGTGTCTATCACCTCAGTACCCTCCAACGCACTGGAGGACGGGGAGACAGGGGCGGGAGCGGCACCGGTCCCGACAGAAGTGGTTTGCGCCACAACCGCTGCTGCCTCAGCAAGCGGCGTGGTGCCGGGTTGGGCTGAGTGAGGCAACCCAGCGGGGGCGGGGGCGGGACAAGGTCAGACTCGCTGAACTGGGTCCCTGTGGACACCAGACGCCGCTCCGCCCCCCGGCAAGCTGCGTCGGCGTACCTCCCCAGAGGGAAAGAGGCGAACCTTTTTCTCGCCTCTGGAAAGGTGTTCTCAGTGACCTTAATGTTTATGATCTTTTTTTTTAGTTGGAATTTTTCGCACTTGCGGGAGTATGCCGCATGCGGCCCCCCGCAGTTTACACAAGTGAGGGTTTCGGATGGGCAGTTCTCGCTAGCATGATCGTGCGCTGCGCAGGAGGTCCCGCCTGCGGTTCGGAAACCTTGGGACCTCCTCCTGTAAATTCCCACTATGTCAATACAACCTTGTACTTTTTGAATAAATTTGAATTTGAATTTGAAATTTGAAAAAAATTTGAATTTGCACACGTCGTTCGGCCACGGCAAGAGGTCTTACCGTGCCCGAACCACTGGCACTTAAAACAGCGCCGCGGGTTCGGGATGTACGGCCGTATTGAGCACCGGATCAAACCTGCATATATATGTTGCGGGAGAACTGCGCGGTCAAAGGTCAAGATGATGTGCTTGGTGGGAATCTCCTTGTCGTCTCTGCGGATGGTGATGCGTCTCACGGCAGTGACGCCCTGATCCTTCAAGCCGGCAAGGAGATCCGCATCCGTTTCGTTTAGGAGATCTGGCTCTGATATCACACCCTGCGAGCTGTTGAGACTCCGATGGGGTGTGACCCTGATGTCTAGATCAGCCAGTCTAGTCTGAGCTAGAAGCTTTGTGGACTGCTGCTTGTCATTTACCCGGATGAGGAGTTCACCAGTCCTTTGTTTTTAGGCCTGATATGATTTTCCTATTATGGCTTCAAGATATTTTGCAATCAAGAAGACTGACTGAGATGCAAGAGGGTGGGTTGGATTGAGGGATTCCATGACAAGAAATCTAGAAAAATGATCCGGTTCAGGAAAGGTTAACGACGGCAATGGAGGAAAGGATACTTCGGTGCGGCCCCTTTTCAGGGACTGATCACGGTTGGGGGGGGGGTTGAAAATACCATACGGCATAGTATAAAAGCAGGGAGACGAGTGTGCTTCCTCCTTTGACCTTACCCTGTTAGTCAAACAGGTCCCGGAGCTCCCTGCCTGGTAGACAGGCAGGGAGCCCGTCGGCCGGAGCTTGACTAAGGCTCCGACGGCCACCGTTTACGGCTTCTACCCTTCACCTTTCAACACCTCGCCACGGTTGGACACAGCTTATGTTTGGGAGCTCGGCGTCCGCGGTGTCGCTGATCACTGTCACCATGAATACTGAAGGTTCCCCGTGCGGGGTATAATATGTTGGGTCTTTCTTGTTAAGTATGCACGCTCCAGATGATAGCAGAAACTTTCCAAAGAGGCGTCCTCTAACATCAGTGCGTGCAGAACCCCAGAGTGGGTGGTGAGCATTGCAATTCCCAACTAGCTGATACGGCTCTGGCAGCTGATCAACTAATGTTTCAAACTCCATACTGGAGAGCGCGTGGTGTGGAGGTATGTACAATGAGCGTACTATTACCAGTTTATTAAAGATAATGGCTCGTATGGCTACAGCCTCTAAACTGGTCTGTAGCGGTAAGAATTGGCATGGCACTAATTTTTGCACGATAATCGCAACTCCTGCATGTAGAGGTCGCCACCCTTCAGCCATTTAGTTAGGCTGCCACTAGCGTGTGGCGCCACTTATTTTGTATATATTCTGCCCCAAATAAAGTGTGGGACTTCTTTCGTCAGCTGAGCAGCTGTCGTGCGCATCAGCTCTTGAGGGCCGGGGCCGCTCGTGCTCCAGCACGCTCGCGCGACATGATGTCAGAAGTGGCCGCGTAACGCCCCCTCATCCCGGACTCACCCCGACCGCACGACGATGGCCCTCAAGGACGGAGCGCCGCCGACAATGTTCATACTCAACCTCCAGCCGCCCGCACCGTTCGACTTCACGAACCCCGGAACCTGGCCAGCATGGCTCAGCCGCTACGAGGACTACGCCGTTGTTTCGGGCCTGACTCAATCGTCCGGCGACATGCAGGTACGCTCGTTGTTGTACTGCATGGGGCCGGAGGCCCGCCCACTGCTCGAGACGTTCTCGCTCGACGCCGCATCACTCGCCTCATTTCAAGCGGTTGCCGCTCGCTTCATCGACCACTTTGTGCACCCGGCGAACAAACTCTACTAGTCGTCGCGTTTTCACCGACGCGTTCAGTTGCCCGACGAAAGCATCGACGCCTACTATGCCGAACTATGTAAAATGGTGAAGCAGTGCAACTATCCGTCAGCTGAGTTGGAGCAAAGGCTGGTGCGCGATAGATTCGTCGTCGGCCCCCGCGACTTGCGCCTTTCGGACCAGCTTTGTCGGAACGCGAAGTTGACGCTCAAAGAAGCATGATGCAGGCCCGTCAATCAGAAGACGCCGACAAAGAAAAAATTGTTGCCCCAAAACCGCGCAGAGCAATCCCGCGAGCTACCCCTCGACGCCGTACGCGATAACAAGTTCGCCTCTCGCCGCCGCAACTACGATAAGCCGCCTTCGCCCCCGCGGAAAGCAGAGCGCTCCCGCCAGCCGTCAACATGTGAATCCTGCGGCCGCGCGCCACATCCACGTTCGAACTGCCCTGCACGAAATTCCGCCTGCAACTTCTGCAAAAAGAAAGGGCACTTTGCTGAAGTGTGCCGTGCTAGGAAGGCAAAACACAAGCTCGGTTCTGTTCACCTACACGCTGTCGGGACGCCCGCCGCGGCAAAGTTCGTCGACGTGACCGTTGACAACTACACAGCGCAGTTCAAGGTCGATTCCGGAGCCGAGGTGTCCGCCGTTCCGAACGACTTCCCTGCAATGCCAGCTAAGCTCGACCAAGTCAACACCCTGCTCACCGGACCCGGCGGTCAGCCGCTGCGTGTGCTAGGTTCGTACATTGCAAGACTTTGGTGGCACGGGAAAATGAGCTCTCAGCGCTTGTACGTGATCCAGTCTCTCACTGTACCTCTTCTGGGACTGCCGGCGCTTCAAGCCCTTGAAGTTGTAAAGTTGATGATGATGGTTGGATGTTTATGGCGCAAGGCCAACTGGGGCAAAGAGCGCCAAAACAACAGTCGATGATAGGGGTGAAACCTTAAACACTAAGTAAAATCAGCAAAAGCAAAAGTAAAATCACAAAACGACAATGAGCATGGCTGGTGTATAGGGCCAGATTTCATGATGCGTGATAGGAAATGAGGTTTAAAAACTTGACGTCGGACAAATACTCAAACACACGTTTCACGGAAACAATGGCATCATCACCTAGGAAAAACGATGGATGTAGGGGAATATGTTGTCTGTAGAGTTCTCTGAAGTGTTTGTGTCGTGTTGTGTGAAGTGCCTTGCATGTGATTAGTATGTGCATACGGATAGGACATCTCCGCACCGGCCGCACTGGGGTCTAGAAGATCCCGTCAGCAGATACGAGTGCGTCGCATGGGTGTGCCCTATCCGCAGCCTACCCAAGGCGACTTCCGTGTGTCTGTTGTGTGAGTGAGATGTGTACCGTCCCAAGTGTGGCTTTATTACATGTAGTTTGTTGTCTGTCTGTTCGTCCCAGTGTGTTTGCCATGTTCTGCGCAGGTGTTGTCTTATGTGTGGCTTGAGGTCTGTGTAGGGTACCGTTGTAATGTCCACAGTGTTCCTGAGTGCAGCAGCACCGGCCCTCTCGTCTGCCAACTCGTTCCCAGCGATCCCTGCATGTCCTGGGACCCAGCAGAGGACCAGCTCATGCTTCTTTGCATACACAGACATGATAGTGTTAAATACAAGATTAATTATGTGGTTTTTGGCGGGTGTATGCGATGACAGTGCGCGAACGACACTCAAGGAGTCTGTGTAGATGATAGACTTTGGAATATGATTTTCAAGTATGTGTCGTACAATCAGTAAAATTCCATACGCTTCTGCAGAAAAAATTGATGTGTGCACGTTCATGGTTCTGGCTGCATTGAAATTAGGACCATGAGCAGCGCACGACACCATACTGGAGGTTTTAGACGCGTCACTATAATATTCGGCACATGTGTATTTAAACTGCAAAGCCAGAAAGTGCTGCAGTATTGCAGCTCGTGGTACACGATTTTTGTCAAGTCTCATAAAAGAAAGGTCGCACGACACAGGGCGAGCTTGCCAAGGCGGTAAACTGTTTGAAAAGGATGACCTGTACACATCTAAAAACAAAGCACTGAGAACCGAGGCTCGCTCTCTCACTCTAAGTGAAAAGGGCAGAGGAACGGATGGGCGATTTACAAAGAGCAGAGATGTTGATGTATCGTTAAAGACAGGATAAAAAGGATGATTATTCAGCGATGAAATCTTAAAAGCATAAAGCAAGTCCATGTATGTTCGTTGGTTCTCAAGGCTCCACTTATTACACTCGACATAAAGACTCTCAGCAGGGCTAGTGCGAAAAGCACCCGACGCAAGCCGCAGCCCCAAGTGTAGCACTGGGTCAAGCATTCGCAACGCTGTTTTGGACGCCGACCCATATACCACACTGCCATAGTCTAACCGAGACCCAACCAACGCAGTATAGAGCCGTAGTAGGAGTTCTTTGTCGGAACCATACGATTGATGGGAGAGAACCTTAAGTATATTCATTGTTTTCAGACATTTATGTTTAAGTTTCTTGATGTGTGGAATGAATGTGAGTTTATGGTCAAACACAACACCTAAGAACTTGTGCTCCTTGTTCACAGGAAGCGACACACCATTCAGAGTAATGTCTGGGTCCGGATGGACCCCGCGCTTCCTGGAGAACACAACGCAGGAGCTTTTTGCAGGATTCAATTTAAACCCATTCTTGTCTGCCCAGCCGGCAAGCTTCTTGACACCAAGCTGGACTGGACGTTCGCATATTGACATATTACATGATTTAAAAGATATTTGCACGTCGTCTACATACATAGAATAAGAGATTGTTGGTGAAAGTGCCTTTCCCAGAGAGTTCATCTTTACGATAAAGAGAGTGCAACTCAACACGCCACCTTGCGGCACGCCATTTTCTTGGACGTGAACCTTTGAAAGTGCACAACCAACTCTTACTCTGAACGCTCTCTCCGACAAATAACTAACAAGGGTGTTGAACATATTACCCGAAACACCGAATGACCTGAGGTCACTAAGGATCCCATAACGCCAAGCGGTGTCGTAGGCCTTCTCGAGGTCGAAAAAGACAGTTAAGCAGTACTGCTTATGTACGAAGGCATCCTTGATGTATGAGTCAAGTGCAACCAGTTGATCGTTCGTCGATCGCCCCACCCTAAAGCCTGCCTGGCAGCTCTCGAGAAGACCATTGTACTCGAGGAAGTACACGAGCCTGCGATTGATCATCTTCTCGAAGAGCTTGCACAGGCAGCTCGTCAGGGCTATTGGACGGTAACTTGAGGGGGACGACGGGTCCTTTCCCTCCTTCAAGAAAGCCACTACAATGGCCTCCCTCCAAGAGTGTGGAATGTGCCCCGAAAGCCATATTTTATTATATAGATGTAGAAGTGCTTCAAGTGTGTCTGCGTGTAGGTGTTGTATCATTGTGTATGTAATGTTGTCTGGGCCTGGAGCTGAGGGTTTACACGTGCTCAGAGCAGCCCTCAGCTCATGTAGTGAAAACAGGGAGTTGTAAGAAGTCTGTGATTTGATGTTATCGTGTAGGGACTTCTTTTCACAAGAGGCTTTGTACTTCAAGAAAGTGTTTGTGTAGTGTGCTGAACTGGACACGTGTTGGAAGTGTTGTGCGAGTGTGTCAGCCTGGTCTTCCAGTGTGTCCCCTGTTGTACTGACCAGGGGCAGGCTGTGTGTATGTTGTCCTTTGAGTTTGCGTATACGTGTCCATACCTTGCGTGTGTCTGTGTACGAGTTTATAGATGTTATGAATGAGCGCCAACTCTCTCGTTTTGCCTCACGGCGCACACGTTTTCCTAACGCCTTGGCCCGTTTGAACAAAATGAGGTTACCCGACGTGGGGTACCGACGAAGGACACCCCACGCCTTGTTCTGGGCCTCTCGCGCCCGCCTACAGTCCTCATTCCACCACGGCCTCCGCTGGTTGCGCGGGGCACCAGAGGCGTGGGGAATGGACTTTTCGGCGGCGTCGAGGATGTGCGCCGTGAGCAGTTGCGTAGCTTCTTCAACGTGTAGGTGTCCTATGGATGTGTGGTGTAGTTGAGATGTCTCTGTAAATGTATTCCATGTAGCTCTTGCTTCATTAAACCTTTTATGGGAAGATGGACTGCTTGGGCCTGTACCTATGTA
The DNA here is from genome assembly GCF_048455015.1 of Haemaphysalis longicornis. Lineage (NCBI taxonomy): Eukaryota > Metazoa > Arthropoda > Arachnida > Ixodida > Ixodidae > Haemaphysalis > Haemaphysalis longicornis. The sequence continues at coordinate 105,749,068 of NW_027526422.1, forward strand.
CGTTAATGAAGTAGGGAAATGGTCACTACCATATGGGTCCGTGGCTACACCCCACTCAAGACATGGAAAGAGAATTGCCGAACCAATAGCCAAGTCAAGACATGAGTATGTGTTGTGTCCTATGTTATGATATGTAGGCTGTTTATTGTTGAAAAGGCATGCTCCAGAGGATGTAAGAAACCTCTCTATCAGGCGACCCCGGGCATCCGTACAAGAAGAGCCCCAAAGAGAATTGTGAGCATTAAGGTCGCCTGTTAGAATGTACGGTTCGGGCAGCTGGTCAACCAGCGCCTCGAAGTCAGAGCTTAAAAGTGTAACATCAGGAGGAATGTGGATGGAGCATACCGTTATCAACCTATTAAATATTATTAAGCGTATTGCTACAGCCTCAAGGACGGTATTCAAGGTGACAGGGTGGCATGCTAAGGATTTTCGGGCGATTATGGCCACACCGCCAGAAGAGTGTGTGCAGCCATCCCTGTCTTTCCTGTATACCAGGTAACTATTCAAGAAATTTGTGTGTTTGGAATTCAGATGTGTTTCCTGGACACACATTAAACTTGGCTGGTTGGCATGCAGAATCTCATGCACGTCGTCAAGATTATTCAGAAGGCCTCTGCAGTTCCATTGAACTATGTTTTCTCTTCCCATTATGATGTGATAGAGCTACTGGAGAGTGATTATGTAGGGTCTTTCGGGGCTTGCACTCTTGGGAGGGGCTTTCTGGCCTTCTCTACTGACCTGGACGTCGCAGCCCGTTCCTTCCGCTGCGATGAAAGCCGGAAGGGCTCGACGTCCATGTCGTCATCTGATGGCAAGGGGGTGCCCAGCGGACTGGGCCCCCTTGACGTGGTACCCTTTCGGGTGTTCTTTGCCTGCGCTGCCTGTGCCGAAGGCGTGGGGAGCACCCCAGATGGCACAGGCAGTAAGGAGGGGGAGCGGGTCGCTGCGACCGCCTCCGTCTCCATCTCGTCCGGGCCCTTGCGTGTGCTTCGGGCCGGTGGAGAGGGGGAAACGGTGGGTGCAGCAGCATCCCCACCGGACGTGGATGCCACCACAGCCGCTGCTGGCTGAGCGAGCGGTGCGGAGGCGGGTTGGTCTGCAAGAGGCAACCCAGGGGGGGGCGGGGGCGGGACCAAGTCCGACTCTCGGTACTGGGTCCCCGCCGAAACAAGACGCCGCTCCGCCCCCCGGCGAGCTGCGTCGGCGTACCTCCCCAGGGGAAAAGAGGCGAACCTCTTCCGCGCCTCTGGGAAGGTGATGTTTTCAGTGATTTTGAGATTTATTATTTTCTTTTCCATCTGGAACCTTTCACACGTGCGGGAGTACGCAGCATGAGGTCCATGACAGTTGCTGCACATTAATTGTTGAGCCTGGCAGTTATCTGTATCATGATCTTGGGATGAACATTTTGCACACGTTGTTTTGCCGCGACAGGAGGTGGTGCCATGCCCGAACCGTTGGCACTTGAAACAGCGCCGCGGGTTCGGGATGTAAGGCCGGACAGAACAGTGAATGAAACCTGCTTTGATGGATTCGGGGAGTGTGGAACGGTCAAATGTCAAGATTATATGCTTTGTCACGATTTGCTTATCATCTCGCCGCATGGTGATGCGCCTCACTGCCGTCACGCCCTCGCCTTTCAGACCGTCAAGCAGATCGGCTTCCGTCTCATTTATCAGATCTGGCTCAGAAATCACACCCTGAGAGCTATTGAGGCTACGGTGGGGTGTGACTCTGATGTCCAGATCTGCCATGCGATTCTGGGTAAGGAGGCTTGTGGCTTGCTGGTGAGTGTTCACCTCGACCAGAACTTCGCCGGTTCTCAGTTTCTTGGCTTGGAAAGACTTGCCAAGGATGCCTTCAAGGAATTTGGTGATAAGGAACACTGACTGGGAGGAGATGGGATTTGACTTGTCAAGAGATTCAACAATCAAGAAGCGCGGGTAGTTATCTGGCTTTTGGGATGCAATTGTTGGCAAGGGTGGGAATGAAGCTTCGGTGCGGCCCCTTTTTGGGGGCCGATCACGTTTGGGGGGGGGGTTTGGAAAATGCCATATGATACATTGGGAAGCAGGGAGACGGGGGTACTTTCTTCTTTGACCTTACCCTGGTAGCCAAAGAGGTCCCGGAGCTCCCTGCCTGGTGAACAGACAGGGAGCCCATCCGCCGGAGCTTGACCTGGGCTCCGACGGCCACCGTTCATGGTTTCTAACCCTTCACCTATAAACACATTGCCACGGTTGGATCCAGCGTATGTTTGGGGGCTCGGGGTCCGCGGCATCGCCAGTACCGTCACCAAGATTGCTCAAGGTGCCCCGTGCGGGGAAGTTGTAAAGTTTCTCGACGAACTCCAGATTCCAAAAGCAACATTGCGCGCGGAGCTCTTCCAAGGATTGGGCAGCCTGAAGGACGAGTACACTATCCTCCTTAGACCTGATGCCGTACCCTTCTCCCTAAGCGCGCCTCGCAGGTATCCCATCCCGCTGCTCGACGTCGTCCGCCACGAGCTTGAAAAACTGGAGGAAGGAGGCGTGATTCGCAGGGTCGACAATCCAACGCCGTGGTGCTCTGGTCTCGTTGTAGTCCGGAAAGCCGATGGTTCCTACCGGCTGTGCGTTGACTTGACTCAGCTGAACAAGGTTGTCCTTCGTGAACGCCACATTCTACCAACTGTAGACCAAGTCCTTTGCCTCCTTGGCGACGCAACAGTTTTCTCAAAGCTGGATGCAACAGCCAGCTTCCACCAGGTTAAACTCTCTGCAGACTCCCAAGAGCTCACAACCTTCATCACCCCATTTGGCCGATACTGCTTCTGCCGGCTCCCTTTGGCATCACCTCCGCGCCGGAGTACTTCCAAAAACAGATGGCCAGGATCCTGGAGGGCCAGGAAGAAGTCGCCAATATGATAGACGACATTCTGGTCTTTGGGCGCACCCGCGAGGAGCACGACGTTAGACTGAGCCAGGTGCTGTCTCGCCTTGCAAAAGCAGACATCACATTGAACCAAGACAATGTCGTTTAGGTGTCTCCGAAGTCTCCTTCCTAGGAGTCATCGTTTCAGCACAAGGCATCAGGCCAAGTCCAGACAAGGTCGAAGCAGTCAAAGCCATGGAGGCTACAACCGACATCGCAGGTGTACGACGACTGCTCGGAATGGTCAACCATCTTGCCCGGTTTTCGCCTTGCATCTCGGATGTCACAGTTCCCATCAGAGCACTTCTAAGCAAGTCTGTGAGTTGGGCGAGGCAGCATGAACAAAATGCTGTATTCGAGAAAATCAAGAAACTCCTGACGTCAGACCGTTGCATGCCCAAGTACCATCCGTCATACGCCACCAGTTTCGGCTGACGCAAGCTCGTTTGGACTCGGCGCGGTCTTGCTGCAGACCCAGCCCTCTGGAGAGCGCCGCCCAGTTGCATTTGCTTCGAGGTCAATGACCGAGACAGAGCAGCGTTACAGTCAGACAGAAAAGGAAGCGTTGGCAACGACATGGGCTATCCAACGGTTTGACGAATTCGTCCGCGGCATCACCTTCGATGTCGAGACAGATTACCTACCACTCGTTTCACCCTTCGGCAAGATGGAGCTGGACATGCTGCCGCCTCGCATACAGAGGCTCCGGTTAAAGACCAAGCGATACCAGTTCCGGATGCTGCACGTGCCAGGAAAGCTGCTAGCTACGGCAGATACATGTCACGCATCCCCCAAAAGGCGTCCCTCCCCCTGGACACCGTGGAATTGTTTGCAGCTCAAGTGGTCAGCGGCATGTCAGAAGCCTTGCCACTAAGCCCACAGGACGTGCGACAGTCAGATGGCGAGTGCAGAGCCCTCACCACCTTCTGCCAGAATGATGATGATGATGGTTGGGTTTTTATGGCGCAAGGCCGACTAAGGGCAAAGAGCGCCAGAGAAAAGGTTATTTAAAGAAGTGAAGTGGTTACCACAAAAAGGTAGGTAAACAAAAACGTGTCAACCGAACATAGTAAAATCAGTTAAAGATAATGGTGATGGCTGGTGTATAGGGCCAGATTTGATTATGCGTGATATGAAATGAGGTTTAAAAACTTCATGTCTGACAAATACTCAAATACACACGTTTCACGGAAACCATGGCATCGTCACCAAGAAACAGCGATGGATGTAGGGGGATATGTTGTCTGTAGAGTTCTCTGAAGTGTTTGTGTCGTGTTGTGTGAAGTGCCTTGCATGTTATTAGTATGTGCACTACGGATAGGGCATCTCCGCACCTGCTGCACTGGGGTCTGGGGATCCCATCAGCAGATACGAGTCAGTTGCATGCGTGTGCCCTATCCGTAGCCTAGCCAAGGCGACTTCTGTGTTTCTGTTGTGTGAGTCAGCGGTGTACCATCCCAAGTGTGGCTTTATTACATGTAGCTTGTTATGTGTCTGCTCATTCCAGTGTGTTTGCCATGTTCTACGCAAGTGTTGCCTTATGTGTGGCTTGAGGTCTGTATATGGTACCGTTGTAATATCTACAGTGTTATGCAGCAGCAGCGGCCCTCTCGTATGCCAACTTGTTCCCAGCGATCCCTGCGTGTCCTGGGACCCAGCAGTGGAGCAGCTGATGCTTCTGCGCATACACAGACATGATGGTGTTGAATACAATATTAACTATGTGGTTTTTGGGGGGTGTATGCGATGATAGTGCGCGATCAACACTCAAAGAGTCTGTGTAGATGATGGAATTGGGAATTTTATTTTCAAGAATCTGTCGTACAATCAGTAAAATTCCATACGCTTCTGCTCAAAAAATCGTTGTGTGCACGCTCATGGTTCTGGCTGCATTGAAATTTGGACCATTAGCAGCACACGACACCATAGTAGGGGTTTTAGAAGCGCCACTGTAGAATTCTGCACGTGGGTATTTTAACTGCATAGAAAGTGGTGCAGTATTGCAGCTCGCGGTACCCGATTTTTGTCAAGTTTTATAAAAGAAAGGTCACAGGACACAGGGCGAACTTGCCAAGGCGGTAAACTGTTTAGAAAGGACGACCTGTACACATCTAAAAACGAAGCGCTGAGATCCGAGGCTCACTCTCTCACTCGAAGTGAAAAGGGCAGAGGAGTGGACGGGCGATTGACAAACAAGACAGATGTGGATGTATCGTTAAAGACAGGATAAAAAAGATGGTTATTCAGCGATGAAATTTTAAAAGCATAAAGCAAGTCCATGTACGTTCGCTGGTTCTCAAGGCTCCACTTATTACATTCAACATACAGACTCTGGACAGGGCTAGTGCGAAAAGCACCCGACGCAAGCCGTAGCGCCAAGTGTAGCACTGGGTCAAGCATTCGCAACGCTGTTTTAGTCGCCGACCCATATCCCACACTGCCATAGTCTAAACGAGAACCAACCAAAGCAGTATAGAGCCGTAGTAGGAGTTCTTTGTCCCGTAGGATTGGTGGGAGAGAACCTTAAGGATGTTCATTGTTTTTATACATTTATGCTTAAGTTTCTTGACATGTGGGATGAATGTGAGTTTTTGGTCAAATACAACACCTAAAAACTTGTGGTCCTTGTTCACAGGAAGCGACAAGCCATTAAGAGTAATGTCTGGGTCCATATGGACCCCGCGCTTCCTAGAGAACACAACGCAGGAGCTTTTTACAGGATTCAATTTAAAACCATTCTTGTCTGCCCAGCTGGCACGTTTCTTGACGCCGAGCTGGGCATGGCGTTCGTATATTGACATATTACATGATTTAAAAGATATCTGCACGTCATCTACATACATGGAGTAAGAAATTGTAGGTGGCAGTGCCTTCCCAAGGGAGTTCGATTTTACTATGAAGACAGTGCAGCTTAGAACTCCGCCTTGCGGCACGCCATTTTCTTGCACGTGTACCTTTAACAGTGCAGAACCAACTCTGACGCGAAAGGTTCTCTCCGACAAATAACTAGCAAGGGTGTTAAACATATTACCAGAAACACCGAATGACTTCAGATCAGTAAGGATCCCATAACGCCAAGCGGTGTCATAGGCCTTTTCTAGGTCGAAAAACACAGTTAAACAGGACTGTTTGTGAATGAAGGCATCCTTAATATATAACTCTAGTGCCACAAGTTGATCGTTTGCGGATCTCCCCGCCCTGAAGCCTGCCTGGCAGCTCTCGAGAAGACCGTTGTACTCCAAAAAGTACACAAGCCTCAGGTTTATCATCTTCTCGAGAAGCTCGCACAGGCAGCTGGTCAGGGCAATGGGCGATAGCTAGCGGGACCCCGCACGGAGCACCTTGAGTAATCTTGGTGACGGTACTGGCGATACCGCGGACCCCGAGCCCCCCCAACATAAGCTGTGACCTACCGTGCTAATGTGTTTTTAAGGTGAAGCGTAGAAACCTCTAACGGTGGCCGTCGGAGCCTTGGTCAAGCTCCGGCCGATGGGCTCCCTGCCTGTCTACCAGGCAGGGAGCTCCGGGACCTCTTTGACTACTAGAGTAAGGTCAAAGAAGAAAGTACCCCAGTCTCCCTGCTTTTATACTATGCTATATGGCATTTTCAAACCCCGCCCCCAAACGTGATCGGTCCCTGAAAAGGGGCCGCACTGAAGTATCTTTTCCCCGATTACCATCTTTAACATTTCCTGAACCGGAGACTTTTTCTCGATTTCTTGTGATGGAATCGCTCAATCCAACCCACCCACTAGCATCTCAGTCAGTCTTCTTGATCGCCAAGTATCTTGAAGCCATAGTAGGAAAATCATAAGTGCAAAAAACAAAGGTCTGGTGAACTCCTCATCGAAATAAATGACAAGCAGCAGCCCACGAAGCTTCTAGCTCAGACTAGACTGGCTGATCTAGACACCAGGGTCACACCCCATCGGAGCCTCAACAGCTCGCAGGGTGTGATATCCCAGGCAGATCTCTTGAACGAAACGGATGCGGATCTCCTTGCCGGCTTGAAGGATCAGGGCGTCACTGCCGTGAGACGCATCACTATCCGCAGAGACGACAAGGAGATTCCCACAAAGCACATTATCTTGACTTTTGACCGCGCAGTACTCCCACAACACATAAATGCAGGTTTTATCCGTTGCTCCATCCGTCCGTACATCCCGAACCCGCGGCGCTGTTTTAAGTGCCAGCGGTTCGGGCATGCTACAAACTTGCCGTGGCCGAACGACGTGTGCGAAATGCGCGGCGCATGATCATCCAAGCGACAATTGTCCATCCGATACCCTGTCTTGTGTGAACTGCGGCGGGCCGCATGCAGCGTACTCCCGCAAGTGTGAAAAGTTCCAACTGGAGAAAAAGATAATCAACATCAAGGTAACTGAGAACCTTACCTTCCCAGAGGCGCAAAAGAAGTTCGCCTCTTTCCCCCCCGGGAGGTACGCCGACGCGGCTCGCCGGGGGGCGGAGCGGCGTCTGGTGTCCACAGGGACCCAGTTCAGCGAGTCTGACCTGGTCCCTCCACCGCCCCCCCCTGGGGTGCCTCTGGCAGCCCAACCCGCCACCACGCCGCTTGCTGAGGCAGCAGCGGCTGTGGTGGCAACGTCTTCCGTCGGGACCGGTGCCGCTTCCGCCTCTGTCTCCCCGTCCTCCAGTGCGTTGGAGGGTACCGAGGTGATGGGCACCACGGGCCCTGCACCGGCTCCCACCGCCACCGCACCGCCCGTGCCACCTCTGGCGCCCAGGACGCCCTCGGCGGTGGCGGCTCAAATGAAGGGCTCCCGAGGGGGGGCCAAGTCCGGGGGGCCCGGTCCGTCGGGCACCCCTCGGACATCCGACGACGAGATGGATGTCGGGCCGTTCCTGCCTGCAACGCAGCGCAAGGAGCGGCCACCGACTTCCAAGCCTACAGACAGGCCGAAAAAGCCCAATCCCAGAGTAACAGCCCCGAAAGACGACACATGAACACACACACGCCAGTCATTCTTAAATGTAAATAATGGGAACAGACAACATCATTCAATGGAACTGTAGAGGCCTTATCAACAATCTAGATGATGTGTACGAGATACTTCATTCACATCAGCCAAGTTTGTTTGTTTGTTTGCTTATTGTTTATTGACAAAAACGATGTTCAATAGCGGTCTGTCTTGGTGCCAAGGCAAGAGGCGGCATTGAAAGCCACCTGACTGGGCCTTCGACACCAGACAGTACACGCAGCAGACAACATGAGCGCGACATACTTCAAACCAGATTGCTGGATCTCAAACGCTCAAAACACACTAAATCATCAAACATCAAACATTGCATCGAATCAATCATTACATCGAATAAAATATAAAATGTTCAAACGCATTGCAGATTATCAAGCGCATACAATAAAAAAAACACATACAGAGTGTCAAACACGATAAGGCAATAAAGTGAAAAAAAATGACAGAATTTGTGGTCAACACATACATCACCAACATGTCACATAACCATTAAGGCCAAAAGAAGAACATGTTCTTTAGGACTGAAAAACAAAATATACAAAAAAGTCACGATTGTTCGAGGAAATAAGTTTTACTAAGTTTTCTGAAGGCAAGCAAGGAGGGAGAACTGTCTATTGTATCCAGAAATGCTGGATAACAATACAGAAGGTTCCGAATTTGCCATTTTAATAATTGCATGCCATATTTAGTTCTCGTCTTAATTTTGACAAAGCCTTTATTTCTGAAATTACATGGTGTCTCCGTGTTTGTATATGTGTCAAAGAAGAGTTCCCGATTTGCTTTGAATTCAAGAAAAACCATTTCCAGCAAACGCTGTTTGTACAACATTTCTATGTGAAGGATCCGGTTCTGGGAAAAGTATGGAAATGTGTGATCATGACTGGATAGATTTTGAATGAATCGTATACCTTTTTTTCTGCATTATATATAGTCGTTCCAAATTATACTTCGATGTAACCCCCCAGACTAATAAACAATATTGTATACGGGAATGCACTGTACTAAAATAAAGTTGCCGTTTTATTCGTATTGGTAACAACGTCCGAAATCTATTTAGCATACCAAGTGATTTAGCAATGATACCTTTTATAAAGTTCACGTGACTTGTCCACCGAAGATTTTCATGAAATAGTACCCCTAAAAACTTGTATTCTGAAGTCTGTTCTAGCGGGCATGATTTAAACGTTATAGATGTATTAAGATGAACTGGTTTATTAACGGCGGAGAAGACAATGTACTTGGTTTTCTTATCATTCAATAAGAGCCTATTTGCGTCTAACCAGCAAGACAAATTTTGAAGCCATAGATTGACAGTAGGAATGAGAGAGGAAAGGTTATTAGACGTGAAAAAAACATTCGTATCATCGGCGTAAAGGACAATGTCTGAGGTCAGTGGGATGTTGACAATATCGTTTATATACAGTAAGAATAGTGTTGGTCCTAATATAGATCCTTGCGGAACTCCATAATTTATTAATTCCGTATCCGACTGCAGATTATTAATCACAACGAACTGTCTACGATTAGTCAGGTAGCTATGCAGTAACTGAAGTGGAACTCCTCTTATTCCATAGTACGGTAACTTTGCAAACTGTATTGGATGTTTAACAGAATCAAAAGCTTTGTTAAAATCTAAAAAGATACCTATTGTGTACAGTTGATTTTCTATATTAGTTGCAATTTTCTCTCTAATGCTTAATAATGCTGATTCAGTAGATTTACCTTGCCGAAACCCATACTGATATTCGGTTATTAGGTTGTGTTTACAAAGATGCTGAGTAATTCTAGTATTTATAACTTTCTCTGCTATTTTGGAAAAAAGGGGAAGTACTGATATTGGTCTGTAGTTATAAATACAGTCAAGAGCACCACCTTTATGTAAAACGGAAACCTTGGCAATTTTCATTTTATCCAGAAATATTCCTGTCAACAAAATGGTATTCATTAGGTGGCAAACTACGTCGCATAGCAAATCTGAGACCGCTTTAATTGGAGCCACTTTAATGCCATCGAAACCACACGAAACATTACTTTTTAGGCTGTTAATTATACCAACAATTTCAACTTGGGTAACCGGGTAAAGAAATAAGGTCTGTGGCAGATTATGCTCTATATACGTTTCAAAATCCACAGAAGTGGTCACCTCCGATGCTCCAAAAGTCAAAAAGTGGCGGTTGAACTCGTTAGCAAGGGCATTATCAGTTAATATCTGCCCATCTATTTTAATTTCCTTAGGAGCGGCAGTTCGTGTTTTCCGTAGTAGATCTTTGATAGTGCGCTAAGTTTTCTGAGGGTCAAAATATATCTCGGCAAATTTATTAGCGTAGTAAGTAATACGGGACTTTTTAATATCAGAGCTCAGCCTATTTCTGATCTTTTTGTACTCTATAAGCATTCTCAGGTCCCTGTTTCCTATGAATTTATGAAAGAGTTTATTTTTTTCTTTTATTCGACGCAAAAGTGCATTGGTTATCCAGGGTTTTCTTGCTATCTTACTCTTGATGATGATGATGGTTTTTGTTTAATGGCGCAAGGCCGACGAGGGCAAAGAGCGCCAGAGAAGTTATTTAATGAAAAGAAGTGATTACCACAAAAGGTAGGTATAAAACGTGTAAACTGGACATAGTAAGATCAATAAAGATGATGGTGATGGCTGGTGTATAGGGCCAGATTTCATGATGCGTGATAGGAAATGAGGTTTAAAAACTTGACGTCTGACAAATATTTAAAAACGCGTTTCACAGAAACCATGGCATCGTCACCTAGAAACAGGGATGGGTGTAGGGGAATATGTTGATGATGATGATGGTTGGGATTTTTATGGCGCAAGGCCGACTAAGGGCAAAGAGCGCCAGAGGAAAGTTTATCTAATGAAGTGAAGTGGTTACCATAAAAAGGTAGGTAAAAAAAAAACATGTCAACCGAACATAGTAAAATCAGTTACAATAATGGTGATGGCTGGTGTATAGGGCCAGATTTGATTATGCATGATAGGAAATGAGGTTTAAAAACTTAACGTCTGACAAATACTCAAACACACGTTTAACAGAAACAATGGCTTCGTCACCTAGAAACAGAGATGGATGTAGTGGGATATGTTGTCTGTAGAGTTCTCTGAAGTGTTTGTGTCTTGTTGTGTGAAGTGCCTTGCATGTGATTAGTATGTGCACTACGGATAGGGCCTCTCCGCACCTGCTGCACAGAGGTCTTGGAGATGCAGTGAGAAGGTGCGAGTGCGTTGCATGAGTGTGCCCTATCCGTAATCTGGCCAAGGCGACTTCAGAGTATCTATTGCGTGTGTCGGCGGTGTATGGTCCCAAGTGAGGTTTTATTACGTGTAACTTGTTGTCTGTCTGTTCACTCCAGTGTGTTTGCCACGTTTTGCGAAGTTGTTGTCTGATGTGTGGTTTCACGTCGGTGTAGGGTAATGTGGTTATGTCTACTGTATTCGAGAGTGTAGCAGCAGCAGCCATTCGGTCCGCTGCTTCGTTCCCGGCTATACCACAGTGGCCAGGGACCCAGCAAAGGACTAGTTCAAATTTATGGACATACACAGACATAATACCCTTGACAATTAGATTTACAACGTGATTTTTTGAAGACTTTGTTGACGACAACGCCCGCACGACACTGAGGGAGTCTGTATATATAATGGATTGTGGGATGTGACTTTGAAGGATATGATTAACAACAAGAAGTACACCATAAGCCTCTGCCGTAAAGATACTGGTATTACTATTAAGAGTTCTAGTGACATTAAGGCAGGGCCCATGCGCCGCGCAGGACACAGAGGTTGCAGTTTTAGAGGCGTCCGTATAAAATTCAGAAAATTGATACTTCTGCTGCACATACAAGAAGTGCTGCAGAATTGCACATGTGGGAGCTCGGTTTTTATCTACATGTGTAAAAGATGTGTCGCATAAGACAGGGCGGAGATGCCATGGTGCTATAAAATCTGTTTGAGAACTTTGCATGGTGTCTAAAAAGGAGACAGAAAGCTCTGACGCTTCCTCTCTAACTCTGTAAGAGAAGGGCGCAGAGAACGATGGTCGGTTTAGGAGTAGTGCAGTCATAGATGTATCATAAAAAACTGATTTAAAAGGATGGTGTGGCATAGATGAAATTTTAAAAGCAAAAAGGAGATCTGTGTATGCTCGCTGACGTTGTAGGTTCCACTTATTACACTCCACATAGAGGCTTTCGACCGGGCTAGTCCGGAAAGCGCCACATGCCAGCCGGAGCCCCAGATGAAGCACTGGGTCCAGCATTTTGAGGGATGTCTTACTTGCTGACCCATAAACAACACTTCCATAGTCTAATCGTGAACCTATCAGGCTAGTAAAAACACGTAAAAGAAGTTGTTTGTCAGCACCATATGAAGAGTGGGAGAGAACCTTGAGTATATTCATGGCCTTTAAGCATTTATGTTTAAGTTGTTTTATATGTTGAATGAACGAGAGCTTTTCGTCAAGGACTACACCTAAAAACTTGTGTTCATTTCTGACAGGAATTGAGACACCATTGAGTTTGATGTCTGGATCCGGCCGAATGCCACGCCTTTTCAAAAACAAAACACAAGTACACTTCACTGGATTAAATTTAAAACCGTTGCTATCTGCCCAGCCAGCTAGCTTGTTAACACCAAGCTGGACTTGGCGCTCGCAGATAGACAGGTTACAAGACTTAAAGGATAATTGCACGTCGTCTACATAGATTGAGCAGGAAATGGTTGGTGGCAGAGCCTTCCGAAGAGAGTTCATTTTTACAATAAACAAAGTGCAACTCAAAACTCCACCTTGCGGAACACCGTTTTCCTGCACATGAACTCTAGAGAGTGCAGTTCCAACTCGCACGCGGAACGTTCTTTCAGAGAGGTAACTGGCAAGCGTGTTCCACATGTTACCCGACATACCAAAGGACTTCAAATCGCTGAGGATGCCGTACCGCCAAGCAGTGTCGTACGCCTTTTCAAGATCAAAGAATACTGTCAAACAGTACTGCTTATGGAGGAAAGCATCTTTAATATATGACTCTAACGCAACGAGTTGATCATTCGTAGACCGCCCTGCCCTAAAGCCCGCCTGGCAGCTCTCGAGAAGACCGTTATACTCTAAGAAGTACACGAGTCTCCTGTTTATCATCTTCTCGAAGAGCTTACACAGGCAGCTTGTCAGGGCAATGGGGCGATAACTAGCGGGAGAGGAAGGGTCCTTCCCTTCCTTTAGGAAAGCCACTACTATGGCCTCCCTCCAAGAGCGTGGGAAGTGCCCCGAAAGAAATATTTTATTGTAGAGGTGAAGAAGTGTTTCAAGCGTGTCTGCATGTAAGTGTTGTATCATTGTGTATGAAATCCTGTCTGCACCTGGAGCTGGAGGTTTACAAGTACCAAGTGCGACCTTCAGCTCATGAAGTGAAAAGGGGGTGTTATAGGATGAGTTCGACTTATTAGTGTCTCGCAAGGACTTCTTCTCACATGATGCTTTGTGTTTAATGAAAGTGTTGGTGTAGTGTGCTGAGCTGGACACGTGTTCGAAGTGTTGTGCAAGCGTGTTGGCCTGGTCTTCTAGTGTGTCCCCTGTTGTGCCAACCAGGGGCAGGCTGTGTGTCTGTTGTCCTTTTAGCTTGCGTATTCGTGTCCAGACTTTGTGAGTGTCGGTGTATGAGTTGATGGAAGTGAGGAAGGTGCGCCAACTCTCCCTCTTCGCCTCACGACGCACACGCTTCCCAAGAGCCTTTGCCCGTTTAAACGAAATGAGATTATCTGACGTGGGGTACCGGCGAAGGACACCCCACGCCTTGTTCTGGGCCTCTCGCGCCCGCCTGCAGTCCTCGTTCCACCAGGGCCTCCTTGGGGTGCGGGACCCACTGGAGGCCTGGGGCATGGACTTTTCGGCGGCGTCGACTATGTGCGCCGTGACGAGTTGGGCTGCTTCCTCCACGTGTAGGTGTTTTATGGTTGTGTGGTGTAGTTTAGATGTTTCTGTGAATGTGCTCCAGTTTGCTTTTGATTCATTAAACCTGTTATGGGAAGATGGACTGCATGGGCCTTTACCTATGTACGTTAGGGAAGTGGGGAAATGGTCACTACCATATGGGTCTGTGCCCACACCCCAATCAAGACATGGAAAGAGAACTGCGGAACCAATCGCCAAGTCAAGATGAGAGTATGTATTGTGTCCTAAGTTATGGTATGTAGGCTGTTTTTTGTTGAAAAGGCATGCTCCGGAGGATGTGAGAAACTTCTCTATCAGGCGACCTCGGGCATCCGTTCTGGAGGAGCCCCAAAGAGAGTTGTGCGCATTAAGGTCGCCTGTTAGAATGTATGGTTCGGGCAGCTGGTCAACCAGTGCCTCGAACTCAGAGCTCAGAAGTGCAAAATCAGGAGGAATGTAAATGGAGCATACCGTTATCAACCTATTAAATATTATTGTACGGATCGCTACAGCCTCGAGGACAGTCTTTAAAGAGAGAGGGTGGCATGCTAATGATTTCCGGGCGATAATGGCCACACCTCCTGAAGAGTGGGTGCAGCCAACCCTGTCCTTTCTGAATACCATGTACCTATTTAAGAAATTTGTTTGTTTAGAATTAAGGTGGGTTTCCTGAAGACACATGACACTTGGCTGACTGGCATGCAGAATCTCATACACATCGTCAAGATTTTTAAGGAGGCCTCTGCAGTTCCATTGGATGATGTTTTCTGTTCCCATTATTTACGTTTAAGAATGACTGGAGTGTGTGTGTTCATGTGTCGTCTTTCGGGGCTGTTACTCTTGGATTAGGCTTTTTAGGCCTTTCTACTGGCTTGGCCGTCGGAGGCCGCTCCTTGCGCTGCGTTGCAGGCAGGAACGGCGCGACGTCCATATCGTCGTCGGATGTCCGAGGGGTGCCCGTCGAACCGGGTCCCCCGGACTTGGCCCCACTTCGGGAGCCCTTCGTTTGAGCCGCCACCGCCGCCACCGTCGTGGGCGCCAGAGGTGGCACGGGCGGTGCGGTGACGGTGGGAGCCGGTGCGGGGCCCGTGGTGTCCATCACCTCGGTACCCTCCAACGGACTGGAGGACGGGGAGACAGAGGCGGGAGCGGCACCGGTCCCGACAGAAGTGGTTTGCACCACAACCGCTGCTGCCTCAGCAAGCGGCGTGGTGCCGGGTTGGGCTGCGTGAGGCAACCCAGCGGGGGGCGGGGGCGGGACCAGGTCAGACTCGCTGAACTGGGTCCCTGTGGAAACCAGACGCCGCTCCGCCCCCCGGCGAGCCGCGTCTGCGTACCTCCCCAGAGGGAAAGAGGCGAACCTCTTTCGCGCCTCTGGGAAGGTGATGTTCTCCGTGACCTTGATGTTAATTATCTTTTTTTCTATTTGGAATTTTTCACACTTGCGGGAGTACGCTGCATGCGGCCCCCCGCAGTTTACACAAGTGAGAGTTTCGGATGGGCAGTTCTCGCTCGGATGGTCGTGCGCCGCGCATTTTGCACACGTCGTTCGGCCACGGCAAGAGTTCGTACCGTGCCCGAACCTCTGGCACTTAAAACATCGCCGCGGCTTCGGGATGTAGGGACGGATGGAGCAACGGATGAAACCTGCGTTTATGTATTGTGGAAGAACTGCGCGGTCGAAAGTCAAGATAATGTGTTTGGTCGGAATCTCCCTGTCGTCTCTGCGGATAGTGATGCGTCTCACGGCAGTGACGCCCTGATCCTTCAAGCCGGCAAGGAGATCCGCATCCGTTTCGTTCAGGAGGTCTGTCTCGGATATCACACCCTGCGAGCTGTTGAGGCTCCGATGGGGTGTGACCCGGATGTCGAGATCAGCCAGTCTAGTCTGAGCAAGAAGCTTTGCAGACTGCTGCTTGTCATTTATTTCAATTAAGAGTTCACCAGACCTTTGTTTTTTGCATTTATACGATTTTCCTACTATGGCTTCAAGATACTTGGCAATCAAGAAGACTGACTGAGATGCAAGAGGGTGGGTTGGATTGATGGATTCCATGACAAGAAATCGAGAAAAATTATCTGGTTCAGGAAATGTCAAAGATGGCAACAAAGGAAAAGATACTTCGGTGCGGCCCCTTTTCAGGGACCGATCACGTTTGGGGGGGGGGTTTAGAGAATGCCATACATCATAGTATAGAAGCAGGGGACGGGGGTTCTTTCTTCTCAAACCTTACCCTGATAGCCTGAAAGGTCCCGGAGCTCCCTGCCTGGTAAACAGACAGGGAGCCCATCCGCCGGAGCTTGACCTGGGCTCCGACGGCCACCGTTCGTGGTTTCTAACCCTCCACCTATAAACACATCGCCACGGTTGGATCCAGCTTATGTTTGGGGGCTCGGTGTCCGCGGTATCGCCAGTATGATGATGATGGTTGGTGTTTTATGGCGCAAGGCCAACGAGGGCAAAGAGCGCCAAAGAAGTAGTTATTGAGTTTTCATCACACCGTAAGTACTAAAACATGTAACTAAAAGTAAAGGTGATGCAAAACAAAAGACAATGGAGATGGCTGGTGTATAGGGCCAGGGTGATTACACATGATATGACAGGAGCTGCAGGAAGTTTACCTCAGCTAAAAACTTAAAAACACGTTGACTAGAAAACATTGGTTCGTCGGCTAAAAAGTATGATGGGTGCAAAGGAATGTGTCGTCTGTATAATTCAGGGAAATGTTTGTGTCGTGTTGTGTCAAGTGCCTTGCATGTGATTAGTATGTGGACTACGGATAGGCCCTTTCCACACCTGCTACACGTGGGTCCCGAAGTTCCAGTGAGCAGGTGGGAGTGCGTAACATGTGTGTGGCCTATCCGCAGCCTAGCCAGGGTGACTTCAGTGTATCTGTTGTGTGAGTCAGTTATGTAGCGTCCAAGTTGTGGTTTTATTACGTGTAGTTTGTTGTCTGTTTGTTGACTCCAGTGTAATTGCCATGTGTTACGAAGCTGTCGTCTGATGTGTGTCTTTAGGTCGGTGTAAGGTACTGTTGTAACGTCAACTGTAGTCATGAGAGCAGCATCACCAGCCATTTGGTCGGCGGCCTCATTGCCAGGGATTCCACAATGCCCTGGTACCCAGCATATAGTTATTTCAAGATTTGAGGCATATGCAGACATTAGTACCTTGAAAAGAGCATTTATGACATAGTTTTTAGATGACTTTCCGGATGACAGTGCCTGTACAACGCTTAGAGAATCTGTGTAGATGATGGACTTTGGAATTTTATGTTCGAGGATGTGGTTTGAAACGAGTAAAATGCCATAGGCTTCTGCCGTGTAAATACTGCTATGAAAATTCATTGTTTTAGTTACGGTAAAATTTGGTCCGTGCGCTGCACAAGATACAGTAAAACCAGTTTTCGACGCGTCACTATAGAATTCCGCGCACCTGTACTTGTCCTGCAGGAACAGGAAGTGCTGCAGAATTGCACTTCTGGGTGCCCTATTTTTTTCTACTAATGTGAATGATAAGTCGCATGATATAGGATGTAGATGCCATGGTGGAATTAAATTATGGATGGGTGTCTTGTGCGTGTCTGAAAGAGGGACCGTGAGTGCAGAAGCCTCCTCCCTAACTCTGAGAGAGAAAGGTAAGGAAATGGATGGCCTGTTTAAAAAGAGTTGCAAGTTTGATGTATTGTTCATGATAGGATTAAAAGGATGGTTGGTAAGGGATACAATCTTAGATGCATATAGGAGATCAACATACTCCCGCTGATGCCCTAGACACCACTTGTCGCACTCGACATAAAGGCTTTCGACAGGGCTAGTGCGGAAAGCGCCGCATGAGAGGCGAAGGCCAAGATGCAGCACTGGGTCGAGCATTCTCAGTGCGGTCTTTGTCGCCGACCCATACACGACGCTGCCGTAGTCGAGCCGAGACCCCACCAACGCCGTGTACAGGCGCAGCAGGAGTTGTTTGTCGGCCCCATAAGATTGATGTGAGAGGACCTTAAGAATACTCATTGTTTTTAAGCATTTGCATTTGAGCTGTCTGATATGTGGGATGAATGTAAGTTTTTCGTCGAATAAAATACCTAAAAACTTGTGCTCCTTGTTCACAGGAATTGGCACATTCGCAAGAGTGATGTCTGGGTCCGGGTGGACCCCACGCTTCCTGGAGAATACCACACAAGAGCTCTTTCCAGGATTAATTTTAAAACCATTCTTGTCTGCCCAGCTGGCAAGTTTTTTAACACCAAGCTGGACCTGACGTTCACAGATTGACATATTACAAGATTTAAAAGATATCTGTACGTCGTCTACATACATAGAGTAAGAAATGGTAGGTGGCAATGCCTTCCCAAGAGAGTTCATTTTAATTATAAAAAGAGTACAGCTTAAAACTCCACCTTGGGGCACGCCGTTTTCTTGCACATGAATCCTTGACAGTGCGCTACCAACTCTCACGCGAAACGTTCTGTGGGACAGATAACTAGCCAGAGTGTTGAGCATATGGCCCGAAACACCGAAAGACTTCAGGTCACTGAGGATCCCGTAGCGCCAAGCGGTGTCGTAGGCCTTCTCGAGGTCGAAAAATACAGTCACGACATACTGTTTATGCACGAAGGCATCCTTAATGTAAGATTCAAGAGCTACGAGTTGATCATTCGTGGATCGCCCCGCCCTGAAGCCTGCCTGGCAGCTCTCGAGAAGACCGTTGTACTCAAGGAAGTACACGAGCCTGCGGTTTATCATCTTCTCGAAGAGCTTGCACAGGCAGCTCGTCAAGGCAATAGGACGGTAACTTGAGGGGGACGACGGGTCCTTTCCCTCCTTCAGGAAAGCTACAACTATAGCCTCCTTCCAAGAGTTTGGAATGTGCCCCGAAAGCCAAATCTTGTTATAGAGGTGTAAGAGTGTTAGAAGAGTGTCTGCGTGCAGGTGTTGTATCATTGTGTATGTGATGTTGTCTGGGCCTGGAGCTGAGGGTTTACACGTGCTCAGAGCAGCCCTCAGCTCATGTAGTGAAAACAGAGAGTTGTAAGAAGTCTGTGATTTGTTGTTGTCGCGTAGGGACTTCTTTTCACAACAGGCTTTATGTTTCAGGAAAGTGTTCGTGTAGTGTGCTGAACTGGACACGTGCTGGAAGTGTTCTGCGAGTGTGTCAGCCTGGTCTTCCAGAGTGTCCCCTGTTGTGCTAACCAGGGGCAGGCTGTGTGTCTTTTGTCCTTTTAGCTTGCGTATACGTGTCCATACTTTCCGTGTGTCTGTGTAGGAGTTAATTGATGTTATGAATGTACGCCAACTATCGCGTTTTGCCTCACGGCGCACACGTTTTCCGAACGCCTTGGCCCGTTTGAACAAGAGGAGGTTTCCCGACGTGGGGTACCGACGAAGGATACCCCACGCCTTGTTCTGGGCCTCTCGCGCCCGCCTACAGTCCTCATTCCACCACGGCCTCCGCTGGTTACGCGGGGCACCAGAGGCGTGGGGAATGGACTTTTCGGCGGCGTCGAGGATGTGCGCCGTGAGGAGTTGGGTAGCTTCTTCGACGTGTAGGTGTCCTATGGATGTGTGGTGTAGTTTGGATGTCTCTGTAAATGTATTCCAGTTAGCTCGTGCTTCATTGAACCTATTATGGGAAGATGGACTGCATGGGCCTTTACCTATGTATGTGAGTGAGGTGGGGAAGTGGTCACTACCGTATGGGTCAGTGCCCACACCCCACTCGATGAGAGGAAAGAGAACTGCGGAGCCAATCGCCAAGTCAAGACATGAGTATGTGTTGTGTCCTATGTTATGGTATGTAGGCTGTTTATTGTTGAAAAGGCATGCTCCTGAAGATGTAAGAAATTTCTCTATCAGGCGACCTCGGGCATCCGTTCTGGAGGAGCCCCAAAGAGAGTTGTGAGCATTAAGGTCGCCTGTAAGAATGTATGGTTCGGGCAGCTGGTCAACCAGTGCCTCGAAGTCAGAGCTTGAAAGTGCAACATCAGGAGGAATGTATATGGAGCATACCGTTATCAACCTATTAAATATTATTGTTCGAATTGCCACAGCCTCAAGGACAGTGTTTAGAGTGACAGGGTGGCATGCTAAGGATTTCCGAGCAATTATGGCCACACCCCCAGAAGAGTGCGTGCAGCCATCCCTGTCCTTTCTGTATATCAAGTAACTGTTCAAGAAATTTGTGTTCTTGGAATTCAGGTGTGTTTCCTGAACACACATTACACTTGGCTGATTGGCATGCAGAATCTCATACACGTCATCAAGATTTTTAAGAAGGCCTCTACAGTTCCATTGAATTATGTTTTCTCTTCCCATTATTTAGTGTTAGAGCTACTGGAGTGTGTGTGTTTGGTTATGTGTCGTCTTTCGGGGCTGTGACTCTCGCCTTTCTTGGCTTGTCGGGAGGCTTTGGCGTCGGGACGCGTTCCTTGCGGTGCACCGCAGGCAAGAACGGCCCGACGTCCATCTCATCGTCCGATGTCCTGGGTGTGCCCGTCGAACCGGGCCCCCCGGACTTGGACCCCCTTCGGGGGCCCTTCGTTTGACCCGCCACCGCCGGTGGTGTCGGAGGCACCAGAAGTGGCACGGGCGGTGCGGTGGCGGTGGGAGCCGGTGCGGGGCTCGTGGTGTCCATGGCACACTCCAACGCACTGGACGATGGGGAGGCACGGACGGGAGCGGCACCGGTCCCGACGGAAGAGGTCGCCACCACAACCGCTGCTGGCTCAGCGAGCGGTGCGGAGGCGGGTCGGGCTGCCAGAGGCAGCCCAGGGGGGGGCGGGGGCGGGACCAAGTCTGACTCGCGGTACTGGGTCCCCGCCGAAACAAGACGCCGCTCCGCCCCCCGGCGAGCTGCGTCGGCGTACCTCCCCAGGGGGAAAGAGGCGAACCTCTTTCGCGCCTCTGGGAAGGTGATGTTCTCTGTTACTTTGACATTGATTATTTTCTTTTCTTGTTGGAATTTCTCGCAAGTGCGGGACCACGCTGCGTGGGGCCCCTGGCAGTTGGCACAGGTGAAACTCTGGGTGTTACAGTTTTCGGATGGGTGGTCATGTTGGCCGCATTTTGCACAGGTAAGGCGGCCGCGGCAGGAGTTTGTGCCATGCCCGAACCGTTGGCACTTGAAGCAGCGCCGTGGGTTCGGGATGTATGGGCGGACAGAACAATGTATGTAACCGGCATTTATGAATTCTGGAAGGGTGCATCGATCGAAGGTCAAGATAATGTGTCTAGTTGCTACCTGTTTATCATCTCGGCGTATTGATATGCGCTTTACAGCCGTGACGCCCTGATCCCTTAAGCCTTCCAAAAGGTCGGCCTCGGTCTCGGACATGAGATCTGCCTCAGAGATCACACCTTGACAGCTGTTGAGGCTGCGGTGGGGTGTGACCCTGATCTCCAGATCTGCCATGCGGGTTTGTTTCAGGAGGATTGTGGATTGCTGCTGAGTTTTAACTTCAACTAGCACTTCACCAGTTCTGAGCTTTTTGGCATCATATGTTTTGCCGATGATACCTTCAAGGTATTTAGAAACAAGAAATACAGATTGAGAGGAAAGCGGCTTCGATTTGTCTACAGATTCAATGATCAAAAAACGAGGGTAGTTATCTGGCTTTGGGAGCGAGATAGAAGGCAAAGAAGGAAAAGATACTTCGGTGCGGCCCCTTTTAGGGGGCCGATCACGTCTGGGGGGGGGTTTTGATTTATCCATATGGCATTGGAAAAAGCAGGGAGACGGGGGTACTTTCTTCTTTGACCGTACCCTGGTAGTCAAAGAGGTCCCGGAGCTCCCTGCCTGGTGAACAGACAGGGAGCCCATCCGCCGGAGCTTGACCTGGGCTCCGACGGCCACCGTTCGTGGTTTCTAACCCTCCACCTATAAACACATCGCCACGGTTGGATCCAGCTTATGTTTGGGGGCTCGGGGTCCGCGGTATCGCCAGTACCGTCACCAAGATTGCTCTAGGTGCCCCGTGCGGGGCGGTATCGCCAGTACCGTCACCAAGATTGCTCAAGGTGCCCCGTGCGGGGTAGGGGAATATGTTGTCTGTACAGTTGTCTGAAGTGTTTGTGTCGTGTTGTGTCAAGTGCCTTGCATTGTATGAGTATGTGGACTACGGATAGGCCCTCCCCACACCTGCTACACAGGGGTCTTGGAGATCCCGTGAGCAGGTGCGAGTGCGTCACATGTGTATGGCCTATCCGTAATCTAGCTAAGGTAACTTCAATGTGCCTGTTGTGTGAGTCAGTTGTGTATTGTCCCAAGTGTGGTTTTATTACGTGTAGTTTGTTGTCTGTCTGTTCGCTCCAGTCTGCTTGCCAAGTTTTACGGAGTTGTTGTCTAATGTGTGGCTTGAGGTCTGTGTACGGTAGTGTTGCCATGTCTACTGTGTTTCGGACTGCAGCATTGGCGGCCATTTCATCCGCCACTTCATTACCGCCAATGCCAGAATGGCCTGGCACCCAACACACAGTCACCCCAAGGTTTGAGGAATAAGCTACCATAATTGTTTTGAAGACAAGATTAATGACATGGTTTTTTGATGACTTTCCGGATGATAATGCACGGACGACGCTCAACGAATCTGTATAAATGACGGATGTAGGAATACGATGTTCAACTATGTGACTTACAACCAGAAATATGCCATATCCTTCTGCCGTAAAAATACTTGTATTAACATTCATTGTTCTACATGCTTCAAAATTGGGCCCATGCGCAGCACAAGACACCGCAGTGGACGTTTTAGATGCATCGCTGAAAAACTCTGCAGCCTTGTATTTATCCTGTATATACATGAAATGCTGCAAAATCCCACTTTTTGGTGTCCTGTTCTTATTGTATTTTAAGAAAGACAAGTCACATGCAACAGGACGAAGATGCCATGGTGCTACAAGATCGGTGATAGATGACTTGAATGTGTCTACAAAGGAGACCTCATGAATAGTGACCTCGTCCCTTACTCTGAGCGAGAAGGGAACAGGAATGGATGGGCGATTTAAAAAGAGCTTTGATGTGGATGTATCATTAAAAACCGGTTTAAAAGGATGGTTGTCCATTGATAAAATTTTAGAGGCATATAACAAGTCAACATAGGTTCGCTGGTGTGATAAGCACCATTTGTCACACTCTGCGTAAAGACTGTACAGGGCTCGTACGGAATGCGCCACAAGAGAGGCGAAGCCCCAAGTGAAGCACTGGGTCGAGCATTTTAAGTGCTGTTTTAGTGGCTGACCCATACACAACACTCCCATAGTCCAATCTAGACCCCACTAGGCTTCTGAAAATACGTAACAGGAGTTGCTTATCCGTTCCATACGACTGGTGGGACAAGATTTTAAGAATGTTGCGAGCCTTTAGACATTTATGTTTCAATTGTTTAATGTGAGGGATGAACGTAAGCCTTTCATCCAACACCACACCTAAAAACTTGTGTTCCTTCCTCACAGGAATCGATACGCCATTAAGGATAATGTCTGGGTCCGGATGGATCCCACGCCTCCTGGAGAAGACAACACAGGTGCTTTTTTCTGGGTTAAGTTTAAAACCGTTCTTGTCTGCCCAGCTGGCAAGTTTTTTGACACCGAGCTGGACTTGACGCTCACAGATGGACATATTACATGATTTAAAAGATACCTGGATGTCGTCTACATACACTGAATAAGAAATTGTAGGTGGCAGTGCCTTCCCAAGGGAGTTCATCTTAACTATGAACAGAGTGCAGCTTAGCACTCCACCTTGCGGAACGCCGTTTTCTTGCACATGAACTCTTGAGAGTGTGCTACCTACTCTCACGCGAAACGTTCTTTCGGACAAATAACTAGCAAGGGTGTTGAGCATATGGCCCGAAACACCGAAAGACTTTAGGTCACAGAGGATCCCGTAACGCCAAGCGGTGTCATAGGCCTTCTCAAGGTCAAAAAATACCGTTGTGCAAAACTGCTTGTGAATGAAGGCGTCCTTTATATAGGACTCGAGCGCGACGAGTTGGTCGTTGGTGGACCGCCCCGCCCTGAAGCCTGCCTGGCAGCTCTCGAGAAGACCATTGTACTCAAGAAAGTACATGAGTCTCCTGTTTATCATCTTCTCGAGGAGCTGGCACAGGCAGCTTGTGAGGGCTGTGGGCCGATAGCTAGCGGGAGAGGAAGGGTCCTTTCCTTCCTTCAGGAAAGCCACTACTATGGCCTCTCTCCAAGAGCGAGGAATGTGCCCCGAAAGCCATATGTTGTTGTACAGATGTAGGAGTGTTTCAAGAGTGTCTGGGTGTAGGTGTTGTATCATGGTGTATGTGATTTTGTCTGCACCTGGAGCTGAAGGCTTACATGCGTTCAGAGCAACCTTCAGCTCATGAATTGAAAAAGGAGAATTGTAAGAAGTGTGCGACTTGTTGTTATCACGCAGGGACTTCTTTCCTACAGATGTCTTGTGTTTCATGAACGTTTTTGTGTAGTGTGCTGAACTGGACACGTGTTCGAAGTGTTGTGCAAGTGTGTTAGCCTGGTCTTCCAGTGTGTCCCCTGTTGTACTAACAAGGGGCAGGCTGTGTGTCTGTTGTCCTTTTAGTTTTCGTATTCGTGTCCAGACTTTGTGTGTGTCGGTGTATGAGTTGATGGAAGTGAGGAAGGTGCGCCAACTCTCCCTTTTCGCCTCACGACGCACTCGCTTCCCAAGAGCCTTTGCCCGTTTAAACGAAATGAGGTTATCTGACGTGGGGTACCGGCGAAGGACACCCCACGCCTTGTTCTGGGCCTCTCGCGCCCGCCTGCAGTCCTCGTTCCACCAGGGCCTCCTTGGGTTGCGGGACGCACTGGAGGCCTGGGGCATGGACTTTTCGGCGGCGTCGACTATGTGCGCCGTGACGAGTTGGGCTGCTTCCTCAACGTGTAGGTGTTTTATGGTTGTGTGGTGTAGTTTAGAGGAGGAAGAGGAGGAAAAAACTTTATTCAAACGCAACATTAAGCGTCGAGAATGTCCCGGGCCAGGTTCACCAACGCCAACTGGTCCGAGAGCTGGTCCGAGGCTAGCCAAGTCCGCCACGTTGAAGGAGGTGGGTGGGGAAAATGTGGGGATTGAATTGCAATGGGGCAGGCGAAAATGCAGTGTTCTAAATTAGCGTATGGTTCGGGACAATTGGGACATGCTGGTGAGTGTCGGATACGATAGAGGAAGGAACGAGCAGGTGTAAGGATGGTATTTAACTGTACGCGTCGAAGAATGCGTAGTTGCGTGGTTGTTAGAGATTTGTCTGGAACAGGAAGTGTACGAAGAGTTTCTCTGATGTTCTTGTAGTGAAGCTTTATTTCTTGTTTGTAGTGGAGAGTAGTGTCCCACGTCGGTGGATAAGGCCAGGGAATCCCAGGCGCCCGGTGCAGAAGTTCGCGGGCGAGGTTATGCACAACCTCATTGCCTGGGATTCCAGCGTGACCAGGAATCCACCTCAGTGTGACAGTGTGGGGACGTAGCTTTGTTAAGGCTTTGCGTAGATCATACTGCAGTTCTTCAGGAATCCTACCCATGTGAATGGCGCGAATAGCTTGCATTGAATCAGTGTATATGGTATATCCTGAGGGGTTAGGGGGCCGTAATGAGAGGTCCTGGATACTGGTGATTATTGGGAGAGTCTCTAGAGTCGCTGTAGGTGGGGGATTAGTGAAAGGACCAAGGGTGTGTGTCACTACTTCATTGCCACTTGCGATGGAATATGCGGCTGCTCCGACGTGCGTCCGTGATGCATCCGTGTAGACTATCGTAGAATCAATTGGATGGACATGATTGACAACGCGAGCACATCGTCTCCCTGGATTGGTATCAGCTGCAACGTTTTTTGGGATGGGAGCTATCCTGAGGTTATCTGGGAGCGGCGCAGGAGGGGTGACGACAGGCAAGTCAATAGGCTTGAGAGCAACTTGGTGAAGGATCCAGTGTCCTTGTTTTGTGCTAGAAAGACGCGCCATTTGCCGGTCTTTATGTTGTTGTATAAGATCTCCCAGAGGCAAGAACAGCCCCGTAGAGTATAGGCGCTGAGTGGACGTATTAATTGGAATGTTGAGGGCGGTCTTATACAGTGTATGAAGTGCAACCTCAATCTGATGTCTTTGGTGACAAGTCAGAGAAAGATATGGAATTGTATAAAGAAGTTTACTTAAAGCTAAGGCATGTACTAGCTGCCTAACTTGACCCTCATGTAGCCCCGCGTGCTTGTTGACAATGCGGCGCACTAAATGGGTAAGCTGATGGCAAACTTTAACTGTTGCAGCCACATTAGCCTGATTAGATGATTCATGGATATGCAGTCCAAGAATTCGGCAGGATATTACGCGAGGGATGGGGTGACCTACCATTGTGAGTGTGATCAGGTGATTGTGTTCTCGCTGATAGCGAGTTTTCGAAATGAGCAGTAATTCGGACTTTTCAGGTGCGGGAGACAGGCCTACAGTGTCGAGATACCTAGTGACTGCATCGATACCTTGCTGCAAGGTGTCCTGCACTGACCCAGGAGACCCAGATGTGCACCAAAGAGTAAGGTCGTCTGCGTAGAATGTATGTTTGAGGTTCGGGATCGATGCTAAAATACGGGACAGGGGCGCCATTCCGAGGTTAAAGGAGTACTGACACGAAATTTCAAAGCTGAGATAACTATGTAAAACGCTTCCTTTTTATCAGGAGATATCTCCCAGCAAGTTTGAACAGCAACCGTTCAGCGAAACATATTTAAAATCCATTTTAATCTTCGCCCGCACGAGAAAGCCCAGAGCGGGCCGACGTGACATCATCTGCTACGTGCCCCAAACTGCCGACGTCGGGGCTCCCGTGACGAAGCCGACGCGCTGGCTGTGGTTGGCGCGCGCTGCTCGGGCGTGTGTACACGTCATGGTTTTGGGACTGACGTCATGCTGCCCGGGCCTGTGGGGACGGCGAAGACCTCGGCCGGTCTGGGCGCGCGCGTGCGCTCGCTCGCGCGCGCTTCCAGAGAGGCAGCGATACGGCAAGAATGGTGACGCCATGTCATACATGCTGTCATGGCGGCCGCTCGGCGTTTTTTTGTCGAAACCGAAACTGGCCCGAATAAACGACGCTGTAAATGAATGTTTACGCTGCGCTCGACCGTCTAATCTGTCATTCTATGATTAGTGGGCTGGTAGGCACGCATAGCAGTGAAAAAAACGTAACATAAAAATTTCGTGTCAGTACTCCTTTAAAAAGGGTGGGTGAGAGAATAGCACCCTGTGGAGTACCACGCGTGATGGGAAAAGGATCGGAGACCGAATCAGGGAGACGGAACTTGGCCGTGCGGTCGCGCAGAAATGCAGCAATGTAACCGTACATTTTCGGCCCACAGCCGGTAGAAGCAAGTATATTTAGGAGAGGATCATGGGCAAGGTTATCGAAGGCTTTGCGCACATCCAGGGTCACTATGGCCTGTATCTGGGAAGGAGGAGGAGGGTCAAAGTCATGAGCTAGGAGGAAAAAGAGGTCTTGGGTAGACACACCCTTGCGGAAACCAATTTGTTGAGGAGGAAAGAAATCTGTGGACTCAAAATAGGCCTCAAGTCGATTGAGAACCATCCTTTCCATGGTCTTTCCCAGGCAAGAAGTTAGAGAGATTGGGCGGAGATTTTCAAGGGAAGATTTTTTGCCTGGCTTAGGTAGTAGGGTAATAAGGGATTGCTTCCAGGACGATGGGAGGGTGCCTTCTTCCCAGTGGGAGTTTATAATGCCCAGAAAATGTTCCTTGTCCTTGTCGGATAGGTTTCGTATAAGTGTATACGTAATCTGATCCTCACCTGGGGCCGACTTTCGCTTTAGTTGTTCTAGCGCCCACCCGAGATCCCAAAGGGTGAAAGGCTCATCGAGTTCTGCATTGGAGGCGCCCATGTAGTTTGGATAAAGGCTAGGTAGAGGAGGAGGAATATAAAGGTCGCGGAGCTGGGTTGCTAAGGCGTCCGATCCCAGCAATGAATGGTGCTTCTCAAGAGTGGGAACAGGAGCCGGATGAGGCCCGAGGAGCTTTCTGAGTAGGTGCCAGGTTCTTTTCTGATCCAGGCTGCCGTTGATGCTGTTACAAATTTCATTCCATTGATTCCTGGCCAGCGTAGCACAGTGCTCTTTGATATGCCCCGTTAATTCAGCGACGCGCTCGGCTAGCCGACTATTATTTGGTTGGGTGCGAAGGGCGCGCAAGAGTCGTTTTCTCCTCTTCCAGATACGGACAAGATAAGGGTCTGGGTTGTCTGATGGGGCTGAAGTGAAACATTCCTCTGTGGCTTGTTTGTGGGCCTGTTTTAGTGCTTTAGTCCAGTTCTTGAGATTACCATTCGTCTGAGAGGTGTCGCGAATGTCACGAAAGATTTTCCAGTTTGTGAGCGAAATTTTACGTTTAGGTGATCGGATACAGGTAGGGATAGTGATTTGAATAATCTAATGATCACTTAGTAGTCTTTCATCTGTAACATTCCAGATGACATCTCGCGCTCCCCGGCCTGCCGTGAGGTCTGGCATGGTCGACTGTTGATGTTTGTTACCCTCGCGAGTAATGGAATCGGGGTTGTTGTAAACTGATGATGATGATGATGGTTTGATGTTTATGGCGCAAGGCCAACTGGGGCAAAGAGCGCCAAAACAATAGTCGTATATCAGAGGTGATACCTTAAACACTAAGTAAAATCAGCAAAAACAAAAGTAAAATCACAAAACGACAATGAGCATGGCTGGTGTATAGGGCCAGATTTCATGATGCGTGATAGGAAATGAGGTTTAAAAACTTGACGTCCGACAAATACTCAAACACACGTTTCACGGAAACAATGGCTTCGTCACCTAGGAAAAACGATGGATGTAGGGGAATATGTTGTCTGTAGAGTTCTCTGAAGTGTTTGTGTCGTGTTGTGTGAAGTGCCTTGCATGTGATTAGTATGTGCACTACGGATAGGGCCTCTCCGCACCTGCCGCACTGGGGTCTAGGAGATCCCGCCAGCAGATACGAGTGAGTTGCATGCGTGTGCCCTATCCGTAGCCTACCCAAGGCGACTTCCGTGTGTCTGTTGTGTGAGTCAGATGTGTACCGTCTCAAGTGTGGCTTTATTACATGTAGTTTGTTGTCTGTCTGTTCGTCCCAGTGTGTTTGCCATGTTCTGCGCAGGTGTTGTCTTATGTGTGGCTTGAGGTCTGTGTAGGGTACCGTTGTAATGTCCACAGTGTTCCTGAGTGCAGCAGCACCGGCCCTCTCGTCTGCCAACTCGTTCCCAGCGATCCCTGCGTGTCCTGGGACCCAGCAGAGGACCAGCTGATGCTTTTGTGCATACACGGACATGATAGTGTTGAATACAAGATTAACTATGTGGTTTTTGGGGAGCTTGTGCGATGATAGTGCGCGAACAACACTCAAAGAATCTGTATAGATGATGGAATTGGGAATTTGAGTTTCAAGAATGTGTCGTACAATCAGTAAAATTCCATACGCTTCTGCTGAAAAAATTGTTGTGTGGACGCTCATGGTTCTGGCTGCACTGAAATCCGGACCATGAGCAGCGCAGGAGACCATGGTGGAGGTTTTAGACACGTCACTGTAAAATTCTGCAAGTGGGTATTTAAACTGCAGAGACAGAAAGTGCTGCAGTATTGCAGCTCGCGGTACCCGATTTTTGTCAAGTTTCATAAAAGAAAGGTCGCACGACACCGGGCGAACTTGCCAAGGCGGTAAACTGTTAGAAAAGGATGACCTGTACACATCTAAAAACGAAGCACTTAGATCCGAGGCTCGCTCTCTCACTCTAAGTGAAAAGGGCAGAGGAACGGATGGGCGATTTGATGATGATGATGATGGTTTGATTTTATTGGCGCAAGGCCGACATGGGCAAAGAGCGCCAAACACAAAGTGATTTGATGAGGAGAGAACAAGAAATAAAATCAGTTAAAAGCTATGAGCATGGCTGGTGTAAAGGGCCAGGGTGAAGAACAAGAGTGGTTAAAAATAAATAAGGTGGCTGGTGTATAGGACCAGTGGTAAAAGCTATGGGTGGTATGAGATGAGTTGTAAAAAGTGAACTTCTGATAGGAACTGAAAGGTGCGTTGAACAGAAAACATGGCATCGTCTCCTAAGAAGTATGACGGGTGTGGTGGAATATGTCGTGTGTGTAGTTGAGGGAAGTGTTTGCGTCGTGTAGTGTCGAGTGCCTTACATTGTATGAGAATGTGCATCACGGATAGGGCCTCTCCGCACCTGCTGCAAAGAGGTCTTGGAGATCCAGTGAGCAGGTGCGAGTGCGTTGCATGAGTGTGCCCTATCCGTAATCTAGCCAAGGCGACTTCTGTGTATCTATTGCGTGTATCGGAGGTGTACGGTCCCAAGTGTGGTTTTATTACGTGTAACTTGTTGTCTGTCTGTTCGCTCCAATGTGTTTGCCATGTTTTGCGAAGTTGTTGTTTGATGTGTGGTTTCACGTCGGTGTAGGGTAATGTGGTGATGTCTACTGCATTCGAGAGTGTAGCAGCAGCGGCCATTCGATCCGCGGCTTCGTTCCCGGCTATACCACAGTGGCCAGGGACCCAGCAAAGGACGAGTTCAAATTTGTGGACATACACCGACATAATACCTTTGATGATAAGATTTACGACGTGATTTTTTGAAGACTTTGTAGAAGACAATGCCCGCACAACACTGAGGGAGTCTGTATAGATAATGGATCGTGGGATGTGACTTTGAAGGACATGATTAACAACAAGAAGTACACCATAAGCCTCTGCCGTAAAGATACTGGTATTACTGTTAAGAATTCTAGTGACACTAAGGCCGGGCCCATGCGCAGCGCAGGACACAGAGGTGGAAGTCTTAGAGGCATCCGTATAAAATTCAGAATAATGATACTTCTCCTGCAAATACAAGAAGTGCTGCTGAATTGCACATGTGGGAGCTCGGTTTTTATCTACATGTGTGAAAGATGTGTCGCATGACACAGGGCGGAGATGCCATGGTGCTATGAAATCTGTTACGGAACTTTGGATGGTGTCTAAAAAGGAGATAGCAAGCTCTGACGCTTCCTCTCTAACTCTGTAAGAGAAGGGCGCAGAGAACGATGGTCGGTTTAGGAGTAGTGCAGTCATGGAGGTATCATGAAAAACTGATTTAAAAGGATGGTGAGGCATGGATGAAATTTTAAAAGCATAAAGGAGGTCTGTGTATGCTCGCTGACGTTGTAGGTTCCATTTGTTGCACTCTACATACAGACTTTCGACTGGACTAGTCCGAAAGGCACCGCAGGACAAGCGGAGCCCTAGATGAAGCACAGGGTCCAGCATTCTGAGGGATGTTTTAGTGGCTGACCCATAGACAACGCTACCATAGTCCAGTCGTGAACCTATCAAGCTGGTAAAAACACGTAAAAGAAGTTGTTTGTCAGCACCAAAAGAGATGTGCGACAGAACCTTCAGGATATTCATTGTTTTTAAGCATTTATGTTTTAGTTGTTTTATGTGTGGGATGAATGTGAGCTTTTCGTCAAAGATTATACCTAAAAACTTGTGTTCCTTTTTGACAGGAATAGAGACACCGTGGAGTCGAATGTCTGGATCCGGCCGAATGCCACGCCTCTTGGAAAACAGAACACAAGTGCACTTTCCTGGATTAAATTTAAAACCGTTGCTAACTGCCCAGCCGGCTAGCTTGTTCACACCAAGCTGGACTTGGCGCTCGCAGACAGACAGGTTACAAGACTTAAAGGATAATTGAACGTCGTCTACATAAATGGAGGAGGAAATCGATGGTGGTAGCGCCTTACGAAGAGAATTCATTTTTACAATAAAAAGGGTGCAACTTAAAACTCCACCTTGCGGCACGCCGTTTTCCTGCACATGAACCCTAGAAAGTGCAGTTCCAACTCGCACGCGAAACGTTCTTTCAGACAGGTAACTGGCAAGCGTGTTCATCATGTTACCCGACATGCCAAAGGACTTCAAGTCGCTAAGGATGCCGTACCGCCAAGCAGTATCGTACGCCTTTTCAAGGTCAAAGAAGACCGTCATGCAGTACTGCTTGTGGAGGAAAGCATCTTTGATATAAGACTCTAACGCAACGAGTTGATCGTTGGTAGATCGCCCCACCCTGAAGCCCGCCTGGCAGCTCTCGAGAAGACCATTGTACTCTAAGAAGTACACAAGTCTCCTGTTTATCATCTTCTCGAAGAGCTTACACAGGCAGCTTGTCAGGGCAATGGGGCGATAACTGGCAGGAGAGGAAGGGTCCTTCCCTTCCTTTAGGACAGCCACTACTATGGCCTCCTTCCAAGAGCGAGGAATGTGCCCCGAAAGCCATATTTTGTTGTATAGGTGTAGGAGTGTTTCAAGGGTGTCTGAGTGTAAGAATTGTATAATTGTGTAAGTAATCTTATCTGCACCTGGAGCTGAAGGTTTACATGTGGTCAAAGCAGCCTTCAGCTCATAAATTGAAAAAGGAGAGTTGTAAGAAGTGTGCGACTTATTGCTATCACGCAGTGACTTCTTCTCCGCAGATGTTTTGTGTTTCATGAAAGTGTTCGTGTAGTGTGCTGAACTGGACACGTGTTCGAAGTGTTGTGCAAGCGTGTTAGCCTGGTCTTCCAGTGTGTCCCCTGTTGTACTAACCAGGGGCAGGCTGTGTGTCTGTTGTCCTTTGAGCTTGCGTATACGTGTCCAGACTTTGTGTGTGTCCGTGTATGAATTAATGGATGTCAAGAAGGTGTGCCAACTCTCTCGTTTCGCCTCACGGCGCACACGTTTTCCTAACGCCTTGACCCGTTTGAACAAAATGAGGTTACCCGACGTGGGGTACCGACGAAGGACACCCCACGCCTTGTTCTGGGCCTCTCGCGCCCGCCTACAGTCCTCATTCCACCACGGCCTCCGCTGGTTGCGCGGGGCACCAGAGGCGTGGGGAATGGACTTTTCGGCGGCGTCGAGGATGTGCGCCGTGAGGAGTTGCGTAGCTTCTTCAACGTGTAGGTGTCCTATGGATGTGTGGTGTAGTTTGGATGTCTCTGTAAATGTGTTCCAGTTAGCTCGTGCTTCATTGAACCTATTATGGGAAGATGGACTGCTCGGGCCTTTACCTATATACGTTAATGAAGTGGGGAAATGGTCACTGCCATATGGGTCAGGTCCCACACCCCACTCGAGAAGA
Organism: Haemaphysalis longicornis; assembly: GCF_048455015.1. Lineage (NCBI taxonomy): Eukaryota > Metazoa > Arthropoda > Arachnida > Ixodida > Ixodidae > Haemaphysalis > Haemaphysalis longicornis. Next base: position 105,782,063 of record NW_027526422.1, read on the forward strand.
GGAAAGAGAACTGCGGAGCCAATAGCCAAGTCAAGACATGAGTATGTGTTGTGTGCTATGTTATGATATGTAGGCTGCTTATTGTTGAAAAGGCATGCTCCAGAGGATGTAAGAAACCTCTCTATCAGGCGACCTCGGGCATCCGTTCGAGAATAGCCCCAAAGAGAATTGTGAGCATTAAGGTCGCCTGTTAGAATGTATGGTTCAGGCAGCTGGTCAACCAGCGCCTCGAAGTCAGAGCTCAAAAGTGTAACATCAGGAGGAATGTATATGGAGCATACCGTTATCAACCTATTAAATATTATTAAGCGTATTGCTACAGCCTCAAGGATAGTGTTTAAAGTGACAGGGTGGCATGCTAAAGATTTCCGGACGATTATGGCCACACCGCCAGAAGAGTGTGTGCAGCCATCCCTGTCTTTCCTGTATACCAGGTAACTATTCAAGAAATTTGTGTTCTTGGAATTCAGGTGTGTTTCCTGAACACACATTACACTTGGCTGATTAGCATGCAGAATCTCATAGACGTCGTCAAGATTATTTAGAAGGCCTCTGCAGTTCCATTGTACTATGTTCTCTCTTCCCATTATGAAGTGTTTGGAGCTACTGGACTGTGTTGTTTATGTGTCGTCTTTCGGGGCTGTGACTCTCGTCTTTTTTGGCTTGTCGGGAGGCTTTGGCGTCGGGACGCGTTCCTTGCGGTGCACCGCAGACAAGAACGGACCGACGTCCATTTCATCCTCGGATGTCCTCGTAGCGCCTGAGGGATCAGGCTCCTTGGACCGCGAACCCTTTGGGGCGCGCTTTTCCTTGCCCGCAACCACCGAGGGGTTCAGGAACGCCTCGGATGGCACAGGCGGTGCGGTGGGGGTGGGAGCTGCCGCTGGCTCCCCCAAGTCCATCTCCTCTGCGCCCTCGCCTGTGGCTTGGGACGCTGGAGTGGAAGTGGGGGATGCAGCATCGCTTCCACCAGACGTGGTTGACCCCACAGCCGCTGCTGGCTCAGCGAGCGGTGCGGAGGCGGGTTGGGCTGCCCGAGGCAACCCAGGGGGGGGCGGGGGCGGGACCAAGTCCGACTCGCGGTACTGGGTCCCCGCAGAAACCACACGCCGCTCCGCCCCCCGGCGAGCTGCGTCGGCATACCTCCCCAGAGGGAAAGAGGCGAACCTCTTCCGCGCCTCTGGGAAGGTGATGTTTTCAGTGACCTTGATGTTAATGATTTGCTTTTCTAATTGGAACTTTTCACATTTTCTGGAGTAGGCCGCATGTGGGCCCTGGCAGTTTACGCAAAGAAGTTGTTGAACGTTACAGTTGTCAGACGGGTGGTCGTGCTGGGCGCATTTTGCGCAGGTAAGTCGGCCGCGACAGGAGTTTGTGCCGTGCCCGAACCGTTGGCACTTGAAACAGCGCCGCGGGTTCGGGATGTACGGCCGGACTGAACATCGGATGTAACCTGCGTTGATGAATTCTGGAAGGATGGACTTGTCAAAGGTTAGGATGAGGTGCTTTGTCGGTATTTGTTTATCGTCTCTGCGGATGGTTATGCGCCTGACCGCTGTTACGCCCTGACTACGAAGGCCCTCCAGCAGGTCAGCTTCAGATTCATTTAGCAGGTCATACTCGGAAATCACGCCCTGGGAGCTGTTTAAGCTGCGGTGGGGCGTGACTCGGATTGGCAGATCGGCGATGCTGGTTTGAGCAAGAAGTTTATTGGCCTGATCCTGGCTACTGACCTCGACAAGAATTTCACCGGTTCGTTGTTTTTTGGCCTTATACGACCCTCCAACAATACCGTCAAGAAACTTTGAAATGAGAAATACAGACTGTGAAGCAAGAGGTTTTGATTGGTCTACAGATTCCATCACGATGAAGCGAGGATAGTTGTTCGGTTTCGGAGGACTCAAGTTAGGAAGTGGTGGAAAAGAAACTTCGGTGCGGCCCCTTTTCGGGGGCCGATCACGTTTGGGGGGGGGTTTTGAAAATGCCATATAGCATAGTATAAAAGCAGGGAGACTGGGGTACTTTCTTCTTTGACCTTACCCTGGTAGCCAAAGAGGTCCCGGAGCTCCCTGCCTGGTAGACAGACAGGGAGCCCATCCGCCGGAGCTTGACCTGGGCTCCGACGGCCACCGTTCGTGGTTTCTAACCCTCCACCTATAAACACATCGCCACGGTTGGATCCAGCTTATGTTTGGGGGCTCGGGGTCCGCGGTATCGCCAGTACCGTCACCAAGATTGCTCAAGGTGCCCCGTGCGGGGGATGGGCGATTTGCAAAGAGCAGAGATGTTGATGTGTCGTTAAAGACAGGATAAAAAGGATGATTATTCAGTGATGAAATTTTAAAAGCATATAGCAAGTCCATGTACGTTCGTTGCTTCTCAAGGCTCCACTTATCACACTCGACATACAGACTCTCGACAGGGCTAGTGCGAAAAGCACCCGAGGCGAGACGAAGCCCCAAGTGTAGCACTGGGTCAAGCATTCGCAACGCTGTTTTAGTCGCCGACCCATATACCACACTGCCATAGTCTAAACGAGACCCAACCAATGCAGTATACAAGCGAAGCAGGAGTTCTTTGTCGGAACCGTAGGATTGGTGGGAGAGAACCTTAAGTATATTCATTGTTTTGAGACATTTATTTTTAAGTTCCTTGATGTGGGGAATGAATGTGAGTTTGTGATCAAATACAACACCTAAGAACTTGTGCTCCTTGTTCACAGGAAGCGACACGCCATTAAGATGAATGTCTGGGTCCGGATGGACACCGCGCTTCCCGGAGAACACAACGCAGGAGCTTTTTACCGGATTCAATTTAAAACCATTCTTGTCTGCCCAGCCGGCAAGTTTCTTGACACCAAGCTGGACTTGACGTTCGCAGATTGACATATTACATGATTTATAGGATATCTGGACGTCATCTACATACATGGAATAAGAGATTGTAGGTGGCAGTGCCTTACCAAGAGAGTTCATTTTTACTATGAAGAGAGTGCAGCTCAACACGCCACCCTGTGGCACGCCATTTTCTTACACGTGAACCTTTGAGAGTGCACCACCGACTCTTACTCGGAACGTCCTGTCCGACAAGTAACTGACAAGAGCGTTCAACATGTTGCCCGAAACACCGAATGACTTGAGGTCCCTAAGGATCCCATAACGCCAAGCGGTGTCGTATGCCTTCTCAAGGTCGAAAAACACAGTTAAACAATACTGCTTGTGCGCGAAGGCATCCTTGATGTACGAGTCAAGAGCTAACAGTTGATCGTTCGTCGATCGCCCCACCCTGAAGCCTGCCTGGCAGCTCTCGAGAAGACCGTTGTACTCAAGGAAGTATACGAGCCTGCGATTTATCATCTTCTCGAAGAGCTTGCACAGGCAGCTCGTCAGGGCAATAGGACGGTAACTTGAGGGGGATGACGGGTCCTTTCCCTCCTTCAGGAAAGCTACAACTATAGCCTCCTTCCAAGAGTTTGGAATGTGCCCCGAAAGCCATATCTTGTTATATAGGTGTAAGAGTGTTAGAAGAGTGTCTGCGTGCAGGTGTTGTATCATTGTGTATGTGATGTTGTCTGGGCCTGGAGCTGAGGGTTTACACGTGCTCAAAGCAGCCCTCAGCTCATGCAATGAAAACTCTGAGTTATAAGAAGATGTTGACCTATTGTTATCTAGTATAGGCTTCTTTTCGGCCATTTGTTTGTGTTTCATGAAAGTGTTTGTGTAGTGTGCGGAACTGGAGACGTGTTGGAAGTGTTGTGCGAGGGTGTCAGCCTGGTCTTCGAGTGTGTCCCCTGTTGTGCTGACCAGAGGCAGGCTGTGTGTTTGTTGTCCTTTGAGTTTGCGTATTCTTGTCCATACTTTCCGTGTGTCTGTGTATGAGTTTATTGATGTTATGAAGGAACGCCAACTCTCTCGTTTTGCCTCACGGCGCACACGTTTTCCTAACGCCTTGGCCCGTTTGAACAAAATGAGGTTACCCGACGTGGGGTACCGACGAAGGACACCCCACGCCTTGTTCTGGGCCTCTCGCGCCCGCCTACAGTCCTCATTCCACCACGGCCTCCGCTGGTTGCGCGGGGCACCAGAGGCGTGGGGAATGGACTTTTCGGCGGCGTCGAGGATGTGCGCCGTGAGGAGTTGGGTAGCTTCTTCAACGTGTAGGTGTGTTATGGATGTGTGGTGTAGTTTGGATGTCTCTGTAAATGTATTCCAGTTAGCTCGTGCTTCATTGAACCTATTATGGGAAGATGGACTGCTTGGGCCTTTACCTATGTATGTGAGCGAGGTGGGGAAGTGGTCACTGCCATATGGGTCAGTTGCCACTTCCCACTCGACAAGAGGAAAGAGAACTGCGGAGCCAATAGCCAAGTCAAGACATGAGTATGTGTTGTGACCTATGTTATGGTATGTAGGCTGTTTATTGTTGAAAAGGCATGCTCCAGAAGATGTAAGGAATTTTTCTATCAGGCGACCTCGGGCATCCGTTCTGGAAGAGCCCCAAAGAGAGTTGTGAGCATTAAGGTCGCCTGTAAGGATGTATGGTTCGGGCAGCTGGTCAACCAGCGCCTCGAAGTCGGAGCTCGTAAGTGTAACATCAGGAGGAATGTATATGGAGCATACCGTTATCAACCTATTAAATATTATTAAGCGTATTGCTACAGCCTCAAGGATAGTGTTCAAGGTGACAGGGTGGCATGCTAAGGATTTCCGGACGATTATGGCCACACCGCCAGAAGAGTGTGTGCAGCCATCCCTGTCTTTCCTGTATACCAGGTAACTATTCAAGAAATTTGTGTGTTTGGAATTAAGATGTGTTTCCTGGACACACATTAAACTTGGCTGATTGGCATGCAGAATCTCATGCACGTCGTCAAGATTATTCAGAAGGCCTCTGCAGTTCCATTGAACAATGTTTTCTCTTCCCATTATGATGTGTTAGAGCTACTGGAGTGTGATTATTTATGTAGGGTCTTTCGGGGCTTGCACTCTTGGAAGGGGTTTTCTGACCTTCTCTACTGACCTGGACGTCGCAGCCCGTTCCTTCCGCTGCGATGAAAGCCGGAAGGGCTCGACGTCCATGTCGTCATCTGATGGCAAGGGGGTGGCCAGCGGACTGGGCCCCCTTGACGTGGTACCCTTTCGGGTGTTCTTTGCCTGCGCTGCCAGTGCCGAAGGCGTGGGGAGCACCACAGGTGGCACAGGCAGTGAGGCGGGGGAGGGGGTCGCTGCGACTGCCTCCGTCTCCATCTCCGTGCCCTTGCGTGTGCTTTGGGCCGGTGGAGAGGAGAAAACAGAGGGTGCAGCGGCATCCCCAACGGACGTGGATGCCACCACAGCCGCTGCTGACTTAGCAGGCGGTGCGGTGGCGGGTTGAGCCGCCAGAGGCAACCCAGGGGGGGGCGGGGGCGGGACCAAGTCCGACTCGCGGTACTGGGTCCCCGCCGAAACCAGACGCCGCTCCGCCCCCCGGCGAGCTGCGTCGGCGTACCTCCCCAGAGGGAAAGAGGCGAACCTCTTCCGCGCCTCTGGGAAGGTGATGTTTTCAGTGACCTTGATGTTAATGATTTTCTTTTCTAATTGGAACTTTTCACATTTTCTGGAGTAGGCCGCATGTGGGCCCTGGCAGTTTACGCAAAGAAGTTGTTGAACGTTACAGTTGTCAGACGGGTGGTCGTGCTGGGCGCATTTTGCGCAGGTAAGTCGGCCGCGACAGGAGTTTGTGCCGTGCCCGAACCGTTGGCACTTGAAACAGCGCCGCGGGTTCGGGATGTACGGCCGGACTGAACATCGGATGTAACCTGCGTTGATGAATTCTGGAAGAATGGACTTGTCAAAGGTTAGGATGAGGTGCTTTGTCGGTATTTCTTTATCGTCTCTGCGGATGGTTATGCGCCTGACCGCTGTTACGCCCTGACTACGAAGGCCCTCCAGCAGGTCAGCTTCAGATTCATTTAGCAGGTCATACTCGGAAATCACGCCCTGGGAGCTGTTTAAGCTGCGGTGGGGCGTGGCTCGGATTGGCAGATCGGCGATGCTGGTTTGAGCAAGAAGTTTATTGGCCTGATCCTGGCTACTGACCTCGACAAGAATTTCACCGGTTCGTTGTTTTTTGGCCTTATACGACCCTCCAACAATACCGTCAAGAAACTTTGAAATGAGAAATACAGACTGTGAAGCAAGAGGTTTTGATTGGTCTACAGATTCCATCACGATGAAGCGAGGATAGTTGTTCGGTTTCGGAGGACTCAAGTTAGGAAGTGGTGGAAAAGAAACTTCGGTGCGGCCCCTTTTCGGGGGCCGATCACGTTTGGGGGGGGGTTTTGAAAATGCCATATAGCATAGTATAAAAGCAGGGAGACTGGGGTACTTTCTTCTTTGACCTTACCCTGGTAGCCAAAGAGGTCCCGGAGCTCATTGCCTGGTAGACAGACAGGGAGCCCATCCGCCGGAGCTTGACCTGGGCTCCGACGGCCACCGTTCGTGGTTTCTAACCCTCCACCTATAAACACATCGCCACGGTTGGATCCAGCTTATGTTTGGGGGCTCGGGGTCCGCGGTATCGCCAGTACCGTCACCAAGATTGCTCAAGGTGCCCCGTGCGGGGGTTGTTGTAAACTGTCATTTGAGCTCCGTTTAAAGCGTCGTTGAGTATGCGGCCAGGTCGTAAGGTGCGTGGGTAACCCCAAATAACGTGCGGGGCATTAAAGTCCCCACCTATAATGAAGTCGCAGTCGCGATACAACCTTGAACTAAAGTGAATAAGTGGCTTGAAAAGTGTGTACTCTTTAGGGGGATTATAAAAATTTAGTATAGACAACGGGCGAGAGTGTTCTGGGTACATAGTAAACGCAGTGAGATACCGCTCAAGACGGGAGGGTACATCGATGACCTCAAATCGAAGATCCCGGCGAATGTATGTGCTAACTAATGGGGCACTATCGCTGTCGTAAGCCGCATGTAGGACACGGTAGCCAGGAATACCTTTAAGAGCACGCGATTCCTGTATAAGAATTACATGAGGTTGCGAAGGCAAAGTCAAAAGCCATTGGATTAAGAGGGTTCGATTGGTGTTAAGGTTTCTACAGTTCCACTGTACAATGTGGGTGTTATTGTTGTCTGCCATCGTTAAGCTACGTTAGCCCGCTTCTCGGGAGGGTTGGAAGTGGATGCAGCAGCTTCTTCTGTGGATATAGGTGGACGGGGACGTTTGAGTGAATTGGTGAGGAATTCCATGCGTTCGTCATCCTGTAGAATATTACTAAGGAGAGAGTGCATGAGCTCGAATGCTTGGCGAATGGCAGAAATTTCTTCGGCGAGATACCAAAGTATCGGGTCATTCCGGTCTTTTATGTGCTGCAAATAATTGTCAGATGTGATGACTGGTGTGGGATTTGGAGATGTGTAAGAGATAGGGATGGAGGGGGGAGGGGGAAGGGACCTCGGCTCACCCGCTGGTAGAAGCGTAGCCGGCTTGAGAAGTGGACGTGGTGGAGCTGACTTCTCCTGAACTTCCAGATGCCAGGGATTGGGTCGAGGAGGTCTTGCAGCCTCCTGTTGGGCTGGGGGTAGTGGGGGGAAGTCGTCACGGTTGGCAGTTTGTTGGAGCTGCACATGCTTCTGGTTGGTGCGACCAGATGACAACTGCCAAGTAGTCGATGTTTGCTTTGGAGCGAACTGCCGGGACTTAGATAATTTTCTGTGTTCTTCGGGTTGTGATGTTTCCAGCTTGATCCGGAGGCTTTTCCTGCGCTCGTATGCGGCTTTGTGGCTCTTTTGATCTTGCTGCTTTTGTACGGGGCAGGTGTTGTCAAAGGTCGGATGGTTTCCTCCGCAGTGGAAGCAATGGGCGGAGCAACGATGCGGTTCATCCTGTGCGTTGAGCTTGGTTGAGCAGGTGGGGCAGCGTTGATATGCCGGAGGGTGAGGGCAGTTCAGCATCCGATGTCCATATTCGCGGCACCTATTGCACTTCAGGGCATTGGGTCTCTCAGGTTTGCATCTATACAAGACGCGGCGGAAGAGAACGTTGTGGGGTACATGGGTGCCCTCGAAGGTTATTAACACCGACTCAGTCTCTCCCATCATGCGGGCAGACAGGATGGTCGCATGCCACGATTCAAGGCTTTCTAAAAGTTGGTCGTCGGAAAGTCCTTTCTCAATCCCGTGGATGACGCCACGGCACGAAACCACGGGGGCCGTCACATAGGCTTTCACGATGTGAATGCACGCTTGAATAGACAACGTGGTGATAGCTGCTACCTTTCGGGCAGTGAATTCATTGGAGGTCTTGAGGAGGATAACATTCTGGCGGTACCGAACTTGGAGGGTCAAAGCCTGCTGCTCGTGTGGTGCCACGTTTGCAGCTGAAGCAATTGCTTGAAGGATTTCGTAGTGTCTCACCTGGGCGATTTTGAGCGTGTTTGGCGTTCTGATGACGACGGTCTTCAAGGTTGCGATTGGTGCTGCGGGAATCTTTGGCTTGGCTTTCCTCGTAATGGTAGTCCAGTCCCTCGCGTCGATGTCTTCTTCGATGGAATGAGCGGGTTCTTCAGCGAGGAGAGCGCGTGCTTCGGATGGAGATGCATCGGCGGCACGTGGCGGCGGCGGCGGTGGCGGCGATCGCGCCGTTGCCATGGCAGCAGATTGGAACTCCGTTGTTAGGCTTAGCGGGCGTCGGGCATGACTGCTGCCTTCGGGAGGTCGATTTGCAGTGTAAAAACGGTCAAATACGGCACTTGAGGTACGAAAATAATCCACGAGACTTGCCGAATAGTGTGAACTGGACGGTTCAGGTCACAGCGTCGATGACCTGGTAGGAAGTGCTTAGATTCTGCAGCTCGGTGTTGTGCCGTCTTTCCAAGCCGAGGACGATGATGATGATCCTGTAGTTTAGATGTTTCTGTGAATGTACTCCAGTTTGCTTTTGATTCATTAAACCTGTTATGGGAAGATGGACTACATGGGCCTTTACCTATGTATGTTAGGGATGTGGGGAAGTGGTCACTACCATATGGGTCCGTGCCCACGCCCCACTCAAGACATGGAAAGAGAATTGCAGAACCAATAGCCAAGTCGAGATGTGAGTACGTATTATGTCCTAAGTTATGGTATGTAGGCTGTTTTTGGTTGAAAAGGCATGCTCCTGAAGATGTAAGGAATTTTTCTATCAGGCGACCTCGGGCATCCGTTCTGGAAGAGCCCCAAAGAGAGTTGTGAGCATTAAGGTCGCCTGTAAGGATGTATGGTTCGGGCAGCTGGTCAACCAGCGCCTCGAAGTCGGAGCTCGTAAGTGTAACATCAGGAGGAATGTATATGGAGCATACCGTTATCAACCTATTAAATATTATTAAGCGTATTGCTACAGCCTCAAGGATAGTGTTCAAGGTGACAGGGTGGCATGCTAAGGATTTCCGGACGATTATGGCCACACCGCCAGAAGAGTGTGTGCAGCCATCCCTGTCTTTCCTGTATACCAGGTAACTATTCAAGAAATTTGTGTGTTTGGAATTAAGATGTGTTTCCTGGACACACATTAAACTTGGCTGATTGGCATGCAGAATCTCATGCACGTCGTCAAGATTATTCAGAAGGCCTCTGCAGTTCCATTGAACAATGTTTTCTCTTCCCATTATGATGTGTTAGAGCTACTGGAGTGTGATTATTTATGTAGGGTCTTTCGGGGCTTGCACTCTTGGAAGGGGTTTTCTGACCTTCTCTACTGACCTGGACGTCGCAGCCCGTTCCTTCCGCTGCGATGAAAGCCGGAAGGGCTCGACGTCCATGTCGTCATCTGATGGCAAGGGGGTGGCCAGCGGACTGGGCCCCCTTGACGTGGTACCCTTTCGGGTGTTCTTTGCCTGCGCTGCCAGTGCCGAAGGCGTGGGGAGCACCACAGGTGGCACAGGCAGTGAGGCGGGGGAGGGGGTCGCTGCGACTGCCTCCGTCTCCATCTCCGTGCCCTTGCGTGTGCTTTGGGCCGGTGGAGAGGAGAAAACAGAGGGTGCAGCGGCATCCCCAACGGACGTGGATGCCACCACAGCCGCTGCTGACTTAGCAGGCGGTGCGGTGGCGGGTTGAGCCGCCAGAGGCAACCCAGGGGGGGGCGGGGGCGGGACCAAGTCCGACTCGCGGTACTGGGTCCCCGCCGAAACCAGACGCCGCTCCGCCCCCCGGCGAGCTGCGTCGGCGTACCTCCCCAGAGGGAAAGAGGCGAACCTCTTCCGCGCCTCTGGGAAGGTGATGTTTTCAGTGACCTTGATGTTAATGATTTTCTTTTCTAATTGGAACTTTTCACATTTTCTGGAGTAGGCCGCATGTGGGCCCTGGCAGTTTACGCAAAGAAGTTGTTGAACGTTACAGTTGTCAGACGGGTGGTCGTGCTGGGCGCATTTTGCGCAGGTAAGTCGGCCGCGACAGGAGTTTGTGCCGTGCCCGAACCGTTGGCACTTGAAACAGCGCCGCGGGTTCGGGATGTACGGCCGGACTGAACATCGGATGTAACCTGCGTTGATGAATTCTGGAAGAATGGACTTGTCAAAGGTTAGGATGAGGTGCTTTGTCGGTATTTCTTTATCGTCTCTGCGGATGGTTATGCGCCTGACCGCTGTTACGCCCTGACTACGAAGGCCCTCCAGCAGGTCAGCTTCAGATTCATTTAGCAGGTCATACTCGGAAATCACGCCCTGGGAGCTGTTTAAGCTGCGGTGGGGCGTGGCTCGGATTGGCAGATCGGCGATGCTGGTTTGAGCAAGAAGTTTATTGGCCTGATCCTGGCTACTGACCTCGACAAGAATTTCACCGGTTCGTTGTTTTTTGGCCTTATACGACCCTCCAACAATACCGTCAAGAAACTTTGAAATGAGAAATACAGACTGTGAAGCAAGAGGTTTTGATTGGTCTACAGATTCCATCACGATGAAGCGAGGATAGTTGTTCGGTTTCGGAGGACTCAAGTTAGGAAGTGGTGGAAAAGAAACTTCGGTGCGGCCCCTTTTCGGGGGCCGATCACGTTTGGGGGGGGGTTTTGAAAATGCCATATAGCATAGTATAAAAGCAGGGAGACTGGGGTACTTTCTTCTTTGACCTTACCCTGGTAGCCAAAGAGGTCCCGGAGCTCATTGCCTGGTAGACAGACAGGGAGCCCATCCGCCGGAGCTTGACCTGGGCTCCGACGGCCACCGTTCGTGGTTTCTAACCCTCCACCTATAAACACATCGCCACGGTTGGATCCAGCTTATGTTTGGGGGCTCGGGGTCCGCGGTATCGCCAGTACCGTCACCAAGATTGCTCAAGGTGCCCCGTGCGGGGGTTGTTGTAAACTGTCATTTGAGCTCCGTTTAAAGCGTCGTTGAGTATGCGGCCAGGTCGTAAGGTGCGTGGGTAACCCCAAATAACGTGCGGGGCATTAAAGTCCCCACCTATAATGAAGTCGCAGTCGCGATACAACCTTGAACTAAAGTGAATAAGTGGCTTGAAAAGTGTGTACTCTTTAGGGGGATTATAAAAATTTAGTATAGACAACGGGCGAGAGTGTTCTGGGTACATAGTAAACGCAGTGAGATACCGCTCAAGACGGGAGGGTACATCGATGACCTCAAATCGAAGATCCCGGCGAATGTATGTGCTAACTAATGGGGCACTATCGCTGTCGTAAGCCGCATGTAGGACACGGTAGCCAGGAATACCTTTAAGAGCACGCGATTCCTGTATAAGAATTACATGAGGTTGCGAAGGCAAAGTCAAAAGCCATTGGATTAAGAGGGTTCGATTGGTGTTAAGGTTTCTACAGTTCCACTGTACAATGTGGGTGTTATTGTTGTCTGCCATCGTTAAGCTACGTTAGCCCGCTTCTCGGGAGGGTTGGAAGTGGATGCAGCAGCTTCTTCTGTGGATATAGGTGGACGGGGACGTTTGAGTGAATTGGTGAGGAATTCCATGCGTTCGTCATCCTGTAGAATATTACTAAGGAGAGAGTGCATGAGCTCGAATGCTTGGCGAATGGCAGAAATTTCTTCGGCGAGATACCAAAGTATCGGGTCATTCCGGTCTTTTATGTGCTGCAAATAATTGTCAGATGTGATGACTGGTGTGGGATTTGGAGATGTGTAAGAGATAGGGATGGAGGGGGGAGGGGGAAGGGACCTCGGCTCACCCGCTGGTAGAAGCGTAGCCGGCTTGAGAAGTGGACGTGGTGGAGCTGACTTCTCCTGAACTTCCAGATGCCAGGGATTGGGTCGAGGAGGTCTTGCAGCCTCCTGTTGGGCTGGGGGTAGTGGGGGGAAGTCGTCACGGTTGGCAGTTTGTTGGAGCTGCACATGCTTCTGGTTGGTGCGACCAGATGACAACTGCCAAGTAGTCGATGTTTGCTTTGGAGCGAACTGCCGGGACTTAGATAATTTTCTGTGTTCTTCGGGTTGTGATGTTTCCAGCTTGATCCGGAGGCTTTTCCTGCGCTCGTATGCGGCTTTGTGGCTCTTTTGATCTTGCTGCTTTTGTACGGGGCAGGTGTTGTCAAAGGTCGGATGGTTTCCTCCGCAGTGGAAGCAATGGGCGGAGCAACGATGCGGTTCATCCTGTGCGTTGAGCTTGGTTGAGCAGGTGGGGCAGCGTTGATATGCCGGAGGGTGAGGGCAGTTCAGCATCCGATGTCCATATTCGCGGCACCTATTGCACTTCAGGGCATTGGGTCTCTCAGGTTTGCATCTATACAAGACGCGGCGGAAGAGAACGTTGTGGGGTACATGGGTGCCCTCGAAGGTTATTAACACCGACTCAGTCTCTCCCATCATGCGGGCAGACAGGATGGTCGCATGCCACGATTCAAGGCTTTCTAAAAGTTGGTCGTCGGAAAGTCCTTTCTCAATCCCGTGGATGACGCCACGGCACGAAACCACGGGGGCCGTCACATAGGCTTTCACGATGTGAATGCACGCTTGAATAGACAACGTGGTGATAGCTGCTACCTTTCGGGCAGTGAATTCATTGGAGGTCTTGAGGAGGATAACATTCTGGCGGTACCGAACTTGGAGGGTCAAAGCCTGCTGCTCGTGTGGTGCCACGTTTGCAGCTGAAGCAATTGCTTGAAGGATTTCGTAGTGTCTCACCTGGGCGATTTTGAGCGTGTTTGGCGTTCTGATGACGACGGTCTTCAAGGTTGCGATTGGTGCTGCGGGAATCTTTGGCTTGGCTTTCCTCGTAATGGTAGTCCAGTCCCTCGCGTCGATGTCTTCTTCGATGGAATGAGCGGGTTCTTCAGCGAGGAGAGCGCGTGCTTCGGATGGAGATGCATCGGCGGCACGTGGCGGCGGCGGCGGTGGCGGCGATCGCGCCGTTGCCATGGCAGCAGATTGGAACTCCGTTGTTAGGCTTAGCGGGCGTCGGGCATGACTGCTGCCTTCGGGAGGTCGATTTGCAGTGTAAAAACGGTCAAATACGGCACTTGAGGTACGAAAATAATCCACGAGACTTGCCGAATAGTGTGAACTGGACGGTTCAGGTCACAGCGTCGATGACCTGGTAGGAAGTGCTTAGATTCTGCAGCTCGGTGTTGTGCCGTCTTTCCAAGCCGAGGACGATGATGATGATCCTGTAGTTTAGATGTTTCTGTGAATGTACTCCAGTTTGCTTTTGATTCATTAAACCTGTTATGGGAAGATGGACTACATGGGCCTTTACCTATGTATGTTAGGGATGTGGGGAAGTGGTCACTACCATATGGGTCCGTGCCCACGCCCCACTCAAGACATGGAAAGAGAATTGCAGAACCAATAGCCAAGTCGAGATGTGAGTACGTATTATGTCCTAAGTTATGGTATGTAGGCTGTTTTTGGTTGAAAAGGCATGCTCCTGAAGATGTAAGAAATTTCTCTATCAGGCGACCTCGGGCATCCGTTCTGGAGGAGCCCCAAAGGGAGTTGTGTGCATTAAGGTCGCCTGTTAGGATGTACGGTTCGGGCAGCTGGTCGACCAGCGCCTGAAAGTCAGAGCTCAAAAGTGTGACATCAGGAGGAATGTATATGGAGCATACCGTTATCAACCTATTAAAAATTATTGTGCGTATTGCTACAGCCTCAAGGACGGTGTTGAGAGCGACAGGGTGGCATGCTAGGGATTTCCGGGCTATTATGGCTACACCGCCCGAAGAGTGTGTGCAGCCATCCCTGTCCTTTCTGAAGACCCTGTACCTATTTAAGAAATTTGTGTGCTTGGAATTCAAATGCGTCTCCTGAAGACACATCACACTTGGCTGATTAGCATGCAGTATTTCGTATACATCGTCAAGATTTTTAAGAAGGCCTCTACAGTTCCATTGAATTATGTTTTCTCTTCCCATTATTTAGTGTGAGAGCTACTGGAGTGTGTGTGTTTGTTTATGTGTCTTCTTTCGGGGCTGTGACTCTCGCCTTTTTTGGCTTGTCGGGAGGCTTTGGCGTCGGGACGCGTTCCTTGCGCTGCGTTGCAGGCAGGAACGGCCCGACATCCATCTCGTCGTCGGATGTCCGAGGGGTGCCCGACGGACCGGGCCCCCTGGACTTGGCCCCCCCTCGGGAGCCCTTCGTTTGAGCCGCCACCGCCGAGGGCGTCCGGGGCGCCAGAGGTGGCACAGGCGGTGCGGTGGCGGTGGGAACCGGTGCGGGGCCCGTGGTGTCCATCACCTCTGTACCCTCCAACGCACTGGAGGGCGGGGGGACAGAGGCGGGAGCGGCACCGGTCCCGACGGAAGAGGTTGCCACCACAACCGCTGCTGCCTCAGCAAGCGGCGTGGTGGCGGGTTGGGCTGCCAGAGGCAACCCAGGGGGGGGCGGGCGAGGGACCAGGTCAGACTCGCTGAACTGGGTCCCTGTGGAAACGAGACGCCGCTCCGCCCCCCGGCGAGCCGCGTCGGCGTACCTCCCCAGGGGGAAAGAGGCGAACCTCTTTCGCGCCTCTGGGAAGGTGATGTTCTCCGTGACCTTGATGTTAATTATCTTTTTCTCAATTTGAAATTTTTCGCACTTGCGGGAGTACGCTGCATGCGGACCGCCGCAGTTCACACAAGTGAGGGTTTCGGATGGACAGTTGTCAGTCGGATGATCGTGCGCCGCGCATTTCGCACACGTCGTTCGGCCACGGCAAGAGGTTGTACCGTGCCCGAACCGCTGGCACTTAAAACAGCGCCGCGGATTCGGGATGTACGGACGGATGGAGCAACGGATAAAACCTGCATTGATGTGTTGTGGAAGAACTGCGCGGTCGAAAGTCAAGATTATGTGTTTGGTGGGAATCTCCTTGTCGTCTCTGCGGATAGTGATGCGTCTCACGGCAGTGACGCCCTGATCCTTCAAGCCGGCAAGGAGATCCGCATCCGCTTCGTTCAGGAGGTCTGTCTCGGATATCACACCCTGCGAGCTGTTGAGGCTCCGATGGGGTGTGACCCGGATGTCTAGATCAGCCAGTCTAGTCTGAGCTAGAAGCTTCGTGGACTGCTGCTTGTCATTTATTTCGATGAGGAGTTCACCGGACCTTTGTTTTTTGCACTTATATGATTTTCCTACTATGGCTTCAAGATACTTGGCGATCAAGAAGACTGACTGAGATGCTAGAGGGTGGGTTGGATTGAGCGATTCCATCACAAGAAATCGAGAAAAATTATCCGGTTCAGGAAATGTTAAAGATGGCAATTGGGGAAAAGATACTTCGGTGCGGCCCCTTTTCAGGGACCGATCACGTTTGGGGGGGGGGTTTGAAAATGCCATATAGCATAGTATAAAAGCAGGGAGACTGGGGTACTTTCTTCTTTGACCTTACCCTGGTAGCCAAAGAGGTCCCGGAGCTCCCTGCCTGGTGAACAGACAGGGAGCCCATCCGCCGGAGCTTGACCTGGGCTCCGACGGCCACCGTTCGTGGTTTCTAACCCTCCACCTATAAACACATCGCCACGGTTGGATCCAGCTTATGTTTGGGGGCTCGGGGTCCGCGGTATCGCCAGTACCGTCACCAAGATTGCTCAAGGTGCCCCGTGCGGGGGCTATCTTACTCTTCTTAATTACTTTGGTCGGAAACGCACGATCGTATGCTCCAATAATTTTATCAAAAAATGCATCATAGATAGCGTTGGGATCAGTTTCTTGCATTAATCTACCCCAATCTATAGACGATGCAAGCTGTCGAAAATTATTAATACAACTCGTTGTTATAGGCCTAATGCTATCACTTGTCGCTATAGGTTTAACCCTGTGCACCGAGTGTTTCGGAATAAGGCAATAAAGAGACATATGGTCACTGATAGCCGTAGTAAGTACACCAGCATTAACATCGTTTTTATCAAGATTTGTGAGACACAAGTCAATCAGACTCCCAGAAGTGGCTGTTATGCGTGTGGGAACATCAATAAGATTCGAAAAACCGTTTAGTGATAGAATATCTAGAAAGTCTCTAACTGAATCAGTTTGGTTTAAAATGTTTATATTTAAATCACCTAGAATAATTACTGGCGATTTAAAAGATGAAAAATATTCCAACATTGGCTCAAAAAAGTTGTGAAATTCTTCTAAGGATCCAGAGGGCGGGCGGTAAATCACTCCTAGCGTGAATACGTTAGCTGTAATAAAGAGGGACTCAAAATGCGGGTTAATAACAGAGTATTCGGGCATAACATTATACGAAAATTTATTTTTAACATAAAGGGCCACGCCACCACCCCTCCTATCTTTTCTACACAACGCCTCGCAATTGTAGCCATCGAACTGTACGATATCAGAGTCACCGCTAAACCACGTTTCACAAAAAGCCAGCACATCAAAATTATAGTCTACAGAAGATAAAAAAGAGTCCAGTTCTTCTTCTTTATTCCGTAAGCTCTGCGCAGTTAAATGATAATAAGAAAAAAAACCTGATTGTTTCGGTTGCGTAGATACAACATTACAGAAAGATGCAATATCATGATAGCAGCAGGAATTCTTTGCGACAGACATTGGAAATTCCTATCGCATTTTAGATCGGACGCTTAAACTGCCTAAACAAGTTTTTCGAGATCACGTTCATCATGGATACGAATGACAGCATCGCCCTCGTCCTTACTGACCAGCACGTGCCCATTCTTTTGCCACACATAGCGGTAGCATTTTTCTTCCGCCTTCATTCGCGCAAGCCACAGGAGATGTTTGTTGAAAGCAGTCAGGTTATCGAAGATACGCATGTCAGGCTTTTATAGTTTAAGGGCCGAGCGGCTCTCTAACCACGCTTTCTTAAGAGTGGTTGAATGAAACCGCGCAATTACAACAGACTCTTTACCGGCACGTGCTGGTAGTCGGTGAAGGGCGTCAACGTCAGAGCTCGTTATCTCGGGCAGTTCCAGTGTTCGCGCCAAGTCGTTCATTTTTTCCAGCAAGTTTTCATTCTCAGTTCTTTCGATGCCGTGAATTTCAATGTTCTGGCGCCGGCTGTACTGCTCGAGGTCATTGAGCTGACGCTTCATCTGCGCAACCACCGGCGAGGTGCCCGATTCAATGCGTTCTACCCTCTTCTTCAAAGAAGCAATATCGTTTTCCTGTTTGTCAAGTTTTTCCATTATTTTGTCGTGCAGATCAGAGAGGTGAGCGATTGACGACTCAATACCGGTCACTTTCGTGATCAGTTCGGAAAGAGCATCTACTTTTGCGACAAGCGGAATGAGCATGGAAAACTTATCGTTAAGTTCAATTAGTTTTTGCTCAATGTTCGAGGCGTTCGATTCACTAGGAACAGATGCGCCTCTGTTACTAGCCGTTAGACAGGTTGCACAATTCCAAGCAGCTTTGAAGGAGTCCTTCGGTTTGCGGAATTTGGACATGCTAAGGCCAGAACAATCTCCAACGTGGTAAGGGCAATTGCAGGAAACACATGTTATGAACGTGTCACCCTTGGACACTTGGCCATGACATTTAAGGCACTCTATGAAGCTTTCCTCAGACATCGCTGAGAAAAAACGACAGCGGCAACAACAACAGCAGCAGCAGCAACGGTAGCAGAAGAAGAACTAACTTATAGTACAGTGGAGCAAAAAGCAACCAACCTGCAAGGTAGTTGGGCAAAATTAAGCGGTGCTGAAGCGTGCGCCCGTTGCCGCTGCTGCGTGCGAAATGCCAGGGCCTCGGAGAAGCGTTCCTTTATAGGCTCCCAGCGTCCATCGCCGATAGTCGTCGTGCCGGCAGCTTCTTATCCAGTCGGTAGGTTAGGCGTGGCTCTGCAAGGTAGTTGGGCAAAATTAAGCGGTGCTGAAGCGTGCGCCCGTTGCCGCTGCTGCGTGCGAAATGCCAGGGCCTCGGAGAAGCGTTCCTTTATAGGCTCCCAGCGTCCATCGCCGATAGTCGTCGTGCCGGCAGCTTCTTATCCAGTCGGTAGATCAGGCGTCGGCGATAGAGTAGTCGATGGCTCTGCAAGGTAGTTGGGCAAAATTAAGCGGTGCTGAAGCGTGCGCCCGTTGCCGCTGCTGCGTGCGAAATGTGTCATGTGTCTTCAGGAAACACACCTAAATAGTAAACATACTAACTTCTTGAATAGCTACTTGGTTTTTCGAAAAGACAGGCAAACTTGCACTTATTCTTCAGGTGGTGTGGCCACAGTAGCCCGAAAATCCTTAGCGTGTCACACCATCCACCTTAACACCACGCTTGAAGCTGTCGCGATTCGAACAATTATTTTTGATAGGTTAATAACGGTATGCTCCCTCTACATCCCTCCGGATTACCAACTATGGAACACTGATTTTGAGGCCCTGATAGATCAACTACCTGAACCGTACTTAGTCTTAGGCGACCTCAATGCACATAATTCAATCTGGGGCTCTTCCCGCACAGATGCCCGAGGTCGCCTAATTGAAAAATTTCTAACATCCTCGGGAGCATGCCTTTTTAACAAAAACCAAGCTACATATTATAACATAGGACAAAACAGTTATTTACATCTTGGCTTGGCTCTTGGCTCTGCAGTTCTTTTCCCATTTCTTGAGTGGCATGTGGACACAATCCTATATAGTAGTGACCACTTCCCCACCAAACTGACATACATAGGCATAGGCACAAACACTTCCCCCTCTCATAAAAGGTTCAATTAGGGAAGAGCAAACTGGAGTACATTCACAGAAACATCTAAACTGCACTACACATCCATAAAACACCTACACGTAGAAGAGGCGACCCAACTGCTCACGGCGCACATCCTCGATGCCGCCGCAAAGTCCATTCCCCAGGCCCTACGGTGCCCCACGCAACCCAAGGAGGCCCTGGTGGAACGAGGACTGCAGGCGAGCGCGAGTGGTCCAGAACAAGGCGTGGGGTGTCCTTCGCCGATACCCCACGTCGGCTAACTTAATTTCTGTTAAAAGAGCAAAGGCCTTGGGAAAGCGCGTGCGCCGTGAGGCAAAACGGAATAGTTGGCGCTCCTTCATAACATTCGTAAATTCATACACAGACACACGCAAGGTATGGACACGAATACGTAAACTTAAAGGACAACATACACATAGCCTGCCCTTGGTCAGCACGACTGGGGACACACTAGAAGATCAGGCTAACACACTTGCACAACACTTTCAACATGTGTCAAGCTCTGCACACTACACAAACACTTTCCTGAAACATAAAGCCTCTTGTGAAAAGAAGTCCCTACGTGACAACAACCAATCACAGACTTCTTACAACTCCCTGTTTTCACTACATGAGCTGAGGGCTGCTCTGAGCACTTGTAAACCCTCAGCTCCAGGCACAGACAACATCACATATACAATGATACAGCACCTACACTCAGACACTCTTCTAACACTCCTCCACCTATATAACAACATTTGGCTTCCGGGGCACATTCCTCGCTCTTGGAGGGAGGCCATAGTAGTGGCTTTCCTAAACGAAGGGAAGGACCCTTCCTCTCCTGCTAGCTATCGACGCATTGCCCTGACCAGCTGCCTGTGCAAGCTTCTCGAGAAGATGATAAATCGCAGGCTCGTGTACTTCCTTGAGTACAACGGTCTTCTCGAAAGCTGCCAGGCAGGCTTCAGGGCGGGGCGATCAACGAACGATCAACTCGTAGTTCTTGAAACATATCTAAAGGATGCCTTTGTGCATAAGCAATTTTGTCTTACGGTGTTTTTCGACATAGAGAAAGCCTATGACACCGCTTGGCGGTACGATATCCTTAGTGACCTAAAGTCAATCGGTGTTGCGGGCAACATGTTGAACATCCTTTGTAGTTATATGTCGGAGAGAACCTTTCGCGTCAGAGTTGGTCAACTTTTTTAGATTAGTTAATCTAAAAACGTTGGAGTTGGTTGTGCACTGTCAAAAGTTCACGTGCAAGAAAATGGCGTGCCGCAAGGTGGAGTGTTGAGCTGCACCCTCTTCATAGTAAAAATGAACTCTCTTGGAAAGGCACTGCCACCTACAATCTCTTATTTATGTATGTAGATGACGTGCAGATATCCTTCAAATCGTGTAACCTGTCCATCTGCAAACGTCAAGTCCAGCTCTGCATCAAGAAACTTGCCGGCTGGGCTGACAAGAATGGCTTTAATCTTAATCCCGCGAAGCGCTCTTGTGTTCTGTTCTCCAGGAGGCGTGGCGTCCACCCGGACCCAGACATCACTCTTGCGAATGTGCCAATTCCTGTGAAGAAGGAGCAGAAGTTTTTAGGTATTTTATTCGACGAAAAACTTACATTCATCCCACATATCAGACAGCTCAAATACAAATTCTTAAAAACAATGAATATTCTTAAGGTCCTCTCACATCAATCTTATGGGGCCGACAAACAACTCTTGCTGCGCCTGTACACAGCGTTGGTGGGGTCTCGGTTCGACTACGGCAATGTCGTGTATGGGTCGGCTACAAAAAGAGCACTGAAAATGCTGGACCCAGTGCTGCATCTTGGCCTTCGCCTCTCATGTGGCGCATTCCGCACTAGCCCTGTTGAAAGTCTTTACGTCGAGTGCGACAAATGGTGCCTAGGGCATCAGCGGGAGTATGTTGACCTGTTGTATGCATCCAAGATCGTGTCTCTGACCAACCATCCTTTTAATCCCATCATGAACGATACATCAAATTTAGAAATCTTTTTAAACAGGCCATCTATTCCCTTACCGTTCTCTCTCAGAGTTAGGGAAGAGGCTTCTGCGCTCCATGTCCCCCTTTCAGACACGCACAAGACACCCATTCATAATTTCATCGCACCATGGCATCTTCGTCCTGTATCACGCGACCTGTCATTCATTCGTGTAGAAAAAAATAGGGTACCCAGGAATGCAATTCTGCAGCACTTCCTGTTCCTGCAGGACAAGTACAGGTGCGCAGAGTTCTATAGCGACGCGTCCATAACTAATTCTATTGTCTCTTGTGCAGCGCACGGACCAAATTGTAGAGTTATCAAAACAATGAATTTTCACAGCAGTATTTACACGGCAGAAGCGTATGGCATTTTACTCGTGTCAAATCACATCCTCGAACATAAGATTCCAAAGTCCATCGTCTACACAGATTCTGTAAGCGTTGTGCAGGCATTGTCATCAGGAAGGTCGTCAAAAAACTATGTAATCAATGTTCTTTTAAAGGTAATAATGACTGCATATGCTTCAGATTTAGAAATAACCATATGCTGGGTACCAGGTCACTGTGGGATCCCTGTCAATGAGACCGCTGATCAAATGGCTAGTGCTGCTGCCCTCATGACCACAGTTGACATAACAGTACCTTACACCGACCTAAAGACACACATCAGACGACAGCTTCGTGACACATGGCAACTACACTGGAGTCAACAAACAGACAACAAACTACACGTAATAAAACCACAACTGGGACGCTACATAACTGACTCACACAACAGCTACACTGAAGTTGCCCTGGCTAGGCTGCGGATAGGCCACACACATGCGACGCACTCCCACCTGCTCACTGGAACTTCGGGACCCACGTGTAGCAGGAGTGGAAACGGCCTATCCGTAGTCCACATACTAATCACATGCAGAGCACTTGACACAACACGACACAAACATTGCCCTGAATTATACAGACGACGCATTCCTTTGCACCCATCATATTTTTTAGCCGACGAACCAATGTTTTCTAGCCAGCGTGTTTTTAAGTTTTTAGCTGAGGTGAACTTTCTGCAGCTCTTGTCATATCACGTGTAATCATCCTGGCCCTATACACCAGCCATCTCCATTGTCTTGTTTTGCATCACTTTATTGTCTTTTAGTCACATGTAGTATTTACGGTCTCATCACAATTCAGTAACTTCTTTTTGGCGCTCTTTGCCCATAGTCGGCCTTGCGCCAATAAAACCCAACTATCATTATCATAGCTAGCGGGAGAAGAAGGGTCCTTCCCTTCTTTCAAGAATGCTACAACTATGGCATCCCTCAAAGACTTTGGAATGTGCACTCGAAAGCCATATCTTGTTGAAAAGGTGAAGAAGTGTTACAAGAGTGTCTGTTTGTAAGTTCTGTATCATTGTATATGTAATGGTGTCTGGACCTGGAGCTGAGGGTTTACACGTGCTCAGAGCACCCCTCAGCTCATTAAGTGTGAACTCAGAGTTATAAGTGGCTGACCTGTCATGTCATGTAAAGGCTTCTTTTCGGCCACGAGTTTGTGTTTAATGAAAGTGTTTGTGTAGTGTGCTGAACTGGAAACGTGTTGCAAGTGTTGTGCGAGTGTGTCAGGCTCGTCTTCGACTGTATCCCCTGTTGTGCTGACCAGAGGCAAGCTGTGTTTGTTGTCCCTTGAGTTTGCGTATTCGTGTCCATACTTTCCGTGTGCCTGTATAGGAGTTAATTGATGTTATGAATGTACGCCAACTATCGCGTTTTGCTTCACAGCGCACACGTTTTCCAAACGCCTTGGCCCGTTTGAACAAGAGGAGGTTACTCGACGTGGGGTACTGACGAAGGATACCCCACGCCTTGTTCTGGGCCTGTCGCGCCCGCCTACAGTCCTCATTCCACCACGGCCTCCGCTGGTTGCGCGGGGCAACAGAGGCGTGGGGTATGGACTTTTCGACGGCGTCGAGGATGTGCGCCGTGAGTAGTTGGGTTGCCTGTTCAACGTGTAGTTGTGTTATGGACGTGTAGTGTAGTTTAGATGAATCTGTAAATATATTCCAGTTTGCTCTTGCTTCATTAAACCTGTTCTGGGAAGATGGACTGCTCGGGCCCTTACCTATATGTGTTAGTGAGGTGGGGAAGTGGTCACTACCATATGGGTCAGTGCCCACACCCCACTCAATACATGGAAAGAGAACTGCAGATCCAATAGCCAAGTCAAGGTGTGAATAAGTGTTGTGTCCTATATTATAATATGTTGGCTTTTTTTGGTTGAAAAGACATGCTCCCGACGATGTTAGGAATTTCTCAATTAGGCGACCTCGGACATACGTGCGAGCAGAGCCCCAAAGAGAGTTATGTGCGTTGAGGTCACCTAAAAGAATGAAAGGTTCGGGTAACTGATCTACCAGACCCTCGAAATCTGTACTCGATAGTTGGAAGGCAGGAGGGATGTAAAGAGAACATAGTGCTATAAGCCTATTAAAAACTATCGTTCGAATGGCAACAGCCTCTAGAATGGTCTGTAGTTGGACAGTGTGGCACGACAAGGTTTTCCGGGCAATGATGACCACACCGCCTGAGGATGTGCCGCCATCATCTCTATCCCTTTTAAATACCATGTAACTATTAAAGAAATTTGTGTGCATGGGGTTTAAATGGGTCTCTTGGAGACACATCACACTTGGCTGGTTGGAATGCAGTAACGATTGACATCAAGATTTTTAAGAAGGCCTCTGCAGTTCCATTGCATGATATTTTCTCTTCCAATTATTGAAGTTTAGAGCTACTGGAGTATGTGTTTGTTTATATGTCGGCTTTCGGGGCTTGCACTCTTGGAAGGGGCTTTTTGATTCTCTCTACTGACCTGGACGCCGGAGCCCGTTCCTTCCGCTGTGGTGCCACGTCCAGGTCGTCATCTGAAGGCAAGGGGGTGGCCAGGGGACTGGGCCCCCTAGACTTGGACTGGACACCCTTTGCGGTGCCCTTTGTTGTGGCCGCGACCGCCGAGGGCGTCAGGAGCGCCCCGGGTGGCACAGGCGGTGGGCGGACGTGGGAACTGCTGCGGTTTCCTCCAGCTCCATCTCCTCCAGGCCCTCGCATGTGCTTCGGGCCGGTGGAGAGGAGGAGACAGTGGGTGCAGCAGCATCCCCACCAGACGTAGTTGCCACCACAGCCGCTGCTGGCTCAGCGAGCGGTGCGGAGGCGACTTGGGCCGCCGGAGGCAACCCGGAGGTCCGATTCGCGGTACTGGGTACCCGCCGAAACTAGACGCCGCTCCGCCCCCCGGCGAGATGCGTCGGCGTACCTCCCCAGGGGGAAAGAGGCGAACCTCTTTCGCGCCTCCGGGAAGGTGATTTTTTCCGTGACTTTGACGTTGATGATTTTCTTTTCAATTTTGAATGTCTCGCAGGCTCGCGAATACGCGCCGTGAGGTCCTTGGCAATTCACACAAAGCAATTGATTAGAGGGACAATTATCAGAGTGATGACCTTGTTGCGCGCACTTAGCGCAGGTTAGTTGGTCCCGAGACGAGTTGGTACCATGCCCGAACCGCTGGCACTTGTAACAGCACCGCGGATTCGGGATGTACACTCGGACAGAGCACCGGATGAATCCTGCATTGATATGGTCTGGAAGAGTTGAACGGTCGAATGTGAGAATGATGTGCCTGGTAGGTATTTCCTTATTATCTCGTCTTATGGATATCCGCCTGACTGCCGTCACTCCGATTTCTCAGGCCTTCTAGAAGATCGGCTTCCGTCTCGTTTCCCAGATCTGACTCTGAGATCACGCCTTGCGAGCTGTTTAGGCTGCGGTGGGGCGTGACCTTGATGCCAAGATCGGCAATACGGGTCTGGCTCAGGAGGTTTGTGGCCTGTTGCTGGGTGGTGACTTCTACCAGCAACTGTCCAGTTCTTTGCTTTTTGGCTTAGTAGTGTTTACTGATTATTCCTTCTATTAATTTTGTAATCAGAAACACGGACATTGAGGCAACTGGCTTGTCTTTTTCAAAGGATTCGATAATCAAGAATCAGGGATAATTATCAGGTTTCAGAAGAGTGAAAGTTGGAAGGGGTGGGTCCGTAACATCGGTGCGGCCCCTTTTCAGGGAACAATCGGGTTTACGGGGGGTTTTGATTTAGCCATGTGGCATTGGAAAAAAGTAGGGGACGGGGGTACTTTCTTCTCAAACCTTACCCTAATAGCTTGAGAGGTCCCGGAGCTCCCTGCCTGGTAAACACACAGGGGGCCCATCCACCGGAGCTTGACCTGGGCTCCGACGGCCACCGTTCAAGGTTTCTGCCCTTCACCTTAAAACTCGTTACCACGGTCGGTTACAACGTGAGTATGGGGGCTCCGGGTCCGCGGTATCGCCAGTACCGTCACCATGAATACTCAAGGTGCCCCGTGCGGGGCTTCTGCCAGAATAGTTGGCCACAGAAGTCCAAGCTGCCACTGCACCTCTCCCAGTATGCCTCAGCAGCAGATGAGCTCTCTGTCTGTGACGGTGTTCTACTGAAAGGCGCCAGGATAGTCATCCCATATTCCCTTCGGCTGGCTGTCTTGACGCTGTTGCACGAAGGACACCAAGACATCAATTGGACGAAAGCTCTTGCTCGAGAGTCCATTTGGTGGCCTGGCATTTCGGCAGACATTACCTCTCTGGTAACCAACTGCGAGCAGTGTGCTTCCACTCGGGTGAACCTTGCAGAACCCCTGATATCCACGGTCCTACCTGGACGACCCTGGAAACTTGTCGGCATGGACCTGTTCCACCTCCGCAGCCAGACATTCATCTTGGTGGTGGACTACCACTCCAGGTACCCTGAAGTCGTAACCTTGAGGAGCACAACGGCTCGGGCAGTCATTGACGTCCTCAAAAGCATCTTTGAGCGCCATGGGATGCCGCGAGAGGTCAGATCGGACAATGGTCCACCGTTCTCTTCGCACGAGTTTGCGGCATCTTACGGATTTGACCACGTCACCAGTAGCCCGCACTATGCACAATCGAATGGACAGGCGGAGAGAATGGTCAGGACCATCAAGGAGTTGTTCCGCAAAGCAATAGATCCTGATCTGGCCTTGCTCAGCTAACGGGACACCCCAGGAGTCGATGGCTACAGCCCGGCCCAACTCTTGATGGGACAACTCCGAACCAAAGTTCCGAAACACGGCTCCCAGTTATGTCCTCACTGGCCGTCGAAGAAAGACGTGAGGAGCAAAGACGCAGCCTACAAGGGGAAACAGACCGCTGACTTTAACAGGCATCACGGAGCTCGAGATCTCACATCGCTCCGTGCGACCCGACCAGGTCAAGGCTACTGAGCTGAGCCCAGCACGACGACCACGAAGCTCGAAGCTATGTCGTGGAAACGGAGCAGGGTGCCGTCCTACAACGCAACCGGCGTCACATAGTGCATTTTGCACCTCCTGCACCAAGGGTGGAACCACCGCCGTCTGAGGAGCAAGAGCCACAGCGGCCACTTCCCCTTCCGGAACCTCGGCGTGCTACCGCAGTGCAACCACCTGGTTCGCTTGGACTGCCCCCTGCAGACAGTGACCGCAGTGGTGTGACGCGGACGCGTAGTGGCCGCCGTGTTGTACCTCCGGACCGCCTGAACTTGTGACGTGCAGTGTCTGGTGTCCTCCTTCCGTCTGGTCCTCAAGGGGGGAGATGTAGAGGTCGCCACCCTTCAGCCATTTAGTTAGGCTGCCACTAGCGTGTGGCGCCACTTATTTTTTATTTATTCTGCCCCAAATAAAGTGTGGGACTTCTTTTGTCAGCTGAGCAGCTGTCGTGCGCATCGGCTCCTACTGCGGGCCGGGGCCGCTCGTGCTCCCGCACGCTCGCGCGACACTGCAGAGGGGTGCATGCAGCCATCCCTGTCTTTCCTAAATACAGAGTAGAAGTTTGTTTGGTTCATGCTCAAGTGCGCCTCCTGGAGACATAATGTGCGTGATGCGCATGGGTTCTTCTATGCGCAAGTGTATTTTTCAAGTTTCATTGTTTACCGCACCATGCTTGCTGCTGTAAAATAAATATGCGTTACATTTAGGCGCAAATAGCTCGTTCGGCAAACTTATAAGCCCTTCGTAATTTGCGTTTGCATTTGCCAGCCTCCACCAATGTCACATCTGGGCATATGACATCATATGTTCTGTTGTGGCAAATGATGTAGTGGGTCGCATGTCCATTCCCATTTTTCATAATTACATAGCTTATTTGAGCGACGTGTGCGTGTGTCAGTGTGAATTCTAATGAGGCAGTCTTTCGAATGAACCAAACTTGTGTTTTGTGGGCACGGCCCCTTTAAGAGCACGCTGTGGTTGCAAGTGGCAGATAAGTCGCAGCGTCCACAGGCTCGGACACGTTCCCACTGCTGTGCTAGATCTGTGTTGCACTTCTGTGCAGTGCAACCACGTAAGCACTGTCTAAGGCAAGCCACGCATTTCGGTTGCCCTTCCAAGCTCGAGTCGGCAAAACTGAGAAAAAAAAACATTGTCAGTGAGAGGTCATCCCTGCGTGGGTACTGGATTATATTGGTTGGCGCCTGGATTATATTGGTTGGCACCTGGATTATATTCACTGGCGTTTGAATTATATTGAGCGGGAAATCCTGAAGATCTGACCGCAGCAAAAGCTGGTATCATTCTGTATTTCTCGATAAAGGACGCAGTCATCAGCGTAGAGATGGATACAAGATGAAACTTACTTCGGAAGGTCATTAATATATATTAAAAACCGTAGTGGACCTAAAACGAAAACGGAGCCTTGTGGCACGCCTGAGGTTACAGAAACCAGAGGAATCGTAGTTGTTTAAGGTAACGTATTGAAAGCGGTCAGTGAGGAAATATTACAGCCAGGTTAATAATTTTAGATCTATTTTCAGAGTGAAAAGTTTCAACAATACTAAACGGTGATCAACTTTATCAAAGGCTTTCGAGAAATCTAGAAAAACTCAGTCTACTCTGGACCTTTTGTCTAGTATAGTATGTAAATTGTGAGTAAAGAGCAGCAACTGTTTCGCATGAATATGAACGCCGGAAGGCATGTTGAGATGAGAAAAAACGAATTGGATTCCAGAAAACTGAAAAGTTGGGTGCACAATAAGTGCTCAAATAGTTTGCAAGTTACACTTGTTAATGAAATGGGGCGGTAGTTAAATGGAGAATGTTTGTCACCTGATTTCAACAGAGGGACCAGCTTCCCGATTTTCCAATACATCGGAAGCGAACCTGATTCTAATGATTGCTGAAAAATATTTGCTAAGATGAATCAATACATTTTAGTTTGTTTTAGGAATTTTGAGGTAATGTTATCTGGCCCACAGGACGATGACAACTTTAAAGGGACCCTGCAACACTCTTCTCGCAGTGTTAGTAATACTGCGCGACGTTTAGATTAGACTTCCAGGAACACCCGAGCCAAATATTACACGCGCACATGAAGCGGTAAGCCCACCAATCGCCGTGAAAGACGCGGGAAAACCAACCGCTCTCTTCAATTCTCCTCATTATGCACCCCTGGCATGGCCTCTGCGTCGTGAATCGGGCCATGGCTGTCGCCGGTCAACTTCGCAGCTAAATTCTGGCATTTCCTGTGACGATAAGCCGTCGTCGGCGCTGTGTATGAACCTCTTCTATGCCTGAACTTGTCCACATGCTTTTGGTGTTTCTTTTTTTCGAGTGCGCGCGGAGTTTAGTGATGAACTAAATATTCCACTTTCAACGAGCTCACTCGACAACAAACGTTTATTGCTCCAAAAACGTCCTACCAGCCTGAGCGATTGCTTGCGAGCAGGCCACCATGCCTGTTTTTTTGTGGCACCACACCGGAAATAGACCCGTCTACATTGCGGGGAAAAGGACGAAACTTCCCGGCCTGTGACATATCGAAGGCCGCCGAACAGAACGCCGCGCGCCGCCCCCCTGTCCGGGAGAGAGCGCACAGCTTTCGTCGCGTTGTCCGCAGGTAAATCCGCCCTTTTCAAGATGCCACTGCGCATGCGCGAAGCCCTAGCGGCGAACGCGAGAAATTTTGGATGGCCCACGGCCGGGCTGGAGGAGCGGCGAGTGCGCACTTTCAAGCTCGCCGCTCCTCCAGTCCAGCCGTGGATGGCCACTGCACCATCCGTGTGCAGTGTCTACCGATATTCGGCTGAGGCCCAAGCAACGTCGGGAATACAAACATCTAGCCACTTTTGTGTCATTTGAATGCAATGCCGCTTTCCTGCGCTGCGTACAAGTGCACCTCTCGGGCCAAGGGTGACAAGAAGGAACGTTTTTTTCGCTTCCCATCAGCTGCGCGCGACAGCCAACGTCGAGAAGCCTGGATTAGGGCTGTGAGATGCCAGTCTGAAAATGGGAAGCCATGGGAGCCTTCTGCCTACTCCAGGCTTTGTGGAAAGCACTTCGCGACAGGTGCGTTCATACGCTGTGCAACAAGGTAAAAAAACAGCGCGTGTGCAGCTTTTATAGCTAGCGACGTATTGCGCAACAAAAAGCG
Source organism: Haemaphysalis longicornis (assembly GCF_048455015.1). Taxonomy (NCBI): domain Eukaryota; kingdom Metazoa; phylum Arthropoda; class Arachnida; order Ixodida; family Ixodidae; genus Haemaphysalis; species Haemaphysalis longicornis. The sequence goes on from NW_027526422.1 coordinate 105,811,620, forward strand.
AGGGCTGTTGCATGCGTTGAAAGAAGTATCTTGCTGCAGTCTATTAGTATTCTATAAGGGTGACTCTTTACATGTGGGCACTGTGGTGAGGTAGTCCCTTACCTGCTCCGCTTCGTCGAAGTCCGCGCGCCTGTGGCGCGGTCTCGAGTAAAATGTACTTACGCGTGTCGTGTTTTTGCGTGCGCTGCCTAAGCCTCGATTTTATTGCGCTCACCATGGTTGTGCTTTAGAGGAGCGCCTTCGTACTCGCCAAGGCACCGGGATTTTGTACCCTCGATCTTCGTCTATACGGACGAGTTTGAAAAAAGGGAAGCGCTAGAGCGCTATCGCTGCTCTGCAGGGCGCTCGAGAAAGAAAACTGCGCCGCAGCCAGGTACAACTGATTACTTACATTTTCGCTCGAATGCGTGCACTACGACAATGAACTGCGAGGATAGCGGAACAGCATCTTTTGCACTAGGCAGCAATGGAATTTGACGCACTCTTTTTTTGTGTGCTGTGATTATTGTTTGACCAAAATAAGTTGTGGTTTGCTGCCCGTTTTTTTTGCGCAGATTGCTACGTTTCGTTTCAACAGATTAATGCTGCAATGTACTAATACCAGTTGGTGCTTTACCCTTTAACATCAGCAGTGTTGGTGGTAGAAAACAAATATACCGGCTTATTCGCAACTTAATGCGTATTGTGTGAAATCGCTCATACCACAGTAATTTCATCCAGCAGTGTAGGCCTGCCTGAATAATTTCTTGGTTTCTTTAGGTCAAGGCACTACACAAAAGGGAGAGAGGATACGAGACGCCACTTTTTCAAAAGGTGAATACACCAGGTTTATTGTTTTCCAAAACGGTGTTTATTCAGGGACTTGAATGCTATGTAACATCCGCATCCTTATACAGATGGCCAAAGCATTTCCAGTCACGGGGCGTGCCTTTTCAACACAGGTTAGTATTTTGCAGTGATGCTACTCTCAACACCAGCATGTAGAGCGAATATGTAGGGCCTCCTTCGTAACAAGACATGCGTGTTGCAGTTTATTTAGCGACTTGTCTGCCATGTGGCACTTTTTTTCTTCCGTACAGCTGACATAGGTGCAGACGGCATGGACTCTCAAGAAACACACCTTCCAAACACCGGTTAGCATTTTGCACTGCTGCTGAAATACGAACCATGAAGTTAGTGCACATAGTTACGAGCTCCTTTGTTACAATGTGCAGGTGCTACCACGTCAGACGACCTTGAGCTTGCTGCCTCCCTGCTACTTCTCCAAGCTGGTGCTGCAGCAACTACTTGCCAGTCAGCCAAGAAAGCTGCGCATGAGGTGTGCAACTCCAACCTTGCAGAGGACAACATGGCTCTCAGGAAGAGGGTCGAAGAACTGGAGGCCAAGTGCAAACGACTGAAGTCCTGCACATTATCTGCATATACTGTCCATTCAAAAGCATTCAAGTTTTTGCAAGGAGCAATTTTATGTCCTTTATGAACACCTCAAACCAAATGCCGAAAAGATGTCTTACTGGGAGGGGGGCATGGGGCAGTCGAAAGAAAGGCTTCTTTCGAAAAGAGAAGAGCTTTTCATGGTGCTATACCGCCTCAGAACGGGTGTGTGCGCGAACAATAACAAAAATTGACCCTGGGGGGTCACATTTGGCGAAAAAATTCCACTATCAAAGGTTTAAGCAACCTTTTGATATTTAATTTTTTTACAGGAAGGTTGTAACAAAGTGCATTCCTTAACATGAAGTAATATTACAACAGTATACGGTCTTTTTGTATGTTCTCATCTACTTATCCCTGAAAAGGGTGAATAGTGTTGTTTTGAAGGGCACAAATGCTTGAAGGGCACAGTACACCTTACAGCTAACATGTCTGTTGTTTTTAGGAACCCATGTGCATGACAGTAGAATTTGAATGAGCTCACGGGAACGACTGGAATACGATGCAAGTAGCATGGCTGTATGTCTACCATAGATGAACGACTGGTGTGCACCAAAATATGAACAGCTAGGCCCCACGAGAAGTTCAAAAGCTGCTACTCGGGAAAAGTTGACTGGGTGTCCTTCAGCAACTTTTGCCCCTTGGTAAAAGTTAAAACGTCCGTCAATTGGTAAAAGTTGAACAGCTGTCCATCGAGAATAAGGGAGCAGCTGACCAAAGCAAAGCTGAATAACTGATCTGTGCCGAAGCTGCCCGACCAGAGGGTGGTCGCAGATTCTTTAAGTCCTTGATGTCAATTTCAAACAAGTGCCAAGAACAAGAAGTCCACAAAGACTTGGACTTTCTACTAACAGAGTACACCAGAGTCAAGGCGACTGCACTTGAAGCAAACCAAGAAATGAAAATTGCACAAGGGGAGGTCAAGGGTCTCACGGGGGCGTATACCGTTATCCCAGGAGCTCCCATATGGCCCAAGAAACAATTACCAAACTCTGGACGAACCTGCAACAAGGCAGAAAAAAAGAACTGCAGTGGCAGCGCGGTCAAACCTTCCTCCTGTGAAGGTAATTGAGGAAATCAAGAAGACCACTGACCCCCCACTGACACAGGCTTTAACAAGGTTAATATCAGGCCGTCAAGAGAAGGGGTAGTCATCTCATGTAGAGCACAAAACATTAAAGAACAATATGGGAAGGGTACAGTAAAGTACATCAGAGTACAAAAGAGTAAAGCAAAACAAAGTACAAGTGGACAATCAGGGTAGAACTATGGCTGAGTTATAAAGATAGACAAAACTACAAAACCTGCACATTAAACAAGTCTAAACAACATGCACATGCACAGGTCGTCATTGAAGCAGATATTCTGATTTAACAGGTATTCTTTCGCCTGTGTTTTAAATATGTTTCTACTGCATTTGAAGTCAATGTGGTCTCCCACTTTGTTGAGTATGTCGGTGCGCTGAAACAGAAGATTGTCTGCCGTAGTTTGTCCGCAATTTTGGTGCACCTATTTTGGAACACCTAAAAGAGCATATACTACTATTGTCGTTGTGTTTGCCACGGAGATTTTCTTTGTGTACAACTTGTAAAAGATTCATATAATAAATTTGGCCAGCCTTTGTCCCGGCCACGGAGAAGTTAGGCTTAGCGACGCTGTCTCCGCGATGCCCACCCCGGTAGCGAGCTTGTCGTGCTGCTCAACGGCGAGCGGAGACACGTCACGCGAGGCGACGGGTCCGATGTTTGGACCAATAAGCCCACGTGATCGGACAGGCACACATTCCCTCGTGAGGGTGGTCGTAGGGACCCTGCGGGAGAGGGAGGTCGCGCGGAAGGCCGGGCTTACCTACTGCCCTGAAACCACGTGACCTCCAAGGTACCTCTCCCTCGCAACAGGTGCCCGTGCACCCTGTGAGGGGGGGGAGAGCAGGTGCGTGATGTGGGACTGCGTCCCTTCCTTCCATTGGCCACAAGAGGACGGACACCCCGTGACCCCTAGCGGCAGGAGCAGGTGCTCTCACGAGACGGTTTTGGGGTTGGTTGGTTGACCGACCGTCGTCGCCCTCGTCATTTGGTCGTCAGTCAGAGTGTGCACTAGCTCACCGGCTCCACTTTGATCCCCGGCATTGGGCCCACGTGGTGGTCTGCTGTCCCGCCGCAGCATCTTCGGTAGCCTGCCGACTTCGCCGTTCCCCGCTCCAGCCGCTACTGATCACCCCAACTCCCAGGCCGTCACCGCGAGCATGGCATCCCAAGGTGAGCCCGCTCCCAGCAAGCCGGGACGCCGCAAGAGGCAGAGGCATCCCTCATCGGCCATGTGGCCCGCGCACGGGAACGGAGGGCACCGCTGCTGCTACGGCGCGCCCTTCCTGTGCGCCTCACAGCAGCGCCCGGGCGCACCCTTCATGTGCACCTCGCAGCAGCCCCCGGGTGCGCCCTTCATGTTTGCCTCGCAGCAGCTCCCGGGCGCACCCTTCATGTGCACCTCGCAGCAGCATCCGGGTGCGCCCTTCACGTGCGCCTTGCAGCAGCGCCCAGGCGCCCCGCTGCAGCTCCCTTCATCTTCTGGCCCACCGTCCGAGCAGCTACCGCCGCCGCCGCCGCCGAAGAAGGTCCGCCATGTGGCCACATGGACGTACCAAGAGGGGCCAACCAGCCCGCCGACGAGCTTTTTCTCGTCGAAACGGAGGGAGCGACAGAGGAAGGGCGAGCGGGCCATCCAGGAGGCCTGCTTGCACCAGCTGTTCCAGGACCGAACTTTGCCGCTCGACCTGGGGCGGCGCAGCGTGGAGGCTGCCCCTGCAGCCACCGGCGGGGCCGCGGTCCAGGCCCCCCTTGTGGACCTCGACCAGCCTGGCCCCCAGCGCTCTCCGGCCGGAATCCAGACTCCGGAGTTCCCGCCGGCCCATCTGGAGGCCATGGTCCAGGCCCTCACCGCCAATGGGGCCTTCGCCGCGCCCATCGCGTCTCGTGTCTTCACGACGCCCGCCTCCGCGACGGCCGAGCTGGAGGATGTGATCACGGTGCCCCAAGCCACGCAGCCCCAATAAAAGTAGGCGTCCAACCCCCCTTTCCCGTTCCCTGTCTTTTTGGAGGCGGCGTTGCCCGGCCCGCTTAGACCGGGTTCGGTTTTGAGGAGGGGGGCATGTGGGGGTCCACTCGATCTCGTCTGTGGCCCACGTGTGGGGCATTTGAACGAGCACGCTTTCCCGCGCTCATGATATCACCCCGCGGGCCGACGGGCGCCTACCGCGCCGTTGCCGCTCCTCCTTGCCCAGCCTCCTATCCCCGCTCCTTATAAGCGTGGCGCGTGCGCTTTGCGCTCTCTGGCTCTTGCCCCATGGATAGGGGAGATGGGAGAATGGAGGAGATGGGAGTCGGATACCGGGGCATTCCTTGTCCCAGGCTGGCTTGTCTCCTCCCCGCCGCACCGGCCGGGCACTGTTTGGCCCTGATCGGATGCGCAGGGTAGGCCTCTGGCCAACTTGCGAGCGGCCCACGTGCAACCTCAGCCATGGTCACCTGTTTGGGCGACGTCGTAGGACGCGCGTCGGTACAGTGTAATTCTTAACCCGGTCTTGGCGTTATTATGCACTGTACGACTCGGCCAATAAACCCTCTGGTTCGTCCCGGCCCTTTGGAGCCTTTCGTCGCCTGTGTCGGTGAGTCGAACCCATCGCGGCACCTCCCTCGTGGACGCCGCGAACCTCTCTGGGGCATTTTGGATGGGTTATTTCCGGGTGTGGGGAAACACCCTGAACCCCACTTAGCCTGCAAGGGACCATCGAGCCCACATTGGCGCTCAACGTCTCTAACGAAGCTAGCGGGGGTTGTTTGCTATCCCGTAGCTAGACCCATTATGCCAACAGCTTGTATGACAAAAAAGCTACTGTAGTATGTGTTGTGTTTTATGGCACATAAGCAACTACGGCTATTATGCACCAAACGGAAGGTTTGGGGTTTTTTGTTGATAATAACCAATTGCTTTATCTGATTATAGCTTGTTTAAGTGTTGCTTCTTTAAAAAAACTAAAAACAGGAAATTTCATCAACAGCACCCTCTCCTAAGAGTAGGCTGGGCTGAAATGGAGTGTGTTCCTTGTAGAACAGCCTAACATGTATTTTCGTCAAGACCCCAAAATTTCGCACGAGAGTAAGATGTGGTTTACTCTAAGTTCCTGGTCACATTCTTTACATCTGTTTATTTTGTTTCATAAGAAGAAAGTTATGTGTAAGATGTGTGTGTCCAATGTGGAGACCACATAAAATAACTTCATTGAGGCATTCTTCGTGTCTGCTTGATTCCTACTCTGCAATTCCCACAGTGCAAGCGTCGTTTGGCTGCAATGCTGTTAGCTCTGTGCATAGATGAAGGAGACTACCCTGCACCGAAAAGGTCAGGCTTGGTTAAAGAGTGGATGTGTCGGAAGGAGCTGGGACTGCAGAACCAACTGTTCAAAGAACTGGTGGTATCCGACCCAGCGGATTACAGGCGGCTCCTGCACGTCAGCCGAAGCAGTTTGAGAACTTCACGCACGTGGAGCCGAGGATTACGCGACAAACCACCATTATGCGCCAGCCAATACCGCTGGTGACAAAGATGCAAGTAACGCTTTGTTACGTTGCGTCTGGCATCTCTCGCCCTGGTTTGGGCTCTTGCTGCCTTACATCACCTCATTGCCATGCTGCTCCTCATGAGCTTTTATTACAGCAGGTTGCACTTAAATTTTATGTGCTACATGTGGCTTCAAGTTTGTTCCAGCGGCAATCTTCATGCGCCCTCATTGTTATTTACAGGTGAAAGTCACCGCTCTTTAATTTGCCAGTTTAAGGTCGTGCACTCCACCACTAATTTCATTCCGAAAATATGTGCGGCTATCTATGAGGAACTAAACAAAACAGAGATTACATTAAGCCACGAAGAACAGTTCAAAATTGGCAGTGGGTTATTAGGGGGTTTGATGAAAACTGCCAATTTCCAAACTGTGTGGCAGCAATAGATAGGAAGCATATTTGCATACCAAGACCACCCAGCTCTGGCTTCGTCTATTTTAACAACAAAAAGACGTTCAGCATAATTCTTCTCGCTGGCAACGATGCAAATTACTTCTCTACACTGACGCTGAGTGCCCGGTGCTCAAGGTGATGCAGGAGTGACAGAACACGCCCCCACAGGAAGCAAAGGAGGACAAATCAACCAGCTTGCCAGACCATGTTGAAGTGGGATCAGGCCCCCGGGGTTTGTAGCTGACAATCAATGCCTCCCCACTTGGAAAAACCCTCATGAAACCGTATGGAGGTTGCAGCCTGTCGGGCGATCAGAGCATCTTCAATTACAGATGTGCATCATAAGCTTAACTCTTCGTATTTTATAGGGCAATTGTGAGGCCTTTGAGTATGCTTACTTGACAAAATGCAATAATTTTTCCCTTCATATATATATATATTGTTACATGGCAACAAGGCAAAGATGAGACGAATATTGGACGATGGTGCAACGATGTAAATATTTACATGGATGATCTATGCACAAGCGGCCATGAAGGAGCTTGCGCCCGCCACATCCTCCTCGTCGGTGGTGGTCGATTGCGCCATGAGGTACTGTCCGCCTACGTGTTCCGTAATATCACCCTCCGATCGAAGACCACCGTCCAGGTTGAGGCTGCGGCAAAGCGTTATACAGTGAAGTCCTTGCCGCCACGGATGATAGTGCTGGTCGTGATGATCACTGGACCCAAAACAGCAGTGCCAGTCGATGCCACAAAGCAATGGCCATAGTCCTTGAGATCTGGGCAGGAGAACATCGTCGACTTTATGTCATGTCATGGCTGGTCAGTCCTCTGGTGTCGGTGGGACATGGGCAGGAGACACGGGGCTGGAGAATGGTCATGTCCATGGCTCACCGGGGCTGGGGAAGGCCGATGCAATCCAAAAGCTTTAAAGCGATGTTCAGGAGCCAAGACAGGACGAAGCTGGTGGGTCAGGATGGGGACCGATAATAACCGCATAAAAATATTTTACAGGCTGTGCAAGGCACGAGCAGTAGAGAATGTGTTCAGCATCCTGGCCAATCGCTTTTGATTTCTACTCACTACTATCAATGCAAAGCCTGAAAAAGTTGTCCCCATGGCACAAGCAATATGTGTGCTGCATAACTAACTACCTTGGCAACGACATGACTACACTTCCTGACCCTGGGCCCAAAGATGCTAGGGAATAAAGGTTTTCTTGGCCCACAACCAACACGCAGACATGCCCACGAATGGGTGCCAAAGGGCTGCACCCTAAACAAGCGGTGTTGTTCGGCTCTGACGGTTCTTGTAGGGCCGCGGCAATGGTCTGCAGCACTGCCTGCCTTAGGGCCCAGTCATCGCTTGACGGCCTCAAGAAGCGTGCCTGCCTCGGCCCTTTTCTGCTGGGTGGGGGCAGCAGTTCCATCCTGTTGACCGGGGCTGGGTAGTTGCTCGGGCTTTCCTCCATCAGGGCGGGCAGCTCCTCTTTAGTGCCATTCACTTCCGCAGGGACCAGGCTGTCATCAGGCTGCAATGAACCATTGCACAGTTGCCACGAAATAAGTTGCGGCCTTGTTTCGGTGTCAATCCTGGTGCTCACAGACGATAGGACGAAGAAACTGAAAGCCGCTCTGTGCGTACTGGGCTATGCCACTTACTTGTCACATCTATGAGCTGAAGCACATAAATCATGGAAAATCTAGGGGACCTACTGAACTCTTAAAATTCAAAAAACCACCAGTATGTAGCAAACGTCACTGCCCTATCTCAATGAAGCAAAAGCCGTGGTCTAATCTAAACAGCACAGCATATTGCAATGTTTGCACTTCAACCTGCGATATACGCACTGTAAATAAGGCAAATTCCCCCCTCGAAGTAGCAATTGCGCTCTCCACATTATGCACAGCAAAAAGGCGAAGAATCTTTCCTCGTAAAACTGAACACTGGTGGCACCGAACAATACACTTTAATGATTAACATAATAATGGGTGCATGGTGTGCAATGAACGTGTTGGCTGGCAACAAGGTCCACATATTTTCTCTTGCATCTGCCGGACCGTTTGCTATAAACTATATGTCTGCTATATGATTGCTATATATGTCTGCTATATAAAGTAGGTATGTTTGCTATAAACGCTCATGAGGACTTGCAGAAGCAATGTTTGTCTGGCCTGGGGGACTGTATGGGAACATTCTGATCGTTCGTAAAATCTTTTTGACATGCTCAAAGACAACAATGCACAGAAATACAGCACCTCTATAGCTGATCTCGCTGAGCTGCCTTAGTCGCCCCTGCTGATACAGTGGTTGAGCTCCGGAGTAGCGTCCAGGAATTGCATGGCACAAAGAAGGCCCATTAGCCAGCATAGCCCTCGCTAGCAGGTTTGCCACTGGTGGTCTTGCGGAGTGGATCGTCTTTCTTTTCTGTAGGCACGCTGTTTGTTTGAGAAAACTGTCTTCAGACCATCTGCAAAAATTTAAAAAGAAACAAGAGATTTTGCATACTGAGCATAAAAAATGTACAAATCACAAATATCACGACTTTCCGGCTGTGCATAGGACTCTCTTTAGTGGAACCAGTGCGCCAAAAACGGGGATAGAGAAGCACCCAACGGGATGATCGCTGGTCTAGCAACTAAAATTTATTAAGCAGGAAGAAGATATGCATACCTAAAAAATGACGAAGAAGCAAACAAGTAAAGACTGCTTTGTCGCAGGAAGAACTTACCCGCATTGTACGGTCCGTTTTCCAGGTAGCACAGGTTCATTTCTTCCACAATGTTTCACCAGAGGGAATGCTTTTTGAAGCTGTCACTGAAGTCACTGCACGATGGGTCCTACAAAATGGGAGACTGTTGCCCAAGTGCACCGAAATAAAGAAACTGATCATCAATCCAATCAGATATAGTGAAAAAAAAATTATTGCTCGCGCAAGTTGTGGCATGCGGCACTCTCGCAACCCTCTGCTACTGTCCCTCGATCAGCTACTGGACCCCTTGAAGAGAGAAACAATGCTTCATTTTATAAAAAGAGAACACAGCGATAGGATGCCTGAGGGTAGGGAAGCATGCCCAGAAAAGGGGGGGAGTATTCTGACCGCCTGCAATGAGTACCTATAAAAGAAGGGGCATGTGCGTGCGCCGCAGTTTCTCGGAACTGCGCTGCAGTGGTGGCCGAGAGGCAGAAAAGCAGATGACCGAGCGACTGGCTTTTTTGAGCCGAAAACTGGATTGGATTTGGCAAGACACACAGTGCTGCCAGACAACATTCGTTGGCTAGGCTAAAATTCCGCCGATTTGCACGCGGTCTGACGTCAAAACTGCGAACCAAAAAGCCTCTGCGAATATTTGTACCGCGAGGGCCATGGTCCTGCCCGGTCCACGCAAACTGGTGACATCCTATCACGTGATGCGCGGACCACGGCCCAAATAATTGATTTGGTCCGTCATGTGGATCTGCATTTACCGGTAAGGTGTAGGATATGTTCACAGAGTAGTAGCCACCCTACATTGTGTCGCTGCCTCTCCAGTAAATGTTATAGGATTTCGGTGGGTCAAAATCCGAAACATTTGCAGACTCAAAATTAAGACGTCCTCGACATTGCAACTTCATACATCTCTTACCTCCTGCAAGGTTTAACAATCCTTGCAAGGTTTATGTGTACATAATTAGTGGTTACAAAAATTAAAACTTGGTTTCTGTTTGCTGAAAGGCAAATTTATGCAAGTATTTTTACTAAGTCAGATAAATGAGGTTAGTTTTGCTTTTACTGTGCTAGAGATTCATAATAATCCATTTTACAAAGAGCCTTAGTGGTAGGGACAAAGTTTGCGCAAGTTAACATTGCGCTCCTTCCGTATGCACAGTGCGTACATCTGGAGGAGTAGTTTATTCTCGTTTCCCCTGGGATTTTTTCAGCGTTGTGTCTTCAGCCCTAAATCTGCTATTATTGCTGCTGTTTGTGTTTTATTTCTCGATTTAGAAGATGTCCACTTTTCATTTTTTCCCTCCTTGTTTTGTTGCTCCTGTAAAGTTGCGTTCTCCACGCATGTCCCATTTTATTTTTCCGTGTTGGGCATTCAGCTTTCGTCCCAGCACGGACGAAATGTCTGAAAAGGCGCGTGGACAATACAGACATTACTTCGAGCCTGACTCGACGGAAAAGGTTTCCACACTCTATGGAGCCGGTGCAAGAGAGACAAAAGAAGCCCAGCTGTTTTCCAGGTGGATGCACTGTGTATAAAGCCAAACTGGTATCACCCCTGAAGTGAAATCAGGAAGCATGAATTCGATTGCCACCCTGAACGCATGTTTTTCTCTTCATTTTCTGCATAAAACTTCCAAAATGAAATTGTTGACTTTTCTATTCCTAATAATAAAAAAGACCACTCTTCCCCTGTGCACAGGGGAATATGTGTATATATTTAAACACAGCATTTGTCCTGTAAGTGAGAGGCTGTGTCAAGAGTAAAATACCCAAGCAAATTTTCAAAACATGAGTTGTTTTCGCCACTTTTTGAAACATTCTTTTCACAGCATTATTTTGAAATGTATAAAATTACAATATGCCTTCATTTCATTTTCACAGCAACACAACTTCTAGTCAAGTGGCTTCACTTGCTGGTACAAGTGGCTCCTTCAACTTTGGAGATTACTGCATCCAAACCTAGCGAGCCTGAAGCACTGCAGCCAACTGCGGACTTTGTCAGCACGACCGCATGCTTTGATGCAGTTGACACAAGCCAGGAGGAGGGACCATCCGATCCATGGCTAGACTCGACAATGCTAGATTATGATGAAGGTGGCAATTCGGATGAGTCTGAATCAAATGAAAGCCAAGCAGAATAATCTGACAGCTCTCAACAGTCCTTCGAAAAGTTATCAGAAGAAACCCTCCCACATCAAATGACAACAAAAGCAGATGCCTTCCTACTTCTGCTGTCGTACGTTGTCACTGACGGCTTGACAAGGGCACAACTACGAGGCCTACTCATATGTTGGTCCCGGCACCACATATTTCTTCAGGAAAGCGTGGAAAGACAAAAAGGATTAAGCTTCACTTCTTCTGACAGTCTTGTCATGGTTACATTGGCAAAAGCAAATCGAGGCTTTGTTGATGCATGCAAGCAGCACGCTACTGGACAATCTTCGACACCTACAAGCTAAATGCCACTTTCCCACTGTGTACAGCGACATTAGAGATGGTGATTTATACAGAAGCATACAAAACCAGCCAAACATGGCCTGGAGTGACCTGACACTCCCATTCAACACACGATGGAGCACCAGTATTTGAAGCGAACAAATTCTCAATATGGCCAGTTCAATTCTTCTTTAATGAACTGCCAATGCCAGCTCGGTGGAACCACATGACTATTTCAGCCTTATGGTTTTCTAAGCTCAACAGTCCTTCGAAAAGTTATCAGAAGAAACTCTCCCACATCATATGACAACAAAAGCAGATGCCTTCCTACTTCTGCTGTCGTACGTTGTCACTGGCCCCTTGACATGGGCACAACTACGAGGCCTACTCATATGTTCCCGGCCCCACATACTTCTTCAGGAAACATTGGAAAGACGAAAAGGAAGCCCTTAAGCTTAACTTCTTCTGGCAGTCTTGTCATGGTTACATTGGCAAGATCGCCCGAGCCACCGTCACCCAGTCACTAACATGTGGGTTTTGTGAAACGAAGTCTACTCTCCAAAACTTTGATCACGTTCAATTTAAAGAAGCAAATCGAGGCTTTGTTGATGCATGCAAGCGGCACGCTTCTGGACAATCTTCGACACTGTGGGGAGCGCACTCGCGCCCTGACCCTCTCCCACTTCGAGCGCACGCCGGTGGCTATGGCCAAGCCGGCTGACATGGCCGGCACGGGGGCAACCTTCTCGCAGCAATGCGCTGCGCTGTACATTGCCAACCACCCCACTAACAACCCGTTTCGGGTCTCGGTTCCCGTTTCCTCCGCGACGCCTCGGAGGGCGTGCTCGTAGCTACGGGAGGAGGTTGAGAAAAAACCGGCCCTTGGCAAGAGCCGAGGTGGGAGGTTGGAGGTCGGAGGAAACACTAACCGATCTTGCGCGAGTGCACGCCTTACTGAATGTCTTCTGGGCACGCGCATGCAAATACTTTGCTCGTAAGGCGGCGTTTATTTGTACATAGGACTTCTTGCATTGATCCCTGATCGATTTCGCTCGGGATACATGCACGACGAGGCAGCACGTGCTGCTAGAGCAGCGTCATGTATGTTTCCTTTTGCCAGGGTGTTTGCAGTTTGGAATAATGGCCCCTAGCAACTCCCCTCAGCGGCCGCCCCCTTCTCCCTGTCGCCGGCAAGCGAATTCTCCCCGCCGGCCCGCTCGGTCTCCGGCCCGGCAGCACGGCTCGCCGCAATCGGCTGGCCGGCGCTTCAGCCGCCTCAGCAGCCCTCGTCGTCCGACGTTGCGACCTGGACGCATCAGGCCAGCACTGAGGCGCCGGTGGCGCACGCCCCTTGGAGGCCGTGGCGGCGCCAGGAGTGGGCCCGGGTCGGGATGGCCCCGGAGAGCCTGTTCCGGCCGTTCCAGGGGCGGACGGTGGCGGACGCTGACCGGGCTGCGGAGGGGGCTTCCTTGCCCCTTCCACCGGGCACCCGGCTGTGCGGATGCGGCGCTGTGATGCTGCACCCGTGCCACTGTACGGGGCCCCTTCACCGGGCCCGGACGCAGGCGGCGGGCGCCTCCTCTTCGGCCGCCGCACCACCACCACCCCTGGGGCCCGGCGGGGCCGTAGCTCAACTGATGGTTCGGAGGGCGGCCCAGGAGCCGGAGTTTGCGCTCTGCCTCCTGCAGGTGGCAACCGTACACGCCTCCGCCCAGGGCCCCCCGCTGGCCCCTGCTATGGGCCCGCGGCCTCTCGCCGCCGCCCCCGTCCTGCCGCCCGCTGCCGCTGCCCCGAATGGGCTCCCGGACCCGCCGGCTGCGAGCCTGCAGCCGCAAGACCCAGCCCCAGACTTGCCACCCATGGAGGCCGCCGGAGTCAGGCCCGCTGAGGCTCTGGCCCAGGCGCCCCCGGGCCACGTGCTGCCGGCCTGATTGACGGGCTGTCAGCCAGCGAAGTCGACATGCTGGAAGCCATGTTGGAAAACTAGCTCAAAAAAAAGAAGTAGAGATTCGTTTTTTTAATGTTAATAATGGTTCCTGCGCAGTCGCCATGGGTGGAGAGGATTCTTAAGGAGGGGGGATGTGGGGAGCGCACTCGCGCCCTGCCCCCTCTCCCACTTCGAGCGCACGCCAGCGGCTATGGCCAAGCCAAAAGACACGGGACTCTCGGACCGGCTATGATGCCGTCAGTACTGTCCATGCTGCGCGGCTTGTGAACCGTTGTCTTATTCTCCTTTTCTACCTTTTTCTGTCCACCCTCTTTCCTTTCTATCCCCCTCCTAGACTGGCCCAAATTTTAAAACCTTCCTTACCTTACCCCATTTCCTCACCTTACTGAAGGAGCCCTTCATGCTCCCTTACAGTGAGGCGACCTTGCAGCTCCGATTCTCATTTTTAAAGCCTCCCTCAACCTTCCTTACCAAAGGGCGCCCTTACTCCCGTCAAGGAAGACATTCGTGCACATGGGTGCGAGGGTAAGCGCAATTTGTTCTTAAAATGTGCCTTCATTAGCCGTGATAGGCATGTAATTTGTCGTGTTTTACATTTATACGGGCATATATATTTAATGTTTGCCTATTGCGCAGTTCTTGAAACAAGTTGTACCGGTCGGTTACTGCAGTTGCTTGTAAGTCAAATCCAGTCTGGCAACAGTCTCACGTTGATTTTTGTCAACATCGCATTTAGCGTCGAAACGTGCGAGCCAACGTTTTGTGCGAGCGTAGCGCCAGTGTAACCATGCTCGGGAAAGTGTATTACACAGAAGAAAAAAAAAAAGAACTTCTCCAAGAACTGGTACGAAAATACAAAAACTTTGTAGAGTACAACAAGAGCAACGCCATGTCGCTGCACGCGAAACCTAAAGTGTGGAAGCGACTTTGCGACGAATACAACAGCATGCCCAACGTGTGCCCGCGTGATGTAAAACAACTCCGCGTCATAAGCGTTTCCTCTTCGTTGCGTTTGGTAGCCGACGTACTTTGGGAACAGGCGCAAGCACACCGCCTGCGTAACTACCCAGAGCCCATTGCTGACTGTGGGCTGCGAAACGTTGACGAGGTTGCTTCTCAAAATCACGCGATTCCCAAATTGGATGCGCAAACCATACCCTCTAAACAACCGCTCACACACACACACGCGCAAAAAAAAAAAAAACTCACCCCGCCGGGAATTGAACCCCCAACTTCAGCGCACGGGCGCGACGCGCGAGAGCACTGCGCCACTGCCCAAATGGTGCTTCGTTGCGAAATAGCCTGGGTAATAGATGGAGGCCCATCCTTCCGTGTCATACGTCAGTGTTTACTAGCTGGTTTACACAATTCCTGGCTGGTAAACTGAAATTTCTTAAATAGCGCTTGCACAGCAACGTTCCCCGAAGCCCCCACAATAGCTTATCGCCATCAACTCCGCTGCTTCGCGAAAGCGCTCGCAATAATGTGTGTGCACGGCTGCCGGCTGCGACTGCGATTTCCCACTGCGGGGATAGTGCTTGCTGTACTTTGGTTTTACGTTTCACATGAAAAACCTTGGCCGATGTTGATGCCTTATTACCCAAATTACCCTACGTAACTCTTCTTCTGCACGAAACTGACCTTACATTTTCTACAGGCGAGCCGATCGCACACGCATTTGCAGGTTGCAGCTCCGGGGTAGCGGCGTCGCCGAAGAGCACGGCCGAAGCCTCGAACGCCAAAATACGGATTGCATTAACGCTAGTGTTGAGTTGTATGGGCTTCGTGGACGTTACTGAGTTTATTACACTCCAGAAACTATCAAAATAGAGCCGCATTCATTGCGGCACGAATGTTGTCGGGGAGCAGTTTTCGCTTCTCGGTCGATTCCCGACGACGCGTCCGGCGATCGGTCGGACGACCCGTTTTGTTGGCGTCTTCGGTCGGCGAGTCAGTCACACTACGGCGACTTTCCATCGGCCGACGTGTATGTGGCGCCGTCGGCGTAGTATGACAGCGCGGTCGGTCAACTCGGCAGTTGGCCGATGGTTTGGCGACTCGTCGGCGTCGCCGTCGCGTCGTCGTCGCCGTCGTGTCGGCCTAGTGGGAACGCGCCTTAACGAGGCGTGTGCCAAGTGCTGCGGAGAAGTGTGCGTCCTGTTGAAAGAGCGGGGTAAGGTCGCATCAAGGTAGCCCGCGAGCGACCTTGCAGTAAGGAGACATCAAGGGAGCGTTTCGTAAGGAAGCCTCAGTAGGGAACGTTCCAAAATTGAACTAAGGCCTCCTTGCGAGTTCTAAGGCGACCTTAGTAAGGTAAGGAAGGTTTTAAAATTTGGGCCTCAGTCTTAGTAAGTAAGTAAGTTGTGGTTTTTTGGCACAGCAACCTTTCGGTTATAATGCGCCAGACGCAGGGTAGAATAGTTAAGCGACGATTAAACGATGTTATTCAGGGTGTTGTGAGGATTAAAAACATTTTAAAAGGACTCAAAGAGGCACATATCTAAAACCGGTGTAGAAGGCCGGCGTCCTCAAAAAATTGGAAAACGTTACTAAAATCCACCAACGGTTCATCACTAAGTAAAAGCGCAGGGTGTAAAGGGATGCAAAAGGTGTATAATGCTTTGAAATGTCTGATGCGTGCTGCTTCAAGGTGTGGGCAGCTTATTAAAACATGAAGTACAGTAAGAGGTTCTCCACAGTGGTCACACATGGGTTTCTGTTCTTTCTGGACCAGGAAGCCGTGTGTGAGCACAGTGTGACCTATTCGCAGTCGGCATAAAATAACCTCATAAAAACGATTTCTGTGTCTGCAACTTTTCCATTCAGATAGGTATGGCTTCACTAGGTGTAACTTATTTTCAGTCTGTCTGTCCCATTCAGTTTGCCAGTACATTGTAATGGACTTTCGTATGGTGTTCCGAAGGTCCTGGTAAGGAACCTTGGACTTCGTTATTGCACAATGCTTAGTATGGTATGCTGCTCTATCGACAGTTTCATTTTCTGGAATGCCGATGTGGCTTGGTACCCAACAAAAGACGACACTAACCCCTGCCGATGTGAGGCAGCACAGTCGATTTTTTAGCATACCTACAGCCGCATTCTTTGAAGGGACAAGGGAGGTCAAAGCACGTATGGCGCTTAAGGAATCTGTAAAAATTGCCACTTTTTGTAGTCCATTTGCTATTACGTCTTCAATAGCTGAGGTTATACCAAAAACCTCTGCAGTGAAGACACTGCCCTCATCAGCTATCCTCTCAGCTACAGTAACTGCCGACGAGTTTACAAAAGCATAACCAGTATGACCAGCAGTTTTTGATCCATCAGTAAAGTAGTGGCAATAGCTACTGTATTTATCCTTAAGTGCAAGAAATTCTTGGCGCAAAAACTGGTGTGGAAAAGCTTTCTTGTCGTATTTTAACAGCGACAGGTCACATTTGACAGCACTATAGTCCCAAGGGGCTAAACAATCCGATAAACTCAGAAGAATTGTCGGGCATATCTTGAAAGAGTACAGAGTCATATGCTCCTCCAAACGGAGGGCAAGAGGGCGGACCACTCTTGGTTTGTTCTCATAGAGCTTCTTGTACTTATTTTCAAACAATTCTCTGGCACAAGGATGGTCATTTATGCATGCTATTTTGGCTGCATATACTCCACTTAGGTACGCTCGACGGTACTGCAGAGGCCACTCATTGCACTCAACGTAAAGACTATCAACAGGGGAGGTACGATATGCACCTGATGCAAGTCTGAGGCCCAAGTTGTGCACTGGATTGAGTGAGGTGAGAACAGATTGGCGAGCTGACCCATAAACAATACAGCCATAATCAAGACGAGACCGTACAAGTGAGCCGTAAATTCGGAGCAAACATGCACGGTCGGCCCCCCATGACTTGTGCGACAAAATTTTCAATATGTTAAGTGTCCTCATGCAGGTCATTTTGAGTGTCTTTATGTGAGCCCCAAACGTTAATTTGGAGTCATAAATGATGCCCAAGAATTTGTGCTCACTGTGTACTGGAATGAGCATATCCCTGATTTTTATTGTAGGTTTGGCATGAATACCTCGTTTCCGCGTGAAACACACACATGCACACTTCTCAGGAGAAAAGCGAAAACCGTTTTCATCTGCCCATCGTTGCAACCGATTGACTGTAGTCTGGATTTGTCTTTCACAGACTGATTGGTTACATGACGAAAAGGCAATCTGCAGGTCATCGACGTAAAGGGAGTACATAACCGGTCGAGGAATAACCTTTGCCAAGGAATTTATTTTAATGGCGAAGAGTGTCACACTTAGCACACTGCCCTGAGGTACTCCATTTTCCTGGCTGAAAGAACGGGAGACTGCATTGCCCAGTCTCACAGTAAAGGTTCGTTCTTGAAGAAAATCTTGTACACATGAAAACATTCGCCCTCTGATTCCCATTGCTGCCATATCCTGCAGAATTCCATACCGCCAAGTGGTATCATAAGCCTTAGCCATATCAAAAAAGACAGCAAGGCAAAACTGGTTGTTAACGAAAGCATCTCGTATCATTGTTTCAAGCCGAACAAGGTGGTCAGTTGTAGACCGAAACTGCCGAAAACCACATTGAAACCTATCTAAGTAACCTGAACGTTCGAGAACAAAGACCAATCTAAAATTGACTATCCGCTCAAATGTCTTGCACAGACAACTGGTCAACGTTATGGGTCGGTAGCTTGATGGACAGTCGGGTGGCTTGCCATCTTTCAGTAACGGAATTACGACAGCCTTTTTCCATGCTTTGGGCAGCCTACCCGTTTTCCAGATTATATTAAAGAACTTCAGAAGCACTTCTAAGCAGCTATCATTTAGGTGTTGTAGAAAGGCGTAATGAATAAGGTCAGGGCCAACAGAAGTAGCCTTGCACTGAGCTAGTGCTCTTTTAAGTTCGTACAATGTAAATTCTTGGTTATAGTCTTCAGTGTTGTTGCTAGTATTTTTAATCCTGAGCTTTTCAGCACTAGCCTTATGTCTCATGAACTCTTGTGTGTAATTTTTATCGCTAGAAACATCTGAAAAGTGGGCACCTAAAACATCCGCTTGCGTTTGCAACAAATCATTCCCACCGTCGGTAGAAAAAAGTGGTACCGTAAACCGTCTGTAGATGCCTTTGACTTTGCGTACATGGTCCCAGACTTTTTTTGCGGGAGTGGTAGTGTTTATTGTGCTTACAAAGTTTTGCCACGAGTTTCTTTTTGCTTCTTTTCTGATTTTTCTGGCAGCAGCTCGGGCAGCCTTAAAGCTCAGGCAGTTGTCCATGGTAGGGTACCGTCTGAACACACCCCAGGCCTTGTTTTGCTTTTTCCGGGCTTCGCGACAAGCATCATTCCACCACGGCTTTGGCCGCTTAGGGATTCGGCCAGATGATTGTGGGACGGCTACTTTAGCAGCTTTGACAAGTTCCTCGCAAATGTAGGCGTTTGCTTCGTCTATGGACATACTGCTCATGTCAAATCCCTCAAAACTGACCAGATCCTTAAACTTTCCCCAGTCTGCTCTCTCGAGCCTCCATCGGGGTGGACAGTTTTTGAGGGCTGGAAGTGGCTGCACGTCTCGCAACAAGGCGGGAAAGTGGTCACTTCCGTGTGGATCGTTCACTACACTCCACTCAAAGTCCATCTCGAGCTCTGGCGACCCAACACAAAGGTCTAGCGCAGAAAAGTTTCCCGTACCAGCAGAAAAATATGTCTTGTCTCCATTATTGAACACAAAGAAGGCTGTTATTCATCAACCATTGTTCGATTTGTTTTCCCCGACTGTCGATTTTGTCACCTCCCCATAGGCAGTGATGGGCATTAAAGTCCCCCATAATAACAAATGGTGCAGGCAGTTGCTCAACAAGGTCATTAAGTTCCTGTAATGACACATTATCAGATGGTGGCAGATAAAGTGAAACAACAGTGATCAGTTTGTTGACATAAACTTGTGCTGCAACGGCCTCCAGTGTAGTGTCAAGTTGTATTGACTTTAGAATTGTGCCCTGTGCCACAACCAAAGCCACACCCCCTGAAGCACGGGTGCTCTCTTCTCTGTCCTTTCTGAGGAGGTGATAACTGCGGAGAATTTTATCATGTTTTTTTGTTAAATTTGTCTCCTGCAACGCCACCACTTGGGGCTCATATTCGTCTATCAACTTATGTATATCATCAATGTTATGAATTAAACCTCTACAGTTCCAGTGTATGAAGGGAACCGGCATTTTAGTTTTTTGGATGAGGTACAATTACTTTTTTTTTTTTTTTTTTTTACTTTTTGTCAGGTGGTTTCCTTGCAGGAGGTTCACTCCTTGCAGAGATCTTGGATGCATTCTTCCCAGTACCTTTAGAAGGCACGGGTAGGAGAGATGTAGAGTGTCTTCCAGTGCCCCTTTGGGGCCCTGAAAGGGACGAGGTGGAGGGAACAACGTCCATGGCCTCCTCAGCCGGAGCAGAGAGGGCCGGTGGTTGCACAGCCTTGGGGGCCGGAGCGCATGCAGTCGGCTGTGGCTGTGCTGGCTGCTGCACGGGGGGAGACTGGGCAAGGGCCAGGTCAGCAGAGCTAAACTGCGTCCCTACCGATGCCCGAGGCGGCCCGGCCCCCCGGCGCGCCACCTCGGCGAAAGTGCCTTTTTGCACAAACGAGAAGCGTCTTCGCGCTTCTTGAATTGACAGACCTTCTTTTACCTTGATAGCCATTATTTCTTTTTCATTTTGGAATTTCTGGCATTTTCGTGAGTACGCAGGGTGTGGCCCTGCACAATTGACACACTTTACTTCCTGCGCTGCGCAGGAGTTCGCGTGATGATCAGTACTCGCGCACTTGGCGCACGTCTCTTTGCCCCGACAGCTCTGCAGTGTGTGACCAAACCTCTGGCACTTAAAGCACCGGCGTGGGTTTGGGATGTATGGACGGAGTCGATAAACTACATAGCCAAGTTTCAGGGATTCAGGAAGCTTGGTGGAGTTGAAAGTCAATACAAGGTGATTAGTGGGGATGTCAATGTCGTTACGTCGGATCATGATACGCCTGACAGCAGTAACATTTTCCTCTTGCAGGCCCTCTAAGATTTCATCCTCCGTGAGGTCTGCGAGGTCAGGATCTGAA
This sequence comes from Haemaphysalis longicornis, assembly GCF_048455015.1. Lineage (NCBI taxonomy): Eukaryota > Metazoa > Arthropoda > Arachnida > Ixodida > Ixodidae > Haemaphysalis > Haemaphysalis longicornis. Next base: position 105,832,270 of record NW_027526422.1, read on the forward strand.
ATCACTCCTTGGCACGAGTTTAGGCTTCGGTGAGCCGATACTTTTATAGTTAGGTTTGCTAACCTTTGCATTGCAAACACTGCATCAGCCTGGGCTTTGTTTTCGCATTCAATGAGGATACCTCCAGAGGACATCTTTGTAGCTTTGCATTTACCGCCGAGGACAGCTTCCAGTTCTTTAGCGACTACGAATGGCGAGGCCTTTCGTAGGGGGAACTGGCTGTCGGTCGATTCGATAACAAGAAATCTTGGAAAGCTTTGTTCTTTTAGTTGGAATGGGACCCTTGATACAGGGTAGCTTACTGCGGTGCGAACTCGTTTCCGAGCCCGATCATGAGGAGGTTTTGTCGTAGCCATAAACTAGCAAATAAACATTCAGCAGCCATGCTGGCCACCCACCTCGGAGCCCAACACGGGAACGCAAACTTGCGTTAGCCATACGTGGCCACTATAACCCTGCATAAAGAAACCTAGGGTGGCCCATTCACACAGGGTTAACCCTTGCCGCCTGGAAGAGGAGATCGGAAAGCAGAAAAAAATAGAGGACAGGAAAGATGGAGAAAGAAGACAGGAAAGCGAAAGAGTGGAGAGGGGGACAGGAAAGGGCGACTGGCTGATTCCCCCTCGGCCGGGTCAGTCCGGGGGTGCCGTCTACAAGAAGCGAGGGCCAAAGTGGCGTGTTGCCTCCACCAAGGGGCCCTAAGGTCCACAACAACCTCGGTGTCGGCTCAGCCACCAGGATCCCCTTTTCCCTGGACACGGCTAAGCCACGCACAGCCTAAAGCGTGGGTGGGTCCAACCCACAGCCTCAGTCTTGATTGAGGTGCCCTCAACCCGAGAGGCAGTTATCGGCTGAGTCTACAACTCTCTCTCTCGCGGCCGGCACGGGGGCAACCTTCTCGCAGCAATGCGCTGCGCTTTACATTGCCAACCACCCCGGTAACAACCCGTTTCGGGTCTCGGTTCCCGTTTCCTCGGCGACGCTTCGGAGGGCGCGCTTGTAGCTCCGGGAGGAGGTTAGGGAAAAACCCGTCGTCGGCAAGAGCCGAGGTCGGAGGTTGCGAGCGAGGGCCTGCTCTCTTTCGACGCATCGACCTCCTGGCGTAAGGACCTTCCCCGCCCCGACCACGGAATCCACCCGCCCCTGCAACCTTCACTGGGTAAGCCAAATCCTTTGTCTCCCTTGCGAGAACGCTGAAGTAGGACAGGACTATCCTCCCTGCTGTGGCTGCCAGTCTGTTTGCACGCGCAACGATATTAGCTACAATAAACCTGTTTATTGTTTGTTACGAGTCCGTGGTGTCCTTTTTCGCCCGAATCCTGAGCCATGCGCGACTTTGCGCATGGCGGGTTGGGAGTCGCATGAGGGCCGCCAAGGTATACGGCGGGACAATTCGTAAGCGCTGGCAGGTGAAGTTCGCTTCACAGGCTGGCCTTACGTAGGCGACCCCCACAACACCTACAAGCTAAATGCCACTTTCCCACTGTGTACAGCGACATTAGAGATGGTGATTTATACAGAAGCATACGGAACCAGCTAAACATGGCCTGCAGCGACCTGACACTCCCATTAAACACAGATGGAGCACCAGTATTTGAAGCGAGTAAATTCTCAATATGGCCAGTTATTCTTCTTTAATGAACTGCCAATGACAGCTCGGTAGAACCACATAACTATTTCAGCCTTATGGTTTTCTAAGCTCAACAGTCCTTCGAAAAGTTATCAGAAGAAACTCTCCCACATCATATGACAACAAAAGCAAATGCCTTCCCACTTCTGCTGTCGTACATTGTCACTGCAGGCTTGACATGGGTACAACTACGAGGCCTACTCATACGTTTTTCCCGGCACCACATACTTCTTCAGGAAACTTTGGACAGACAAAAAGGAAGCCCTTAAGCTTCCCTTCTTCTGGCAGTCTTGTCATGGTTACATTGGCAAGATCGCCAGAGCCACCGTAACCCAGTCAATAACATGTGGGTTTTGTGAAACGAAGTCTACTTTCCAAAACATGGTGAGGGCTCCGAGTTTTTTTGATCGCGTTCAATTTAAAGAAGCAAATCAAGGCTTTGTTGATGCATACAAGCGGCACGCTTTTGGACAATCTTCGACACCTACAAGCTAAATGCCACTTTCCGACTGTGTACAGCGACATTAGAGAAGGTGATTTATACAAAAGCATACGAAACCAGCTAAACATGGCCTGGAGCGACCCTGCACTCCCATTTAACACAGATGTAGCACCAGTATTTGAAGCGAGCAAATTCTCAATATGGCCAGTTCAATTCTTCTTTAATGAACTGCCAATGCCAGCTCGGTGGAACCACATAACTATTTCAGCCTGATGGTTTTCTAAGCTCAACAGTCCTTTGAAAAGTTATCAGAAGAAACTCTCCCACATCATTAGACAACAAAAGCTGATGCCTTCCTACTTCTGCTGTCGTACATTGTCACTGCAGGCTTGACATGGGCACAACTACGAGGCCTACTCATATGTTGTTCCCGGCACCCCATACTTCTTCAGGAAACTGTGGAAAGACAAAAAGGCAGCCCTTAAGCTTCACTTCTTCTGCCAGTCTTGTCATGGATACATTGGCAGAAGCAAATCGAGGCTTTGTTGATGCATTCAAGCGGCACGCTACTGGACAATCTTCGTCACCTACAAGCTAAATGCCACTTTCCCACTGTGTACAGCGACATTGGAGATGGTGATTCATACAGAAGCATACGAAACCAGCTAAACATGGCCTGGAGCGACCTGACACTCACATTCAACACAGATGGAGCACCAATGTTGGAATCGAGCAAATTCTCAGTATGGCCAGTTGAACTGCCAATCCCAGCTCAGTGGAACCACATGACTATTTCAGCCTTACGATTTTCTAAGCTTCACGCTCCAATGAACGTTTTCATGGCACGATTATGGAAGAAGTGAAAAACATTGCAGTCCTGTCGTGGTCGCCATGCTGGAACTGCTGTAGCATCTACAGTACATGCGGCCCTTTCCTGTGTTGTCTTTCCCGCATGAGCAAAAGTCTCAACAGCAGACAGTACAACGATACTTCGGCTGTAGCTGGTGCTTACAGGAAGGCATACCCGTGGGCAATGAGCAAAATTTTGCGGTATTCTTTATGTGGTTGGAAGTCTCCACCAGGTGCTTGATAAGGAATTCATAAGGGGATATCATGTTACTGCCCGGGGCATTTTTTTTGTATGTGGCTGCCTATACTTCAAAGCTCATGATTGACATCAAAACGTGGGACCGAAAACTTCAGCCTGAAAAAAATGAGAAACACGAATTGTTTAAGACAAACGAAGGCAGTTATTAACTGAACTGCTCACATGCACCCACGTAAAAAAACCTTAAAACTGAGTAGATGCCCGTTACCTCATAACTAGTTGCAATTCAGAAGCAAAATTTGCAAAAGGCCCCTTAAAGTGCATAACTTAGTAGATGAGGTAAGGCTTCCTTGTAACTCCACATATTTTGACTGCGAAGTGCTTTAAGTGGTATTATATCGCTGATAACAGGAAAGCTGTCATAGTTACAAACTGCTTTCATTGTGACTACATTGTCACTATAGTTATCCTTGCAAGCATCTTTATTCTCGGCTCCTTCAACCTGTAGATGAGAGGGGCCTTCCCCAATCAAGTTGCCTCGGAGCACGAAAACCTTTTTGTCAAACTCAATGCATTTGTGCCTGCATATGTGCCTGTTTGTGCAGGCACAATGAAGTATGCTTGGAATGGCCAGCCTGCTCCTGAAAGGTCTCATGTACGTGTGTTAAAGAAAATGCTGCGAGCAGGACAATTTAAGGATGGAATTGATGGAATCAAAGGGTCATCTGCTCTGATGGAACTCTGAGGCTTAAAAAACGGTCTGGGGGCTGCCTCCAGACTACATGCACTGCATTCTGGAAAGTGTCACAAAACAGCTGACCAAGCTTTGGCTCATAGATACTGAGAGGACCTTCTATATTGGCAAAGAAGCCAAGCTTCTAGATTCTTGGCTTGGTGCCACAAAGCCTCCAATAACGTTTTCCAGAACACTTAGACCTCTGTGAGAGAGCACTTACTGGAAAGCGCAGAATGGCGGAATTGCTTCTTCTTTATAGCTTTCTCCGTTTGTCCGGTGTACTTGGAGACAGCAATCTGTCGCACTTTGCACTTTTTGCTAAGGCAGTTTTTTTTTTCTAACATATGTAGTTAAAGAAAATGCAATTGGGGAAGCCAAGAAGCTGTTTTGCAGATCCGTTGCACAGACGAACATTATATGACAATGAGTCAATAACATTCAATGTGCACCAGCTTTTGTGCGTTCAATGTTTGGACCACTTGGGTACCTCAACATTCCCATGTGAAGATGGTATTGGCCAGGTTTTGCACCTTGTGTCAGCAGCAAAGTTTGTTGCAGTGCAAGCCAAAAAGGTGCCCTGTACTTTTGAGCTACATCTCTGCCTAAAAGAAGTCCTGAAGGGAGAATCAAAAAGGTTGGGAGCAAAACTTGAAGAGGCATGGGAAGGCAAAGGCTCCGATCTTATCTATTACTAGTCGAGGACGTACTTCACTGGTGGATATGGTGCTAGTAAACGAGCACCTGCAGATGCTATGTGAAAATGTAGGAGCACGTTTTCTTGACCTGGCAAAAGTGCTAGGCCCAGGGAGCATTGCAGCAGACGATGGGCAGTACTCTGGAGATAGAGTAGAGTGCGCCACGTGGTAGGGGTAATAGCCGAAGCAGTAACCCTTTTTTTAGCACAGAGAAATCAGAGAGATGCCACGAGGGTCAAGGAAGGGAGTAGACTGAGTAGAACCCAGCCTGGAAGCTCTCTGGGAAGTGGTGGAACTGCTTGTGAGGAGACTTTGCCAAGGACGCTTCCAAAGGAAGGGAGGGGTGGTGCTCAAGAGGCTGTAGTCACAGGAAAAGCAGGAAGCGCAGGCGCCGCATAACGCTGGCTTTCTTTAACATACAGGGGACTGAACCCAATGCAAGTGGGAGGAAATCTTCCAAATGATGGACATAGAGCGACTCGCCATGTATGCCATAGCGACGACCCACCTTTGGGGGGGACGAAACCCCCCCTGGCCATCACGCCTAGTGTTGGGAGGGATGGAAAGCGAACGGAAAGGTGGGAGGCGACGGAGTTCTTTTCCCATCCGAACAAGGAAGGCCAAGTGTGAGAGGGTACTGTAAGGAGCATCTGCAGATGACAGGGCCACTGGTGGGGCGTCTGACAGCGATACGGGTTGAGCACGTGTATACCGGGAGAGCGGTGCAGGAGAACAACAGAGTTGTGGGAGTGCCTTCATCAGCACATACATCACTTTCGGAGGAACTACCAAATACTCCTTATCAGAGACTTCAATGCACATGTGGAAGGGTTGGGCGGGAGCACAGAGGTGCGCGCAGACACAAACAATGATGAGCTGCTGGCGGTAGTTGATATCTTTGACCTCATGGTGCACAACTGGCAAAGCAAGTCTGACGGGAGCACCACTTGGTCTTCAGTGATTGGAGCTCCTGCATCGATTACGCGGCCATGTATCCAATGTTATACAAGAACTTCACACGAACGTGTATTGGCGAGGATGGACTGCAGTGTGGCCAGTGGCCACAATAGAATGGTGCTCAAATTCGGCGGGCACGCTTTACGCCCACACCAGGAAGTGACATAGAAGAAATTACTGACAAAACCCAAAACTGGATCAAGGAACAGCTGGAAACAAGGCCGGTAATGAAGTATGATGAACTAGCTGAACAGGTGTGCAACAAGGTGGAGAAGGGGAAAAGTGAAGGTTGGTGGATGCCGGAAGCACTGCCTTAAGAGACGGTGGGATGTGGAGGACCCGCAGGTGATTGCAGAACAAAAGGAACCATGCAGAGCTCATCGAAGGGAGGTCATGGCACACACCCAAGAGGAAGTGCGGAGCCAGCTGTGGGTGATTAGTGGGACAAGAAGAACGCCGCAGCAGCAGTGATCCAAAAGAAAATGTGGGAGCTGGACGGACAGTTCCTGGCCGATATGAAGAAAAGTGGTCATGACGCACTGAACAAGTTGTGGAAATATGTGCGAGGCAGCCACAGACATGCCTCCAGCTAGCGAATGTTGTGCGACCTGCTTTTTCGGCAGCGACTTTCCAGAGGAAGGCATGAACTATACGGAGAAACGGGTCACAGAGGCATTCCAGCAGGATACACCTGTGAAGGTCACGGGGATGGCACTTCTGTATCAAGAACAGAAGGTGCACGATATAGAGAAGTGGCTGAGCTCAGTAGGACCGGTGAAGGTAAATCACATCATTGCGGGGATAGAGGCTAGCACGGCGGTGGTTTGGATGGGTTTCCGGCATTAGTCCTGAAGAATCTGGGCCCTGACCAAACAGCAAGAGTTTCATCTGCACTCATCCAGGAAGGGCTCGCAACTCACACAACAAAGACCGTTGCCATTGCTATTCATTACTGTATATCTAAGCTGTGTGTGCCATGGGCTACAAACAGGGCAAAGGGACACCCCCTTCCATAATTGGCTTATTCGGCCACGTTTCTATGCCCATGGGCAAAAGTTGTGAATTGAAACCATGATAAGACTAAATTTCGCAGTACCCCAGCTTCCCACAGTTTTATGCCCTCTCCCATCGAGTTTACGGCGAAACAACAGTTTTAGTCATTTACGTCGACTGCTTGTCAAAAATCACGGTCACTTGGCCGTAAAAGTGACGGACAGTTTTTATAAAAGCCACCACAGCCGATTTGATGCAGCACGTTCGGCGGTCGCGACGCTGTCCAACGGTCGCCTGAAGCACCATGGCGATTTATCTTCGAAGCAAACGAGGGGGACAGAAGTTACTTCACGACGGCTACGAGTATGACAAGCAAAAGTGCTACAACGAAAAGGTACGAAATTGTCTACGTTTGTAAGACATTGGCATATTTCTTATTTGTGAGCACGCATGCTATTTCACGCTACCTATTATTTAAATAAGTGTGGCTCATTCATTTTACAGATATACTGGCAATGTAGCCAGAAAAAAGACTGCAAGGCACGAGCACACACAGTTGATGGAGATGTGGTGGCAACTGTGAACCAGCGTACACATGCCCCATGCCAACTGCAACTGGAAGCGAAGTTGGCGTACGCCGCAATGAAAGAAAGGGCCCAATTGACGGAAGAGACGAACCAGTCAATAAGCAGCAGCTTCATCAATGAAATGACCCCAGAAGGACGCAACTACCTCCTGCACCAAGATGTGATCAAACGAACACTCAGGTGAAAAATTAATCCTTATTTATGGAGATATTTGTTGATAATTTTTGTAAAAAGCTTCATATTGCGTGCAATTTCGATTGGGTCTTGAGGGGCAGATTTATTTGCACGAAATGTGTCCAATATACCCAGTATGATGCACTATCAATAAAGTGCTCGTGTGTACCAGTTTAGGTAAAACAAAAGAAAATGAGGACGATCAACCTTGCAGCAACAATTATAACTCTTTGGAGCAATGTCTTCGAAAGACGACAGTCTTCTCTTGCTTTCGCCACATAACAATCTCTAACTTCTTTCTCTCCCACTTCACATTTCTCTTCTTTCTCTTCGCTCCCCTTGTCCTAAATTCATAGAGGTATTCTAAATTACCTTAAATTTTCCCGCCTTCGCACTAAGCACGCGCCATATGCAGTTGCGACCATTAGATTTCTTATTCTTTCAATACACCCAACCACAATGTTTTTCTTTTAATGGTTCCTTTTATATTACATTTAATCAATGCCGTTAAAGCGCACCGTTTTTTTTTTTTTTTTGCTTGATGTCGCAAAAAACCATGGCAGATAATTTTAGCGAAGAGCACGCTGTTGCTCTTCGGTATTTACGTATGCTTTGGTTGAAATATGCATTATTTGTGCTTTCGTTGTGCTGAATAATATGGACAAGCATTAGCGTAGGCAGTAGTTTTCGCAATTTGGAAAGGCCTTGCCAATACATACTTCGTGTTCAATCGTTCCGTCACCTGTTTATTTTTATGACCGGGTTGCTAAATTAGCGCGCAGATGGACGGATTAAGTTGTCGCAATTAAGTAGCGAAGCAATATCGTCTTAAAAGAGTGCGCCGAAGTTCTGAGAATATCTACCTATGCGCAAGCATGCTTATGCCGCGCCTTGAAGTTCTTCTTTCCTAGACTTGTAATGTACATATACTCCGTTATAATGATTAAATGTTAAGTTCGCCAATAACGCATTTTTGCGTAGGGTGTCACATGGTAATGCTTTTTCACAATTTGTTTGTTCCTGTTTCGGTTTGCTTTTTGGGGGGAGAGGGCGGGGCGTTAATCGATCTTCGTGGGAGAGTTGCGTGCATAATTTGTATCTTATTTCATTCGTTTTATTATAACGATCAGGTTAAATTCGTCGAATAAGCATTTTTGTGCAGATGTAGGGGGCTACACAGTTACACTGTAGCTATTCGGGTTTAATTTGTTCTTTGAAGACTTCTTTTCGTAGTTTTGTCTTTGTCGTGTGAGGGTGGTATATCACAGTTCTATTTTTCATTTTGTTAGTTCTGATTTTATTCTTTATTTTATTCTGTATGTTTACGATTTTTGAAAAGCCCTTGACCTTCATTATTCCTACTACATTTGCTGTGCCAATTACGCATTCCTGTTTACCTGCAAGACATTACCCGGTTGATGCTGTGGAGTACTCCGTATCGAAAAAAAAGGGGGGAGGGGAGACCGGGATCAGCTTATGTTGCTGCAAAAAGGAAGTTAACCACTATTTCTGTATTAATTTATGTCGCCGTGAGTGAAATGCCTGCCAGAAATATCGCTTTCTTTTGCTATGGCTCTCTTTTGTGTAGTTTTTCGAATTTAGTGGACAATTTTATTGTAGCGTTAGCATTGGTGTAAGGCTAGTCAAATGTTCCAGGTTTTTTATGGAACGTGTATTTTTGTTGTGGTGCAGGCGTTCGCGGGCCAGCGAGCAAAGGCCCCACCCGCTGCCGTCCTCAGTTAATGAAATTACAATCCCCAACGAGTACGCGCTGAAGAACGACGGCAGTCAGTTTTTGGTGTACGACAGCAGCGCTAATTCTGCAAGGCGCATACTGATTTTTTGCAGCCCCCAAATGGGGGATGTACTGAAGACAAGCACCCAGTGGGTCGTCGATGGCACTTTTAAGGTTGCACCGGAAGTTTTTTTTCAGGTGTATACGGTCCACTGCTGTGTACATGGCTCTGTGCTGCCAGCTGCGTATATCCTTACGACACGGAAAACAGAGCGGACATACACGCAGGCTTTTGAGGCTCTGAACAGGCACTGTAACGGGCTGTGATCGCCCGACACAGTTCTGGCCGACTTTGAGCAGGCCGCCATAAACGCATTCGGGAGCGTTTTCCCGAGTTGTACTGTTAAGGGATGTTTCTTTCATCTGTCCCAAAGTGTGTATAGGCGCGTCCAGGAGGAGGGCCTCCAAGGATTGTATGTGAGCGATCCTGAGCTGAACCTGCAAGTGCGAATGATCTCAGCTACAGCAATTGCGCCCCCCACAGAAGTGGAACACGTGTTTGAGACTTTCTCAGGTTCGGTGCGTGGAGAGCTCCAGCCAGTAATGGACTATTTCGAGGACAATTTCATTGGGAGGCCAGCAGGCCGATGACGGCGCCAGCCTTGCTTTTCAGTCGAGCTCTGGAATCACCATGAAACGGCGCTCAGAGCGGGTTTCAAGACCAATAACGCCGCAGAGGCTTGGCACAGGGGGTTTCAAGCCCACGCGCAGTGTTGCCACCCAAACCTCTAGCGGTTTCTTGAGGTTTCTTACTTTTTCTTCCTCCATGCTGAGCGGACCGTCCCGACCCTCCGCTAGCGCGGCGGGGCGATGCAGGCGCCCTCTCACGCGCATGCGACGACTTTGCTTATTCTAAGATGGCGGCCTCCAACGACACCACGCCTGCGACGAGCCCCGCGGCTTTGCGCAAACCGCGAAAGCGGTTCTGCATCGATGAGGACCTCTGCTTGCTCCGAGAAGTGGCGACTGTGAACCCATTTGAAAACCCGGACGCGTGGGGCGACGTGGTAAAAAACGTGACACGCGCAGTGCAGCGCGAGCTGACCATTCGCAGTGTGAAAGAGCGAGTTGACTTGCTCGTCGGGTACTTCAGGCAGGAGGACAGCGCCAACTTGCCGACGACGGCTTCCGCGTGCAGGGGAAGCAAAAAACGAAGAACCAGCAGCGCGCCGATGCCTCGCCGGGCGGTGCAAATGCAAAGGGAGCGGCCGTCTTCACCATCCTCTTTCGGCCGCTGGCCCGCAAGGGAAGCCTCGCCGGGGTCAGCCGCTTCGAAATCGAACATGAGCTGGTTGACATCCCCCTAATAGGAGGCTACAGGGTGAACCACCGACTTAACACCGCGGCGGTGGACACCCAAAGTGAGCGCTCCCGCGAGGCACTCCTGGCTGTTCGCACCCTGTGTGGAATAGAGGTGCGCGCCCAAGTGGCCCAAAACACACGCAACGCCAGGGGTGTGCTCCGGGACATCGATCTCCCTGGCAGCGAAACGGAGATCATTTCGCTCATCGAGACACCAATAAACATCCTGCGGGCCACCCTACGAGGCAGCTCCATGTTTGTCACATTTGAGGGCCCACAGGCGCCTGACGCCGTCTACATCCGCGGCGTGCGAGTCCGCGTACAACATCTGGATCCCCGCCCTATCCAATGTGAAAGGTGTGGCTGCTTCAACCACCTAACATCAGCGTGCCGAAGCGGGCCACGATGCGGCAACTGCAGTGGCTCGCACTACACTCCCTCCTGCACAGAACACACACAGAAATGTGCGAACTGTGGGGGAAAACACCATTTCTCGTCCCCCAAGTGCAGGTTGTGGAGAAGGGAGCGGGCCATCGTAGCCCGAGCTGCCTCACAGAATCTGCCGCTCGGCGAGGCGCGACGCCAATATTTCGGCACACGCAATGTCCACCACGCCGAAGCCCCACAGCCGAACTCCCAAGCCGCCCCCTCCACGCGCAGCTACAGCCAGGCCGTGCAGGCACCGCGCCCAACCACCCGCCCACCCCTTCTGCCTACCCCCCCCCTGCGCCCCCCTCCTGCCAACCCCCACCGCCCGGCAGCCCCCCCTCCAAATGCCTTGGCCCAGCTCCTCTCCACGGCCGCCGACGCGCTGAACGCGGCGATCACAACGCTCCCACACGGCAACAACTACAGCAACTACTAACAACAACACCCCCGAGAGGCTGCCCCTGCCGCACATCCTTCAATGGAACTGCCGCTCCCTGCGGAAGAGGCACGATGACCTTCACCTGTTCCTGCAGCGAAATCAAGACATAGACATCATCTGCCTGCAGGAAGCAAACTGCCTCCCCAGCGAATGCAGGCTCCCTGGCTTCGTGGCCTATCATAACGCAACGGCCTGCTTAGAAGATGAATGCACCGTTAGCAAATGCCACGAAGCCACGCACAGGCCGGGCCGCTCCCGCGTGGTAATATACGTGCGGAGCGGCAGTGCGCACTCCGAGGTGGACTTGTCAACATTTGAGGTGAGTCCCCTGTACCGTTTGCGCTTTTTGTTTAATACAGTACGTCTGATAAATGATAGCGAATAGTTACGGCGCAGTCTGTTGCTTTCCTCCGTAGGTCTGGTACTGAGGAGCAGTACGGTGAGCGCGAGCAGCTGCTACAGGAGATTTCGGATCTCATGAAATGCACCGGCTACGTGCCAAGGACCCTGCCAAGGATAGCAAACGGCACTGGGTTACGCCGGCCTCTTCTGTCGTCGGCAGCAGCTCGACAGCGAGCGGCACGGCAATTTCGAGACAGCGTCATGGCAGAGATCGCCCCACTGCTAGCCCCGAATGACGGACACATGATTGGCAAGTGATGTGAAGTGGGCATACATTAACGAAGAATGGAAGCGCCCACTGTGTTTTGTATTCATAGATGCCGCGAAGGGTTCTCACCGGCCGCATATGTACTGGTGCCGTTAGGAGTAATTGAAACAAGTATTTGTGAATATCGCAAAATACTTGCCTTGCTGGCTTTATGACAGCCATTACCGGTTTACAGGACGCTTCCTCCATTAGGGAGAATTCATTTAAATGCACACCAATGTAGCCAGGCAGTTTTCGGAAGAAATTCCTGTAAATTTACGTTGCCGTGGTCCAATCACTTTTGACAGCCCCTGTACCTGTAATGTGGCGATTTGCGGTATGGAATATTTCAAGCCGGACACCGTGTTTACTCACACAGGAAGATAAAAACTATTGCATTCCTTTGTAATATCCCTGCAATTCTGTGTGTTCATTACATGGTGAACCCTGTTGTTTTGTTTCATACAAGCTGGGGTGTCTGACGAGTGATACTGGTTGCACGATGTGATTTAAAAATGTGCTGCATCTTGTACGCAGCAGATAAATTCCTTCACATCGGCACTAGCTCAAAAAAAAGCCTGTAGAACAATTGGAGCATACGAAAGGATTTTGCACTACTGAATTTCATCTTCTGAAGATCCTTTTAAAGTAATTTTCACAATGTTATCCATGTACCGTATTTTTGTGTGTGCAGATGAACCATCTCCATCACAATTGCTGTTGTCCATGTATGACGGCGAGGTAACGCAGTCATCAGCAGCTGAATTGAATGAGCGTGCGAGACAGAGCCCGACTGAAGATGGCCGCTTCACAAGCAGGCCGGTTCAAGACGTGCCAGCCACTGCGTCCCGTATGCATAAAGTAAACTCAAAGCAAAATATGGGTACGGAACAAATACACCTAAGAAGCAGGCAAAATCTTACTACTGTGCTTATTTATGTTTATGAATAAGGTAGTATACATGTTTATTTTGCTTGCCCACAAAAATTTGCTAGGTTGCAACATAAAGGGAAGCACTGCAGAACATATCTAATAGAAAACAAAAAAAAACAATAAAAGAAACCCTTGTGGGCGATCATTAACTGCAATGAATGATTTCTTCTGCCCTTGTAGCACTGGGCCCACCACAAGCAGAGCCTGCTGAAGATAGTGATGCAGACGAGCAAGCACCAGGACCCCCAGTTCACGTGCGGAGAAGACAGAGACCTGGTCAAGTTGCTGCTCCAACCGGTATTATGAATCAGTCCTGCACGATTTCTCACTGTAATTAGGGGCTTGGCGTTCGTCATCTTTTTTTTCTTCTCATTTTTTGTCCCTAACCGTTACTCCTATCGTCCTTCTTTCCATTGCCTCTTGAACAGACACGCTTGCTGTTACCATTCTTTTCAGTGATAAATGTAGTGTCATTTTTATTTCCTTTGTTATTAGTTTTGCTAGTCGCTTGCCTTGTGCACCCCACCACAAGTAACAGTGACAGATTTCTTTTCCTTGGCTGGGATCAGCACTGACAACCTGTCCAAGGTAGTTATATCCGTGTACTCGTTCTAGCATTTGGTTATCTGTGCCGAAGAGGGTGCTTCCAGCATGTTTATTTGGCATCCCTTTAGGTTTACTCGCATGTATCTTTAACCATATGGCTATACGGTCCTGAAGTGCAGGCTTTTTCCAGTCTCGGTAAACAAAACTATGCCATCCGCAACAAGACTGTGCGTCTGCAGCATTCATTACAGAAGAAATCGATGAAGCATTTCTGTCCGGTGTAACAAAATGCTGATGTTGGTGTAAATTAGTTGAAAGTATTCCCAAAGTCAATTCGAAATAAACATGATTTATTTGTGTTTCTCGCACGAATCAGAGCCCTCCAGGCAATGGGTCTGCAGTTGCTTACGGCGAGGGAAGAGAACGAGTTTAATCTTCGCCAGAACGAGCTGGAGCTACAGAAGAGGAAGCTGGAACATGATGAAAAGCGCCTGGCTTTAGAAGAGAGAAAGCTGGCACTGGAGGAAGGGAGGCTGCTGCTTCACGAACAGCAGAACAAGGAAAATGCACAAATGATGAGTAGCATAAGATCTATGCTGGAAGAGCAAGGGAAACAAATCTCCAGCCTTCTGAAATAAAGTGCTTCCACTGACTTGCAAAACAAAACTTACGAGTGTTAAATAGATGCGGACGAAGTGTACAAAATTTGGCGTGTTTAGCACTGCACTTGACTTTTTTTTCAGTGATGAACCAACCGTCACGGCGACGTGTTTTGACTTCACTGAGCTGCGCTGAGGGCATCGCCTCAGTTTTGTGGTCGCAAATAATCCTCCAGCTGTGGGGGCTAAACTCCAAAATACTGCGACACATGCGATCCATACATGCTGGTGTGGCAGTTGGCTAATATAGCCGCAACTTTGTACATGCGGGCAACCTTCTGTCAACGCAGCTTCTGATTTTTGCGGAAGTCAAGGAAGGCAAACAAGCCCGCAATCTTGCCGAAACCCCATTCGACAGCCTGCCTAACGGTACTCGTCCGCTTATTAAATGCATACTGTGAGGCGGTTATGTTAGTTGTGCCGTGTGGTTTCAGGAGCAGGGGTTGTAACGGGTAAGCAGGATCGCCGTACAGGCAGAAGTTGTTGCTATTCCGACCGTGTTTCCCAACGTTCCTGCGTACCTTTCAAAGAAACTTCCATGAATCACAATAAAAACTAGCACCGACCAAGAATGTTTAAAATCCAAAAAAGACGTTTCGGCTCCCGTACAGGTGCCTTGTTCACAATCTGTGAACAAGGCACCCGTAGATTGTGAACAAGGCACCCGTAGATTGTAAACATTCTTAGTCGGTGCCAGTTTTTATTGTCATGCGTTTTTCTGACCAGACGGGTTTCCATCCGACCCTCGATTTCATAAACTTCCATGCAAGCGAAAAACGAAAATGTCGACTGGCAATATTCCCTGTAAGAGAAGAACTTGTGACGACGGCACTTGTGACGACCAGGATGGAGAAACTGACGATCACCACTGCAACGCAGCGACAGCTTCGACGAGTTGGATAATATGAGGGACCTTCGAAGCAAGTACTGGACTAAGCACAGTGTTCTGAATGCGCCTAGTGTTGTGGCGTTTTCAGTTTGTACTTAGCGTAGCGAGGTGCTCTCTTTCCAAAAGTTGCTTATGTGCACAGCAGTTACTGAAGGCAACGTACACTGCACAGCGCACGTTCAGGGGTCACTGGTGAAAACAGTTGACTGTAAGGACATTGGCGAGGTTAAAAACCTCCTCTTGGAAATGGACAAAATGATTCCTTGCGACAGATTTGAGATGGTGCCGCGCGAGAGCAAGGTTCAAATGAAGACGCAGCATAAAGTTTATGCTGGCAAGTTGCACCACTTGAAATGTTGCGGAATTGCGCAAAGTGAAAATCGTTGCTTACAATGCAAGTACCTACGTAAGTTGCTGTTGAACCAGGCATCCTACAGACGTAAGAGGACGAAACAGGCTCGTATCGACTTGTCCCACAAGTTGATCCGAAAGAATGCTCAACTGCGACGGCAAAGGCGCAACATCGCCAATATGAGTGAGTGCATCGATAAAATGAAGCAAGACAATGAGGCTATGTGCAGTGCCAAGTTCGAAGAAAGCCTGCAGGGCTTAGCCTGAAAGCAGCAGCTGCGGGTTCGGTCTTGCTTAAGGAAGGCCACTAACGGGATGAAGTTTGACAAGGAGTGGATCCTTGAGTGCATACTCATGCACATGAAAAGCCCACGGCTGTACGAGCATATTCACGCTCATAAGCTAATGGTTGTCCCGAGCCCTTTGTGCCTGAAGTACATTCGAAGCTACAAGAGTGGCTTTGGTTTCAGTGAGAGGGTGCTTACGGCAGTAGCCGAAAAGACCAAGGAGATTGACCCTTACCACCAACACGGAGGCATTCTTGTGGACGAGATGAAATTGTCTTTAAATCTGGCAGTCAATAAGGGACTCATAGACGGATTTGTGGATCTCGGTGCTTACAGCACAGCTGAGCACGAAGGTGTCGCTTGCAACCATGGCCTTGTCGTCATGTTCCAGCCTCTAACGGGAAAATGGCAACAGATCCTGGGAGTCTTTGGAGCACGAGGCAACGTCAAAGCCAATGTGCTTTCCAAAATAATAGTGGACACCATGACTTGTGCCGAAAAATCTGGACTGTTCGTGGACTTCGTGACCTGTGATGGCACGTCCTGGAACCGCAGTATGACGAACATTTTTGGCATCAGCGGCAAGCTCAGCAAAACCGTCTGCAAAATCAAACATCCAGTGGACCCAAGTCGGGAGTTGCACTTTACTTCGGACTTCCCTCATCTTGTGAAGTGTGTACGCAACGGGATAGCCTCAAACGGAATCCTTACGCCAGACGGTAGAGCTGGAAGCGAGTTCGTCAGAAAGGCATGGAAATGTGATACTGCGAGCACAGTGACGCTCAGAGCAATGCCACGCGTGACAAAAAGCGTTTTCCAGCCAAATGGCTTCGAAAAAATGAGAGTGACTCTGGCGTTTAGATTCTTAGTGATGAGGTGCTGAGAAATCTCTACATTTACAAACATGATGTGGAGACCCTGTATGGCCCCGGTAGCACTAAGCCAACTACTTCAGTTGTGCTGATGAGGGACCTGATTGATGCCATGACATCGAGGTACTGCCGAAAAGGTTTGAGGCCAGATTATACACAAGTCTGCCACATCAAGAAGTTCTTGGCATTTCTGGACCACTGGGGAGCCACAGCCAAGGAGGGATTCCTCAGTGAAGTTACAGCCGAAGGCCTTCGTGTAACGCTGCACAGCACTCTCTCGCTCCTGGAGTATGTGACAAAGACACTCGGCTTCAAGAACTTGATGACCTCCCGATTATGCCAAGATGCATTAGAAAATCTTTTTTGCATTCTCAGGCAGATGTCAGGCAACAATGACCACCCGACACCAATGCAGTTTTTAATTCCCGTAAACTGCTTGAGCTTCTACGGCCTGGCGCGGTCTCCTTCTGGCGGCAACATCGCCCAAGGAGTCCTCAACAGCCTCCTTGATCCTCCTACCAGCATAGATGCTACAGACAAACAAAACAAGCTGGATGAGCTCTTGGATGTCGGGCACTTGAACGAAGTTCATGAGATGGTGAAAGCATGTGATGCTTTTCCGGATCACCGAGATATGGTCGAAGCAAGCAGTGACTCTCGCATACGTTAGTGGGTGGCCAGAAAAATGCTCAAGAAAACGAAGTGCAGTGAGTGCTCTCGGCTGTTACTTCAAGCGAGGGACTCTGATTTGCCAGAAGAAGCCTGCAGAGAATTTCAATTAATATTTGAAATTCTAGCCCTCGTTTGTCTCTGCTATCCAAATTTTTTTTTTGCCTCCTACCAGAGGTTCCGATATTCGCAACTATTATGCTCCAGTTGAAAAAGTATCAGTACTTTTAGTGTTAGTACGATGACAGAACTACGTTCGGTAGTTTAATCATCCAAAGTTGGCGCAGTAGTAGCAATAATCTTGTAAACCTTTTATACAGTCAGCAAGAAATGACCAAAATTCCCACTGCGAAGAAACAGGCGAGCGGCCGCGCGCGCAGCGCCTGGGTGCAGCTTTGGAGCCGCCTCGGAATAGGCAGCAGCGCCGCCGCATCGTCATGCATTGCTGTTAGTCCGCCGGCGCTCCGATGCTCACACCTCCCCATTCTAGCCACCGTAGCCAGGCCCTTCGCTCCGGCGCGCAGGGAGAATGGACGCTATACAACCGCATTGACACGATCCTACGACGCCACACCAAGAAGCATGCACTCCAAATTCTGGCATGCTATCGAAACCAACGGGAACCTATTTTGCTGCACATAACTGACGATGAAGCGCCCAGCATCAAGTACTCTGTTGTCGTAAAGCAAGACCTTACGATTACACTACACGTTGCAAAGACAGCGGTCAGGTGACTGGGGTGCAACCTGCTTGTCCCAGCGGTGGCAAACAGCAAACAGGTGGTGTTAGAGCTTCTTGATTGCGTCGAGCAGTACGACAGTGGCCTGAACGCCTCCTCTGAAGATTCAGACAATGATGCCCGGGCAGCGATAATTTCTCTTCTGGAAAAATTATCGCAACAAAAAGAAAAAGCACCAGTGATGAAGCTACTGATTGAACAAGTAAACCTACACTTTGTGAAAAAGGAACGAAAGCGCTATTCAGTAGACTTCATGGTGTTTTGCTGCCTCCTGTTTACTGTTTCGGCCCATGCATACAGATTCCTGCGTAGCCATGGAAGCCTCATGGAAGCCATGGAACACTCAACTGAACTCCCGACTACAGACGCTGGCTCTTTAGGCCGTATCACCGGAGCCTTTTAGACTTTCTTAGTGAAAACTTCCTGTTTACGTACATTTAAACACACTCGCCTCCACCGTTTTATGCTGAAGAGCAAACTTTCGCAATTAAAAAAAAAACTGAACTCAAGTAACCAGCCCACACACTACTTGGCACACACAGTACTACCTTTATATCTCTGCCCACTGGCATACCCTCCATGCTACTTAACCAATGTAACCAATGTAGCAGCCCTCTGTACCTCCATTTACGCTTTTACTTGTACTACTCCCCTTATCTACTTGTACCAGAGTAACATTATCCCGTTATCCCTCCTAAGTGATCTCATGCAAATCAAGCACCATTCTCGCTACTATTTCCACTTTTATTTTCCTACACTGTGCACTGTTACTCCTCATATTATAACAATCATGTATCCCCCCAATTTAATTATTACCCTCCTGCCTGCCGCCACCATGATTTGGAATTCGGTGTGCTCCCACCCAGTGTTATTGCCATCACCTTTGTTGTCTCCATGTATGCCTGTTCATTAGCTTTTTTTTGGGGGGGGGGGATTTTTGCTTTCTAGCTCTCTTCCGTCAACCCCATGTCTAACAACCCAGTGTACTCCTAGTATAATTAATCTTCTACCCGATGTCTGCAAGCCTTAGAACCCTGTCTAACCTTAGCTAATTCACCACCTTGACCGTAGAACCTAGTGTATCCTAGCTTAATTGACCGTGTATTCTGAATTCTGTTTATTAGCTATACCAACTCTGTGCTCTGCTCGCATTCATAGCGGCCCACAGGGACCGCCTGCTCGCCTTCATAGTGTTCTACACATTTCGCGCTCCGTTTGCCCTGGTTATCCGGTTTTGTTTTTCTGCCTGGCGCCCTTCCGGGGTCGTGGCGGTGTGCCTCGGGCGGGGTGTGGTGTGCTGCGTGCTTTCCCCTGGCTGCCGGGCTCGGCGCGCGTTGGGTGTGCCAGTTCCGCGCGGGTGGGGCGGGACGTCATGCGCTCCAACTCCCCTTCCATTTACAATCTTCAATCCCGCTCTTCTACAATTCACCATAAATACACTCCTTTTCCTCCATTCCTCCTCCTCCGCTTTTTTACTGTCCCCCTTCTCGCTTCCGTTCGGCCGGTTGAGGTGTCGGCGTAACGCCAGATAGTTAGACAGTTATTGGCCCCTATCTCCTCTTCCCCCCACCCCCAACAACCACTTCCTCCTCCTCCTCCTACATCACCACTACTCGTGTATGGCCATGTATAAGATAGTGAAGTTTTGCTCCTCTTTCCCGTCAACACCGAGGCAGCTCTTTCTGCCGGCTGCTTGTCCACCCCGCTACTACCACATGACGGAGGCGATGGAGGCCGGTCCTGGGACACCTTCGTCAATGTAACAACTGTTGCCAGTGGTGCGGATCCAACACTTGTCAATACGGCTTCTGACTTCGCAGAATTCACAGCGGTGAATGATGGTGAGTGTGGGACCTTTCTTCACTGAGTTTTACCAGACTTCCGAGGATCTGGTAGGGCGTATTACGGCCTTTGTCCCGTGGGTTATTCGCACAAGCCTATTTTGGTTCAGTGGGGAAGCGGTACGTTAGGCAGTCATGAATTTGAAAGCGATGACTAGTGGAAGGTAAACTCAGGAGGCACAATGTGGCCCAGAAGCCGCGCCTCTTTGAGTCCAACAAGATGGCGCATCCTAACTTTGCGACAGAACACGCCTCCTAGCTGGACCACGGACAATTGAAAAACTGTACTTTTTTTCAATTAGTCTACATTCACAACCCAGTGAGACCAAAAGCAACGCGTGTGGCGCCCTGTAAACGCCCTCTACGACACCCTTAACGCATCGAGCAGCTGCACTGCTGTCAATGTTTGGGGCACTATGTCCTGAGATGGGTTTGGCGTTGAGGGACTGCTGACATCGGCAAAGTATTGCAACATCCTTGATTATGTCGTGATCCCTTCACGTTGGACGGGCCTTTTCCTGACAAGGACTTCCTGTTCCAACAAGACCTGTCACCTGTCCAGACTGCAAAGATTGTTTAGAAGCTTCTGAACATGCGAGGGGTGTGTTGCCTCATGTGGGTCGCCAAAGGTTAACATCATTGAACCCATACAGGACAGAATGAATGTCAAGCTATGCAAAAGAGGATTACACAGTTCATCCGCTTATGAGCTATGGAGCGCTGTAGAAGAGAATGGATTTGCCTCCAAAATGAACCCAGTTGGGCACTACTGTTCCAAGTTTATGGCCAATGTCTCAGCTAGGACTACCATTTCGTCTAGGGGAAGTTAGCCTCAGTGCCCACTTTAACAATTAACTTGCGTCAGCAACATAACCAGGAGTGTTGACATATGAAGTGGTATTTTCATAGATTAGAAGCAGATATTTTTTCTCTACATGTCTTGATATTTGAAACGACGTATTTGCATAGTTCAAAAGCAGATATTTATCTCTACGTTTCTCTTTCAGAGTGGGGTTGGATAGGTCCCATTTCCCATATTGTGGATACTGGCCACTATGGAGGCAGTCTAAATTTAAATTGGCACCTAGTCCCTCAAGTTGCACAGTGCACATCATCGGCGCTTTACTGGCTGCTTGTCGAACATGCGCTTCTCTGTCATTTTGAAAACTGCCCTTTTGAAGAGTCTTCAACAAAGCCTACCTGCATGCGCGCATTTGTGCACGCAGGTGCCCATGTGGGCCTGTGGGTGGCAAGTCCCAAGCCACTGGAAAATGTGTGCTGTCGGGGGATTGCAAAGTTGGTTACCAAAGGCAACAATGGCTGCATCACTTGGCATGCATATTTTCCGAACCTGTACCTTAACTTAGCAGTTCTTGAGGCTGTGTACTGGGAGCTGGAGTCCCATGGCGTCCCCATGCCATGTGAGTGTCACAGGTAGGACAGCTAGCAAAGGTCCAAAGTGCTTTGTTATTAGATTCAATGAAAACTTTTGTTTTTTATTTATCCATGCATTTTATGTTCCCCAATCTAGAACAAGACTGGTCAAGACAAGAAGCACACTTAAGAACTCAAAAGAGAACTGAAAACCTACACAATCTGTACACAACCCAAGACTTGCAACAAATTTAGCAGCAGTGCTGTCTGCAAAGAACACATAAAGTTCATTAAGTGCAGCACAAACATATCAGCTTATGTCAACTCATTTATGTAAACCAACCTACACTTGCATATAACAAATTGTCAGTGCATTTTTAATAGATGCCTAGCAATTAGCCAGCAAGTGCGAAATATTGACTTTGATTCTGTTGTATTGTAAAGTGCATAACTAACTTCAAACACTTTCAGGAAGTACCGCTTCACTGCATACAAGCTCTTCACGCACTGGTGTTGGGGCAGGGTTGGAACAGCCAATCGTGTCATGCTACCAGCAAGTGTGGTGGGCTACATACGGCAGCACTTTCCCTCAGCGTCACATGTGGTCTTTGTTGGGGCAGGCACGGAACAGCCAATCGCGTCATGCTACCAGCATGTGTGGTGGGGCACATATGGCAGCACTTTCCCTCACCGTCAATGTGGTCTTCCAGTACCCAGTGCTGTAAGGCTCGAATGCCTAGGTAAAGCCTTTCTTTTTCAATATAAGCAGCTCCTGTGTGTACAACAGTGCACCCATTGTGCTGGTGTTAACAGGCACGGTAGCTCAGTAAATGGGAGGTCTTACGAACTGCTATTTCCTGGTTCTAGAAAATATAAGAAAAACCTAGCTTTATACAGCTCTGCTGTGAAAAGGTCCACAATGTACACAGCAGCAGAACCTTTATGGATCATCACGTGCTGAAAGCTTGCTGAACCTAGCTGAACACAGCTTCGTGGAAATTGTCAATGCACTACCACCAGTGTATGCAAGAGTTAGCTTCCCGGCAGAAATACAGTTGTATCAGGGTACAGCTCTCCCAACCCAAGCACCTTTACTACATTTCTTGAGAAGTGCGGGATAAAGCGCGGTGTGGGCGCCTGGTGCGGGCCCCTGCCCTGCTCCGTCCACGACCGATTCATCGTGCTCAAAAGCGCCGCCACTACCCTCTTTGGTTCCCGAATCACCTTGGAAAGCGCCATCAGCAGCAACATTATCTGCCACGTCAGCTACAAAACCGCCCCTGTTGCCCTGCGCGCACTGTGGGCTCGGTGGCTGTGCTTCAGCGCAGACCACTAATCCGTTGCATCTCGCCATGGAGGTTGGTGGAATGTATCATTCTTCTGAAAAAAATCCAGCAGTTACTTTCTTATACAGCTACCGAGCCCACGGTGCTGCGCTACAATTGTTGTCGAATGTGTTCATGTCATGGAGTCTCTTTTGCTTTTGGCGGAAGATATTGAATCTAACCCAGGCCCTCCCAGTATTGAGGACGTAATGAACGAGTTAGGAAAGCCATCGGCTGGCCAGTCGAAGCTGATTACCAATATACTAGACATTAAAAACCAGCTACTGACAACAGACAAAACCCTGTCGGATCTAAATAAACGCATGACTGATTTAGAAGGACATTATCAAGCCATTTACACCATCCGAACTGACCTGAACATTATAAAAACAGATACCACTGAAATGGCTAACCAGATCGTCCGTCTTGCTGCACAGATGGATGATACCGAAAACAGGTCACGTAGGAATAACTTAATATTTTATAACATTCCCGACCCAAGCCCTAAGGAGACGTTCGCAGAATCTGAGGGAGTCGTCATCCATCATTGTAATGATCACTTGTTCGCCGCTGACCCTAATCACATTGAAAGAGCGCATCCCCTAGGACGCCATACAGGAGGCCATAATCGGCCACTCATTGTAAAATTTAATCAATTCACAATTAAAGAATCTGTACTTTCTAATGGCCCCAAATTTAAGGGAAGCAATTTCAGTGTCGGTGAAGACTTCTCTCAGCCTGTTAGAGTTGCTCTTAAAAACCTTATTGCCTTCACTAAATCAAAATCCACGTCCTACACTCTGCGCTTCAAAACATTTCACATTGGCACCAAACGCTACATGTATGAACACTCCACAAGCTCTGCTAAGGAAATGAGCAATTGCCCCGTCATCAAAATGCGCCTCACCGCCCTCAATCCACCCCTTGTTCAAACTTATTGCTCTCTGCTATCTTTACTAACATACGCAGCTTTATTCCAAAACGTGACATCATTTATAATCTGGTGTTGTCATCTGATAGCAACTTTCTGATACTAACAGAAACATGGCTTATTAGTGACGTGACTGACGGCGAGGTACTCGCTGACCTACCAAATTTTCGGCTGTTTCAAAACGATCGCAGGGACACGAGGGGGGAGGAGTACTTGTCGCTGTCAGTCACAACATATCCTGTTCGTCTATAAACAATGTGTCCGACCTTGAAATCCTGTGGCTTAAATGCCATGCCGCACCGCACTCAGTCTTACTAGGCGTTTGCTATAGGCCCCCTCACAGTACTCCAGACTTCTCTTATAAGATCAATAATATCCTAAGCGAAATAATGACCAAACACCCTAATATGCATGTAATTCTATTTGGCGATTTTAATTTTCCTAATATCGATTGGTCAAGCCAGCCTGCACCAGCGGCTACATCAAGGGAGTCGAACGACTTCCTTAATGTATGCCTTAACTTTAATCTACCTCAAGTTCTTACAGAACCAACCCGCGCTACCGGTAACTGCCAGAACATTTTAGATCTTGTATTAACAAGCCATCCCAAGTGCGTGTCCTCCGTTGCGTACCTTCCAGAAATCAGTGATCATAAAGTCATTCATGTTGACTTCGCAATTAAGCCCGTTTTGGTCCCGACCTTAAAAAAAACTATCCGTTTGTATGATAAAGGAAATTACGAAGCAATTAACTATGAACTAACGAATTTTTACTCCACTTTTGAAACTGCCCTTTCTTTTCATAATGTAGCCGAAAACTGGTTGATTTTCAGAGACAAACTAAACGAAATGGTTGATACATTCCCCAAATTAACAGTAATTCTAATTCCGCCCAACCCTAATTCAATAAGCACTGAAACGATTAGAAAACAAGAAAAAACGCTCCTTCCGTGCAGCTAAGTCCCATAACACCCCTGATGCATGGAACAAGTACAAAACCACCGAATCTGCTTATCTGCAAGCCATACGTCACGCGAAACACTCATTCTTTTGTTCTGACGTACCGGACATGCTTAAGAACAACCAGCAGAAATTCTGGCAAGTCTTAAACCCACAGGACACGAACATTATTACCCTATCTAACGAGTCAGATGATGCCCTAAGTGACGAGGAATGTGCACACGTGTTTAACGCCGCCTTCGCATCAGTTTTCACACAAGAAACTGAGTTGTCATTTACGATTCCTCATGCAAACTTTGAATGTACCATGCAACCACTTGAAATTTTCCCCAGCGGTATTTCATCACTGATAGACAAAATCAAACTTTGTTCTTCAGCTGGTGTAGACAATATTACATCCAAACTTCTGAAAAATACTAAACATATCTGTGCACCATATCTGTCTACTATTTTCACAATCAGTCTCAACAGGAATGCTGCCTCCAAATTGAAAGCACGGAAAGGTCGTTCCAGTCCACAAATCCGGTAATAAAATATGGCTTTCACGTTTTCATGTATGTACCCACCCCTTATGTAATACCCCTTCAATGGGGTCTTTAAGGAAATAAAATGAAATGAAATGAAACCTCCTCACGATACCCCCGCGTTCAGAGGCCGTTCGTTGCATTCTTCCCTCCACATTTTCTGCGAATCATGGGAAGGTAAGGGGCAAACACCCAGTCGTCGTAGAATACCCGATTGCCCTAGATTGTCATTTATGCACCGTTTACACAGGGCCAAACAGCTAGCAGGTACTGAAACAAGCACAGCCAGGAAAAAGTCAAAGCCCTACATCATCAAGTAATCGTTTGCGGCCGTCTCAACGCCACAAACTAATGCTCAGTGGGGGAGGCCCAGCAAACATTTGACTTCAAAGGTTATCTGATACCAACTACGTCGAGAATGTTCCTGGAAAGCGTAGGCTTCAGTAGGTGTAACACAGCAACCTACTAATGCCCTACAGGCAGCGAGAGATGTTGGTGCAAATGGAGTTAACATACCGGAGGAGATCCCCCTGGAAATTCTGGAATTGGGGTCAGTTACCGATGACAGCATCAGTAGAGTCGTTAGCAGTATAGTGACAAAGACGGAGCTACAGCCCAACCACAACACGAGTTGTAAGGGCTGTTAGAAGAGCTTCCGGACTTGTTTTTGGATAAACCAGGCAGGACTTCTCTTACAACGCTTGATAATTAGCTTACATCTTCTCAGCACATGCAAGCTCTTTCCCTAAGCCTGCATGCAAAGGCTTCTCAAAGATTTCGCTCAATTTCTGGAATTGTCTTTGTTCTTAAGTTGTGTGCATTTCATTACTGCAGGTTCACCATAAGTCTGGTCTTATGATTAAGGAAGAAAAATTTGCATACATCATGTCCCGCCGAGAGTTGGTGCACATGGCCTGTGAAGTGCGGCACTGGAGTGCTGCAGCTTGACTGGCCGCTCAAACCGGCAGAAGTCAGAAGGGGTGGCCTCGTTGAAGTCATACTACCTAGCCACCTTGAGGGTGGCCATCTGGGTGACTATCCCACCCTCAGGGAGATCGCCACCCTCAGGGTAGCTAAATAATATGACTTCAACGTTGCTAAACCACACTTGATTATACTATTTATATGCTGAAAAAAAAAACGCCAGCCGCATAAAGCCAACGAAGGGCATCCACTTGAGCGGTGCCACCAAATGCGCGCTGTGCAGTTTATCTGTCACCGCTCTGCCTGTGCACACGAGTGCTTCCAGCCGTCCCACCTCTGCAGCCATTAACAAATACGACCTGATAGTCCTGAAAAAAAAAACTATTCGTATTGGAAGCACTCAGGAGGCGTCAGAAGAAAACAAGCGGTAGCTGTAAGTGCGGCAAGTCTGCCAATTCCAGAAGCAGGAAGGCTTGTAACACAGGAGTAAGTAATCGAATTCTCTGCCTGCTTCCGCACACTGGTGTAGACAACAACTTTTTTTTTTACCCCTGACGATGCCATGCATGCCCCTTATTAGCCTTCAGTCAGTGCAAGACCTGCAGACTTGTATTGAAGAGCCCTACTGGGATGACAAGCGCCCTCGTCACGCATCTGAAATGACATCTGGGCAAGCACCAAGAATAGGTGGAATTGCATAAGCTTTAGAGCCTGTCAAAACAAAAAGCGAACCGAAGGGGGTTACCACAGCTGACCGTGGCCAGTGCATTTCAGCCGCAGCCATCATCGACAAAAACCCAGGAGATGACCAAGAAGATTGTAGCATTCATTGCCCATCATGGCCTGCAACTATACAGCGTCGTCGAGGAAGCCAGTTTCATTGCTCTGATGGGCAGGAGTACACTGAGCGATTCTGGAGTAGAGTACCTCGTTCCTTCGCAAAAGAAATTTTTGCGAACGGTCATTCTGAATTGGTATGCGACCAAAAAAAAATGAACTGAAGGAGCTTTTTCAGGACGTATTTGACAACGGTGGTGCTCAGTGCATTACTCTAACCACAGATGGGTAAACATCGAGGGCCGGCGACAGCAATGTGTGTTACTGCCCATATGATGGACCATGACTTCAGGCAGCACGCGTACACCTTTGCCTGCAAACCGATACCACAGGAGCGCACTGGAGAGAACATACTTCCGTTTCTCTGAGATGTGACCGAAGAACGGGGACTGCCGGACAACATCAAGATTTTTGTCATTACTGGCAGTGGCAAGAACTTTGTTTCAGTGGTTGCCAAATCCAACTGGGCGGGACTCCTCTGCGCAGCCCACACCCTACAGCTCTGCATGACACCAAAACGAAAGTGGAAACTTTTTCTCAGCTGTGTGTAAAGTCACGATCAATTGTAGGTTGCTACAAGAGAAGCGCGCGTTTGCGTGCGTGTGCATGCCATAGGGCCATCCAGAGACATGCACATGGCACAGCACGAAGTATTGAAAGACGTCCCCACCCGCTGTTTGATGGAGACTCTGTCCAAACTCTGATCTAGACAATTGTCATATCTAGACAATTTGAGTGCAAAAGAGCGAAAATAATGGCTGCAGCTGTGAAAATATTGCAGCCCCTGGACCAGGCAACGATTGAGCTGTGCGCAGACCACTGCACAACACTTTCCTAAGTTATGCCTCTCGTCCAATGCGTAGGCGTGGTTCTGTGTAAGCACATCTCCGAAGGTGATGAGGCAGCATCGTTTGCAAGGAGACATTTGCCCAGCTTGCCAACATAGTTTTCTGACCTAAAATATCACCTGTTCCAGAAAAAACCTTGCTAGTTGACCCTTGGTACGAAGATGTCTGTTGCCTCAACATGAGACAAAAAAATTGGGCAAAGCCACACTTGCAGCTGCAGCCGATAAACTGGTGCTAGCACCAAAAGATTTTGCCCAGACATCTGCTTTCCCAGACAAAAGTGAGACAAAAAAAATGGGAAAAGCCACACTTGCATCTTCCCTAACAGCGCGCACAAACGAAGACTAGGCAAAGAAGGGGACAGGACGAGTCCCCTTCTTTGCCTTAGTCTTCGTGTGTGCGCACTGTTAGGGAAGATGAATAAGTACCAACTCGGCCAATTGTCGGTTCTTTTGCCTCACTTGCAGCTATAGCAGATAAACTGGTGCCAGCCCTAGAAGATTTTGCCCAGACATGGAGAAATCTCAGGCTTAAGTTCGAACATAGGACAGCAGAGTGCACACGACAGTGTTCGAGAAGTGACAGGGCGGGGGCCTGGCTCCTAATATATATATATATACATATATATATATATATACATATATATATATATATACATATATATATACATACATATATATATATACATACATATATATATATACATATATATATACATATATATATATATATACAGTTGAACCTCGATTTAACGAAATTCGCGATATAACGAATTTTTTCAAGTTTTCTAACAAAATTTTGCTAAATGCATGTATTTTTGTCTCGATTTTACGAAGTAATTTTGTGCGGCGCTTTCGATTTAACGAAGTCACGGCAAGAAAGGAAGAACGAAATTCCGGTCGAGGCACGTTTTATTTTGCCTCTCAGGCCCTACATTGAAAAAATTCAGTACTCAAATTGACTCTTGAAGGCTAAAATGAAAGAAAAGCGGTGAAATCTACGGTTAACAACACTTAAAAGCGAAGAACGAAGCTGCACAAACCGCTAGCGGTCATAGACGGTTTAATAATGCACCCACTATTTTGACGTCTCCATCGTTGCCTACGCCAGCGCCCTCTATGCTTAGGCTACCGAAGCCTACTTCAAGCTTTTTTTTTCTACGCGTCATTGCTCACGGTGCTGCTGCGCTAGGTTGTGCTCGCTGATAACCAAATTAATATTTTGTTCGTGCATCGTTAGGTGAGTCTTGTAAGCAGCATGAGCACTCCAAGAGAAAGAAAAGTGTTCCGAACAAGAGCCTGAGGAAGCTCGGTGAAACTGACAGCCACCGAAGTGTGATGGATGCCATCGATGTTCTGCGGAGGCACGCAGGTGCACACGAATGTTTAAGACCTTGTTAGCGCTGTCAGCATACGAGCGTCACGTAAAGCCCGCCCTGGTCAAAAAACGCCAAGCACTGCTTACGGACTTCTTCACTACGGCTTGAACATCGAGTGCTGGTGGCAATAAATTGCTCTCTTTGAACGTGGTCATCTTCGTTTCACCAGCGTTCATTAGACAGCTGCGGTGCGGAGAAATCAGTTTCGTAAGGGCTCAGTGGGCATAAAAGTAATTGCTTAATCGAATTTGGCCGGAAGATTTTTAATGTAAGCTTTCCGCTTTCCGGATCACGTAAGCGCTGCTCCACACAGTGAAGCGGTCCGCGTGTACTCCGCTCAACTCGCAATCATGGTTTTATCTCGAGTGTTGTGGTTGAATCACGCGCCCATACTGCGGAGCCCTTGTACATGAAAAAAGTCTTTCGAAAGTTTCATAGCAGCCTTCCGCTATTGGCCCGCCGCGCCTAAGCCTACCACTGAATGGACGAAAAGAGGCGTAACTTCGAACGAGCACCTCGGCGGGGTGAAGTTCACGGGACATGGACGCGGGTTCAATTGACTAACAGCGGCATTTAGTAGTGACCGAAATGAAAAAAGAAAAAGTGGAAACCTAGTCTGCTATCATATTTAATGAGGCGTTGCGGAAAAAGCACCGGTTTTACGATGACACATGAACTACCGTCGGCTATCCGAATTCCATTGCCCAAGTGTTGAAACTCTTAATTCACACAATTTTCGCGGCCAGTTTTAGTACAAATTTCGCTTTAATTGGAGAGGTAACTACATAGCAGTTGTTGCCTGGCGAGGGCCAAAGTGTTAAAACCCCAATAACTGGTTAAATGAACTGTAAAATCGAAACCTCGATTTTACGAAATTCTCGATTTAACGAAATTTGCGGCCCCAAGTACGACTTCGTTATATCAAGGTTTAACTGTATATATATATATATAACAGGCATGCTGCCGATGGGGCCGAAGGCAACAGCGGAGGGTTTAATTCGACGTTTCGGACGGGGCCCATCCTTTATCCTTGCTGGACACAGTCCTTTATCCTTGGTAGACCGTCCTTGGTGGATGGTGGACACGGTTCAAGTGCCGTTTCCCGGATTTCTGGCTGAAAACATCGACATCGAGTTTCCGACAATCGCCCACACCATGACGCCCGGAACACCTGTGCAACAACGCCGCTCCATATTGACAACCGATAACCTACGCCAGCCGGCCACACTGAGTGCCCGCATTAGGACTGAGTGATATTAAATGGTGAGTCCGCTTCTGCGCCTACATTCTACAGCGCCACATTCCTAAAAATAAAGAAACTATCTGACAAACGAATTAGACATGACCTTCATAAATCAACGCAACAAGTGTACCTAAAAGCTGGAGTGACCCCTAAAGGTATCACGCTTTCTCACGTGCCCGCCATAACGAACTTTGATCATCACGACCGACTAGCATGGCAGAACGTTCTCTTAAGTGCTTCTCTCGAGCTTGTAAAAATTGTGATCAATCATAGCAAAAAACAGGTGAAATAGCTAATTGTCCCAAATCATAGCCCTTATTCGCTCCAACGGGCCCCTGTCACAAGACGAAATAAACTCCTTAGCAGAGTTGAAAAAAACTAAGCACCGTGACCTCGTAGACACAAAAATTTGCAAACTCAGGCGAGATAATATTCCCAACCCTACTTTGCCAGAAATCTCGCCTTTCAATTATAGCCCCGACCCTCAACCACTATCTTGCATAGTGGATAACCAACCTACTACAGAACCACGTGGCACCGCTATCGTCAACTTATCTAATACTGCTCTGTCACCTGATGAAACAAAACTACTCTCGAAGGGGCTGTCCCACAACAGGCTGCTTTAATGAACTCCAGTTACTTCAAGGCCTAGATAACTTCGTAAGAAATTCAAGACGAGAATACGTTTTAGATAAGCCTCCTAACGTCCAAGATGCACACACACGCCCAAACAGGGATTGGACGCCAAGCACTCAACGTGATGACTGCCTGAATTTGTACATCGCCGCTGTGCAAAAAGATGTCATGCGTGAATATGAAATTCACAAAGGTAAATGGCATAATTTAACAAGGTCCGAGAAAGCATGCTTGAAGGGTTTGGGAAATAGGACTGACATAACAATTAAGCCTGCCGATAAAGGAGGGGCGATTTTAATCATGAATACGGTAGATTACATTCGAGAAGGGCACCGGCAACTTAATGATTCAAACTTTTATAAGCGCCTTGCAGGGGACCCCACGATTCAGCACACCAAAATCGTAACTTCAGTATTAAAAGATCTCTTCTTTTTGGCGCAAGGGCATCTAAGGCCAAGAGCGCCATGGAGGCTGCGTACTCGCATTTCCGCGGTGGCGCAAGTCATTGGATACCTTGCCGGAAGTCAATGGGGCAGTGACTGTCGATCCATGGTGCTTCTCTCCAAGGCTTATGTTGATGGCTTGCTGCGTTATAGCCTACCTGTTTTGCAGCGGCTGTCGACCACAAGCAAAAAGCAGCTTGATGGGGCAAGACATAATTGTATGCGCACCTGCCTTGGCCTTCCTAGGGGCTCTTCCTGCACTGGTACCGTTGCGGAGGCTGGCTGCCTGCCCTTAGATGTTCTTCGGCTACAAGAGACATTCCGAATATACTTGCGGCATCGATTGCACACATCAACCAATCTTTTGACCCGTGTTGTACAACGCAACGAAAGCTCCAGCTTTGCACAGATGATAAACTCCATTAACATATCTGTGCCATCCCAAGCGCGACCAACCATGCCGTCCAATTTCCCCCTCTGGACTCTGTCACCGGTGTGCATAAAACTCAACATACCTGGTGTCACCTCAAAGCAAACACTCCCTCAATTCTGCTTCCTTCAACTCGTGCTCGCCCACATCAGTGGCTGTTATCCGCATACGGCCCACATTTTTACGGACGGTTCATCTACACCTCACAGTAGTGCATCGGGCGTCTACGTTTCGTCTACCGGCCAAGCGCTGTCCTACCGCCTTGAACGTGCAACGTCATCCACGTCGGCCGAGCTTCATGCAATTAAGCAAGCCCTCCACTACATTCTTCGTCAGCCATCAGCAGAATGGGCTATATTCACGGATTCTAAGACAGCGCTGCAAACCCTACGGCATGCCAGTTGCTTCAGCCTCCACGACCACGTATCCCGCGACATCATCTACCTGCACCATCTAGCCTACGTCGCTGGGCATCGTGTGACCTTGCAATGGATACCCGCACATTGTGGCGTTCTCGGCAACGAGAAAGCTGATGAGGCGGCTCGCAGAGGGCTACAACTGCGCAATGTAAGGAAAATTTTCTTTACAAAGCACGAGGCTGCAGCGCTAGCGAAGCAGCTTGCCTTAGAGGAACGAAACCGTCTCTGGTCTTTTCCCGAAACTCACCACTCTTTTCTGTATGACATAGACTCTGACCTGAGAATGAGGCTCCCAGAGCGAATCCCACGTCGACTTGAGACGCTCTACCATCGGCTGCGCCTCAACGCAGCACTTACGAACTCCTACCGACATCGCCTCGGTCAAACCACAAACCCTTACTGTGATAACTGTGGTTTGCCAGAAACTACTGAACACGTTTTATTAGAGTGTCCGGCGTACAAACAGGAAAGGAACGACCTCGCCAAGAAGATCGAGTGCCTCAACAATGGACTTTTATCATTGAAAGCTCTTCTTGGACAATGGTCATCTCCATCATCCCAGCGAAAAGTGTTAGATGCACTGTTTGATTATTTACACGACATCGGCGTCGCAGAGACACTGTAGAACTCCACATCGTCATCCTGTGAGAACACCTGGACTTTTACGTGACCCACGGAACACTCCATGTAGCCTTCTTTTTTACCTCTTCTTTTTTCCCCTCTCTTTCGCCCTACTTTCTTTAGGGCCTTTACCTCCTCCACCCCATCCCCGCAGAGTAGCATGTAGGCGAATACATGCCTGCAGACCTCTCTGCTTTCTTCTAATAAAGAGCTTTCTCTCTCTCTCTCTCTATGAGGTAAAAATGTGCTGATGAAATGAGCGCAAATAGTGCATAAAATTACTTCGGTGTAAAGGGCCGGATCCAAAAGATGAGTGAGGAGCGTGATGAGGGATGGAATGAGCTAACGGTGTATAGGGCCATGGTAAATAGAACCCTACGGATGAACAAGGTAATGAGGTGGACGAGAATGCTACTTTCCAAAACAAACCTGCTTTAAAAAACCAATATCATCAACGTATTCTAAAACTCAGCTGAACTCGAACACAGGACAGTCTGATAAAAACATTGCAATGTGCCGTGGCATATTCTTACGGTACATTTCCGGGAAATAGCGTCTCCTTTCTGGTTCCATGGCCGAGCACTCAACCAAACATGGAGGACTGAAAGACCCTCGCCACATCTGGCAGTTTGGCGGCTGGTCACCAGTCAGGAGGTAGGAATGCGTGCCATGTGTGTGTCCTATTCGTAGTCTGCATCGCCAGACCTCAAAGGCCCTGTTTTTTTCCCTGGCAGCTGATCGGCCAATTATAGGTTGTACCAAGTGAAGCTTGTTGTTTACTTCTCCGTCCCATTCTTTCTGCCAGAGCTGAAGGAGTATGCGTTTTACTGCTGGTTTCATATCCAGGTAAGGTGCTTGAGTATGTGTTTTACTGCTGGTTTCATATCCAGGTAAGGTGCTTGCGTGATGTCAATACTGGTTCTTTCAGCTGCTCTGGCGGCAGCCTGGTCGGCTTCCTCGTTGCCAGCTATGCCACAATGGCCAGGAACCCAGCATACTATAATTTCTAAATTTAGCTGGTGTGCTTTGTACAGAGCTTTAAGAAGGGCAGTAAATGTGGGATTCTTGGAGCCCTTTCCGGTGGACAGGGCCGTAACAACGCTGAGTCAGTCTGTGAAGATAACAGACTTTTGTGTTTTGCTTGTGATAATGTCGTCCACAGCCAGATATACTCCGTGTGCTTCTGCTGTAAATATGGATGTGTTTTTATGCATTGTTTTTGCTACTGAAAGATGCTGTCCAACAACTGCACAGGCCACAGCCGATTTGGTTTTCGATGCATCAGTGAAAAACTGAGCAGCCTTGTACTTGTCTTGGAGGTATGCGAAGTGCTGTTTGACTTCCAATAGTGAGCCTTTCCTGTCTACTTGTCTAAATGAGGTGTCGCATGATATGATGCTTGTATCCCAGGGTGCCACGCATTCATCTGGGGTCATTTTGAGGGTGTCATCAAACGAGATGGATAGTTTTGTAGAGATGGACTTGATCAACAGTGGAAACGGTTGAGCTAAGGAAGGTCGATTTCAAAAGAGCAGCATTTTTGAGTTATCTCTAATCAGGGAGTCACACGGGTGCTCGGGCTGTGACATAACCTTCAGGGTATAAATAATACCAATAAAAGTTCGCTGGTACTCCAAAGACAAACAGTCTGATTCAGCGTAGAGGCTCTGTACTGGACTAGTGCGGAAGGCCCCTGTGGCCAACCTGATGCCCAGATTGTGGATAGGATCAAGCATTTTCCGTGAAGTGCTGACCCATAAACTACACATCCATAATCTAGGCGGGACAAAACAAGACTTTTGTACAAATGTAGCAGACACTTCTTGTCAGTGCCCCATTTCATGTGTGCTAGTATCTTAAGCACATTCATTGCCTTCAAACACTTCAGTTTCAGATGCTTCAGGTGGGGGGTAAACGAGAGTCTCGAGTCGAAAATCAATCCGAGAAACTTATGTTGTTTTAACAGGAAGCAGCTGTCCATTTAAGTAGATTCCTGGTGCAGGGGCAATGCCCCTTTTTTTCGAGAACAGTACACAGGCACTTTTTGAAGGGTTAAACTTGAAGCCATTCTCATCTGCCCATTTGGAAAGCTTATTCACTGACAGCTGAATTTGGCGTTCACAAAAGGAGATTGCAGGACTTGAAGCCAATCTGCATATCGTCAACATAAACTGAGTAAAACATGGTTGGCGGAAGTACAGTGCGTAGGGAATTCATTTTTACAATGAAAAGTGTGCAGCTCAGCACTCCCTCCCTGCGGCACCCCTGTCTCTTGTGTGAATGGTTTAGACAGAGTACTGCCTATCCTTACACGAAATGTCCGATCAGAGAGGTAGCTTTCAATTGTTTTTAGCATATTTCCTTGTATCCCAAGGGCACAAAGATCTCTCAATATACCAAACCGTAGTATCATAGGCCTTTTCAAGGTCAAAGAATACAGACAGAAAGTACTGTTTATGCGCGAACGCATATCTTATTTGGGACTCCAAGCGCACAAGTTGGTCAAGCGTGGATTTTCGTTCTCGAAAGCCAAACTGGAATGGATCCAGGAGCCTGTTTGCTTCTAAAAAATGCATTAATCTTCGGTTGATCATTTTTTCAAATACTTTGCACAAACAGCTAGTCAGAGCTATAGGTCTGTAGTTCGATGCAACTGCTGGGTCCTTCCCTTCCTTCAATACTGGAACAACAATGGCCTCTTTCAGCCTTGGAGGGATATATCCATTGTTCCAGATCCTATTAAAAAGTGATAGTAATGCAAGTTGAGTTTCTGGGTGCAAGTTCTTGATCATTTCATAGTGAATATTATCAGGTCCAGGTGCTGCTTTACCAAGGGTGTTTAGGCAAGCTTCGAACTCAGCAATAGAAAACTCAGCATTATATGCCTCACTTGGAGGTGATTTACGATGAAGTTGCAGTTTTTCTTCCCTACGTTTCAATTTAAGAAACTTGGCTGAGTAGTGCGCTGCACTTGAAACCGACTCAAAGTATGCCCCCAGTGCATCCGCCTGATCTTCCAGAGTGCCACCAGCATTAACAACTAGAGGGCGGGGGCAGGTCTGCTGCCCTTGAAACTTGCATATCCTATTCCATACTTTATTTTGGTCAGTGTAAGAGTTAATGCCCTCTATGTACTTCTCCCAACTCTCACTTTTTGCTATCCGTCCCACTCTTCTCGATTGGGATTTGATGCGTTTGAAGTTTATTTAGTTTTCAGTCGTGGGAGAGTTACGGAAAAAGCACCATGCTGCATTTTGTTTTTTCCTAGCACTTTGGCAGTTTTCATTCCACCAAGGAATCGGCTTTCTTTTTGGGTTACCAGAACTTTGTGGGATACATTCACTAGCGGCTTCAATTATGTGCTTTTCGATAAAGGAAAATGCGCTGTCGATGTCCAGTGAATCTAGATAGTCATGTGGAAGACAGGTGAGCTGTCGAAACTTTTTCCAGTCAGCAGACCCCATCCTCCATTGTGGTACACTGTTCTGCCCATGTGTCGACGCTACCTTTTCTTTCAGCACGATTGGAAAGTGGTCGCTTCCATAAGGGTCATCCAGGACGTGCCAGTCCAGTAGTGGGAAGAGAGTAGCAGTGCAGAGAGCTAAGTCAACTGATGAGGATGTTTTGTGCGTGGGACTAAAGTATGTGGGCTTCTTTTTGTTCAATATGCAAGCTCCAGTGGAGACTAGTAATTTTTCTATCATTCGCCCTCTTGAATTGTAGTTTTCACAGCCCCAGAGAGGATGATGGGCATTGTAGTCTCCTGCTATTATGTACGGCTCTGGGAGCTGGTCCATTAGATTTTCAAATTCAGATTTCTGTAGTCGCTTGTCTGGGGGAATGTAAATGGAGCAAATTGTTATTAGTCGCTGCAACTATATAACACTCACAGCTACAGCCTCTAGTTCAGTCCTGAGTTTAACTTCCTTAGCTGTGGTTGACCATTGAAGGATAATAGCCACACCACCCGATGGTTGGTTGGTGTTTTGCCTGTCCTTTCTGTATGTGATGTACTGGGGTAAAAAGTCTGTGTTTGCTGCTTAAGTGGGTTTCTTGGAGACACACTGCCAGAGGTGCATGCTCCCAGAGCAGCTCTTTAACATCATCCAAGTTTTTCAGAAGCCCCCTGCAGTTCCACTGCAGTACACTACAAAAAGCCATTGCTAGTATTGAGACGTTTGTTACTAAAGACAGGCTCAGCTTGTTAGCTGCCAGAGCCTTTTCCAGTAGGAGACACCTTAGGGAGCTCTGCTTTTTTGATCAGTTCCTGGGAGTTCGTACGCTCCAGCAGTTTGTGGCGATCCTTCGGCGTGATTGACGTAGAGGATGGCTCACTCGTGTCCATAGCCTCCAAAGAAGGCTTCTTTGTTGACGGTTTGAGACCTGGGGCCTTGGCTGGCCTCCAGTTTTCCTGTGAGGTTACAACCGTCTCAGTGGTGTTAGTCAGCTGTGCAGACCGCGAGGCTGCAGCTGACACATTGGCCGTTTTCGGGCCACCATTTCCTTGAGGTGCAGCAGGTGTCGCTGTTTGCACCTGGGGGGCTGAAGATGTCTCCTCAGCCCCTCTCAAAGAGGTCCCTGATTGGACAGTTGCCGCACGTGGCGCCGCCCCCTGATGCGCCACGTCGGTGTATGCTATCTTATGCGTGATAGCAAGACACCTGCGTGCTTCGGGGTAAGAGATGTTTTCTTTTTTTTTCAACGCAATGATTTCTTTTTCTTTTTTTCATTGCTGGCATGAGCGTGAGTATGCAGCATGGTCACCGCTGCAGTTGACACAGTGTGGTGGGGGGGCAGCGCAGCTTTCCGACACATGGTCGGTTTTGCTGCATTTTGCACGTCTGCTTAGTTCTGCAACTCTGATCCGTGGCCGAATTTCTGACAAGTATAGCACCGGCGCGGGTTGGGGATGTAAGGTCTGACTCGGATTTTCACGTAGCCAGCTTCTACGGTCTCCGGGAGAACCGTTGTGCCAAAGGTGAGAACAATGTGCTTGGTATGGATTTTTTTGTTTTCGCAGCGGATGACTATCGGCTGAACTTTGATGACATTTTGCTCATGGAAGCCTTCAAGGAGTTCATTTTCAGTAAGGTCTAGGAGGTCTGCTTCACTTATAACACCACGCACGGTGTTCATGGAGCGGTGAGGACAGACAGTAACAGCAGTGTCACCAATTTTGTCAACTTTAATTTTTAATGAAGACACCTTTATACCTAGGGAACTGATGGAGAATCGACTAAATCGAGCTACCAGAGTTGTACCTCTCACTTTGCTCAAGCCCTGGCGGAAACTCAAGAAGGCGATAGAGGACTGGATGAGCTTTCAATTTCAATGTTTGGGCAACCAGGAACATCACGAGGACAAAGCGAGCAAGATTTACAACCTGCTCCGAGCTGGGCATTGCAATAACGAAGAATTCCTAAGCGAAGAATTGTCCACGACGTTTTTCTCGCAAGAGACCGCGGAGAGGCTCAGGCAATTTGTAGCGAAATTATTAAGCGATTTGAGCTCGGAAACACCACTTACAGCCTCGCAGCCGTTTCACTCCACACAACTGACACCAGCATCCCACATGTCCACACCCTACACGACTGCAGTTGGTCTAACAGAAGCTGCAGATGCAACACCTTTGCAGGCTTCGTACGAAGACCAAACCGCGCTTCAGTTTGGGCTTCTGCCGCAACAGAGTGGGATTTTGCCAATCTCATCGCATATCTTAATCGTCAACCAAGAACACTCGAGTACTTTAAAGTGGGACGAAGCGACTGGGGTAGCGACTGTGCACATCAAACAGTGGGACAATTCGGACATCCAGGACAGCAACAATCACGAACTCTGGAAATATTGCAAAAGGAACTACCGTGTCCAACTCCACGGGACAACTCCGGCGGAAGTGTGGAATGCTCTCGATACGCTGAACCACTACGCGCACGAGGAAGTCCAAAAGACGGGAAAAAGCGTCAAGGCAGAAACACGGAAGAATCAATCTACAACTGGCTACGGGAAAACCCGGTATCGCCTCTGACTAGCATAGTCAGAACCCCAAAGTGGCTCGCAAGTCCTTCGTTTCGCTTTATCCACCTGGATGACAAGCACCTCCAGCGCGCGATACAAGTGTTCAACGACGAGATGTGCACCTATACCACGCTCGATTTTATTGAACTGTACCAAAACACTAACCCACTGTTTGACGCTCCGAACGTTTGGCGTTGTTTGGAAAGAGACCAATGGTAGCGCTCTCAGCATTAGCCACCTGATAAAACCAATAAAACGACAGGCGGTGGTGGAATGGCCAGAATGGCCGCAGAATTTTAAAATGAGGAGCCGTGGACTGTTGACCGAGTGGAGCAGTGGCAGTGATTCCAGTGACGCCCACAGAGGAAACTGCCACGCTCGATTTTAGTGAACTCTACCAAAACACTAACCCACTGTTTGATGCTCCGAACGGAGACCTACACGGGTATTACATGACTGTGGAAGAATCGTTTGCCGCTATGCTGGAGCTCTTGGATCTTCAATTTGAAGGTGAACAAGACAAAGTCTCCAACTTTGTAAACTTGTACAACCTCATTGAAAATGCCCAAAAAGAACTGTCTGGAAGTGGTCTCGCCCCCTAGTGCCGGCAAAAACTTTTTCTTTGATCCTTTCCTCTCATTTTCCATTAACAGAGGCAGTATACGTAACTTCAATCGGTTTTCCTACTTTCCGCTCCAAGACACCGTAGGATGCCGCATCCTCGTCTGGAACGAACCCAACTGCGAGTCGTCTGCATTAGACACAGTCAAGAAAATTTTTGGTGGTGACGTGGACTCTGTCGCAGTCAAATACTCTCCCGACCAGACCATCACGCGCACGCCTGTGATTGTGCTGTCAAACAACGAGGTATTTCCACTTGAAGAGGCCTTCAACCACCGCATGTGGCGCTACAGATGGAACACCTGCCCCCAGCTCAAGAGGTTCGACAAGAAGATTCATCCCATGGCCATTGTTTGGCTATTTGACAAATATGTGGTTGACCCTGTACACCTAGGGACTCGCTTGACCTAATAACTGTCGCCAGCATGCTCGAAAATGTCGCCAGCATGCTCGGAAAGCGCGCGCTCGCTTGCCCTAGACAAGCCTGACGCGCACTGTACAGTGTGCGCCAGGCTCGCCAAGGGCAAGCAAGTGCACGGCTTCGGAGCGTGCTGGCGATAGCTTGCCATTGCACATGCGTGGATATCAGACAGGCTCGGGTCGGTCGTCTTATAGCATGTGCTGCTTTAATTTGCTGATGCCACCACCCTCAAGGGGTTTTTGTCTTCTACAGAGCTAGAGCCGTGAGCATTGACAAGCAGGACAGATGCATTGTTTCTTCTAAGTCTAACATTTACCAAATGAAAAGCACGCAACAAGAATTGACTGCACAAGTGTCCGTTGAACCTTTGGTGCGATTACGTCACGGCTGCGCTGATAATGAATCACTTCAAATTACGCACTTACACACGTGTCACTGCCTACAGAACAGAAGCGCGCCTTCGGGGGGTGGCATTTGTAAGTTTAAGTGGCCCATGCTAAGAGACGACCGGCGCAGGCCTGTCTGAGATTCACGAACGCACCATGAAAGGCTATCTACATCACAGCTCCTATCTGCAGATGTCACCACCATGCTTGCTTTCCCTAGACAAGCCTGGTGCGACTGTACTAAACACTAGGCAATGAGCACACTGTTGTTAAAACAGAGTCAAGTGATCTAGCAAACATCTGCAGGCCTTAAGGACAACCTTTTTTTGTCGCAGTTACGTTGCTAGCAAGACCCAACTGGCATGTTTGCACCTTAACGCTGTGAATCGTTAAAGAAATAAAAAATGTATCAATGCAGGAAGTTTGCAGCTGTGGAGCCGCACAAAAACTGGCCATGCTGGAAGACAAAATCCAGAGGCTAGAAAGGGAGCTAGAAGAGGCCCAGCACAACAACAGTAAGGAGCTTTGTTTCAGCTGCTTGCATCATTGTCTACAACGTCCATAGTAATGTGCAGTGTTGCATGGGCAAATATGTTTTGCTGCTGCACATAGTGGTTTGGTGGCTCAGAAGTCTGCTCAGCACAAAAACATGGCTTCTATATGTCTGAGCACATTGACATTTTTAGAGAGAATCTCGAAACATAAATACCAGTCTGGAAGATTTCACTGCATGTTAATAATCCTCAGGGGGTCTGAATCAATTTTTTCCCTGTATGGCGAACCTCACAGACCAGTTGTAACCTCAGTGCATACGTGCTCTTGGCCCCCGCACACAGTTTAAAAAAAAAAGTGCGTATGTTTCTGTAAATGTAACAGGGGCTCAGTATCAACAGATTCATTTGAATTTTGACCAGCTGTGCATAGATTTGCTAAGGGCTTTTGCAATGGCAGTATTAATGTCAGGGAATAATTTAATGGCACTTCAGTTGTAAGTCATCGGCTATTTGCCGATCGGCTACTTGGGAGTGCGGCCAATTAGTGGTGATCGCCTATTAAGGCATTGCTGTGAGCACACAAATCTACAAAGGCATCTGGTGTTAAACTGCTATCGAGTTATACTCGGTTACAACTCAAGAACAGCACCTCCTCATGTAGTGTATCACTCCGCCAAAGCGCCGGACCCGTGACGTCAGTGCGCGCGCGTTTTGAAAGGGGTTTGCTATGAATGCGTGATATCGTCTGCCTTGTCTCACGCAGTTTGTCGTCACTGGAGTCGTTTATAAGCATATGAAGTCCAAAAAATCACGGGAACGGATCACGCCATGTTCAAAATATTCCCAGTAATGCCCTACTTGCGCTGCGCGGAGAAACATCTGGCTACGGTGCTGAGGCACAGCGGCAACTTCCGGTGCCGTTCTAAAGTTGTCACCAAGTATAGTGCCATTCCACCTGGTCTTCATGGGGACCAGCAGCATGTGTATACTGTTGGCTGGTTTTTCTTTTTTTGGCTGGGGTGTGTAACGTCTGAATAACTTACTGGCCTAAGGAATATTTAAGGGCCTGATTTTTAAGGTCTTCCATGCCCCTTTAAACCATGGTGAGACAGCTGTGCATATTGCGTAGATTTGATACAAATTTGTTTTCCTGCGCCAGGCTGCTCCGAAAGCTTGAAAATTGCAAAAATTACGCCAAAATGCTCCAAAACAGCTGCTCCCGTCAGTTTCAGTGGGGAAAAATGCTTGCTGATGGCATAATTTTTCAGCACCCCCAAGGTGATGCTCTTTTTGTAGAAGTTTAATTGATTGATCATTCAATAAAAACCTGCATTAAATTGTCCCCGATATAGTTTTTCCGAAAGTCATAATGTCAGGTTGCACATGTTATATATCTGCATTTTAAAGTTTTCCCTTCGAAAACCATTGCGGAGTCCTGTAGAAAAAATAATTATCTGTACTGAGGTGACAAACTACTTGTGCAAGTTAATGAAAAAAAACGTCAATTTTTGGGGTGCCATATCTCCGGAACGATATTGGGCATATTGGTGTGGTAAAGATGTGAAAATATGGCCGCCAGGCGAAGCAGTCGCTTGTGGTTCAGGCAGAGCGCTTTTCGCCGATTTGTACCTTGGTTTTATTTATAGGGGTGGCTGAGTCATTTGATCTGTTGCGGGAAGTTACGCGACTTGAAAGAAGAGAGTTCATCAAAAACAACATGGCGCCTGCCACTTTGCCTTGGGTGCGAGTCCGGTGCGTGCTTGAAGGGAAATTTCGGACCAATTGCGGTGTTATAAAACGCTGAGTTATTGCGACCTTTCGCAGCAAGCTTGCGAGCGGCGGGAATTTGATGATCGAGACTGCAGATGTGGCCGCGCAGGCTACATCGCCGCAAAATGTTCTTTCAAGCAGTGTCTGATAGCGGGACGGGCTATTCACGCTAGCAATAATGGTTCATTTATCTGAAGTGAAATTTAATGCCAAAAGGGAGGTGGCTAAAAATACCAACGTTACTCAAATTACAATCTTAGTGAACGTGCACCTTGGGGATAGAAATGGGAGGGCTGGTGGGGTGCAACGAATACTGTCACCTCGCTTTGCACAACTTTTGCTGTGGCTCTACACTTGTGCGTAAAGACGAGTCTGGGATTACAAAAATAACAATTTCGGTATTCACAGGATAATAAAAATGCCTAACGATTGCTTAGTGTTTCAATTCGATATTTTCAACGGCACGCCACGCTGTCTATGCATAGAACCCAAAAATTTAAAAATGGATTGTAAAAAGGTAGTGTAGTTTGTACC
Source organism: Haemaphysalis longicornis (assembly GCF_048455015.1). Lineage (NCBI taxonomy): Eukaryota > Metazoa > Arthropoda > Arachnida > Ixodida > Ixodidae > Haemaphysalis > Haemaphysalis longicornis. The sequence goes on from NW_027526422.1 coordinate 105,875,065, forward strand.
TTGTGATACTCTGGGAGAAAAAACTTTATTGAAAGGCAGTTTCCGTGTTATGTACGTTCAAAACCGATTAAAAAGTACACTTTTCCCCTGTGAGTTGGCAAAAATTTGATTTTTTAGGCTCCTAAGGTGACATAATAAATGTCGTTCTCCTGCTCCAAATCAAGGTTCTGCTCAAAAATCGAGATTCCGCTGCTTTAAAAACTGCCCCCAAATCTGATTCAGCTGTCTCACCCCAGTTTAAAGCTAGGTCAGCTTTTGGTTGGTCATGTGTTGAGCTATTTCATATAATGCGCTTACTGACTACTTTGTTAAAAACCCACCGTGGTGGCTCAGTGGCTAAGGCGTTGCGCTGTTGAGCACGAGGTCGCGGGCTCAATTCTCGGCCGTGGCGGCCGCTTCTCTGATGGAGGCGAAAAGCAAAAAAACGCCCGTGTGTACGAGATTTCGGCGCACGTGAAAGATCCCCAGGTGGTCAAAATTAACACGTAGCCCTCCACTATGGCGCGCCTCAGCGCCTGCGTTGCGTCGGCGCGTTAAACCCTACAATCAATCAATCAATCAATCAATCAACTACTTTGTAAAAGAAGAATGAAGGCGGCTCCTTGTGCTCTTCAAAAAAGAAAACGCTATAAGTTGCAAAGTGCTTCCTAAGAATTCTTTCGTGCTTTCCTAGATGCATTGGAGATGTCCCGAAATCTCAAAAAACTCTCCAAGCGCTTGGAAAAAGTGCTGAGCAAGAACGATGCACCACCAACTGCTACGCCTGCACCACAGGTGAGAATTTTGTTGCTTAGGTATGCAACCGCTCAGCAGGTATACGGATATGTGCAGCTTTAATGGAGAGACCAGCTAGCACCAGTGTTCACTGCCATATTTGCGTTATAGGTCAAGGGGGCTTGCTGGTTTACAGATGTTCGTATATTTGGGCAGTGTTGTATGCTATAGTGCTGTTAACACTGCAAGATCACTCAGAAGGATAACAGCTTATTCTGATCAAGTGTCCCTTTCTCGGCTGACAGTCAGGGAACATATATTTGTAGTGGCCTTGAGTGGCATCCTTATGGTACGCGCATAACTTCCGTACCCGCCATCTCTTTTTTTTTTCATGTTTCCCTTCTGTTGTATGAGCATTTTATTAGTGAGTTGAACGAGGCAAAGAAAGCAGGCAAGTTAGTACATGATGTTAGGGAATGGAAACAGTGCTGTTTCAACATGACAAAGGAAACATATTCGAAGTGTTCGAACAGTGCAGCTTTAGCCTTCATATTCATTGTTTTTGTGTTGATGGGCTTCAATGAGTCAGCTTTTAATTCACTTGAAAATTGAAAAAATATAATTTGCATTATCCGATAGTACATTCACATGTCGCTATTGAATTATTGAGCCTACAGTATTTCTGAAACAGAAAAATATTGGGTATGCTTGGAACTTTCCAATAATGTGAAATTTAATGCCTAGTTGTACTTTCTGTTGCTGAGGCATTCTGTTGAACTTTGTGCCTGTGCTGAACATTGTGCCATTCTGTTGAAGTTTGTGTTGAATTTGTGAACTTTGTGCCTGTTTAGGGGCACAGGCCCCTAAACAGCACTTTCCGAAGCTTGTTCCTATTTGCTGGACATCACGACTTCCTGGCGCGCACTGCATCGCCCTTTCTAGGAGCCCTTCTCCCATTCTGTTTCCCTTTTCTGGTGCATAATCCCCTGCTCACACTTCCTGCCTCTGGCACCTTCGACTTTTAAGGGGACGCTGAAGTGGTTTGTAAACATGTGGGATTACTTGCGCAAATTGAAGTTTATTGTCCCTAGACCATGTTTCACGAGTGCATTTACGTGACTTGATTTAGTAGAAAAATCAATTTGAAAGGGCTGTCCTCCTCTTTGCATCCTCCTTGCCAATTTCCTATGACGTTTTGTAGGATGCTTACTATAAGACTTGGCTTGAGTCCGCAGGTTGCCAACCCTCCGACAGGGTCAGTAAGCGGGCCGGTGGTGGGTTGTCGCAATTCGTACACCCGGTTAAAACACAGCCACGAAAGATTTGTGTAGGGAAGAACGTTTTTGTTTGTTAGTTTGCAAACTGTATCAAGCTTAGTAAAGTTGAGCCAGTCAAAGTAGGTCCTCACAAGCACACATGCAGTGCTTTGCTGGTTTTGCTTCACTGGAGCCGTTAGCTGCATATGCCTGTGCGACTTGTGCGCAAGTAGAAAATCTAGGCCAATTAAAAGCGGGAGAAGAGTCAGCAAGGTAATATGGGTACTAGGGAATTCAAATCGCCCAAAAACTTTATTGTAAAGCGTAAAATCAAAGTACGGGAGCCACTCTTGGAGCAGGATGAACTAGCACAGCGGTCATCAGCACGACCACGCTTTCCTGCCCAAGGAACGCAGTCGCAAGTGATAGAATGGGGACTTAAGGAATGCTTACTGCACAAGAGTTATTCACGAAATACTCATCCAAGATGCTCAGAATGCTGAAATGGAAAAAAAAAATTGGCTGGCAATTGCGATACTCTCTAATCCGATATTTGGGCGCAGAAGTAGTGCGCTGAGGCAGCACTCACGCGTGGGTTCTCTCGACGGTGAGCATCTGCGGCGGCGGTGCGAAGTGCGTCTCAGGAAGGGACCGCAAACTGCGTCTTAAGCGAACGCACATCACAGTCACGCACACGCCCCCCTCATGTTTTCGCCAAGTGCTGCACTGTTGAGTGCCTCGTGTGGGCACAGCATACTACCTCCTCCCCTCCCCCACTGCTCACTTTCACTGGCTCGCACTGCCACGGCGAACCGTCCTCCCCTCCCAATTTCCCGACACTCTCCTCCTTTGCTTTCTTTCAAAGTTCGCTTTTTCTTTCACTCGTCGGTCTTGCCATCGTTCGCGCCATTATGCTGACAACGCGGCTCAGCCCATAGACCAAAGGGCTGCACCCTAAACCCTATATCACACATAACTCATATCCTTCACAGCAACTTCAGTAGTACGGCCGAGCGGTCTGAGGCACTGGGTGTAGTGCAATTGCAGTGAACAGGTTTGAATCTCTGGTTGGGCTTTTTTTTTTCTTGTTGAGTTCATTTTTTCTTTTAGGTAATGTTTTCTATACTGAATTCACCATTTTGTGCTGCAACCTTCATTTCTCCACAAGCAAGTTGGCAGACTGCGGGCATACTAGGACACGTACTTGTGAGGTCTCAGCGTTTTCTTGACATAAGCACAGACACCTTGTAAGCACAGTGCTCAACCAGCCGACTATCTGCCTATTGTGCAAACACTTCTCAGGACACAAGGATGAACCAGGCAAGCTCCACAGGATGGGAGCGAAGCGACCCGTATTTGAGTCTTCAATGAGGTGGAGGGTGGTCGGCCACTGTGTGCACCTAGGCTAGTTAACGTTCCGCTTCTAAGTGGTGCTGGCAGGCTTATCTTACCCATTTTACAACTGACAACTTGGCAGCAGCGCGGTATGGTGATTCCTGAGATATCTGAATTAGAGCACTGCCCGGGCCCGACCCGGCTCGCGGGCTGGGCCGGGCCGTCCGAAGTCGATTATCGGCGGACCCGGGCCTGGCTCGGGCTCGACGCCGTGGGCCCGGGCCGGGCTCGGGCTTGAATTCATAGGCACGGCCGTTAATAGGCCAACGTGAAGTGCATAAAAGAGCATCAAAATGAATATTCTCGGTTTATTTTTGCGCGCTTCTTGCTGCTAGTTGTAAGCATTGTTTTAAAAACGTGTTTTGCTAGGTCTGATGGTCACTATACTGCAATTTTAATGACATTTCTTGTACTGCATCAAGATTTTATATTTTGGTGTATAACATCACTTTACTTTTCTGCGTATTATTGTTCAGGCCCACGATTCTACTCTGCTTGTCCAGTGCGGTAATCGTGCTTTGCAATTTGTCCCCCGAGTTGCTTAGCAAGGCAACGCTGTCAGCAAATCTGAGGTTATTGAGGTTTTCTTCATTAACCCTTATGCCCACCTGTTCCCAATACAATGTTTTGAATACCTCTTGCAAACATGTTGTGAATAACATTGGAGAGATTGCGTCTCCTTGTAGGTATTTTACTGCTCTCCTTAAGGACTACAGTACCTGTGGACCCATTGTAGACATCCTCTAGTATTCTTAGGTAATGCTCGTCTACCTGAGCTGAAAGGCAGTTACGTTGCAGGGTGCCACAAGACTGTCGTCTTTCCACGACATTTGCAGCGACGCGAGCGGATGCGCGGCGGAGTTTTTTTATACCACTTTTTTTCTCATCCTCACTCTGTGTATATTTGAAACAGTGATTTAACACTTTCACGTTCAAAAGGGGTATCTATTGTTCCAAATGTCGAATGGGGTGTTGGCGGGCTTTACTCTTGTATTTTCCGTGATGATAAAGAACTTCGGAGCTTAAAAAAAGTTTCATCGTCATTTAATTTGCTTTGTTTTTACTATATCATTGCTGTGTATTCAGCTTTAATGTTTGCTGGAGGGATTAATATGAGAAAAAAATTACTTTGTGATAGTTTTAGTTGTACGTTCTTTGCAGACATGTTTATATGCTGGCATCTGAAGTTTCCTTCTTTTTACGCTTTAATATGCAGGTGGGCATTGGTCGAGGCGTGACTGTGGAGGCAGTGCTCCTGGAGCGCCTTGAGACTTATTGCAAGGGGCAGCCAACGAAGTATGCCGGCCACCTCCTCCGGTCTATCTTTTCGGTCGAGGAGCTGCAGGGAAAGTCCCTCTCCGGGAAAGTGAGCAACGCCAACAAGGGCACGGAAAAGAAGGAGGGTCTTGACCCTGTGCGGCTGAATGCTGTGATCTGTAAGCAGTCTTGAAAATTTCATTTTGCAGTCATGTTGGTGCAGTCCACACAGTGAATGCAATCGTCGTATTTTCACTTATCTCTATGAAAATCGGATAGTCTTTTCCTACAAATTGTGTGCCATTGTCTCCTCCCAAGCCTTGTGAATAATATCTAACTATGATTTCACCCACTTATCTGCTGTCCTCGCTGAGAGTGAATCTGACGTTTAGATTCTTCAGCGATGAGGTGCTCAGAAATCTCTACATTTACAAACATGATGTGGAGACCCTGTATGGCCCCGGTAGCACTAAGCCAACTACTTCAGTTGCTGTGCTGATGAGGGACCTGATTGATGCCATGACATCGAGGTACTTCCGAAAAGGTTTGAGGCCAGATTATACACAAGTCTGCCACATCAAGAAGTTCTTGGCATTTCTCGACCACTGGGAAGCCACAGCCAAGGAGGGATTCCTCAGTGAAGTTACAGCCGAAGGCCTTCGTGTAACGCTGCAAAGCACTCTCTCGCTCCTCGAGTATGTGACAAAGACACTGGGCTTCAAGTACTTGATGACCTCCCGATTATGCCAAGATGCATTAGAAAATCTTTTCGGCATTCTCAGGCAGATGTCAGGCAACAATGACCACCCGACGCCAACGCAGTTTTTAATTCCCGTAAACTGCTTGAGCTTCTACAGCCTGGCGCGGTCTCCTTCTGGCGGCAACATCGCCCAAGGAGTCCTCAACAGCCTCCTTGATCCTCCTACCAGCATAGATGCTACAGACAAACAAAACAAGCTGGATGAGCTCTTGGATGTCGGGCACTTGAACGAAGCTCATGAGATGGTGAAAGCATGTGATGCTTTTCCGGATCACCGAGAAATGGTCGAAGCAAGCAGTGAATCTCGCATAATATACTACGTTAGTGGGTACGTGGCCAGAAAAATGCTCAAGAAAACGAAGTGCAGTGGGTGCTCTCGGCTGTTACTTCAAGCGAGGGACTCTGATTTGCCAGAAGAAGCCTGCAGAGAATTTCAATTAATATATGAAATTCTAGCCCTCGTTTGTCTCTGCTATCCGAATTTTTTTTGCCTCCTACCAGAGGTTCTGATATTCGCAACTATTATGCTCCATTTGAAAAAGTATCAGTACTTTTAGTGTTAGTACGATGACAGAACTACGTTCGGTAGCTTAATCATCCTAAGTTGGCGCAGTAGTAGCAATAATCTTGTAAAACTTTTATACAGTCAGCAAGAAATGACCGAAATTCTTACTGCGAAGAAACAGAGGCGAGCGGCCGCGCGCGCAGCGCCTGGGAGCGAGCAGCTTTGGAGCCGCCTCGGAATAGACAGCAGCGCCGCCGCATCGTCATGCATTGCTGTTGGCCCGCCGGCGCTCCGATGCTCACACCTCCCCCTTCTAGCCACCGTAGCCAGGCCCTTCGCTCCAGCGCGCAGGGAGAATGGACGCTATACAACCGCATTGACGCGATCCTACGACGCCACACCAAGAAGCATGCACTCCAAATTCTGGCATGCTATCGGAACCAACGGGAACCTAATTTTGCTGCACATAACTTACGATGAAGCGCCCAGCATCAAGTACTCTGTTGTCGTAAAGCAAGACCTTACGATTACACTACACGTTGCAAAGACAGCGGTCAGGTGACTGGGGTGCAACCTGCTTGTCCCAGCGGTGGCAAACAGCAAACAGGTGGTGTTAGAGCTTCTTGATTGCGTCGAGCAGTACGACAGTGGCCTGAACGCCTCCTCTGAAGATTCAGACAATGATGCCCGGGCAGCGATAATTTCTCTTCTGGAAAAATTATTGCAACAAAAAGAAAAAGCACCAGTGATGAAGCTACTGATTGAACAAGTAAGCCTACACTTTGTGAAAAAGGAACGAAAGCGCTATTCAGTAGACTTCATGGTGTTTTGCTGCCTCTTGTTTACTGTTTCGGCCCATGCATACAGATTCCTGCGTAGCCATGGAAGCCTCATGGAAGCCATGGAACACTCAACTGAACTCCCGACTACAGACGCTGGCTCTTTGGGCCGTATCACCGGAGCCTTTTATAGACTTTCTTAGTGAAAACTTCCTGTTTACGTACATTTAAACACACTCGCCTCCACCGTTTTATGCTGAAGAGCAAACTTTCGCAAAAAAAAAAAAAACTGAACTCAAGTAACCAGTCCACACACTACTTGGCACACACAGTACTACCTTTATATCTCTGCCCAATGGCATACCCTCCATGCTACTTAACCAATGTAACCAATGTAGCAGCCCTCTGTACCTCCATTTACGCTTTTACTTGTACTACTCCCCTTATCTACTTGTACCAGAGTAACATTATCCCGTTATCCCTCCTAAGTGATCTCATGCAAATCAAGCACCATTCTCGCTACTATTTCCACTTTTATTTTCCTACACTGTGCACTGTTACTCCTCATATTATAACAATCATGTATCCCCCCAATTTAATTATTACCCTCCCTGCCGCCACCATGATTTGGAATTCGGTGTGCTCCCAGTGTTATTGCCATCACCCTTGTTGTCTCCATGTATGCCTGTTAGCGTTTTTTTTTTGGGGGGGGAGGGGGGATTTTTGCTTTCTAGCTCTCTTCCGTCAACCCCATGTCTAACAACCCAGTGTACTCCTAGTATAATCAATCTTCTACCCGATGTCTGCAAGCCTCAGAGCCCTGTCTAACCTTAGCTAATTCACCACCTTGACCGTAGAACCTACCGTATCCTAGCTTAATTGACCGTGTATTCTGAATTCTGTTTATTAGCTATACCAACTCTGTGATTCATAGCGGCCCACAGGGACCGCCTGCTCGCCTTCATAGTGTTCTACACATTTCGCGCTCCGTTTGCCCTGGTTATCCAGTTTTGTTTTTCTGCCTGGCGCCCTTCCGGGGTCGTGGCGGTGTGCCTTGGGCGGGGTGTGGTGTGCGGCGTGTTTCCCCCTGGCTGCCGGGCTCGGCGCGCGTTGGGTGTGCCAGTTCCGCGGCTGTGGGGCGGGATGTCACGCGCTCCAACTCCCCTTCCATTTACAATCTTCAATCCCGCTCTTCTACAATTCACCATAAATACACTCCTTCTCTTCCTCCATTCCTCCTTCTCCGCTTTTTTACTGTCCCCCTCCTCGCTTCCGTTCGGCCGGTTGAGGCGTAACGCCAGATAGACAGTTATTGGCCCCTATCTCCCCTTCCCCCCACCCCCAACAACCACTTCCTCCTCCTACATCACCGCTACTCTTGTATGGCCATGTATAAGATAGTGAAGTTTTGCTCTTGGCTCTTTCCCGTCAACACTGAGGCAGCTCTTTCTGCCGGCTGCTTGTCCACCCCGCTACTACCACATGACGGAGGCGATGGAGGCCGTTCCTGGGACACCTTCGTCAATGCAACAACTGTTGCCAGTGGTGCGGATCCAACACTTTTCAATACAGCTTCTGACTTCGCAGAATTCACAGCGGTCAATGATGGTGAGTGTGGGACCTTTCTTCACTGAGTTTTACCAGACTTCCGAGGATCTGGTAGGGCGTATTACGGCTTTTGTCCCGTGGGTTATTCGCACAAGCCTATTTTGGTTCAGTGGGGAAGCGGTACGTTAGGCAGTCATGAATTTGAAAGCGATGACTAGCGTAAGGCAAACTCAGGAGCCACAATGTGGCTCAGAAGCCACGCCTCTTTGAGTCAAACAAGACGGCGCATCTTAACTTTGCGACAGAACACGTCTCCTAGCTCTACCACGGACAATTGAAAAACTGTACTTTTTTCCAATGAGTCTACATTCACAACCCAGTGAGACCAAAATCAACGCGTGTGGCGCCCTGTAAACGCCCTCTACGACACCCTTAACGCATCGAGCAGCCGCGCTGCTGTCAATTTTTTGGGCACTATGTCCCGAGATGGGTTTGGCGTTGAGGAACTGCTGACATCGGCAAAGTATTGCAACATCCTTGATTATGTCGTGATCCCTTACACGTTGGACGGGCCTTTTCCTGACAAGGACTTCCTGTTCCAACAAGACCTGTCACCTGTCCAAACTGCAAAGATTGTTGCGAAGCTCCTGAACATGCGAGGGGTGTGTTGCCTCATGTGGGTCGCCAAAGGTTAACATCATTGAACCCATACAGGACAAAATGAATGTCAGGCTATGCAAAAGAGGATTACACAGTTCATCCGCTTATGAGCAATGGAGCGCTGTAGAAGAGAATGGATTTGCCTCCAAAATGAACCCAGTTGGTCACTACTGTTCCAAGTTTATGGCCAAAGTCTCAGCTAGGACTACCATTTCGTCTAGGGGAAGTTAGCCTCAGTGCCCACTTTAACAATTAACTTGCGTCAGCAACATAACCAGGAGTGTTTACATATGAAGTGGTATTTTCATAGATTAGAAGCAGATATTTTTTCTCTACATGTCTTGATATTTGAAACGACGTATTTGCATAGTTCAAAAGCAGATATTTATCTCTACGTTTCTCTTTCAGAGTGGGGTTGGATAGGTCCCATTTCCCATATTGTGGATACTGGCCACTATGGAGGCAGTCTAAATTTAAATTGGCACCTAGTCCCTCAAGTTGCACAGTGCACATCATCTGCGCTTTACCGGCTGCTTGTCGAACATGTGCTTCTCTGTCATTTTGAAAACTGCCCTTTTGAAGAGTCTAAAGCGTACCTGCATGCGCGCATTTGTGCATGCAGGTGCCCATGTGGGCTGTGGGTGGCAAGTCCCAAGCCACTGGAAAATGTGTGCTGTCGGGGGATTGCAAAGTTGGTTACCAAAGGCAACAATGGCTGCATCACTTGGCATGCATATTTTCCGAACCTGTACCTTAACTTAGCAGTTCTTGAGGCTGTGTACTGGGAGCTGGAGTCCCATGGCGTCCCCATGCCATGTGAGTGTCACAGGTAGGACAGCTAGCAAAGGTCCAAAGTGCTTTGTTATTAGATTCAATGAAAACTTTTGTTTTTTATTTATCCATGCATTTTATGTTTCCCCAATCTAGAACAAGACTGGTCAAGACAAGAAGCACACTTAAGAACTCAAACGAGAACTGAAAACCTACACAATCTGTACACAACCCAAGACTTGCAACAAATTTAGCAGCAGTGCTGTCTGCAAAGAACACATAAAGTTCATTAAGTGCAGCACAAACATATCAGCTTATGTCAACTCATTTATGTAAACCAAGCTACACTTGCATATAACAAATTGTCAGTGCATTTTTAATAGATGCCTAGCAATTAGCCAGCAAGTGCGAAATATTGACTTTGATTCTGTTGTATTGTAAAGTGCATAACTAACTTCAAACACTTTCAGGAAGTACCGCTTCACTGCATACAGGCTCTTCACGCACTGGTTTTGGGGCAGGGTTGGAACAGCCAATCGTGTCATGCTACCAGCAAGTGTGGTGGGCTACATACGGCAGCACTTTCCCTCAGCGTCACATGTGGTCTTTGTTGGGGCAGGCACGGAACAGCCAATCGCGTCATGCTACCAGCATGTGTGGTGGGGCACATATGGCAGCACTTTCCCTCACCGTCATATGTGGTCTTCCAGTACCCAGTGCTGTAAGGCTCGAACGCCTCGGTAAAGCCTTTCTTTTTCAATATAAGCAGCTCCTGTGTGTACAACAGTGCACCCATTGTGCTGGTGTTCACAGGCACGGTAGCTCAGTAAATGGGAGGTCTTACGAACAGCTATTTCCTGGTTCTAGAAAATATAAGAAAAACCTAGCTTTATACAGCTCTTCTGTGAAAAGGTCCACAATGTACACAGCAGCAGAACCTTTATGGATCATCACGTGCTGGAAGCTTGCTGAGCCTAGCTGAGCTCAGCTTCGTGGAAATTGTCAACGCACTACCACCAGTGTATGCAAGAGTTAGCTTCCTGGCAGAAATACAGTTGGATCAGGGTAACGCTCTCCCAAGCACCTTTACTGCATTTCTTGAGAAGTGCGAGATAAAGCGCGGTGTGGGCGCCTGGCGCGGGCCCCTGCCCTGCTCCGTCCACGACCGATTCACCGTGCTCAACAGCGCCGCCACTACCCTCTGTGGTTCCTGAATCGCCTTGGAAAGCGCCATCATCAGCAACATCATCTGCCACGTCAGCTACAAAACAGCCCCTGTCGCCCTGCGCTCACTGTGGGCTTGGTGGCTGTGCTTCAGCGCAGACCACTAATCCGTTGCATCTCGCCATGCAGGTTGGTAGAATGTGAACATCTTCGACAGAACTCTGTCTGGTTGGGTTAAACTTAAGAGGCAAATACACCAACCAAGGGCGTTTATTCAAAGCGGTTTGTTCAAAGGGACCGCTTTGAATAAACGCCCTTGGATGGTGTATTTGCCTCTTAGGTTGGTAGAATGTATCATTCTTCAGAAAAAAATCTAGCAATTACTTTTTTATACAGCTACCGAGCCCACGGTGCTGCGCTACAATTGTTGTCGAATGTGTTCATGTCATGGAGTCTCTTTTGGTTTTGGCGGGAGATATTCAATCTAACCCAGGCCCTCCCAGTATTGAGGATGTAATGAACGAGTTAGGAAAGCTATCGGCTGGCCAGTCAAAGCTGATTACCAATATACTAGACATTAAAAACCATCTACTGACAACAGACAAAACCCTGTCGGATCAAAAAAAACGCATGACTGATTTAGAAGGACATTATAAAGCCATTTACACCATCCGAACCGACCTGAACATTATACAAACAGATACCACTGAAATGGCTAACCAGATCGTCCGTCTTGCTGCACAGATGGATGATACCAAAAACAGGTCACGTAGGAATAAGCTAATATTTTATAACATTCCCGACCCAAACCCTAAGGAGACGTTCGCAGAATCTGAGGAAGTCGTCATCCGTCATTGTAATGATCACTTGGAGTTCGCCGGTGACCCTAATCACATCGAAAGAGCGCATCGCCTAGGACGCCATACAGGAGGCCATAATCGACCACTCATTGTAAAATTCAATCAATTCAAAACTAAAGAATCTGTACTTTCTAATGGCCCCAAATTTAAGGGAAGCAATTTCAGTGTCGGTGAAGACTTCTCTCAGCCTGTTAGAGTTGCCCGTAAAAACCTTATCGCCTTCGCTAAATCAAAATCCACGGCCTACACTCTGCGCTTTAAAACATTGCACATTGGCACCAAACACTACATGTATGACCACTCCACAAGCTCTGCTAAGGAAATGTTGTAGCAATTGCCCCATCATCAAAATGCGCCTCACCGCCGTCGATCCGCCCCTTGTTCAAACTTATTGCTCTCTGCTATTTTTTACTAACATACGCAGCTTTATTCCAAAACGTGACATCATTTCTAATCTGGTGTTGTCATCTGACAGCAACCTTCTGATACTAACAGAAACGTGGCTTATTAGTGACGTGACTGACGGCGAGGTACTCGCTGACCTACCAAATTTTCGGCTGTTTCAAAACGATCGCAGGGACACGAGGGGGGGAGGAGTACTTGTCGCTGTCAGTCACAACATATCCTGTTCGTCTATAAACATTGTGTCCGACCTTGAAATCCTGTGGCTTAAATGCCATGCCGCACCGCACTCAGTCTTACTGGGCATTTGCTACAGGCATCCTCTCTTCTCTTATAAGATCAATAATATCCTAAGCGAAATAATGACCAAACACCCTAATATGCATGTAATTCTATTTGGCGATTTTAATTTTTCTAATATCGACTGGTCAAGCCAGCCTGCACCAGCGGCTACGTCCAGGGAGTCAGACTTCCTTGATGTATGCCTTAACTTTAATCTATCTCAAGTTCTTACAGAACCAACCCGCATTACCGGTAACTGCCAAAACATTTTAGATCTTATATTAACAAGCCATCCCGAGTGCGTGTCCTCCGTTGCGTACCTTCCAGAAATCAGTTATTAAAGTCATTCATGTTGACTTCGCAATTAAGCCCGTTTTGGTCCCGACCTTAAAAAAACTATCCATTTGTATGATAAAGGAAATTACGAAGCAATTAACTATGAACTAACGAATTTTTACTCCACTTTTGAAACTGCCCTTTCTTGTCATAATGTAGCCGAAAACTGGTTGATTTTCAGAGACAAACTAAACGAAATGGTTGATAAATACATTCCCCAAATTAACATCAATTCTAATTCCGCCCAACCCTGGTTCAATAGGCACTGAAACGATTAGAAAACAAGAAAAAACGCTCCTTCCGTGCAGCTAAGTCCCGTAACACCCCTGATGCATGGAACAAGTACAAAACCACCGAATCTGCTTATCTGCAAGCCATACGTCACGCGAAACTTCTTTGGTGGGGTTTTTTGGCGCAAGGGCATCTAAGGCCAAGAGCGCCATTGCTACGATGAGGTAAAAATGTGCTCATGAAATGAGTGCAAATAGTGCATAAAATTACTTCGGTGTAAAGGGCCGGATCCAAAAGATGAGTGAGGAGTGTGATGAGGCATGGAATGAGCCAACGGTGTATAGGGCCATGGTAAATGGAACCCTACGGATTAACAAGGTAATGAGGTGGACGAGAATGCTACTTTCTAAAACAAACCTGCTTTAAAAAACCGATATCATCAAGGTATTCTAAAACTCTGCTGAACTCGAACACAGGACAGTCTGATAAAAACATTGCAATGTGCCGTGGCATATTCTTACGGTACATTTTCGGGAAATAGCGTCTCCTTTCTGGTTCCATGGCCGAGCACTCAATCAAAACATGGAGGACTGAAAGACCCTCGCCACATCTGGCACAGTTTGGCGGCTGGTCACCAGTCAGGAGGTAGGAATGAGTGCCATGTGTGTGTCCTATTCGTAGTCTGCAACGCCAGACCTCAAAGGCCCTGTTTTTTTCCCTGGTAGCTGATTGGCCGATTATAGGCTATACCAAGTGAAGCTTGTTGTTTACTTCTCCGTCCCATTCTTTCTGCCAGAGCTGAAGGAGAATGTGTTTTACTGCTGGTTTCATATCCCGGTAAGGTACTTGCGTGATGTCAATACTGGTTCTTTCAGCTGCTCTGGCAGCAGCCTGGTCGGCTTCCTCGTTGCCAGCTATGCCACAATGGCCAGGAACCCAGTAAACTATAATTTCTAAATTTAGCTGGTGTGCTTTGTACAGAGCTTTAAGAAGGGCAGTAAATGTGGGATTCTTGGTGCCCTTTCCTGTGGACAGGGCCGTGACAACGCTGAATGAGTCTGTGAAGATAACAGACTTTTGTGTTTTGCTTGTGATAATGTGGTCCACAGCCAGATATACTCCATGTGCTTCTGCTGTAAATACGGTTGTGTTTTTATGCATTGTTTTTGCTATTGAAAGATGCTGTCCAACAACTGCACAGGCCACAGCCGATTTCGTTTTCGATGCATCAGTGAAAAACTGAGCAGCCTTGTACTTGTCTTGGAGGTATGCGAAGTGCTGTTTGACTTCCAATACTGAACCTTTCCTGTCTACTTGTCTAAATGAAGTGTCGCGTGATATGATGCTTGTATCCCAGGGTGCCACGCATTCATCTGGGGTCATTTTGAGGGTGTCATCAAACGAGATTGATAGTTTTGTAGAGATGGAATTGATCAGCAGTGGAAACGGTTGAGCTAAGGAAGGTCGATTTGAAAAGAGCAGCATTCTTGAGTTATCTCTAATCAGGGAGTCACACGGGTGCTCGGGCTGTGACGTAACCTTCACGGCATAAATAATACCAATAAAAGTTCTCTGGTACTCCAGAGACCAACAGTCTGATTCAGCATAGAGGCTCAGTACTGAACTAGTGCGGAAGGACCCTGTGGCCAACCTGATGCCCAGATTGTGGATAGGATCAAGCATTTTCAGTGCAGTGTTAGAGGCTGACCCATAAACTACACATCCATAATCTAGGCGGGACAAAACAAGACTTTTGTACAGGTGAAGTAAACACTTCTTGTCAGTGCCCCATTTCATGTGTGCTAGTATCTTAAGCACATTCATTGCCTTCAAACACTTCAGTTTCAGATGCTTCAGGTAGGGGGTGAACGAGAGTCTCGAGTCGAAAATCAATCCGAGAACCTTATGCTCTGTTTTAACAGGAAGCAGCTGTCCATTTAAGTAGATTTCTGGTGCAGGGGCAATGCCCCTTTTTTTTCGAGAACAGTACACAGGCACATTATGAGGGGTTAAACTTGAAGCCATTCTCATCTGCCCATTTGGAGAGCTTATTCACTGACAGCTGAATTTGGCGTTCACAAAAGGAGAGATTGCAGGACTTGAAGCTGATCTGCACATCGTCAACATACACTGAGTAAAACATGGTTGGCGGAAGTACAGTGCGTAGGGAATTCATTTTTACAATGAAAAGTGTGCAGCTCAGCACATCTCCCTGCGGCACCCCTGTCTCATGTGTGAATGGTTTACACAGAGTACTGCCTATCGTTACACGAAATGTCCTATCAGAGAGGTAGCTTTCAATTGTTTTTAGCATATTTCCTTGTATCCCAAGGGCACAAAGATCTCTCAATATACCAAACCGCCAAGTAGTACCATAGGCTTTTTCAAGGTCAAAGAATACAGACAGAAAGTACTGTTTATGCACGAACGCATATTTTATTTGGGACTCCAAGCGCACAAGTTGGTCAAGCGTGGATTTTTGTTCTCGAAAGCCACACTGGAATGGATCCAGGAGCCTGTTTGCTTCTATAAAATGCATTAATCTTCGGTTGATCATTTTTTCAAATACTTTGCACGAACAGCTAGTCAGAGCTATAGGTGTGTAGCTAGATGCAACTGCTAGGTCCTTTCCTTCCTTCAATACTGGAACAACAATGGCCTCTTTCAGCCTTGGAGGGATATATCCATTGTACCAGATCCTATTAAAAAGTGATAGTAATGCAAGTTGAGTTTCTGGATGCAAGTTCTTGATCATTTCATAGTGAATATTGTCAGGTCCAGGTGCTGCTTTACCAAGTGTGCTTAGGCAAGCTTCGAACTCAGCAATAGAGAACTCAGCATTATATGCCTCACTTGGAGGTGATTTACGATGAAGTTGCAGTTTTTCTTCCCTACGTTTCAATTTAAGAAACTTGGCTGAGTAGTGCGCTGCACTTGAAACCGACTCAAAGTATGCTCCCAGTGCATCCGCCTGGTCTTCCAGAGTGCCACCAGCATTATCAACTAGAGGGCGGGGGCAAGTCTGCTGCCCTTGCAACTTGCGTATCCTATTCCATACTTTATTTTGGTTGGTGTAAGAGTTAATGCCCTCTATGTACTTCTTCCAACTCTCACTTTTTGCTATCCGTCTCACTCTTCTCGATTGGGATTTGATGCGTTTGAAGTTTATGTAGTTTTCAGTCATGGGAGAGTTATGGAAGAGGCGCCATGCTGCATTTTGTTTTTTCCTAGCACTTTAGCAGTCCTCATTCCACCAAGGAATCGGCTTTCTTTTTGGGTTACCAGAACTTTGTGGGATACATTCACTAGCAGCTTCAATTATGTGCTTTTCGATAAAGGAAAGTGCGCTGTCGATGTCCAGTGAATCTAGATAGTCACGTGGAAGACAGGTGAGCTGTCGAAACTTTTCCCAGTCAGCAGACCCCATCCTCAATCGTGGTACACTGTTCTGCCCATGTGTCGACACTACCTTTTCTTTCAGCACGATTGGAAAGTGGTCGCTTCCATAAGAGTCATCCAGGACGTGCCAGTCCAGTAGTGGGAAGAGAGTAGCAGTGCAGAGAGCTAAGTCAACTGATGAGGATGTTTTGTGCGTGGGACTAAAGTATGTCGGCTTCTTTTTGTTCAGTATGCAAGCTCTAGTGGAGACAAGTAATTTTACTATCATTCGCCCTCTTGAATCGTAGTTTTCACAGCCCCAGAGAGGATGATGGGCATTGTAGTCTCCTGCTATTATGTACGGCTCTGGGAGCTGGTCCATTAGATTTTCAAATTCAGATTTCTGTAGTCGCTTGTCTGGGGGAATGTAAATGGAGCAAATTGTTATTAGTCGCTGCAACCATATAACTCACAGCTACAGCCTCTAGTTCAGTCCTGAGTTTAACTTCCTTAGCTGTGGTTGACCTTTGAAGGATAACAGCCACACCACCCGATGGTTGGTTGGTGTTTTGCCTGTCCTTTCTGTATGTGATGTACTGGGGAAAAAAGTGTGTGTTTGCTGCTTAAGTGGGTTTCTTGGAGACACACTGCCAGAGCTGCATGCTCCCAGAGCAGCTCTTTAACATCATCCAAGTTTTTCAGAAGCCCCCTGCAGTTCCACTGCAGTACACTACAAAAAGCCATTGCTAGTATTCAGACGTTTGTTACTAAAGACAGGCTCAGCTTGTTAGCTGCCAGAACCTTTTCGAGTAGGAGACACCCTAGGGAGCTCTGCTTTCTTTATCAGTTCCTGGGAGTTCGTACGCTCCAGCGGTTTGTGGCGATCCTTCGGCGTGATTGGCGTAGAGGATGGCTCACTTGTGTCCATAGCCTCAAAAGAAGGCTTCTTTGTTGACGGTTTGAGACCTGGGGCCTTGGCTGGCCTCCGGTTCTCCTGTGAGGTTAGAACCGTCTCAGTGGTGTTAGTCAGCTGTGCAGACCGCGAGGCTGCAGCTGACACATTGGCCGTTTTCGGGCCACCATTTCCTTGAGGTGCAGCAGGTGTCGCTGTTTGCACCTGGGGTGCTGAAGATGTCTCCTCAGGCCCTATCAAAGAGGTCCCTGATTGGACAGTTGCCGCACGTGGCGCCGCCCCCTGACGCGCCACGTCGGCGTATGCTATCTTATGCGTGATAGCAATACGCCTGCGTGCTTCGGGGTAAGAGATGTTTTCTTTTACTTTCAACGCAATGATTTCTTTTTCTTTTTTCCATTGCTGGCATGAGCGTGAGTATGCAGCATGGTCACCGCTGCAGTTGACACAGTGTGGTGGGGCAGTGCAGCTTTCTGACACATGGTCGGTTTTGCTGCATTTTGCACATGTCTGCTTACCCCTGCAACTCTGTGATCCGTGGCCGAATTTCTAAGTATAGCACCGGCGCGGGTTGGGGATGTAAGGTCTGACTCGGATTTTCACGTAGCCAGCTTCTACGGTCTCCGGGAGAACCGTTGCGCCAAAGGTGAGAACAATGTGCTTGGTAGGGATTTTTTTGTTTTCGCGGCGGATGACTATCGGCTGAACTTTGATGACATTTTGCTCATGGAAGCCTTCAAGGAGTTCATTTTCAGTAAGGTCTAGGTGGTCTGCTTCACTTATAACACCACGCACGGTGTTCATGGAGCGGTGGACAGACAGTAACAGCGGTGTCACCAATTTTGTCACCTTTAATTTTTAATGAAGACACCTTTATACCTAGGGAACTGATGGAGAATCTACTAAATCGAGCTACCAGAGTTGTACCTCTCACTTTGCTCAAGCCCTGGCGGAAACTCAAGAAGGCGATAGAGGACTGGATGAGCTTTCAATTTCGATGTTTGGGCAACCAGGAACATCACGAGGACAAAGCGAGCAAGATTTACAACCCGCTCCGAGCTGGGCATTGCAATAACGAAGAATTCCTAAGCGAAGAATTGTCCACGACGTTTTTCTCGCAAGAGACCGCGGAGAGGCTCAGGCAATTTATAACGTAATTATTAAGCGATTTGAGCTCGGAAACACCACTTACAGCCTCGCAGCCGTTTCACTCCACACAACCGACACCAGCATCCCAGATGTCCACACCCTACACGACTGCAGTTGGTCTAACGGAAGCTGCTGATGCAACACCTTTGCAGGCTTCGTACGAAGACCAAACCGCGCTTCAGTTTGGGCTTCTGCCGCAACAGAGTGGGATTTTGCCAATCTCATCGCATATCTTAATCATCAACCAAGAACACTCGAGTACTTTAAAGTGGGACGAAACGACTGGGGTAGCGACTGTGCACATCAAACAGTGGGACAATTCGGACATCCAGGACAGCAACAATCACGAACTCTGGAAATATTGCAAAAGGAACTACCGTGTCCAACTCCACGGGACGACTCCGGCGGAAGTGTGGAATGCGCTCGATACGCTGAAACGCTACGCGCACGAGAAAGTCCAGAAGGCGGGAAAAAGCGTCAAGGCAGAAACACGGAAGAATCAATCTACAACTGGCTACGGGAAAACCCGGTATCGCCTCTGACTAGCATAGTCAGAACCCCAAAGTGGCTCGCAAGTCCTTCGTTTCGCTTTATCCACCTGGATGACAAGCGCCTCCAGCGCGCGATACAAGTGTTCAACGACGAGATGTGCACCTATACCACGCTCGATTTTATTGAACTGTACCAAAACACTTACCCACTGTTTGACGCTCCGAACGTTTGGCGTTGTTTGGAAAGCGACCAATGGTAGCGCTCTCAGCACTAGCCACCTGATAAAACCAATAAAACGACAGGCGGTGCCGGAATGGCCAGAATTGCCGCAGAATTTCAAAATGAGGAGCCGTGGACTCTTGACCGAGTGGAGCAGTGGCAGTGATTCCAGTGACGCCCACAGAGGAAACTGCCACGCACGATTTTATTGAACTGTACCAAAACACTAACCCACTGTTTGATGCTCCGAACGGGGACCTACACGGGTATTACATGACTGTGGAAGAATCGTTTGCCGCTATGCTGGAGCTCTTGGATTTTCAATTTGAAGGCGAACAAGACAAAGTCTCCAACTTTGTAAACTTGTACAACCTCATTGAAAATGCCCAAAAAGAACTGTCTGGAAGTGGTCTCGCCCCCTAGTGCGGGCAAAAACTTTTTCTTTGATCCTTTCCTCTCATTTTACATTAACAGAGGCAGTATACGTAACTTCAATCGGTTTTCCAACTTTCCGCTCCAAGACACCGTAGGATGCCGCATCCTCGTCTGGAACGAACCCAACTGCGAGTCGTCTGCATTAGACACACGGTCAAGAAAATTTTTGGTGGTGACGTGGTCTCTGTCGCAGTTAAGTACTCTCCCGACCAGACCATCACGTGCACGCCTGTGATTGTGCTGTCAAACAACGAGGTATTTCCACTCGACGAGGCCTTCAACCACTGCATGTGGCGCTACAGATGGAACGCCTGCCCCCAGCTCAAGAGGTTCGACAAGAAGATTCATCCCATGGCCATTGTTTGGCTATTTGACAAATATGTGGTTGACCCTGTATACCTAGGGACTCGCTTGACCTAATAAATGTCGCCAGCATGCTCGAAAATGTCGCCAGCATGCTCGGAAGCCGCGCGCTCGCTTGCCCTAGACAAGCCCGATGCGCACTGTACAGTGTGCGCCAGGCTCGCCAAGGGCAAGCAAGTGCACGGCTTCGGAGCGTGCTGGCGACATTTGCTGATGGCGGCTGGGTTGGAGATAGCTTGCCATTGCACATGCGTGGATATCAGACAGGCTCGGGTCGGTCGTCTTATAGCATGTGCTGCTTTAATTTGCTGATGCCACCACCCTCAAGGGGTTTTTGTCTTCTACAGAGCTAGAGCCGTGAGCATTGACAAGCAGGACAGATGCATTGTTTCTTCTAAGCCTAACATTTACCAAATGAAAAGCACGCAACAAGAATTGACTGCACAAGTGTCCGTTGAACCTTTGGTGCGATTACGTCGCGGCTGCGCTGATAATGAATCACTTCAAATTACGCACTTACACACGTGTCACTGCCTACAGAACAGAAGCGCGCCTTCGGGGGGTGGCATTTGTAAGTTCGAGTGGCCCATGCTAAGAGACGACCGGCGCAGGCCTGTCTGAGATTCACGCGCGCACCATGACAAGCTATCTACATCACAGCTGCTATCTGCAGATGTCACCACCATGCTCCGAAGCCGCGCGCTTGCTTTCCCTAGACAAGCCTGGTGCGACTGTACTAAACACTAGGCAATGAGCACAGTGTTGTTAAAACAGAATCAAGTGATCTAGCAAACATCTGCAGGCCTTAAGGACAACCTTTTTTTGTCGCAGTTACGTTGCTAGCAAAAACCAACTGGCATGTTTGCACCTTAACGCTGTGAATCGTTAAAAAAATAAAAAATGTATCAATGCAGGAAGTTTGCAGCTGTGGAGCCGCACAAAAACTGGCCATGCTGGAAGACAAAATCCAGAGGCTAGAAAGGGACCTAGAAGAGGCCCAGCACAACAACAGTAAGGAACTTTGTTTCAGCTGCTTGCATCATTGTCTACAACGTCCATAGTAATGTGCAGTGTTGCATGGGCAAATATGTTTTGCTGCTGCACATAGTGGTTTGGTGGCTCAGAAGTCTGCTAAGCACAAAAACATGGCTTCTGTATGTCTGAGCACATTGACATTTTTAGAGAGAATCTTGAAACATAAATACCAGTCTGGAAGATTTCACTGCATGTTAATAATCCTCAGGGGGTCTGAATTAATTTTTTCCCTGTATGGCGAACCTCACAGACCAGTTGTAACCTCAGTGCATACGTGCTCTTGGCCCCCGCACGCAGTTTAAAAAAAAAAGTGTGTATGTTTTTGTAAATGTAACAGGGGCTCAGTATCAACAGATTCATTTGAATTTTGACCAGCTGTGCATAGATTTGCTAAGGGCTTTTGCAATGGCAGTATTAATGTCAGGGAATAATTTAATGGCACTTCAGTTGTAAGTCATCGGCTATTTGCCGATCGGCTACTTGGGAGTGCGGCCAATTAGTAGTGATCGCCTATTAAGGCATTCCTGTGAGCACACAAATCTACAAAGGCATCTGGTGTTAAACTGCTATCGAGTTATACTCGGTTACAACTCAAGAACAGCACCTCCTCATGTAGCGTATCACTCCGCCAAAGCGCCGGACCCGTGACGTCAGTGCGCGCGCGTTTTGAAAGGGGTTTGCTATGAATGCGTGATATCGTCTGCCTTGTCTCACGCAGTTTGTTTGTCGTCACTGGAGCCGTTTATAAGCATATGAAGTCCAAAAAATCACGGGAACGGATCACGCCATGTTCAAAATACTCCCAGTAATGCCCTACTTGCGCTGCGCGGAGAAACATCTGGCTACGGTGATGAGGCACAGCGGCAACTTCCGGTGCCGTTCTTAAGTTGTCACCAAGTATAGTGCCACCATTCCACCTGGTCTTCATGGGGACCAGCAGCATGTGTATACTGTTGGCTGTTTTTTCTTTTTTTGGCTGGGGTGTGTAACGTCTGAATAACTTACTGGCCTGAGGAATATTTAAGGGCCTGATTTTTAAGGTCTTCCATGCCCCTTTAAACCATGGTGAGACAGCTGCGCATATTGCGTAGATTTGATACAAATTTGTTTTCCTGCGCCAGGCTGCTCCGAAAGCTTGAAAATTGCAAAAATTACGCCAAACTGCTCCAAAACAGCTGCTCCCGTCAGTTTCAGTGGGGAAAAATGCTTACTGATGGCATAATTTTTCAGCACCCCCAAGGTGATGCTCTTTTTGTAGAGGTTTAATTGATTGATCATTCAATAAAAACCTGCATTAAATTGTCCCCGATATAGTTTTTCCAAAAGTCATAATGTCAGGTTGCACATGTTATATATCTGCATTTTAAAGTTTTCCCTTCGAAAACCATTGCGGAGTCCTGTAGAAAAAATACTTATCTGTACTGAGGTGACAAACTACTTGTGCAAGTTAATGAAAAAAACGTCAATTTTTGGAGTGCCATATCTCCGGAACGATATTATTGGGCATATTGGTGTGGTAAAGATGTGAAAACATGGCCGCCGGGCGAAGCAGTCGCTTGTGGTTCAGGCAGAGCGCTTTTCGCCGATTTGTACCTTGGTTTTATTTATGGGGGTGGCTGAGTCGTTTGATCTGTTGCGGGAAGTTACGCGACTTGAAAGAAGAGAGTTCATCAAAAACAACATGGCGCCCGCCACTTTGCCTTGGGTGCGAGTCCGGTGCGTGCTTGAAGGGAAATTTCGGACCAATTGTGGTGTTATAAAACGCTGAGTTATTGCGACTTTTCGCAGCAGGCTTGCGAGCGGCGGGAATGGGATGATCGAGACTGCAGATGTGGCCGCGCAGGCTACATCGCCGCAAAATGTTCTTTCAAGCAGTGTCTGATAGCGGGACGGGCTATTCATGCTAGCAATAATGGTTCATTTATCTGAAGTGAAATTTAATGCCAAAAGGGAGGTGGCTAAAAATATCAACGTTACTCAAATTACAATCTTAGTGAACGTGTACCTTGGGGATTGAAATGGGAGGGCTGGTGGGGTGCAACGCATACTGTCACCTCGCTTTGCACAACTTTTGCTGTGGCTCTACACTTGTGCGTAAAGACGAGTCTGGGATTACAAAAATAACAATTTCGATATTCATAGGATAATAAAAATGCCTTACGATTGCTTAGTGTTTCAATTCGATATTTTCAACGGCACCCCACGCTGTCTATGCATAGAACCTAAAAATTTAAAAATGGATTGTAAAAAGGTAGTGTAGTTTGTACCTTGTGATACCCTGGGAGAAAAAACTTTATTCAAAGGCAGTTTCCGTGTTATGTACGTTCAAAACCGATTAAAAAGTACACTTTTCCCCTGTGAGTTGGCAAAAATTTGATTTTTTACGCTCCTAAGGTGACATAATAAATGTCGTTCTCCTGCTCCAAATCAAGGTTCTGCTCAAAAATCGAGATTCCACTGCTTTAAAAACTGCTCCCAAATCTGATTCAGCTGTCTCACCCCTGTTTAAAGCTAGGTCAGCTTTCGATTGGTCATGTGTTGAGCTATTTCATATAATGCGCTTACTGACTACTTTGTTAAAAACCCACCGTGGTCGCTCAGTGGCTAAGGCGTTGCGCTGTTGAGCACGAGGTCGCGGGTTCAATTCTCGGCCGTGGCGGCCGCTTCTTTGATGGAGGCGAAAAGCAAAAAACGCCCGTGTGTACGAGATTTCGGCGCACGTGAAAGATCCCCAGGTGGTCAAAATTAACACGTAGCCCTCCACTATGGCGCACCTCAGCGCCTGCGTTGCGTCGGCACGTTAAACCCTACAATCAATCAATCAATCAATCAATCAATCAACTACTTTGTAAAAGAAGAATGAAGGCGGCTCCTTGTGCTCTTCAAAAAAGAAAACGCTATAAGTTGCAAAGTGCTTCCTAAGAATTCTTTCGTGCTTTCCTAGATGCATTGGAGATGTCCCGAAATCTCAAAAAACTCTCCAAGCGCTTGGAAAAAGTGTTGAGCAAGAACGATGCACCACCAACTGCTACGCCTGCACCACAGGTGAGAATTTTGTTGCTTAGGTATGCAACTGCTCAGCAGGTATACAGATATGTGCAGCTTTAATGGAGAGACCAGCTTGCACCAGTGTTCACTGCCATATTTGCGTTATAGGTCAAGGGGGCTTGCTGGTTTACAGATGTTCGTATATTTGGGCAGTGTTGTATGCTATAGTGCTGTTAACACTGCAAGATCACTCAGAAGGATAACAGCTTATTCTGATCAAGTGTCCCTTTCTCGGCTGACAGTCAGGGAACATATATTTGTAGTGGCCTTGAGTGGCATCCTTATGGTACGCGCATAACGTCCGTACCCGCCATCTCTTTTTTTTTTCATGTTTCCCTTCTGTTGTATGAGCATTTTATTAGTGAGTTGAACGAGGCAAAGAAAGCAGGCAAGTTAGTACATGATGCTAGGGAATGGAAACAGTGCTGTTTCAACAGGACAAAGGAAACATATTCGAAGTGTTCGAACAGTGCAACTTTAGCCTTCATATTCATTGTTTTTGTGTTGGTGGGCTTCAATGAGTCAGCTTTTAATTCACTTGAAAATTGAAACAATATAATTTGCATTATCCGATAGTACATTCACATGTCGCTATTGAATTATTGAGCCTACAGTATTTCTGAAACAGAAAAATATTGGGTATGCTTAGAACTTTCCAATAATGTGAAATTTAATGCCTAGTTGTACTTTCTGTTGCTGAGGCATTCTGTTGAACTTTGTGCCTGTGCTGAACATTGTGCCATTCTGTTGAAGTTTGTGTTGAATTTGTGAACTTCGTGCCTGTTTAGGGGCACAGGCCCCTAAACAGCACTTTCCGAAGCTTGTTCCTATTTGCTGGACATCACGACTTCCTGGCACGCACTGCATCACCCTTTCTAGGAGCCCTTCTCCCATTCTGTTTCCCTTTTCCGGTGCATAATCCCCTGCTCACACTTCCTGCCTCTGGCACCTTCGACTTTTAAGGGGACGCTGAAGTGGTTTGTAAACATGTGGGATTACTTGCGCAAATTGAAGTTTATTGTCCCTAGACCATGTTTCACGAGTGCATTTACGTGACTTGATTTAGTAGCAAAATCAATTTGAAAGGGCTGTCCTCCTCTCTGCATCCTCCTTGCCAATTTCCTATGACGTTTTGTAGGATGCTTACTATAGCAGACTTGGCTTGAGTCCGCAGGTTGCCAACCCTCCGACAGGGTCAGTAAGCGGGCCGGTGGTGGGTTGTTGCAATTCGTACACCCGGTTAAAACACAGCCACGAAAGATTTGTGTCGGGAAGAACGTTTTTGTTTGTTAGTTTGCAAACTGTATCAAGCTTAGTAAAGTTGAGCCAGTCAAAGTAGGTCCTAACAAGCACACATGCAGTGCTTTGCTGGTTTTGCTTCACTGGAGCCGTTAGCTGCATATGCCTGTGCGACTTGTGCGCAAGTAGAAAATCTAGGCCAATTAAAAGCGGGAGAAGAGTCAGCAAGGTAATATGGGTACTAGGGAATTCAAATCACCCAAAAACTTTATTGTAAAGCGTAAAATCAAAGTACGGGAGCCACTCTTGGAGCAGGGTGAACTAGCACAGCGGTCATCAGCACGACCACGCTTTCCTGCCCAAGGAACGCAGTCGCAAGTGATAGAATGGGGACTTAAGGAATGCTTACTGCACAAGAGTTATTCACGAAATACTCATCCAAGATGCTCAGAATGCTGAAATGGAAAAAAAAAAAATTGGCTGGCAATTGCGATACTCTCTAATCCGATATTTGGGCGCAGAAGCAGTGTGCTGAGGCAGCACTCACGCGTGGGTTCTCTCGACGGTGAGCCTCTGCGGCGGCGGTGCGAAGTGCGTCTCAGGAAGGGACCGCAAACTGCGTCTTAAGCGAACGCACATCACAGTCACGCACACGCCCCCCTCATGTTTTCGCCAAGTGCTGCCCCCTAAGCAGCTACGCTATATGTGTAATATAGGGTTTAGGGGGCGTGTGCGTAGGTTTAGGGGGCGTGTGCTACGCACACGCCCCCTAAACCCTATATCACACATAACTCATATCCTTCACAGCAACTTCAGTAGTACGGCCGAGCGGTCTGAGGCACTGGGTGTAGTGCAATTGCAGTGAACAGGTTTGAATCTCTGGTTGGGCTTTTTTTTTTCTTGTTGAGTTCATTTTTTCTTTTAGGTAATGTTTTCTACACTGAATTCACCATTTTGCGCTGCAACCTTCATTTCTCCACAAGCAAGTTGGCAGACTGCGGGCATACTAAGACACGTACTTGTGAGGTCTCAGCGTTTTCTTGACATAAGCACAGACACCTTGTGAGCACAGTGCTCAACCAGCCGACTATCTGCCTATTGTGCAAACACTTCTCAGGACACAAGGATGAACCAGGCAAGCTCCACAGGATGGGACCGAAGCGACCCGTATTTGAGTCTTCAATGAGGTGGAGGGTGGTCGGCCACTGTGTGCACCTAGGCTATTTAACTTTCCGCTTCTAAGTGGTGCTGGCAGGCTTATCTTACCCATTTTACAACTGACAACTTGGCAGCAGCGCGGTATGGTGATTCCTGAGATATCTGAATTAGAGCACTGCCCGGGCCCGACCCGGCCCGCGGGCTGGGCCGGGCCGTCCTAAGTCGATTATCGGCGGAGCCGGGCCTGGCTCGGGCTCGACGCCGTGGGCCCGGGCCGGGCTCGGGCTTGAATTCATAGGCACGGCCGTTAATAGGCCAATGTGAAGTGTATAAAAGAGCATCAAAATGAATATTCTCGGTTTATTTTTGCGCGCTTCTTGCTGTTACTTGTACGCATTGTTTTAAAAACGTGTTTTGCTAGGTCTGATGGTCACTATACTGCAATTTTAATGACATTTCTTGTACTGCATCAAGATTTTATATTTTGGTGTATAACATCACTTTACTTTTCTGTGTATTATTGTTCAGGCCCACGATTCTACTCTGCTTGTCCAGTGCGGTAATCGTGCTTTGCAATTTGTCTCCCGAGTTGCTTAGCAAGGCGACACTGTCAGCAAATCTGAGGTTATTGAGGTTTTCTTCATTAACCCTTATGCCCACCTGTTCCCAATACAATGTTTTGAATACCTCTTGTAAACATGTTGTGAATAACATTGGAGAGATTGCGTCTCCTTGTAGGTATTTTACTGATCTCCTTAAGGACTACGGTACCTGTGGACCCATTGTAGACATCCTCTAGTATTCTTAGGTAATGCTCGTCTACCTGAGCTGTTGGCGGGTAAGACAGGAAAGGCAGTTACGTTGCAGGGTGCCACAAGACTGTCGTCTTTCCACGACATTTGCAGCGACGCGAGCGGATGCGCGGCGGAGTTTTTTTATACCACTTTTTTTCTCATCCTCACTCTGTGCATATTTGAAACAGTGATTTAACGCTTTCACGGTCATAAGGGGTATCTATTGTTCCAAATGTCGAATGGGGTGTTGGCGGGCTTTACTCTTGTATTTTCCGTGATGATAAAGAACTTCGGAGTTTAAAAAAAGTTTCATCGTCATTTAATTTGCTTTGTTTTTACTATATCATTGCTGTATGTTCAGCTTTAATGTTTGCTGGAGGGATTAATATGAGAAAAAATTACTTTGTGATAGTTTTAGTTGTACGTCCTTTGCAGACATGCTTAAATGCTGGCATCTGAAGTTTCCTTCTTTTTACGCTTTAATATGCAGGTGGACATTGGTGAGGCGTGACTGTGGAGGCAGTGCTCCTGGAGCGCCTTGAGACTTATTGCAAGGGGCAGCCAACGAAGTATGCCCGCCACCTCCTCCGGTCTATCTTTTCGGTCGAGGAGCTGCAGGGAAAGTCCCTCTCCGGGAAAGTGAGCAACGCCAA
The DNA here is from genome assembly GCF_048455015.1 of Haemaphysalis longicornis. Classification (NCBI taxonomy): domain Eukaryota; kingdom Metazoa; phylum Arthropoda; class Arachnida; order Ixodida; family Ixodidae; genus Haemaphysalis; species Haemaphysalis longicornis. The sequence goes on from NW_027526422.1 coordinate 105,902,861, forward strand.
CAAGGGCACGGAAAAGAAGGAGGGTCTTGACCCTGTGCGGCTGAATGCTGTGATCTGTAAGCAGTCTTGAAAATTTCATTTTGCAGTCATGTTGGTGCAGTCCACACAGTGAATGCAATCGTCGTATTTTCACTTATCTCTATGAAAATCGGATAGTCTTTTCCTACAAATTGTGTGCCATTGTCTCCTCTCAAGCCTTGTGAATAATATCTAACTATGATTTCACCCACTTATCTGCTGTCCTCGCTGTTGCATCGCAGGGTATTCGCTGAAGTTACGGGTCTTCACAGCAATTTTTTGCGGTTACACAATTTCCATGTTGCAGTGAAGGAATGTTTTGGTGTTATTCTGCTTGCATTAGAGCTTTGGGGGGGGGGGGGGGGCACCACTGCAAAGCAGCATTTTAAACCGCATTATCAGCAGGCCAAAGCAATGTGGCGATGTAGCCCATGCGCAACCTTCAAAGCGCCCAACAAGTTTACGTAGCCGTTAGTGCATCAAAGAACCCAACACATCTCTCTAGACTTCCTTTCACTGCACATATCCTCTCACCACACCCGCTAAACACTCAAAGCACTGAAGCAAAACCACAGCATAAACAATGCAAGGCTGCGTAGTCCAATGCTCTGGCTCATTCCACTAACGAGGGGAGAGCAGAGTGGTGGCGCCACCCGTCCAGCTGCCCGGTCCCTATAGGGCATGGAGGAAAGAAAAGGTTAGGAGAGGCCCTGACGTGACATTTGTGAAGCCGAGTCCTGCCATGACTTGAGCCCACGGAGCCCAGCACTCTATCCCATCGTCCTTTGCTGTCTCCGGTTTGATTTGACTAACATGGCGTCGCCCTGCCCTCCCGCTTCGAAGCGAAAACAGCTTTGTCACTAATTCCTCGGTGCGATGTCATGTTCTAAGCTGTTGATTTCGCCTTCAATTTGCCCATTCTAACCCTCACCCAAAGTTTCAATCGAACAACGGCCTTCGTTTTTGAGATAGGACGATTTTTCAGCTCTTAAGCCTGGCAAAGTAGCGTTTGTCGGTAGCAACAGGCTCGCGGGATGGCGAACGCAGACGACGGGAGCATTGTTTGGGGTCATACAGCACTGCGGTCTTTGCGCGCTACGTCTCAGCAGCGATAAATTTCACTTCACTTCACAACCAAGAAACACAAAGTGAGCAAAGAACGAACTGTGGCTCTCGCCAACACTGAGCGACGGGGATTTTCCGGGCAGGTCGCCGGCGGCGGCAGCGGCTCGCTCCGCCGATCTTGACGCGACGTAAGTGCCGCTGCGGCCGGGGTACGAGTTAAGGCCGCCTCCGACGGCAGAGTTTTCAAACTGGCCTAATCTAAAAACGTTTGTCGTAGCGACTGCGCTGGTTTGCAAGCGTAGCCAGGCAGCCACAAACCAAGCGCCTTAAAAACTTGTCCGTTCTATTCGCCCAGGTTTGGCCACCGCAGTTGCAAACAAGTAAGCAACATTAACATTGTCTATGGGCTCAAGAAAAATGACGTCACTTCCTCCACACTTTTTGCAATGCATTGGGATGCTAGGGACCTCTCCTGAGTATTCTTTCCTCCATGCTATTGGGAATGCAAACTCAAAAGAAAATATCTGAAGGTTGTGTTGCATGCAGCCTTTAGACTTCGTGAGCAATTATTAGTGGTTTATAGCTTACAGACTAACTGTGAAAGCATGCATAACGTGTGCAGTATTTGCATATTTGTCTCCTCTTTAAGGAGTACTGACACAGAATTTTCGTGTTTTTTTTTTTTTTTTACTGTAGCTAGCCCACTAATCATAGAACGACACACCTTCTATAGTCTAGGAGGCCTCTTGTCCAGGCTGCCTCCAGTGCGCACCGCACCAGGGCGACCTGGTGCTCCGGTGCGGAGCTGGTCAGCTCAGACTCCCACTACTCAGGGGAAGAAGGGGAGGGGTGGGGATGTGGGTGTTGGGGGCAGGAGAAGACGAGGCGGTAGGTGTTGAAAGGGATGCGACAACATGGGCAGTCAAGTGGAAAGAGAGAAGGGGAAATGTGGGATAGAATGATGTGGTTAAAGTAGGTTTCGGTCTGTAGTCAGCGGAGGATGTAGGCCTGTTGGGCGGTGAGGGAAGGGTGGGGGTGCGGGTATCGTCGTCAGGAGTTAGTGTATGGTGGGAGAGGATGCAGTTGTACGTGGGGTCGAGAGGTGTCAGGGCTGCTGTGTCGGGGGGTGGGGGAGTTATTTGGTCGGGGCTAGGCGAGGGAAGTGCGCGGGCTGCGGTGTGGGCCGCCTCAATCCCTGCTAGGCCGGAGTGGCCTCGTTTACTCATGTCAGCTTTGGTTTCGAAAATACGAACACCGAGGTGGCCGCGATGACAGAATGGCACTCGTGCCATTACCGTCCTTGTCACACCACTGCCGGGGTGGGCGTGGTGTCCACTATCTCTGTGCGCTGGGCAGCATGACGTCACTCCCACAACCGTGATGTGATACACAAGGCGGTACAGCGCGTGCCAACGGCAGCCAGCGCGTTGGCCATTTCACCGTAGCCCTCACGCCAGCAGTTTGGGGCAAGAAGCAGGTGGCATCATGCTGATGCCATTTGCGAAAGGCTTTTGGTTCTGACCTTTCATGCGCACACAAGAAGGAAAATTGATTCAAAGTATGATACATTGGACGATTACTGTTGAAACTTGCTGGGAGATATCCCCAGTTACAAAGGAAGCCTTTTACATAGTCATCTCAGCTTTGAAATTTCGTGCAAGTACTCATTTAAGGGATAAGAGCGAAAAGAGGCGAAGCATAGCATTTAGTCTTACTCTGCTTCGTGGTTAATTCCTTGCTGTGCTGTGCTGAGGTTAATTCCTCGTGTTTAATTCCTTGCTGTGATTTGCTGAACATATTTAGATATGTTCAGGAACATAGTTGTTACATGAGCATTACTAACTTTATATTCTGTGATAGTGGCACTCAATCTTCTAATAAATGCTTTTTTTTAGCGAACAAGTGAGTATACACATTATACATGCAGGTTTGTAAGGATGCATAAAAAATCTGCACAGTCTGCTAATTTGATTGTTTGGATGCTATATCTGCCTGAAGACTAAGAGCGAAAAATCGCAAATGTGAATGTTGCAAGTCCCTCTTTCTGTTGGTCCGTCTAAAGTGGAGAACAAGAAAAAAATCAGACTGCGTTACCGTGTGCATCCTCATATAAATTCAACCTCAAGGTTGGCGGCAGCATCGCCAATGTGTTGTGACCACTGTTGTCTGCAGGGTTGGGGCCATGTCAAGGGCGCGCTAGACTCTGGTCGGTTATGGGAGGCACATGTTTCATCAAGATTCCAAGCACATGTGTAGCGTGACTGACGAGCACTGTGAGCTGTTTTCAGTTTACAGAGTGCCAAGCAGCGCAGTTGTATGTGCACTGTGCGGAGTCGTGGCATAGTTTGATAGATGCTCTGACCTCTTGCCTTGTTTGCCACTGAACAGCACAGTGGTGCTGATCGCTGTCCTGACCACTGCAGCATTAATTGATATCCCCAACCTCTTGTCTTGATTTCCTGGAACTCATCATGACTTTAAATTTAGGATTGGAGTAGCTTATTTGAAAAAAATATATTACATTTGATGTGTTCTATCCTGATGCAAGTTTGCTTTTTCTTTCCTTTCCAGCTTACACGTGTGCCAAGTTCGGCGTGCAGCAACGAGTGATCGAGGCCACGCTGTCATCCCTGGTGTCGAGGGAAATCAAAGCGCCTGTGCAGCCTAGCACGTAGTATCCTAAAAAATAAATCTGTCATCAGTCACTGAGTTTTGTGGCTGCTTATATTTCAGCAGCTTTGACTGGCAGGCCTTTCAGCTGGCTGTCACTGTCTGACTAAATTTACCTATGACTATTGCTGTGGTGACACCATGCGACACTGCCAAACATATACCTATTTTTCCTAATAACACTTGCAGAAAAATGTACAATGATGTGTAATTAAGTATCCATTTTGAATGAAAACCTAATATGTGCACGTAGTTCACAGAAATGCATTGCAAAAGTGACAAAAACGCGTCAGGAAGTACGCAGAATTAAACTCCATAAGAATACGTCATGAAGCACATAAGGTATCACAAAAACCATAGAAGTGCATCAAAAAGTACATATAAATCCACTTAAAAACACTGTAAAAATACAGCATACATTCTACAGAAATTCACTCGTCAACCTCTCTACAGAGATTCCATGGCCAAATACTTGTTGAAACACGTCAAGAGTTCGTCAAGAAATTCTTCACAAATTCTACAAAATCTCTATAGAAAAAGTAGACAAAGTTCTACAAGAATACATCATAAATTCTACAGAAATTCACTCATCAAACTCTCTACAGAAACTCCGTGGCCTTAAACACGTCAAAAGTTCGTCAAAAAAATTCTTCGTAAAGTCTACAAAATCTCTATAAAAGGTGTGGACAAAATTCTACAGAAATACATCAAAAACACCATAGGATTTTTTGTAAGGGTAGTGGCACTAGTCTTAGAACTTAATTCATTTAAATTCAACAATGAGTACTTCCGGCAAGTTAGCGGAACCGCCATGGGAACCAAGATGGCACCAAGCTACGCCAATTTGTTTATGGGACAGTTGGAGGCCACATTCCTGTCTGAATCCCACTTGAAACCCCTCCTGTACAAGAGGTACATTGATAATATCTTTTTTTATTTGGACCCACACCGAGGATGAGCTCCTTCATTCTTACAATTCGGCACACCCGAACATTAATTTTACCCACACCTACTCTCAAGAGAGCATACATTTCCTGGATGTGACAGTGAAAATCGAAAACGGGAAACTCTCGACGAAGCTGTATTGGAAGCCAACGGATCGCCAGCAATATCCACATTACCAAAGCGACCACCCACGTCATTGTAAGAATAGCACTCCTTATAGCCAGGCCCACCATTTCTAACGAATCTGCTCAAAAGCGGAAAATTTCACTACCAACGAAAAATATTTAACAACCATGCTGGAGGAGCAACGGCACCCAGCACGAGTACCTGATGACACCATAAAAAAAGCCTAAGCACTCAACCACGTGGGCCTAATTGCGAACCGTCCCCCACAACGTCAACTCCAGAACCAACCTATGCTTAACGTATAGCGCCAATTTTCCTAACGTAAAGAACATCTTGAAACGACACTACAACATTCTCGAACAAAGTGAACGCCTGAAACGGGCGTTTCCGTCCACTCCAGGTGTCGTCTACCGACGATCTCTGAACCTCAAAGACACACTCATGAACGCGAGAACTGTTCATTATCCCCGCATAATGAATGCCGGTCATGCCTGAAACCGCGGTGCCTTGTCTGCAAGACAATTCAGGAGACAAGCACTGCTCGAAGCTCCAACTCGGAGTACTCTTTCAAAATTCGTGGGAACTTCACGTGTGACACTTCCAATGTGATTTATTTGCTTGAACGCAATGTGTGTGCAATGCAATATTATAGGGCAAACAGGGACCTCCTTCAGGCTCCGGTTCAATAATCACAAAGCGCACGCAAAAACGCGGCCGACCTTGCCCCTCTCCAAACACGTGAGCCTCCCAGATCATTCTTTCGATAAACTAAGCGTCACACTCTTAGAAACGAGGTTCAAGTCAAACTGGGAACGAGAACAACGTGAATCCTAACTCATAAACCGATTCAACACAATCAAAAAACGTATAAAAAAGGACCCAGGCACACTTGAAGCCATTAAAACATTGTCATCTACCTAACCGTATCAGTGGCACTGTGTATGTAGCTGGAACCGGACTCTCGAAATCATATGTACGCGTGAGCATTTGTTGAGTGGATTTTTTCCCACTTTTTCTCTCCATTTTTCCTTCCTTTCTACTTTGCTCATGTTTTTCCTTTTCCGTCCTGCGTGTTCACTCCTATCCATTTTCTCGTTTTTAGTAAGTAAGTAAGTTGTGGTTTTTTGGCACAGCAACCTTTCGGTTATAATGCGCCAGACGCAGGGTAGAATAGTTAAGCGACGATTAAACGATGTTATTCAGTGTGTTGTGAGGATTAAAAACATTTTAAAAGGACTCAAAGAGGCACATAACTAAAACCGGTGTAGAAGGCCGGCGTCCTCAAAAAATTGGAAAACGTTACTAAAATCCACCAACGGTTCATCACTAAGTAAAAGCGCAGGGTGTAAAGGGATGCAAAAGGTGTATAATGCTTTGAAATGTCTGATGCGTGCTGCTTCAAGGTGTGGGCAGCTTATTAAAACATGAAGTACAGTAAGAGGTTCTCCACAGTGGTCACACATGGGTTTCTCTTCTTTCTGGACCAGGAAGCCGTGTGTGAGCACAGTGTGACCTATTCGCAGTCGGCATAAAATAACCTCATAAAAACGATTTCTGTGTCTGCAACTTTTCCATTCAGATAGGTATGGCTTCACTAGGTGTAACTTATTTTCAGTCTGTCTGTCCCATTCAGTTTGCCAGTACATTGTAATGGACTTTCGTATGGTGTTCCGAAGGTCCTGGTAAGGAACCTTGGACTTCGTTATTGCACAATGCTTAGTATGGTATGCTGCTCTATCGACAGTTTCATTTTCTGGAATGCCGATGTGGCTTGGTACCCAACAAAAGACGACACTAACCCCTGCCGATGTGAGGCAGCACAGTTGATTTTTTAGCATACCTACAGCCGCATTCTTTGAAGGGACAAGGGAGGTCAAAGCATGTATGGCGCTTAAGGAATCTGTAAAAATTGCCACTTTTTGTAGTCCATTCGCTATTACGTCTTCAATAGCTGAGGTTATACCAAAAACCTCTGCAGTGAAGACACTGCCCTCATCAACTATCCTCTCAGCTACAGTAACTGCCGACGAGTTTACAAAAGCATAACCGGTGTGACCAGCAGTTTTTGAACCATCAGTAAAGTAGTGGCAATAGCTACTGTATTTATCCTTAAGTGCAAGAAATTCTTGGCGCAAAAGCTGGTGTGGAAAAGCTTTCTTGTCGTATTTTAACAGCGACAGGTCACATTTGACAGCACTATAGTCCCAAGGGGCTAAAGCGTCCGAGAAACTCAGAAGAGTTGTCGGGCATATCTTGAAAGAGTACAGAGTCATGTGCTCCTCCAAACGGAGGGCAAGAGGGCGGACCACTCTTGGTTTGTTCTCATAGAGCTTCTTGTACTTATTTTCAAACAATTCTCTGGCACAAGGATGGTCATTTATGCATGCTATTTTGGCTGCATATACTCCACTTAGGTACGCTCGACGGTACTGCAGAGGCCACTCATTGCACTCAACGTAAAGACTATCAACCGGGGAGGTACGATATGCACCTGACGCAAGTCTGAGGCCCAAGTTGTGCACTGGATCGAGTGAGGTGAGAACAGATTGGCGAGCTGACCCATAAACAATACAGCCATAATCAAGACGAGACCGTACAAGTGAGCCGTAAATTCGGAGCAAACATGCACGGTTGGCCCCCCATGACTTGTGCGACAAAATTTTCAATATGTTAAGTGTCCTCATGCAGGTCATTTTGAGTGTCTTTATGTGAGCCCCAAACGTTAATTTGGAGTCATAAATGATGCCCAAGAATTTGTGCTCACTGTGTACTGGAACGAGCATATCCCTGATTTTTATTGTAGGTTTGGCATGAATACCTCGTTTCCGCGTGAAACACACACATGCACACTTCTCAGGAGAAAAGCGAAAACCGTTTTCATCTGCCCATCGTTGCAACCGATTGACCGTAGTCTGGATTTGTCTTTCACAGACTGATTGGTTACATGACGAAAAGGCAATCTGCAGGTCATCGACGTAAAGGGAGTACATAACCGGTCGAGGAATAACCTTTGCCAAGGAATTTATTTTAATGGCGAAGAGTGTCACACTTAGCACACTGCCCTGAGGTACTCCATTTTCCTGGCTGAAAGAACGGGAGACTGCATTGCCAAGTCTCACAGTAAAGGTTCGTTCTTGAAGAAAATCTTGTACACATGAAAACATTCGCCCTCTGATTCCCATTGCTGCCATATCCTGCAGAATTCCATACCGCCAAGTGGTATCATAAGCCTTAGCCATATCAAAAAAGACAGCAAGGTAAAACTGGTTGTTAACGAAAGCATCTCGTATCATTGTTTCAAGCCGAACAAGGTGGTCAGTTGTAGACCGAAACTGCCGAAAACCACATTGAAACCTATCTAAGTAACCTGAACGTTCGAGAACAAAGACCAATCTAAAATTGACTATCCGCTCAAATGTCTTGCACAGACAACTGGTCAACGTTATGGGTCGGTAGCTTGATGGACAGTCGGGTGGCTTGCCATCTTTCAGTAACGGAATTACGACAGCCTTTTTCCATGCTTTGGGCAGCCTACCCGTTTTCCAGATTTCATTAAAGAACTTCAGAAGCACTTCTAAGCAGCTATCATTTAGGTGTTGTAGAAAGGCGTAGTGAATAAGGTCAGGGCCAACAGAAGTAGCCTTGCACTGAGCTAGTGCTCTTTTAAGTTCGTACAATGTAAATTCTTGGTTATAGTCTTCAGTGTTGTTGCTAGTATTTTTAATCCTGAGCTTTTCAGCACTAGCCTTATGTCTCATGAACTCTTGTGTGTAATTTTTATCGCTAGAAACATCTGAAAAGTGGGCACCTAAAACATCCGCTTGCGTTTGCAACAAATCGTTCCCACCGTCGGTAGAAAAAAGTGGTACCGTAAACCGTCTGTAGATGCCTTTGACTTTGCGTACATGGTCCCAGACTTTTTTTGCAGGAGTGGTAGTGTTTATTGTGCTTACAAAGTTTTGCCACGAGTTTCTTTTTGCTTCTTTTCTGATTTTTCTGGCAGCAGCTCGGGCAGCCTTAAAGCTCAGGCAGTTGTCCATGGTAGGGTACCGTCTGAACACACCCCAGGCCTTGTTTTGCTTTTTCCGGGCTTCGCGACAGGCATCATTCCACCACGGCTTTGGCCGCTTAGGGATTCGGCCAGATGATTGTGGGACGGCTACTTTAGCAGCTTTGACAAGTTCCTCGCAAATGTAGGCGTTTGCTTCGTCTATGGACATACTGCTCATGTCAAATCCCTCAAAACTGACCAGATCCTTAAACTTTCCCCAGTCTGCTCTCTCGAGCCTCCATCGGGGTGGACAGTTTTTGAGGGCTGGAAGTGGCTGCACGTCTCGCAACAAGGCGGGAAAGTGGTCACTTCCATGTGGATCGTTCACTACACTCCACTCAAAGTCCATCTCGAGCTCTGGCGACCCAACACAAAGGTGTAGCGCAGAAAAGTTTCCTGTACCCGCAGAAAAATATGTCTTGTCTCCATTATTGAACACAAAGAGGCTGTTATTCATCAACCATTGTTCGATTTGTTTTCCCCGACTGTCGATTTTGTCACCTCCCCATAGGCAGTGATGGGCATTAAAGTCCCCCATAATAACAAATGGTGCAGGCAGTTGCTCAACAAGGTCATTAAGTTCCTGTAATGACACATTATCAGAAGGTGGCAGATAAAGTGAGACAACAGTGATCAGTTTGTTGACATAAACTTGTGCTGCAACAGCCTCCAGTGTAGTGTCAAGTTGTATTGACTTTAGAATTGTGCCCTGTGCCACAACCAAAGCCACACCCCCTGAAGCACGGGTGCTCTCTTCTCTGTCCTTTCTGAGGAGGTGATAACTGCGGAGAATTTTATCATGTTTTTTTGTTAAATTTGTCTCCTGCAGCGCCACCACTTGGGGCTCATATTCGTCTATCAACTTATGTATATCATCAATGTTATGAATTAAACCTCTACAGTTCCAGTGTATGAAGGGAACCGGCATTTTAGTTTTTTGGATGAGGTACAATTACTTTTTTTTTTTTTACTTTTTGTCAGGTGGTTTCCTTGCAGGAGGTTCACTCCTTGCAGGGATCTTGGATGCATTCTTCCCAGTACCTTTAGAAGGCACGGGTAGGAGAGATGTAGCGTGTCTTCCAGTGCCCCTTTGCGGCCCTGAAAGGGACGAGGTGGAGGGAACAACGTCCATGGCCTCCTCAGCCGGAGCAGAGAGGGCCGGTGGTTGCACAGCCTCGGGGGCCGGAGCGCGTGCAGTCGGCTGTGGCTGTGCTGGCTGCTGCACGGGGGGAGACTGGGCAAGGGCCAGGTCAGCAGAGCTAAACTGCGTCCCTACCGATGCCCGAGGCGGCCCGGCTCCCCGGCGCGCCACCTCGGCGAAAGTGCCTTTTTGCACAAACGAGAAGCGTCTTCGCGCTTCTTGAATTGACAGACCTTTTTTTACCTTGATAGCCATTATTTCTTTTTCATTTTGGAATTTCTGGCATTTTCGTGAGTACGCAGGGTGTGGCCCTGCACAATTGACACACTTTACTTCCTGCGCTGCGCAGGAGTTCGCGTGATGATCAGTACTCGCGCACTTGGCGCACGTCTCTTTGCCCCGACAGCTCTGCAGTGTGTGACCAAACCTCTGGCACTTAAAGCACCGGCGTGGGTTTGGGATGTATGGACGGACTCGATGGACTACATAGCCAAGTTTCAGGGATTCAGGAAGCTTGGTGGAGTTGAAAGTCAATACAAGGTGATTAGTGGGGCTGTCAATGTCGTTACGTCGGATCATGATACGCCTGACAGCAGTAACATTTTCCTCTTGCAGGCCCTCTAAGATTTCATCCTCCGTGAGGTCTGCGAGGTCAGGATCTGAAATCACTCCTTGGCACGAGTTTAGGCTTCGGTGAGCCGATACTTTTATAGTTAGGTTTGCTAACCTTTGCATTGCAAACACTGCATCAGCCTGGGCTTTGTTTTCGCATTCAATGAGGATACCTCCAGAGGACATCTTTGTAGCTTTGCATTTACCGCCGAGGACAGCTTCCAGTTCTTTAGCGACTACGAATGGCGAGGCCTTTCGTAGGGGGCACTGGCTGTCGGTCGATTCGATAACAAGAAATCTTGGAAAGCTTTGTTCTTTTAGTTGGAATGGGACCCTTGATACAGGGTAGCTTACTGCGGTGCGAACTCGTTTCCGAGCCCGATCATGAGGAGGTTTTGTCGTAGCCATAAACTAGCAAATAAACATTCAGCAGCCATGCTGGCCACCCACCTCGGAGCCCAACACGGGAACGCAAACTTGCGTTAGCCATACGTGGCCACTATAACCCTGCATAAAGAAACCTAGGGTGGCCATTCACACAGGGTTAACCCTTGCCGCCTGGAAGAGGAGATCGGAAAGCAGAAAAAAATAGAGGACAGGAAAGATGGAGAAAGAAGACAGGAAAGCGAAAGAGTGGAGAGGGGGACAGGAAAGGGCGACTGGCTGATTCCCCCTCGGCCGGGTCAGTCCGGGGGTGCCGTCTACAAGAAGCAAGGGCCAAAGTGGCGTGTTGCCTCCACCAAGGGGCCCTAAGGTCCACAACAACCTCGGTGTCGGCTCAGCCACCAGGATCCCCTTTTCCCTGGACACGGCTAAGCCACGCACAGCCTAAAGCGTGGGTGGGTCCAACCCACATGGGCTCGGGGTCCGCGGTGTCGCCACTACCGTCACCTTGAACGAACAAGGTGCCCCTGCGGGGATTCTCGTTTTTACATTTTTACTTTCTCTTTTATAATAGTCTATGTGTCAGTCTTTAAATAATGAACATTGTTAGTGCCAGAAACACCCCGAACGTGTTTTAAAAACAACACGAATCATGTAAAGGTCTCAACTTGGTCTTAGAATTTAGGGGCTCTGGCAACAACTTTAGCCAAAACCGTTATTGATATTTCCTTCTTTGTTTTTTCAGTTTTTCTCGCATTGCTGTTTCTGTTTGAACACCTGTACCCCCTTCCTTTTACTATTTTCGCTGTCTCACCATGCGAGATGATCCTTGCCTACCCTCTCATAAATCATCCCTCCTGCTTGGACCTTCTGACAGCCTAACCCCCTGTCGCCCGTGCGACTGGAGAGGCTTGTTTGGCCCGCCCCTTGTTTGGCGGCATTTGGGGCTCCCGTGCATCCGCTTCCCAGATTTCTCCAACACGCAGACAGCTTATGTCTTTGGCACCGGCCGCGGCGAAAAGTGGACGAGGGGGGACAGGGGATTGTCTCTGAGGCTGGCAAAAACACGCGCCCCCCGCGTGCGGGGAGCTTCAAAGCGCGCGCTCGCATGCGTACTGCTCCGCTCTGGGAGCCGACGCTGACCGGGATGATTACAGCTCGCCGTGGCTGTCAACCTTGCCTCTCCGGCAAGGCGATTTATGTCTCCCTACTCAGACACCATCACTCTCATTCTGACTTTCTGACAGCTTAGCCCTCTTGTCGCCGGCGCGACTGGGGGTGGCCTGTTTTCTTCCCAGGTTTCTCGGACACGTGGACACATCGCGGCTTTGGCGCCGGCGCGAACAAAGCAGGAAGGGTGGAGGGAAGCGGATGGGGGAACAACTTTTTTGAGGCCGACAAAAACACACGCACCGGGCACAGGGCATCTTCGAAGCGCGCTCACGTATGACACCGTTCGCCGGCGCTGACCGCGGGCGTTTACAACTCGCCACCCCTGCCGACCACGCAATTATGTGTCCCCTATCGCTCCTCAGCTTCTGTCGTGTCTTCTCGGTTCTTTATAACTTTTTAGTTTGCCTGTCCCCACCGCTGCTTTTCTGTCTCAATTTAGTTCTTCCTTACTCTCCTCTTTCCATCACCCTCTCTCACTTATTTATGCTTTTCTAGTTTGTGCTTTTTTATTGCTGGCTTTCTCTCTCATGTTTCAATGCGCTTTTTTCTCTACCTCCTCGCTTCCAATCTTAAAAATATGTCACCACCCCCTGAACCTCAGGTATACCTGAGGTTCAGGGGGTGGTGACATATTAAGTGCGATGCACTTTATAAGCGACCCTGAATCCGCCGTCCGCATTGCTCCTCCTCCTCTCCCCTAGCAACGGCGCGAGGAGCGGAGAGGAGCGTCTGTAGCAACGGCGCAGCGACGTCACACCCCACGTGACCCGCGCGCGCTCCGCCTCCCGCGCCGTGGCTGCGCGCGCCCGCGCCGGCTCCCGCACCGCTCCTCTCGCCGTGACGTCACACTCCCACGTGACCGCGCGCTGGCGCCTTTGCGTCTGCTCCCCCTCTCCTCGCGCCGTGACGTCACATGCTCTGCAGCTGGCGCGCCTCTCCCCCCGTTAGGTTTGCACTCACCCTCGGCGCGCGCCTCTCCCCTCGCCTGACAGCTCCCCCTCGCTGGTACTGCGCCTCTCAAGGCGATGGCAGAATTACTACGCCGTGTACTCTCGGCGCAAGAAATGCATTCGCACTTCCTCACGATTCCCTTCGGGGAGGTGGGGGCAATTTTTTTTTTAAATATTTAATGACATTTAATTTAATGACATTTAATGCGCACTCGCTTCTTCATCTTGTGGATTGTGTTCAGGAGTGGGGTCCGTTATGGAACTATTCAGCTTATCCTTACGAAGATATGAATGGTCAACTTGGCCGTTTTGTAAATGGAACCAGGCACGCACACTTGCAGATTATACAAAAGTTTTCAATTCTATCAGTTATGCCTGTGCTATCTTCTTGTAGTACAGTTTCGTCTTTTGTGAAAGAGCTTTTGACCACCATGTTGAGAGGACACAAGCTGAGGGTGCACGCCACAACTTTGTCGTGTTACACCTTTCTTGGAAAAGGAAATAAGTCTGAACAAGGTGTAGAGTATTCAAAAGTAATTGCTAATGGTTACACACTCTGTGTTCAGACGTTGGACAAGTCACAGAGAGCTAACTCGTATGTCCAGGTAACCTCTAGCCCTCGTGCGTTTGGTCAGATCATTTCAATTGTACATGTGGCATGCGAACGGCACACTGTACCTTGTAACTGCATACCAGAAGTCTTTTTGGTCTTGAAGAAACTGAATATCAAGCAGCGGGTACTTGCGAATTCAGATTCTGGTGTGAATGACATATTTTTTGTTGAACCGTCTACTCGCATTCTGAAAGCTAATGCAAATGAAATTCGGAAATGTGTTGCCTTGAAAGTGGAGAATAAGCTTTTTGTGGGCCCACTGCAGCGAACCTATGCTGTAGAAGTAGTGTGAGACAACTGGGAATGAATTGTTTCTTGTATGCTTTTTTGTATGCTTTTTTGTTATGGTGGGCCCTTCCCGCAAAAGTCCTGCATGGGAGTGGCAGCATGTACAAATATATATTGTGATGCTTCTGTATACTTCACTTATAGAAGTAACTTTCTTGTGGAACTTTTCTGTTTGTATTACTTCAAAAGTTGTTTGTGCATTTTTCGAAGGGCCTATACCTGTATACAATTCATTCCTGTGCTGTTGTCGCTAAAAAGTGTAATGTACATAAAATAACAGGGATATTTTGCCATTTAGCATGCTTATCGTTTCGTGAAACACAAATTGTTGTATCTTGTATTATTGTTATTGTGAAATAAAATAAAAATAAAATTGTGCTGGTTAGCTATAAATTCATGGTGTTGATTTCTAATCAAATTCTGAGGAAAATGTAAACTGAACGTCAGATCATCACAAACGTTAAACAATTATTAATGTTGACTTACCTATATGCAAATTTGAAAGGAAGTCAATTTAATTATATAATTTGACTCATGAACTTATAATATAGATACAATCAACATTTTCCCCCGTGCCCTTCGTTGTATTATTTCCGTGGTTTTAAGGAAATATGGGTGCAGAAAAATATGTTTAAGGTCGTAAGGTTAAAAAAAAAAGAAACTTGGGCATTTATTGTTTTTCTGTCTCATAGTTTACATCTAATTTAAGCGTATTTTGACTTCGTTTTGAACCAAGTATACACACACAGGCAACGTGCCAGATGTGATTTCGTTTTGACTGGAGTAAACACACAGGCTATATCATCAGTCATATTGCCGTGTGTGTACGCGGGTCAAAACAAAGTCAAAAGCTTTTAAGACGTAAAATATGGCACTCAAAATATTTTGGGCTATAGCCCAAAAATATTTTGGGAGTGGTAAAAATATAAAAAATATGGTAAAAATATGACAATTAAAAATATAAATTGGGAGTGGTAAAAAGCGCATAGCGTATTTTGACTTCGTTTTGACCCAAATACACACACAGGCAATGTGTCAGAAAATGTGATTTCGTTTTGACTGGAGTAAACACAGAGGCTATATGATCAGTCATATTGCCGATGTGTGTACGCGGGTCAAAACAAAGTCAAAAGCTTTTAAGTGTAAAATATGGCCCTCAAAATATTTTTGGGGTAAATTAGGAGTGGTAAAAAAGCGCAGAATTTTTTGTTTGTTTGACTATATATTTTGTACATGATTTTGACTCTATTTTTACCCTAGTACACACAGAGGTAAAACATGATGTTTGTTTGTCCGGCAGTATATTAAAAGTACACAGCATGTCAATGTCCTAGAGGTAACACAAAGGAAAAGTCAAAAGAAAGGTAACATAGTAAACACGGAGGCAATACAAAGTAAACAGAAAGGAAAAAATTATTTTTATACGGGGTGCTTGAACTGTATATAAACCACTTCCATTCTGTAAGATATTACTCTTGATAAAGGACGGTCCCCGTCCGAAACGTCGAATAGGCTCCGGACAGCGAAGTTTGCCGCGCGAGCGCAGCGCCAGCCGCGACAGACGCGCAACTCTGGGGCGGTCCCGCCGCGCCGACCGCCTTCAGCGTCAGTGAACGCAACTTTGAAAAAAAAAAAACGCTTGTTATAACGTTATTTGCGCGTATATGTACTACATGGTGCAATAAAGTCGTGCAAAATGTTATATAGTCGCGGGAAACCTCCCAATAAAACGGGGCACTGATAAAATGCTGTCGCCTCGCTGCCGAGCCGCAGGCTAGCACAACTGGGAAGCATGTGTTCAAGGCTTTGAATTCTCCCGCGGATAAGTTCTTCTCTGTTTTTTTTTTTCCGCAGATACCGAGCATGGTTACCGAATCTTGAAAGGACCCCATTAAGCGAGCGGATTACATGCTGCCGTGGAGTACGATCAGCTTGTTAGTAGACTGGTTAGCAGGCGGTCAATACACATAAGTGCGCTCTAAATTTGGTAACAAAGAGGGCCCCCAAGCACAGTTATAGCATTGTAGTTTTATCACCCAGCGGTTCTACTCTGCTTCATCTAATATTCCACGTACTTATACCGCCAAATTAAATACATATAACCACATATGGGGTGCGGACACTTATAGGCGTTAATGTTCCCAAATGTATCGCGAGCTTTTGGATAGCATAAAATCACCGCCTCTTCGTGCAAAAGAAACGATGAAATTGTTGTCTAAGCCACTGAAAATCAAAGAAAAATAGAGCTAAGGCGTGCCGAAATAAAAGTTGGAACAGTATGTACACTGGAAAAAAAAAATTTACGTTCGGGGAGGAGGAGGAAGAGGACAAGCTTTATTTATCCCATCTGTTGTTATTGCGGTCACTCTGGACCAGTGAGGAGTGTACTCAGGGAACTAAATTTTTCTCCCCTGACTTTTGTTGTAAAGGTGTTGACAGAAAAAATGCGCTACTATTCCTTCCTAACGGAGGTCTCCTGCCGAACCCGTTGGCGTGGAGAGAAAAAAAATACCCGAATATGAATATTCCGTAATTTATTCCGATACGCCTATTAGATGTTCTGCTTACACCTCCCCCTTCCCATCCCTGCCCAAAGGAATTTCTTGTGATAGCCTTCTCGTGAAGTTTCTTTTTTGTGGGTGTGTTTACATGTATGAAACTAGCGTACTGGGCTACAACTGGAAGCCCAAAAGTTTCTCGGCTAAGCGGGCACTTATTAACGTCCGCAATTTCACTATACCCCAACAAACGTGAATTTCATACTGTTACATGTATGGAGCATCACATTCAGATCAAAGACCACGTAACTGCCATAGTTCTGCAGTCGCATGCAAGTGCACTCACATGGATGGAATACCCCGCGCGGAAACATCGCGCAGCGTCTGATATATTTGCAGACAAAGCCTCCTCTTTTGTGAATTAAACAATACAAATTACGTTTACTTTCGAAGCGAAACATGCTGATCTTGAGAAAGGTTTGCCCCACAGGCAGGCTGTACAAGCGTTTCTCTTCTGGGCATCACTCCTATGCGGCCTTTATATGCCTTCCTATACGCGAGTTCAACCGAATAAATCCTTCTCCATTCACATGCAGTATGTGGCAGGATTACTTTACAATCTCTTACTTCGTTTTAAGCCCAAAAGGGGCGACTAATATGCTAAATCTGCGCTGCAAAAAGAAGAGCGCCCCCGAGCTAGCAGCGTACCGGCTTGCGGGGACCGACCCAGCGTTCCGCATATCTGCTGAAGGGGGCTGGGTGTCGCGGGCTCCGTGTCGCCCTCTGGGCGCTGTCCGGAGCCTATAGAGGAGCCGCTGCTTGATAGCATAATTGGTCAGTGCACCGCACGCGTTATGCGGAGATGTGGGTTCGACTCCCGCTCCAGGTAAAAACGGTGGATTTTTTCTCGACTTATATTTTCGCTTATTTATCACTGTATCAAAGAAACATGACAAACACACGTTATTCGGCACTATTAAATTTTTCGGAACCACCCGAATAGTACTGGCAATGACGACTGCAACCTTGATATGTGTCTTTACCGAGTGCCTTGTCCCGTATCTTTCTGTTTTGCTACATATATATATATACACTTACTGGTGACCGATTTTATGGCAACTTCCACGTAGGTTATACCTACCTACTACAAGTACATATTCTTATAATTGGTTGCGTTGCTGGCGTGTGCACACCTAGGACTTCTGTGAACTTGTGAACTGCCCTGACATTCCCCACACCGCCGGCCACTGGTGTTTTCAGAAATGGATGTGTCACTGGTGGCCTCCGCTCTGTATGTGTTGTTCTTGTGAGCCTTTTGTGTGCTGAGATGTTCGCTGCACCATTCGTATATTCCTGTAATTCGTACATGAAGTGTTTGTTTTTCACCAGCTTCCCCCCTGTCTTTTTTCAATGGAAGTAAATTGGTTATTGCTTTGCTTTTTAGAAAAGAGTTTGTCGCCGCGGTACCGCATCTCCTGTTGCTATGAAAAGTTCTTTCTTTTTTTGCTGCGGAGGGATTGAGGAGCACAACATCACGAAAGCTTGTACACACATGTATAGTGCCCTCCCTTTCCCTGTTCCCTCGCCCAAACCCGTAGCACACCTGCACCTGTATCAGCGTGCATGCTTCTAGGTGGTATGTTATTCAGATGAAGACTGGTCCTCCAGTCGAAACGTCAGTAAACCAGTTTTTGTTTTTAATCGTGAGTCAATCATTTTCTCAAACATACATATCCTCTTCAGACCTCGCGTGCATTAAAATGCACATTTGCTTCAACCTCGGTTTTAAATTTCGCGCCCCTGCTGCAGCAAAGACCGCGCGCGCGACCACATCCTCTATCATGTGCTGCCATCTGCCCACGAATTCTGGAAGCGCACCGCAACTGGAGCGCCGTTCTGAGCTTAGAAACATGGCGTCTTTCTCGACATCAACGTTCTACTCGAGGCGTCCAAGTAAGTTGCAACTTACGCTATACTTGTCGGGTAATACTTTTTAATTATTGTTTTAATCTACTCGCAAAGTGTTTAGGAGTAATTGCCACACGAACTGTAACTTTAAATGCCTACATTTTTGTTCGCGCAAGCTGTTTTCTTGCAGTGTGCATTATAATGCACTCTCGGTCTCAATTTATGTTTTTGCATGCCTATCCGCTTTACACTCTCATGTGTTCCTTTCTCTTGGGTGTGAAATTTAGCGTTTATTTCTCCTAGGACTCACTGATAAAGAAGCTGATCGTGTCCTGGAAGCGATAGCCAGCAATGAAACCTCTGACTTGGAATTGTCGGACGATGAGGTCGACGACCCCTCTTTCGTTGTCGCCGATACCGCACCTCTTCCACATTGCTCTGACGGTAGGCTATGCTACACTTTTTTTTTAACGTAATAGGAATTGTTTTTAGTAACTGATGTACAGCTATCTGTGCAGATTGCTCCAGCGAGGACGAAGATGAGCACGACCCAAGCACGGCGCGCGGTCGAACAGCGCAATGGAGAACAGGCGTCTCATTTGACTCGGCAGTCACCGATGTGCGGTGTCCACCGGACACTTTCCCTGACTTGAGGCAGCCCTGGCGTCCAAGTGACTATTTTGAGCAATACCTGTCAGACGCCGCTTTTGATACAATGCAGGAAAAGACAGCGATCGCGTACCACCAGAAGACCGGCAAAATCCTAAACTCATCGTGTTCTGAAATGCAGAATTTTCTTGGGGCAACGTTTATGATGAGCTGTCTTCGGTACCCACAGATGCGTCTTTACTGGGCACGGGGCACAAGGGTACCAGCCATTGCCGACGTGCTCACTCGGGACCGGTTTTTCACGTTGCGCGGCAACTTCAAAGTGGTCAATGACCTTGATTTCTCAGAAGTCGAAAAGAGCGATCGTCTGTGGAAGGTTAGACCAATCTTAAACGATGTGCAGGCAGCATGCCGTAAGCTACCAAGGCCTCCTTCTGTGTGCATTGACGAGCAAATAATCCCATTCACCGGAGTCACTACGCTCAAGCAGTATGCTCCCGGAAAGCCGCACCCCACAGGGCTCAAGAATTTTGTGCTTGCAAGCCCAAATGGACTCGTCCTGGATTTTGACATCTACCAGGGAAAATCCTTCCTGAAGGTTGACAATGGCCCAGACCTCGGATTGGGGCCAAATATCGTGCAGCTGTTTGCAAAAAAGCTGCCCATGGGGACATCGCTCTTTTTTGACCGCTATTTCACAACACTTCCTCTTATTGAAGAACTTGGAAAACTAAGTCTCCGAGGAACAGGCACTATTATGAAAAACCGTGTGCCAAAGACAGTGACGCTAGAGGACGACAAAGCGCTAGCCAAGCAAGGTAGAGGGACGAGCTTCCAAACGGTTAATGTTTCCTCGGGCACATGCTTGGTTAAGTGGATGGACAATAAGGCGATCACTTTCGCTTCAAACCACATCGGTAAGGAACCAATTGGGCAGTGCCGGAGATGGTCGAAAAAGGAGAAGGTGTACAAGGACATTCCTCACCCCACAGTTGTTGAGGAGTACAACCGCAACATGGGTGGGGTGGACATGTCTGACCGGATGCTAAGCCTCTACACCACAACGCAGCGTACGAAAAAGTGGACAGTCAGGACCATGATCTTTATTGCTGACCTTGCTGCAGTAAACTCTTGGCTGCAATACAAAGAAGACTCGGCCCTGCTTGGAGTGCCAAAAAAGGACATCCTTGGACTGCTCGAGTTCAAGATGTCGCTTGCTCATTACCTGTTGTCGAAAGACAGGTCTGGTGCAGAGTCTGATGATGAGCCGCCACGCAAGCTGCTAAAAGCTAAGGTTGTACCCTTGCCTCCTGTGCCGAAAAGGACAGCTAAGGCCAACCACATGCCAGAGCTTGTTAACCAGGGATTCTCCTCGAGGTGCCGCAACCCAGGTTGTTCAGAGCGAACGAAGTTCCACTGCACAACGTGCAACATTTTCCTGTGCGTAACAGCAATGCGAAACTGCTACAAGCAGTTCCACTCGAAATAAGAGGTCTGTTTGTAAGGAGCAGCAGTTAAATTCTTTTGTACATGAGTGTTGTACAAATAGTATGTTTTAAGACCCAGTGTGCATTGTAATGCACACCCTGATGCGCAACATCCGCTTTATCTAGAAGTGCAATTTTTTTATTGTGCAATAAACTATCTGCAGACATTCCAAAAATGTGCTTTTCTCGCCCCTGTGTGGCCACACATTCCACCAGGTCTGAGGAGGATATATATACACATATATATATATATTTACCGCGCTAATTTCGTCTTATCTTTTACTAAAATAGTAGCCCGCCAAACGTGAATCAAATTTTAAAAAAGCACTTCAAGATTCTCCAGCAGAGCGAGCGACTTTCCAGAATTTTCAGTGATCCTCCGCGTGTAGTATACCGCCACGCAAAAAGCATAGGGGACTATCTTGCCCACGCTAAAGAGCGGCACACCCAGCAATCACGCTGCCGGCCGTGTGGTAAAAACAGATGCTTGGTATGTAAACACATGCAGACCGCGAGGGTGGCAATCAGCAAACATATGGACTTCCGATATTCTGTATGTGGTTCATTTGATTGCGACTCGTCCAATTTGGTTTACCTACTGGAGTGTGGTGGCTGTAATATGCAGTACATAGGACAGACTGATGGACCTTTCCGAATGCGGTTTAACAATCACCGCTATCACACCACAGCACTCCCAAACCTTCCCTTGTCCAGACACCTAGCGATGCAAAATCACTCTTTCGATGACATTAAAGTCACACTTCTACAGAGCAGTTTTTTTTAGCTGCAGGGAGCGAGAACAACGCAAGTCTTACTTAATCTATAAATACCCTGAAGGAGGGTCTTAATGAGAGTCCTGGAACAATGACTAATTTGTACGTTGCATGACCATTGAGGCATTGTGACCCCGGGACATACGAGACCTTGTAGTTTTGTACTTTTGCTATGCCTACATTAAGCCCTTCTTGTGCATCGGCCTTTCCCATGCATGGTATTGCACGGACTGAGGTGCACAGGCAGCTTGTTGCTCCCGGTGTAAGATTGTGCATTGAAGCGCCAACAACCTACCGCTATATTCCGCGGTCACCATAATTGTCTCGTCCCCTTTCAACCCCCCACGAACACTTCCCTTCCCGCCCCCCTATTTTTGATTCCTTTCTCTCATTTTCTTGTTTCAGTGTTTAGCAAGCAGAACACGCCTCATTAATGGCCAGTTGTACCCATTGCCTGTTTATGTCGCCATATGTCATACCCATTTTATCCTTGGGAAATGTGAAATTGAACGTGGAAGCTCCCAATTTTGACTGAGCCTGTAAGAAGTATTTTATTTTGGTGTCTGTTGTGGCTTCTGCCTCGGGTGTCTTTTATTCACATTGTGATCCCCAGTGCTAGTGCGCACGGGGGGCGCGCGTCCTTCCTGTCTTTTCGCTAATGTTTTGCTTTGCTTTTCTTTTCCCTTTTTTTTCTATTTTTTAGTTGCCCCGGAGGCACGGCACACACCGACGATCGCTTCTCTCTCCTTCTTTTATTTTTTTACAATTTGCCGCGCTCCCCCATATTTGCGCGGAATAAGCCCAGGGGTCCACATGTGCAGGCGACAAGGCCGAGTGCTAACAGTTAACAGGCCGTGCATTGAGCTTGCGGGACATGACGCAATGCCGTGTACAGAGGGAGGCGAAGACGGGGAAGGGGACGCCTCAAATGGCCTCCCCATTAGCTTTTGTAGGACCCCTCAAAGTCGCGGAAGCTGCTGGGCTCCAAATACAGTAAAGGGCCCGCTTGCATTCTTGACCTTGCCGCTGAAGACGGTCGGTAGTCAATCCTTGTTACCGGCGGTGCGCATGTACACTCACTGCTCGTGGCGGCATGTGCTCTGCAGTTTTCCCCTCTTGAAGACATCGGATGTTTTTCGGGCTTTCGCCACCCATGAACTTGTCGCATTTCCTATCATCCCCACCACTCGTGTTTATGCAGTACGTTCTGTATAATTGTGTTCCTCCTCGCCCCCTCTTTTTTGTTTGTTTGTTTTGAGGGGGGGTCTTTTTCGCTTGCCTTTGGCAGAATAAGCTCTGTATGGTGCATGTGGTCGTTTGTGTGTTTGTTTCTTATGTGGCTTGTGTTTCGGGGCGCAGCCCCCCCCCTGAGTCCGTATGATTTTTTCCCAAAGCTTTCATTCCTGAAGAAGACCTGTCTCAGGTTGAAACGTTGGAATAAAGTCTCCGAAGAGCGTACTTTTACTTTGTGTGTGTGTGTGTGTGTGTGTGTGTGTGTGTGTGTGTGTGTGTGTGTGTGTATATATATATATATATATATATATATATATATATATACACACACACAATTCTTTCTCTAATGTTCCCTACCATCTTGCAAGTTTCATTGCTCCCTGGATATATGTTATTCTCGTGTCTCTGCCTTTACCTTATGTTCTCCCACTCTTTGCGAGTTTTTTCTTTCCAGACTATCATCTACCCTGAGCGCTGCCAGGACCACGAAGAAAGAAGTCTTCAGGAAATTTTCAGATTGCACCCACTACTGCTGTAATTGGGAACACCCAAACTATGTTTTTCAGCATTTTGACCCCTCTGCACTGGAAACCCTGCTTTCATTTCCCACACCGGCACATGCATTTCTGACACACGCTTGCTCGTTGACTCAATACCTGGTACTTCTACCACAGTTTTTCTGCATGTCGCAATGAACAACCGGAGCTCTTCTGCAGAAGGTGTCTTCTGTGACTATCGCTCGCTCGCTGACCTCATTCTTAAATCTCGGCTTAACATCTCCACTATCTAGGCCAGCTTGATTCTTCCGTGCTCCACTAAACGACCCTGTGACTACCGAATCTCTCGCTTTGCCATTGGCTGCAACGAGAAAGCACGACGCTTTAACTCTCTTCTCGAATTCTTCCGCCACTCCCGCTATGTCTGCCACATTGACTACGGCTTTCAATACCTTCCCGCCTGCCGAATTCGCGCTGGTGATCCCAGATGAAAATGGATTGCATATTCCAGTTGGAAATGATTTCCAGCCACATCTCCAGTCTCATTTTCCAACGCCAGTTATCAATTTCGAATTGGTAACGTAAGCTTCCCAGCGGGAAATATTGAATTCCAGCAAGAACACAATTTTTTCTCACTGGAAATCTGTGAACGGGCCGGAAAGATTTCCAGCTGGAGGCAGAATTTCTAATTCTGGCAGGAAAAGGTATTTCCCACCATTTCCAGCCCCAGCCAGAGGTCTTCCTGGAAACAAATTTTGTAGCACTTTGAGCTTTCAAAATGCATAACAAGATAAAAAGTGTGCTGATCGTTTTACAACGTAGTAGCAATAAGCAACGCCAAACTGAGAAGCAGCAACTTTACCAAAATTGAGTTAAATATGCACGGAGTACATTTTCAAAACTGTTAGCAACAACGCGCGAAAGCGTGGCTTTCGATACGTGCAGCGCGGGCTGCTGATAGCCACCGGTGTGACAAGCGAGATGAGGGGACGGCACTGCGGCAGCGCATGCGAAAGCTATTGCCGATGCTTCCGTGTTTTGGGGGGAGATGTTCTACACCGAACATCCCTCACTACGACCGCCGCCAACGCCTATAGATTATCCGACGCTGATAACCAGCGCAGTCTCGTTTTCGCCTTTGGTATGGTTCCGATATAAAAAAAAGTTGAAGGCGGTCCGGGCATGGTCATTCTAACGTAGGATGTGCAGGAAAAGAGGAAGAGTAAGTTGATGCAACTGGGGACCGATTTTATTAAAATATTATTTCGAGTAGATATGTTCATGCCATAGTCGTGCCAAGATGTAGTCCACTATAGCCGGTATTCAATAGCGTGGAATGCATGCAACCGTGCGAGTGCGCCGCCATATCTGTGGCCAAGCGTCTGCAATTGCCAAGGCGACGTCGTGCGCCCGGCCCCCAGATCAGGCACCCCTCTTCTCCTCCATGCCTTCATGGCGGCCAGGCAGGACGCGGGCCGCGAGTGACCTTGGGTTCCCATGCAAGGCGTGTGCGAGTGATTCGATAGTCGGTTGTGCTGCAATACGCCTCAAGCGCGGCCTGTAGGGGCGCCACTGAAATCCCCCTAGCGGCCCTTTTCGAAAGCAGCCGCGGGAGTTTGCGTCCCACTCCCCATTGTCGCCGCTGCTTTTGCGGCATGTTCACGACCGAGATTTACCGTTTGCGGGCGTTTTAAATCCATGTTTATGTGGAGCAGACACTCTGTTCGCAAATGGGGTGTGTTTACGAGAGTATAAGCATTCGATAATGTATCTCATGATGCCATTAGGGTTGTACTTCTGACGCGATCTTGGTGTGGTATATTCGGTCTGTATAAGCGCCAGGTGTGTGTCACAGGCCAGCGTCGCGGAACCGGCGTATGATGGAGCCGATTGTAGTTACACTGCCCTGAATATACTAGCAGTGTCTCCGAAACCACCGGTTCCTCAGATGTTCATCCTACGGCTATACACTACGATGTAAGTCAGTTTTGTGCGCTTACATAATCAGCGGAGCACTCATACCTGACAGCACGCCAGTTACGCGTTTGCCAAGATTATACCTCAGATATTGATCACCACGATTTGCAAGCCAGTCTGTGTTAATTTCGGGAATATTCAACAAAAGTGCGATGGGCAATGCATAATTATACTCGGGGATCAGCACACGACAGAGTTGTCTTGTCGTGATGTGAGCGCCCGCACACATTCATCTGCTACATATATCCTCTGCGAGCAGCGCGGAGACGGGCTTAGAATATAATCCGCGTCCGCGACTAAATGCTTCCTCGAAATATCGTCATATGGCACAGGGAGCCTGCAGAATAAAGTAGAAACTGAAATCAGAGGGCCTTATCACATGCCACACTTCCAACGACACCTTTCATCGCTTGTTGAACTGCCTACCCAGTATACTTCCAAAAATGCGTCGGCCGTACGATCAGCTGTTCGTTGAAGTCGAAAAACAAAAGGAAAGTGAACGCGAGATTTGTGTGTGTGATTACTAAAACGTGCATTGCTTGATTACGCTCCGCATTTGTACACAGCGCCCCCCCCCCCCCCCCCCCTCGATGTCTCGCGAAATAGCAGTGCATTTCCCGTATAGTTGGTCTGGTGAACCCTACCTGGCTTAAATGTCGACGAATGTCTTTAGCATGTCAGAAGCTGCACTGTTTTTAAATGCAGAGCATTTCTTAGCCTCGCCTCTTCCTGCGTCGGACGGCGTCCACAGCTCCGCGTCCGCAGCAGGTGCGCCTCTCCTCCTTCCCTCCTCTCTCTCAACAGCAGCTGGCGCGCGCATGCGTCGTAGTCAGCCCGTTCGCTCCCTCGCGGTCTCGGCGTAACAGGTGCGTGATAGCAGCGCGGTGGGGCGTGGAGGGGCGCGCGCTGCTTGCGCATGCGCGCTTTCTCTCTCCCCCCCCCCCCCCCCCCCCCCATACTGCTCTCCCTCTACTGAGCGCGCTGCAAATATAAAGCGGCTAGCGGTCGCTCGTGCTTCAGTCACTGCGTTGCTCCTTCCTTCCTTGGTTGACGCTCGCTCCACCCTAACGCGACTTTACTCTCCTCTCTCTACCCCAAACCAACACCAACGCAACTACGACCCAACTACCCACCCTAACGCGACTTTACGCGGCGTTAACGAACCCCAGTGCTCTGCATTTACTCGTGTTCCCCTCGCGGGAAGGCGCGAGAATTTTTTTTTCATTTCTGTTAGAGCACTTGCCGTTTCTTCCGCACTTGCACAGCATTTATTTTTCCGTGGTTTCATTAAATTGCCTTGGTTCTTGCTAAGGCGTGCGTGGGCACATATTTAACGACGCACAGGCTTAGAATATACTTAACATTTTCGCATGGTTTATATTCTTATAAAAGGCACAAGGTATTGTCCGCGATTGGGTAATCACATCCCCGAAACATATTTTTCTGTTGCGTATATATTCGAAACGAAGCCGCATTCGTTGTCCAGGCTGCAAAATGAAGCCAATCTCTCACTATGCCAGTATCAGGTCTAAACGAGGCGACAGTAGATTTCACTTGTGCCTGACGAATTCGGAGGTGACAGTGGTTATATGCTGCTTCTGCCGCCGACGCCCGGAAGAGCGGCGACGAAGCGCGCAGAACCGCGTCCCCGGGTAGCTCTTGCAGGCGATCGCGTACTCTACGAAGACGCATCTGCTTTTTAAGTGACCTAAACGTACTCTTTGCTATAGACGGCACCATAACATGTTTTCTTAGGGCGCGGAAAGGCGAACAGAAGCGAAACAGAACCAAAACACTGCACGAGCCCCTATCAGCCACGCAGCGCAAATCCCGTCAACGCCGCGGAGAAGCGGCGGCAGGCGGCGCAGCGATCGCGAAGCTCGAGGCGTATAGCGTTGGTTACGCGAAAAGTCACGATTCCTCTCATGAGTGTGGCAGCCTTATCTGCAATTCAATCCCGGCCTCCGTGCACACCTACGAGCGAGTGGGAGTCGGTCGTGGCACAAAGGTTGCAACGTGAGCGCAGTGGTCCGTTTGACAGCAGGAACTGCATCATTACCAAACTGTTGCCCTCTGAACGCAAAGTAATACCTCGACGCCAAGTGCTGTTGAGTGCAGCACAGTACGATCTACCTATCGCCAGACGCGTATGAAGTAGCCGCTGCAGATCGGCTGATTGCCAGCCGCCGCGCTCTAACGCCAGACGTGAGCTATTTTGCTGGGTGTGAAACATTTAGCGCACGAGAAAGCCGGCGCTAAATCGGTGTACGCATGAACCATTTCTCCAAAGAAATTATTCGGTTTTTGTACTCAACCACGTGTTAGAGGGCACCTACCAGACATAAAGTTGTGGATGCGGTGCGCGTGCACTTGCACCGACATCCGCGGCGGCAGCCAAATGCAGCGTCGGACTTATGCTGCTTATATGCACCGTTCGCAGCCGCGGTTTCATCCTCCATGGATTCGAAGTGCTCGAGGGTAAGCAGAGCGTGCCACCACTTAATGTGAGTGCGAATAATATTATACCTGTTGACGCCACTACCGATAATCGGGCTGAAACACAGCAGACGATGTGTGCTGGTGTTTGTTTTTCTTCGAGATGCGGGCGCAAAGCGCATGCGCGGGCACGGTGGCCACCGACATGGCGGTTTTCAGTGTTGCCAGGCGGAGAAATCGCCCGCTAAACTTTTCATTGAATACCGCCTATACGTTCTTTATACTACGCCAGCCTTGAATGACGTCACCGGCATCGGCTCAGCAATGACCGGCTAGTATCACTAAATGTTTGCGTATTATCACCTCGTTAAAGAGAGCAAGTTGCACGAGCGAATAATACTACAAGAATTTGCCATCCAATCAGAGTTCACCTTGTGTCGTTATAAGCCGCGAGCTGTGTAAGGTAACTGGTCTTTTGCCGGCAAAATGCCACCACGGATTCCGCTCGACACCAGGATGCAAGTTGTTCATCTGTCCCAAGGAGGCGCATCGCAGTGATCCAGCGCTCTGAAACTTGGACTAAACCTTCATTCTGTTAACAGGATATTTCAAGCCTTTCGGGTGAAGGCAGGATCGGGGATGCTGCACGTGCTCCTAGGCCACGAAACACGACCCCAGAGGAAGAGCTATTAATTGTTGCTGCCGCCCGCGACAACCCCTTTCTCAACGCCAGGTAGCTTCGCAACAAGCTTTCCTTGGATGTGAGTACGCAGACAATTTGGGACCGTCTGCATGAGGTCGGTTCGCGGAGTCATGTTGCCCAAAGAAACCCCTTTTAACTACCCAAAACAAAGAAAACCGGCTGCAGTTCTGTCAAGATCATGCCCCTTGGACTGAGCGAGAGTGGGAAGCAGTGGTCTTCTCAGATGAGTCCCCATTCACGACAAGCTGGCATCAAATGCAGTGGCCAGTCCATTACAGGTTAGTAACATGCATGCTTATATCACATCCCGTCGGGGATTTTAATCAAATGTAGGTGGTTAATCATCTTTTTGGATTTTGCTCTTATACTGCCGACATTATTGTTACCCTCTGGTGAAGAGCCCTTGCAGTACCTTTCAACACATTATTAAAAAGCGCCTTCCCGCAAATGACAAGAACTGCCATATTAGGTAAAAAAAAACTATATATTTAGCGTGTTTTCATGATGCCATTTAGGGAGGGAGGATTTATCGTATCACCCAAGGATAATTAATCTTTCAATAAATGTGTTGTCTAATTGCCCTTCTAGTTCGGCACATGATTTTTGGAACATTTAAACATGATGCTTACCTAGGATGATAGTTCTTCATAGACAAAGCGTAATTTAAATGCATATTTCTAAAAAAACTGTAGTACTGTGAGGTTTATGGAACCCCATTTTCGCTATGCAACTGCACAGATCAATGGAGCCACAACCTTGTAAAAGGGTCACACTAAACACATTTTGTTTCATTCTTTTCTGCAGGATGGAGGAGCCTTACGTTCACCACGTGCGGCACAGCGGGCGACAGTCCGTCAACGTCTGGGGCTGCGTGGCGCGGCAGGGCCTTGGTCCTCTTATACGACCTGACGGCCGATTCAACGCAGTTTTTTACGAAAGACTCATTGCGACAAAGCTGCTTCCCTTCGTCCTCAATGGACCATTTCCGAACGGTCTGTTCTGGTTTCAACAGGATCTGTCTCTCATACACACAGCACGGCCCGCTAGATCTGCGCTGGAGGAGTTGGGTATCCAGGTTCTTCCATGGCCTGCTAAATCGCCGGATTTGAATATAATACAAAATGTATGGGGAATGATGAAGATTAGCCTCGGCAAGCAGGCCCTGCACAATGCATCAAAAGATGAACTGTGGGAAGCAGTCAAAAACGAGTGGGACCGGATGAAGAGCCGCAATGAAATAATAGCTTCCTTGTATGCTTCGCTGCCATGAAGAATGGAAGAAGCTGTTCAGAGGCGAAGGGAAATGCTCCGGTATTGAGCACATATGTGAACGATTGCTGCTGTTATAAAAGTAGTTCCATAAATTCGCATTTCTTTTACTTTTTTCTTCGAGGACAGGTTGTGCCACTGTCTGCTTTGCGGGTGTGAAAATAAAAGAAACTAATGCCTAAATACCGTTGCGGGTATTTGCTCCATTAAAAATGACGGCGAAACCGTGGAGCCACACGACAGTCCTTGCCGCGCTTTATGTGCCTGCGCATGCATGCTAAAACTTCACTGTGCCAATAAACTACTGAGGCAATTTCTGAGTCAATGCTTGTTTCCTCCTTTCCTGCACAACCTACGTTAGAATGCCCGACCCACATTCCATTTATATCGGAACCATAGCAAAGGCGAAAACAAGACTGCACTGGTTATCAGCGTAAGATAACGTTTAATATAAGCTTCTGCGGTGGTCGTGGTGGGGGACTCTCAGCGTCGAACCTTGCCCCTCAGACCACGGAAACATCAGCAACAGCTTTTACATGCCAAGCCGCCGCAGCGCCGTCCCCTAATCTCGCTGGTCACACCAGTGGCTATCAGCAGGCTGCGCTGCACGTATCGAAGGCCACGCGTTCGTGCGTTGTTGTTAATACTTTTGACCTCTGTACATGCAGAGACCCGCACATGATCGTCGCACGTTTTACGTCCTCTTTTGCACTAAACCTTTGATAGTGTAATTCATTTCCCTACAACGGTTTTGTGCACACTCGTGCTGTTTGTGGAGTATGTTGACAGGATCACTTTCGCGTTATTCACGTCACTTGTCGATAACGGAGTGAAATGCTCGGAAAAAGATGTGGGTGCAACAAAGACAACAACAATGGACTGCATGCTATTCGAATGCACTACTACCATATAATGGTAAGTGCACATTTGTATTGATTTGCTCAAAACTATGAGCTTGTCACTTTCTTCAGTGTTTTGCTTCAGTGGGAAGTGGAATCGAAATGCGCGCAACCCAAGCTCTAACACAGTCTTGATCATTGCCACAAAGGAGCACCGTGTGTGGTGCTCGTAAAAAGAAAATAGTGCATTGGGCCTCGCTTAAGTTGGACAGGGTCATTGGTTATTATATTCCGGTGGCCTGTGCACAGTGAGAGAGTGGCTCTCGGAAGTCTTAGTGCACTCCAGACCATGGCGTCTGTTTTAATAAACATGGCATAATTAATGCATGAACCGTGCGCCACTGTCGACAATTACAGTGCAGCAGACAGCCTCATGGGATATTATGTTAAAAGGTTAACCAATATATGATGAATCACTTTTTCTTGTTTTTTTTTTTTTCTAGTACCTGTGAGGCAGCATCTGCATGGCAGAATGTGGTACAGGAGGCTTGCCACCCAGAAGACTACCGCTGGAAGAACCAAGTAGTGACACCGAGAACCCTGGTAGGCACATAAAGATACTGAAATTGTATATCGAGATTTGCAAAGCTCACAAAATCAATTGACATTGCGTTTAATCATGCTGCTTAACTGCTTAACTTTTCATGGGCTACCTGGACCACTGGGAGGACCATTTACCCAAAGAAGGTGGAGATTCCCCTGCAGATGTTCTGGGCACACAAGTGACAAGGCTGAAAATAGGTAACTATTACAAATATGGCATGACAATATAGCTTTAAATTTATAAGCTGGCTCTTGTGTTACTGCTTTAGGGCACAAAAGTCCACACAGAAGAGCTCTTTTATTCAGAAATGCTGATATAAAATGGTGTTTTCCTGTCTGCTGTAAATGACTTGTTCAAGAGTCCTATCAAAATTCAGGTCAGAATGGTGTGCATAAATATTCCTTTTGGTAATGTGCGCTACTGCAGCTATAGTAGAAATTCAGCAAAAAAAACAGTGATTTCTGGCTGGTAAGTAGAGGAGAATCCAGCAATAAAGAACATTTCTGGCTGTCTGGCTGGGAAGTGGTGTAGAACTAGCAAGAATAAAGCAATTTCCAGCTGGTACGCTACACTATTCTGGCTGAAAATAATGGTATTTCCACTACGAAAAAAGGGATTTACAGTTAGAAGAGGGCATTGTTCCAGCTGGGAATGGTGCGATTTCCAGCCGGAAAACGTCTTTTCTGGCTGGCGGTGAGCCCGGATTTTGTTTCCAGGCACTGATTCTGGCCGACACCTCACTCCAGTCCAGGCTGGAAAGAGTGTCATAACACAGAGGGGACTAGAAATCCTTTCCATCTGGAATGGCCTGCACCCTAGCTATGAGGGTGTGGCCTTGCTTGCTAGCCCCATCCACGACCTTTGCAGTATGCAACAGCGCTGCAACCCTCCTGGTTGGGGCAAAGTCATATGCACCATCAACAGAGCTCCTGCTTCATTCAACAGTAACTTTTTGCCTCTGCCTCCGCTCTCCTCCAGTCCAACGTGCTCCACAATGTCCCCAGACACGCGTCTCCACTGGCCATCCCCATATGATCCCGTTACCACCGTGGCCATGGAGCTTCAACCCAGCGCAAGTGACCCACTCCCAGAGCCCCCGGAAGCACGCGGCTTGCGTGCTCCTGAGAACACGGCGGCCATGGAGCACCAAGCCACCGCCTGCAGTCCAACCCCGAGGGTGCATTGCACCCACAGCCTACAGCACCTACCCTCCGGATCCATAGCGGCAGCCGGAGCCCCAGCGACCACTCAACCCCTGGACAACGCCAGCAGCCAATCCGCAAGCTGACCGGTGCTCCAAAGCCAACCTGTACACCGAACAACCTCCGTAAGAAAGTGTCTTCTGATCCAAACAATAAGCCAAGCAACTGACTTGTACCCAAAAAACTTGGTAACGCAGCCTCCTACCCAGTGTCAAAACAGTTATAAAGATTAAGAAAGATTACAGAAAAAGGCATACATTCCGAATTGCATGTTTCCGCACTTGCACTGTATTTGACCGCCGAAATAACTCCCGTGGGTTGGAGGGTTAGGCTGAGGCCTGCGGCTGCCGAACTCTCCCCATACAACATGAGGAAATGGCAACAGGGACTAGACAATGCCTCCTTGCAATTAGCACAGATAATTCTACATCACTACGAGATTATGTCACATTCCCTGCATGAGAAAGAGGGAATTCTTAGTCAGCAGCTAAGCGAAAGAGAGGCAGACCTACTACGCAGCTACATATCCAAGGTTTCCACCATATCTTAAAGTACATCAGTTTTTCCGAGATCATATTCCTAGCAACGACTTCGCACACAAGAATAAATTTAGCACCAATACTAATGGCTGTCCTCAACCTGGCAACACAAATAAAAATCGTATCATAAACGTGACAAACGTGTCAAATACTCGCCTCCTGCCAGCTCAGGTTGGCGAAGGAATTATTTACTCTCCTCATTCTGCCAACATACGTAATCCAAAACTTTACTCCCCCATCTGTCACGTCTCCAGTCTACTAATGCAAACAAAAATCTGACTGGAAATGTGATGATGAACCTCTCAAGTGTTACCCTCTCACTAGCTCAGATAAGCGCCCTATCAAAAGGTCTGAACTTGCCAGGCAACTGGTGGCTTCGACGAATTTCAACATTTCAAGGACCTAGATAACTTCACCAGGAATACGACACTACGAGAGCACTTCCACAACTTTGCTGCAGCCGACGAAGCCAGACGTGCATTACCTCGCACTAGGCACTGGACCTTCCTACGCTACGTGACAATTGCCTCGACATGTACATTAAAGGAGCCATGAAGATAAAACAAAAGTTTGTTTTATATGAAAGATTAGGTGTTTTATAGTACCCCCAGCGCTTTCCCGGAAGCAAACGATGATTTATTCACTGAGAAATAAGGCAATTTAAGCCAAATTTTTAAATCTCTCGCTAAATTGTACATTTTGTGACATGAACAATGGCGTCATATGAGCCGGTACATGAAACAGATACTTAGTATGTTGACTCCATATAGCACCCACACGCGGGAATCAAACAGGAACCGGAACTCGTGCCGAAACCAAGACGGCGGCCATTTTAAAAATGCTAGTAAAACCTAGTACACCCGCAACCGTAGTCATAGAATCGCCTGATCCGGATAACAAAGCTCTCGCCGAGGAGCTCGGGCTTGCATTTAACAACCTCACACCACTTGAACGCTCAATGCTTCTAAGTGCACGAGCGGCAGGAGTTGTGGGGTACATGGATGGACCGGAAAGCGACCATTCCGCGATACCCACAACAGACGAACACCCAGCCATTGACACCGCTGCCTCGTCAACCCCGTCGTGAGAGTCCCTGCGAACAGTAACTTACCGGCACGGGTTTTTGCGTCGAAACTTCTTTTAACGTGGCCATGCGATATCCCGAGACATCTACAATGCGTGAGAAAAGCCAGTAGCGTGATTTTGCCCAGTAGAGGTTGAGAAGGAGCGAGCAATGGCGGCTGCACACCTCAACTACCATGACGCGAATATGCTGCGGCGTTGTAGGGTTCGCTACTCAATAACCGACGACAATGCGCTACTGCAAGAGGTTGTCAATCTGAACCCATTCTCTGAGCAGACGTTATTTATTGGCTCAGGTCACAGAAAATTTGGTTACGCTGACTGGCAAACCTTTCACTGAGAAAAGTGCAAAGGAGCGCGTCGACCTAATCGTCACCTGCTTCCTCAACG
This sequence comes from Haemaphysalis longicornis, assembly GCF_048455015.1. Classification (NCBI taxonomy): domain Eukaryota; kingdom Metazoa; phylum Arthropoda; class Arachnida; order Ixodida; family Ixodidae; genus Haemaphysalis; species Haemaphysalis longicornis. The sequence continues at coordinate 105,936,944 of NW_027526422.1, forward strand.
AAGAACGGGCGTGTATCAGACGGCAAGTGTTTTTCATTGCACATTTTTGTGTGACACATTCTTTATCCAGGCCAAGTGATTATGCCTAGTAGAGGTTAAGAAGGAGCGAGCAATGGCGGCGGCACACCTCGACTACCACGACGTGAATATACTGCGGCGTTGTAGGATTCGCTACTCGATTACAGACGACATTGTGCTCCTGTGAGAGGTTGCCACCCTGAACCCATTCTCTGACCAGACGTTATGGGCTCAGGTCACAGAAAATTTGGTTACGCTGACTGGTAAACCTTTCACTAAGAGAAGTGCAAAGGAGCGCGTCGACCTAATCGTCACCTGCTTCCTCAACGAAGAACGGGCGTGTATCAGACAGCAAGTGTTTTTCATTGCACATTTTTGTGCGACACATTCTTTATCCAGGCCAAGTGATTATGCCTAGTAGAGGTTGAGAAGGAGCGAGCAATGGCGGCTGCACACCTTGACTACCACGACGTGAATATGCTGTGGCGTTGTAGGATTCAATACTCAATTACAGACGACATTGCGCTCCTGTGAGAGGTTGCCACCCTGAACCCATTCTCTGACTAGACGTTATGGGCTCCGGTCATAGGAAATTTGGTCACGCTGACTGGTAAACCCTTCCATGAGAAAAGTGCAAAGGAGCGCGTCGACCTAAATCTTCCTCAACGAAAAATAGGTGTATATCAGGCGGTAAGCGTTTTTCATTGCACATTTTTGTGCGACAAGCATTCAGGGTCCTTGCAAATTATACATCTTGTAACCAGATTGGGCACCAAAGAAGACTACTCGGCGATGAACCAACCCCTGCAGCGAGTGGCCGACCTCTGTAAGGAGTTTTGCCACAAACTTCGCCCGGTAGCACCCCACCAGAACAGCAGGAGGACCGAAAGCAGTGGGCGGGTTGGGGCTACAGCCGTTGAACAGCCCAGGACCATGCGACTGACGGCACGGTTTTGGTAGCCCTGAACAGCCACGCACAGTGGTTAGCAGTGGGGCTCAAGCAAAGTAGAGACAAAGGTGGGCAACTAGCACAGCCTCTTATATTGCGCTTTGCAGACTGTGTGCGAGCTGTTCATTTTGTTTGTGTGCTTCATTCAGTGCAGCACATGCCCCGTCAGTGCACTGAAGTCCTGTGTCAGGCTACAGCCACTGACATCACATGCACGCTATGTGGAAATCAACCGTGCATGGTTTTTATGCGACGTCTTACATATTGCGAACTGGACAAGAGAGTTTGATTACCTCGTTCATTTCCGTGGGTGGAAACAACAACGAGTAGCCTCTTGCAGTACACAACATTGACTTCTGTGGCTCTGCATCGAGCCAGAACCATAGTTAAGACTTGGTGCTGACCACACTGAGCATATGAAGTTAGTCCCTGCTATTCAGCTACAGCTGGCATTGTTTGGACTTGAACCTAAATGCTCATGTCCTTAAACAAATCACAAAAGTGGGTACACTGCTGGCCGCCTGAATTTCCACACAGATTACCGACACTGCTGCAAGCTCTATAGTTGCTGAATGTGTCCTTACTTCCTCAATGCAACCAGTATCACTTTTACACAAAGGCTACTGGCTTTATTAGTGTGGCACGGTGTGCCTTGTAACCTTTTACGAGTCTGGTTTTTTCAGTGCCATTTTTATTCTCCATATAGGGGCCATTGGTTCATTTTTTCCCCCCTGTGATCTAAATACTCCCAAGTCCTTAAATCAAGTGAACTGCAATGGGTGTCCAGTGACACCCATGCACATTGAGTTGGGTTGCACTGATAGCGCTGTTCTACTTGCTGATAGGCTAAGTTAGTCCTTGGTCTCGCCCGTTGTCCTGCCAATACGGGTTTCAAATGCGAGCATGAGAATTCAATATTTTTTACAGGCAAACAGGCAGCTGCAAAAATTTGTGTTACAGAAACTGCAGTGTACTGTAGTTCAGAATTGACACAGTTCTTTTCAGATTTCGTGCTTGACTGTTTTTTAGTGTAGTCACAATTCTTAATTTTTCTCTAATCACCACTTCCATTCCATTGTAGCAATGGAATGGAACATGTAGCAATCTAACATGTAGCAATGCTTCAAGAAGCAAAATGTATCGACTGCCACCACGTATCCTAGGGTATGAAGCGCCCGTTGTTGGGTAACAATAAGTTAGATAAGGGAATCAAAACCATACTCGGTGTTCCAAGATCATTTAATGCATTGTTGTGTACTAAAAGCACAAATTCTCAGCCAACACACAAGTCAACATTGCTTGTCTGCTGTGACGCTTCTGAACTGCTATGACCTTTGTGCTCGTGCTTTCGGGCTTGTCTATATATACGCAGGCAAAATCACCTGCGGCAATGCTGCTGGAAGGCATCTACTTGGATACCGAGATGCCTGCTGGCAGTTCCCAGGACCAGCAGAGCCCACCGCCCCCACAATGTTCCGCTGGCAGCACCCATACTCCTGACAGCCAAACAAGAAGCCTGGAACTCGCAAGCACGACCTATCAGGCATCACCTGGGGTGCACAACAGCAGCGTCCCACAACAGACTCCTCAGCAGAGGCCGCCTGTGCAAGTGTTCACCCAGCCAGCAGACGAACCACCCCAGCACGAGGTGAAGAGGAATGCTGTCAGCGCCTTCACTGACTGCAGTTAGCTTTGTTCGTACTGGCAGCACAAGAGTCAGAATGCATATAACTTGGAGCACAAAACATTTGCACCCAGAGCATGTATTGTAAACTAAAAGAAATGCTACCAAGTCTCTAACTGGGTGGTGAGATTAGTCAGCATAGTATTGGAAACGCGCCTTTCAACAGAGCCGCACACGTAAACAAAGCGCATCCAAAAGAACTGAACTTATATTAGCTCCGATGCTCTGAAGATAACTTAAGTTCTGCATGCATGTGCTCTTGGCACTACACGTTGAGGAAATACACGTAGTACCTCGCTGTCAGTCCACGTGTGCTGGTTTTAAGAGGTACGGCGAAACCAAATCACGACGGCCCCATCTGCCATTCGTAATGAGGTTCTCTCCACATTTCACCACCATACACAGCCCATCATACAGGGGCCGGAGTAGATGTATTCTTACTTCTGAGGCACTGGCATGCGCTTTGGAATGCATTGTTACACTAAATTGTTGACATGCCTTGGTGCTTCCCAGTCACTATGCTGTTGTCCTTCACATCTGTTCAAACTTTCAGTAATTCGAACCAAGCTTCCCCTTGTGGCTTACAATAGTGTGCTTACCGTAAAATCCCGAGCAAGCGCCCCTACCCGGACAAGCGCCCCCCCTCCATTCTCGAGTGATTTGAAATTTGCGCCAAATCCCGAGCAAGCGCCCCCTGCCTTTTTTTAACCTTGTCCGGCGCTTCACCCGTTTTCACAAAACCTCTTACCTAGTTGTTTAGTATTTTATTTTCTTTTTTTGCTAAATATTTGCATGTTAAATTATACAATGATGCAATTTTTTGGAAAAATAAACTGTTTGGGCTTACGTATGCCACGTGCAATATCCCTTCCCCATGCGTAGCCAGCACACGGCCAAAGCCGAAGCTGGCCGAAACGTGAGCCAGCCGGAGCCAGCATAGCTGCTGTCAGTCGCCATTTGCCATTATCGAAAAATGTGTCGACCGTCCCACGTGTGCGGGACGTAAGCGAGAAGGATGCATTCGTACACAGTTAAAAAAAAAGGTTGAGGTTGTAGAATGGCATCGACAAACCGGCAGAAACGTGCACGCGACTGCGCGGCACTTCGGGATCAACCGGAAGAGAGTGCGCGAATGGGAGAACTTTGAAACCCTGCTACAGCGCAGCTATGGAAAAGGAAAGGCACAACGCGAGTGTCTCAGCGAGTGTTTTGCATCCATATTGAGTTCCGGTCCGCTACCGTAAAAAGTTTCACGGGATAGGAATTGGGGGAGGGGGGGGGGGGGGGGGGGGGGGCACTAGCTCGGGATAATACGCCGCCGTTTTGAATTTCGGTCGACGACCGAGCAAGGGCCCCCCTCAAAAATTTCTCAAATTATCTATTACCACAGGGGGGGCGCTTGCTCGGGATTTTACGGCATACTATTTTTTATTTTTCCTATTCTACATCTGACCTTTTGCTTACTTTTCAGACTGTTAAAAAGACTCACCACATGTATAACTATTTATGCTTGTCTATTATGTGCAGGTATGCAAAGGCAGGAGGCGACATGCGAATTTCTTGATGAAAGGGATAGAAGAGAGCAAGAGACCCAATGCAGGCGGACCCAAAGGAGAGCAAGAGACCCAATGCAGACCCAAAGGATTCAAAAGTAAATGCCTGAACAATCATGACTGTGTATTCCACCTCTTGTTTACTTGTCACCATGACATGATGCAGGCTAACATTTCATGAAGAAAGCCCCTCTGCAGGTGTTTAAGATGATGCCGGGGGGAAGAGGGGTGTTAATCAGCTGTGGCAAGACGTTATTTTGCAAAAATTGGCAAACCGACCATAGCAAAAGTGCAGCACAGCTGTGCTGATGTAATCCGGCCGTGTCACTGGCACATTGACAGCCTGGTCCATTATCCCATAATGTCATAAATCTGGCCTGCATGACTTGGAACAAGGTGCTACTGTAGTGCCTAATACTAACAGTACACTGTTTTACTTTTGTGACTGTAGTGATGGGCAAGGTTGACTTTCGAAACAAGGCACACGCAAAATTTTATTTTTGCTGAAACCAGGGGGCTGACGCTGTCAGCCGTGCGTAGCTTCGTCCTTCAGCCAGCGGATCTTTGGCTCAATCTTATAATTGACCGTCACCAATGTGTGCCAAAAGTGCTGAGAGCAAGCACTGGGCAGCCACATCCTACAACTACGGCCCACACCACAATTGAAGATCTTTGAGCCAGCCCAACGACTGCGCCAGGCCTACATGGCCTAGCCACAACATCGCGTCGCCGAGCAGCCACAGCACCATGCAAAACGCCTTACTGCCGCTCGCCTGCACAACCGCCAACATGGAAGTGGACCCCCTCAGCGGAAGAGCACTGTCCCCGGAAAACCCATGGGTGTGTGTTCTTCGCAAGTGCAATAAGCTCCACGCCCCAGCTCCCACAACAGCTGATACGCTACAAGAGTCACTGGACCGCCCGGATCATGCCGCAAAGCCACCGCCATGCAACCCATCACTGCACTTGCCTCCTGACAACTACACCATCGTGTATCGATACGCGACAGCGTCAACGTCGCCAAGCTGAAGACCACTGAGCTCACCGATGCCTTTGCAGGCAAGTGTGGACTCTCACGTACGGTGTTTTACAATATTGTCACGCTACTCATACAGCCTACATCCAACATGATTGTAGCTAGCACCGCCGACCCCGAACTAGCAGTATACAAACTGCAAATTTCGCATGCCAGCTGTCCTCTCGGGCCCCACACCTCTGAAAAGTTTAACACACCAGCCAAGGGTACCCCACAGGGCCCAGTCTTTTCACCCCTACTTTTCAACATTGGTCTACCATCTCTACTTGACCATATCTCGGGCATTTCACACGCATTCTATGCGGACGACCTTACCATATGGACCAACACAGATCTCCGGGCAACCAAGAATACCATTTACAGCAAGCCATTGATACCACCACTAACTATTTGCAAACATGCGGCCTCACGTGCGCTCCATCAAAATCTGCCCTCCTTATCCTACGAGCTCGGACATGGGGACGGCCTCCCAACCCCACCCCAGACCCAACCGTCACCATCAACAGCCAGTTGGTCCCCACTGTGAAAACCCTCCGTACATTAGGTATCCCTTACCACTATGAAAGCTCAGGAGCAGCCCTGCTCCCCAGACTCCAACAAACCGTATCCCAACTCATCCATCTCATCCAACGCACCTGCACCCGCTGTCGAGGTCTGTCTCAAAGAAGCTGATACCTGTCGAATACTACAAGCAATGCTCTTGAGCCACATCACCTATGGAACTCCATACTTGGCCCTCAAACCTCAAGAAATAGTGCATATCGACATCATCATCCGCAAGGCTTACAAAACTGCTCTCGGACCCCCCATTTACCTCTACCGAACGACTTCTACAACTAGGCCTGCATGACCCACTATCAGAGCCCAGAGGTGCACACTAACAACCAGTTACAACGCTTACGACTCATAGCAACCAGAGGACAAGTACTCGCCAAGCTAGGATGCTCCCTCCCCCAAACTGTGGAGACTATACAACGCCTGTCGGCTGCTCAATGAAGCGCCATACACGTTCTCCCGATCCCCAGGCACATGCACCCCACCTACAACGCAGGCCAACGACCACATCGGGCCCGCCTCCTGTCTACAAAATACGCCAATGATCAAGAGGCCTGCTATACTGACGCCGCATGCTGTCGCACTCACCCCGCACACGCGACTGCAGTCATCCAAGCCAATGGCACAACTCTCACTATGGCTAGCCTCCTCACCACCTCCATCACCACAGCCGAAGAAGCAGCCATTGCTCTAGCAATAATACACGCCCCTTGCTGCTACATAACCGTACTCACAGACTCGCAAGCGGCTTGTCGGCGCTTTGCATCAGGAAGCATATCCACTCTCGCAGCAACCACACTCTCTCAACGCCTGAACTACCCCAGACTCACATTGTATTGATTCCTGCCCATACATCCCTTCCTGGAAATGAGGTGGCCCATGCCACCGCCCACGACTTTATCCACCGGGCATTTCCAGAAGGGGAAGACGATGCACCGCTCTGCAACCCTCCGGTCCTGCATCCTCTCCCTCAAACATACACGGACATCCTCCAGCAACACAGAGCCTCCCGCATAACCTTTCCCCATCCTCACCCCTTCCTTTCCACGGCGGACGCTCGCATCTGGTGCCTACTGCAAACCCACACCTACTACCACCACCCTCAACTCCATAGAATCTCACCAACTAGCTACCCCTACAGCTGCCCTCACTGCCACGATACCCCTAACACAATGCCCCACCTCATACTGCTCTGTCCCGCCAACTTCCCACACCTTTTCCCCTTCCCTCAAGCCGGGCGGGAGCTTGCTGCGCAGCAGACAACTTGAAGACCAGGAGTTCTTGATCTCTCGGGCCAGGACGGCTGCGAAGGCACACGGCCTACCGCACTAGGATAGCCACCCACAGCTCATTATCTTTTCTCACTCCTTCCCCATTCCCTGTATTTCAATAAACATTTTAATCAAGCAATCAATCATAACAAAGCACAAATAAAAAGAGCATAAGAAAGAACAAACACAATGCCACAAAATCAGGGCAAAAAAATACAGAAGATTGGGTTTTTTCAAGATACGTAAATGGTTAAAGGGGCCATGCAGACAAAACACAAGTTTGGTTCATTCGAAAGATTGCCTTGTTAGAATCATATTGACTTGACTTTTACGTAAACTTCGCTCAAATAAGCTACGCAACTAGGGAAAAAGGGAATGGCCATGCAACCCACTAGCTCATTTCCCGCAACTGAACCTGTGGTGTCATATGTGCCAGCTCTGCGATTGGTTGAGGCCAGCAAAAACAAATGCAAATTAAGAAGGGCTTATAAGCTTGCCAAACGAGGTATTTGCGCTCACATTTAGGGCAGATTTATTTTATAGCAGTAAAAATGGTGGGGCAAACAGTGGAAGACATAGCAGTACCGATGCGTACTGCTGTCAATATTGCGCACATTATGCTTGTTTTAGCTGCACAGCACTGTGTTGCTTTGGGATTGTCTCAGACATTGGTCGATTGGCGCAAACGACGGTGTCTTATGTGACAATATTTGTCAGCAAACACCATGCTTCCTGAAACAATTATTTTTTACCTTAACAAACACAAGCCAGGTACAAATACGGTCAAAAACAAAGCAAAGGCAGAAAACGGCCCGCTGCGGTATGGTGGCGACATTTAGGTTGACTCAGGTAAAGCAGGCTCCACAGCCCAGCAGGTTTAGCTTGATTGATTGATTGAACGATTGATTGATTGTAGGGTTTAACACGCCGACACAACGCAGGCGATGAGGCACGGCGTAGTGGAGGGCTCCGGACTAATTTTGACCCCCTGGGGATCTTTAACGCGAGCCGAAATCTTGTACACATTGGTTTTTTAGCTTTTCGCCTCCATCGGAAAAGAAAAGCGGCCGCCGCGGCTGGGAATCAAACCCACAACCTCGTGCTCAGCAGTGCAACGCCTTAGCCACTGAGCCACCGCGGCGGGTGGGTCTAGCTTGAAGACCTGCACTGGTGATGTCATGGCAGACATCAGGAAAACATGATTTGGCGGGAAAATCTAACTTATAACTTAAATTGATCAATTTCTCAGTGCATAAAGCATCGTTTGCTTCAGGACAAGCGGTAGGGGCACTACAAAACACGAAATCTTTCGAATGAAAAAATCTTGTCTGCATGGCCCCTTTAAGGTTGCAGGAGAATTAACTTGCTAAAAAAACAAAGCTTTATAACAGGGATAGGCAATGCATTAAGTATAGCTGACACATCAAGGACTTAAAAGACTGATCTCACTCACCTGCCTTAAAAAACAATACAAAACACCTAAAAACTAGAAATGCGAGCAGGTTACAGCTTGGCCTCCCAAGCAGCAAAAATGCATTATGCACTGCTTTTCTGCTGCGAAAAGTCAAAATGCCAAAAAGAACATCTATTTCAAATACTGGATATTGAGATTCATTCTAATGAAGATGAAAAGTGCTAAAGTGTACAACCACCTGTGCAGGCAATATTTCTGTCCTAAGTAATAGTACACTAGAGCATAACCTCCCATGCAAAGCCACCCTTTGGAGGCATACCAAATTCTTTTGAAGCCTCCGCTTTGTTGTGGTCCCTTCTGGCACGTAAACATGTTGGCGTATGTTAAGTATGAGGATAACTTCAAATTCATTCTGCCTGTGCACCTGTTAAAAGGTTTTGAGACAAGATGAAGATGACTTCAATGCTTCGAAAGAGGTCCAAGCGTATTGGATAAGCGAGGACCGAAAAGTCGAGGGTTTTTACCCAGGCTTTGTGCACGCCTTGGCCAGTAAGCTTACTGTAAAGCCACCCATTTGGAGGCATACCAAATTCTTTTGAAGCCTCCGCTTTGTTGTGGTCCCTTGTGGCACGTAAACATGTTGGCGTATGTTAAGTATGAGGATAACTTCAAATTCATTCTGCCTGTGCACCTGTTAAAAGGTTTTGAGACAAGATGAAGATGACTTCAATGCTTCGAAAGAGGTCCAAGCGTATTGGATAAGCGAGGACCGAAAAGTCGAGGGTTTTTACCCAGGCTTTGTGCACGCCTTGGCCGGAAAGCTTACTGTAAAGCCACCCATTTGGAGGCATACCAAATTCTTTTGAAGCCTCCGCTTTGTTGTGGTCCCTTGTGGCACGTAAACATGTTGGCGTATGTTAAGTATGAGGATAACTTCAAATTCATTCTGCCTTGCACCTGTTAAAAGGTTTTGAGACAAGATGAAGATGACTTCAATGCTTCGAAAGAGGTCCAAGCGTATTGGATAAGCGAGGACCGAAAAGTCGAGGGTTTTTACCCAGGCTTTGTGCACGCCTTGGCCAGTAAGCTTACTGTAAAGCCACCCATTTGGAGGCATACCAAATTCTTTTGAAGCCTCCGCTTTGTTGTGGTCCCTTGTGGCACGTAAACATGTTGGCGTATGTTAAGTATGAGGATAACTTCAAATTCATTCTGCCTGTGCACCTGTTAAAAGGTTTTGAGACAAGATGAAGATGACTTCAATGCTTCGAAAGAGGTCCAAGCGTATTGGATAAGCGAGGACCGAAAAGTCGAGGGTTTTTACCCAGGCTTTGTGCACGCCTTGGCCGGTAAGCTTACTGTAAAGCCACCCATTTGGAGGCATACCAAATTCTTTTGAAGCCTCCGCTTTGTTGTGGTCCCTTGTGGCACGTAAACATGTTGGCGTATGTTAAGTATGAGGATAACTTCAAATTCATTCTGCCTGTGCACCTGTTAAAAGGTTTTGAGACAAGATGAAGATGACTTCAATGCTTCGAAAGAGGTCCAAGCGTATTGGATAAGCGAGGACCGAAAAGTCGAGGGTTTTTACCCAGGCTTTGTGCACGCCTTGGCCAGTAAGCTTACTGTAAAGCCACCCATTTGGAGGCATATCAAATTCTTTTGAAGCCTCCGCTTTGTTGTGGTCCCTTGTGGCACGTAAACATGTTGGCGTATGTTAAGTATGAGGATAACTTCAAATTCATTCTGCCTGTGCACCTGTTAAAAGGTTTTGAGACAAGATGAAGATGACTTCAATGCTTCGAAAGAGGTCCAAGCGTATTGGATAAGCGAGGACCGAAAAGTCGAGGGTTTTTACCCAGGCTTTGTGCACGCCTTGACCGGTAAGCTTACTGTAAAGCCACCCATTTGGAGGCATACCAAATTCTTTTGAAGCCTCCGCTTTGTTGTGGTCCCTTGTGGCACGTAAACATGTTGGCGTATGTTAAGTATGAGGATAACTTCAAATTCATTCTGCCTGTGCACCTGTTAAAAGGTTTTGAGACAAGATGAAGATGACTTCAATGCTTCGAAAGAGGTCCAAGCGTATTGGATAAGCGAGGACCGAAAAGTCGAGGGTTTTTACCCAGGCTTTGTGCACGCCTTGGCCAGTAAGCTTACTGTAAAGCCACCCATTTGGAGGCATACCAAATTCTTTTGAAGCCTCCGCTTTGTTGTGGTCCCTTGTGGCACGTAAACATGTTGGCGTATGTTAAGTATGAGGATAACTTCAAATTCATTCTGCCTGTGCACCTGTTAAAAGGTTTTGAGACAAGATGAAGATGACTTCAACGCTTCGAAAGAGGTCCAAGCGTATTGGATAAGCGAGGACCGAAAAGTCAAGGGTTTTTACCCAGGCTTTGTGCACGCCTTGGCCAGTAAGCTTACTGTAAAGCCACCCATTTGGAGGCATACCAAATTCTTTTGAAGCCTCCGCTTTGTTGTGGTCCCTTGTGGCACGTAAACATGTTGGCGTATGTTACGTATGAGGATAACTTCAAATTCATTCTGCCTGTGCACCTGTTTAAAGGTTTTGAGACAAGATGAAGATGACTTCAACGCTTCGAAAGAGGTCCAAGCATATTGGATAAGCGAGGACCGAAAAGTCGAAGGTTTTTACCCAGGCTTTGTGCATGCCTTGGCAGGTAAGCTTACTGTAATGCCACCCATTTGGAGGCATACCAAATTCTTTTGAAGCCTCCACTTTGTTGTGGTCCCTTGTGGCACGTAAACATGTTGGCGTATGTTAAGTATGAGGATAACTTCAAATTCATTCTGCCTGTGCACCTGTTAAAAGGTTTTGAGACAAGATGAAGATGACTTCAATGCTTCGAAAGAGGTCCAAGCGTATTGGATAAGCGAGGACCGAAAAGTCGAGGGTTTTTACCCAGGCTTTGTGCACGCCTTGGCCAGTAAGCTTACTGTAAAGCCACCCATTTGGAGGCATATCAAATTCTTTTGAAGCCTCCGCTTTGTTGTGGTCCCTTGTGGCACGTAAACATGTTGGCGTATGTTAAGTATGAGGATAACTTCAAATTCATTCTGCCTGTGCACCTGTTAAAAGGTTTTGAGACAAGATGAAGATGACTTCAATGCTTCGAAAGAGGTCCAAGCGTATTGGATAAGCGAGGACCGAAAAGTCGAGGGTTTTTACCCAGGCTTTGTGCACGCCTTGACCGGTAAGCTTACTGTAAAGCCACCCATTTGGAGGCATACCAAATTCTTTTGAAGCCTCCGCTTTGTTGTGGTCCCTTGTGGCACGTAAACATGTTGGCGTATGTTAAGTATGAGGATAACTTCAAATTCATTCTGCCTGTGCACCTGTTAAAAGGTTTTGAGACAAGATGAAGATGACTTCAATGCTTCGAAAGAGGTCCAAGCGTATTGGATAAGCGAGGACCGAAAAGTCGAGGGTTTTTACCCAGGCTTTGTGCACGCCTTGGCCAGTAAGCTTACTGTAAAGCCACCCATTTGGAGGCATACCAAATTCTTTTGAAGCCTCCGCTTTGTTGTGGTCCCTTGTGGCACGTAAACATGTTGGCGTATGTTAAGTATGAGGATAACTTCAAATTCATTCTGCCTGTGCACCTGTTAAAAGGTTTTGAGACAAGATGAAGATGACTTCAACGCTTCGAAAGAGGTCCAAGCGTATTGGATAAGCGAGGACCGAAAAGTCAAGGGTTTTTACCCAGGCTTTGTGCACGCCTTGGCCAGTAAGCTTACTGTAAAGCCACCCATTTGGAGGCATACCAAATTCTTTTGAAGCCTCCGCTTTGTTGTGGTCCCTTGTGGCACGTAAACATGTTGGCGTATGTTACGTATGAGGATAACTTCAAATTCATTCTGCCTGTGCACCTGTTTAAAGGTTTTGAGACAAGATGAAGATGACTTCAACGCTTCGAAAGAGGTCCAAGCATATTGGATAAGCGAGGACCGAAAAGTCGAAGGTTTTTACCCAGGCTTTGTGCATGCCTTGGCAGGTAAGCTTACTGTAATGCCACCCATTTGGAGGCATACCAAATTCTTTTGAAGCCTCCACTTTGTTGTGGTCCCTTGTGGCACGTAAACATGTTGGCGTATGTTAAGTATGAGGATAACTTCAAATTCATTCTGCCTGTGCACCTGTTAAAAGGTTTTGAGACAAGATGAAGATGACTTCAATGCTTCGAAAGAGGTCCAAGCGTATTGGATAAGCGAGGACCGAAAAGTCGAGGGTTTTTACCCAGGCTTTGTGCACGCCTTGGCCGGTAAGCTTACTGTAAAACCACCCATTTGGAGGCATACCAAATTCTTTTGAAGCCTCCACTTTGTTGTGGTCCCTTGTGGCACGTAAACATGTTGGTGTATGTTAAGTATGAGGATAACTTCAAATTCATTCTGCCTGTGCACCTGTTAAAAGGTTTTGAGACAAGATGAAGATGACTTCAACGCTTCGAAAGAGGTCCAAGCGTATTGGATAAGCGAGGACCGAAAAGTCGAGGGTTTTTACCCAGGCTTTGTGCATGCCTTGGCAGGTAAGCTTACTGTATAGCCACCCATTTGGAGGCATACCAAATTTTTTTGAAGCCTGCGGTTTGTCGTGGTCCCTTGTTAGCATATGTTAAGTATGAGGATAACTTCAAATTCATTCTGCCTGTGCACCTGGTAAAAGGTTTTGAGCCAAGTTGAAGATGACTTCAACACTTCGAAAGAGGTCCAAGCGTATTGGATAAGCGAGGACCGAAAAGTCTAGGGTTTTTACCCAGGCTTTGTGCACGCCTTGGCAGGTAAGCTTACTGTGAAGCCACCCATTTGGAGGCATACCAAACTCTTTTGAAGCCTGCGGTTTGTCGTGGTCCCTTGTTAGCATACGTTAAGTATGAGGATAATTTCAAATTCATTCTGCCTGTGCACCTGGTAAAAGGTTTTGAGCCAAGATGAAGATGACTTCAACGCTTCGAAAGAGGTCCAAGCGTATTGGATAAGCGAGGACCGAAAAGTCGAGGGTTTTTACCCAGGCTTTGTGCATGCCTTGGCAGGTAAGCTTACTGTATAGCCACCCATTTGGAGGCATACCAAATTTTTTTGAAGCCTGCGGTTTGTCGTGGTCCCTTGTTAGCATATGTTAAGTATGAGGATAACTTCAAATTCATTCTGCCTGTGCACCTGGTAAAAGGTTTTGAGCCAAGTTGAAGATGACTTCAACACTTCGAAAGAGGTCCAAGCGTATTGGATAAGCGAGGACCGAAAAGTCGCGGGTTTTTACCCAGGCTTTGTGCATGCCTTGGCAGGTAAGCTTACTGTATAGCCACCCATTTGGAGGCATACCAAATTTTTTTGAAGCCTGCGGTTTGTCGTGGTCCCTTGTTAGCATATGTTAAGTATGAGGATAACTTCAAATTCATTCTGCCTGTGCACCTGGTAAAAGGTTTTGAGCCAAGATGAAGATGACTTCAACGCTTCGAAAGAGGTCCAAGCTTATTGGATCAGTGATGACCGTAACCTTTGTGCACGCCTTGGCTGGTAAGCAAACACAACACACTCTCCACAGCCCACAATAAAAGCTTTTAGTTGGCATTTCTTACGACCGTAAAGACGTACTTAAACATGCACTAGTCTAAAAAATTGTGCGCAGGACTTGCCTATGCAACGATCGTAAGATGCGTCTTGGCATTAGTACGTGAAAGAGAAAAAAACGCACCGACATTTTACCATTCAGTTAGGTAGATCTTTAAATGCAACCAACGTGGTCTGTTGGCGTGCAGCCCTGAAAGCATGCTGGATAAAGTGATAACCACACGCAGCAACAGCGACGACCTAGGCGAAAAACGTAACTCAATGGGTACAGCAAACTGACAGTGTGGACATCAGTACTTCGATTCATTTAAGGAGTTCAAGGTAAACGGGAAACCTGGGGTTATTTTTATGTGTTACTCCTCAGACCAGGGTGTCTACCAACCGGGAAAACCGGGAAAACCGGGTATTCTCAGGGATTTTGAATATTCTTGAAAAAATCAGGGAAAACTCAGGGAATTTGACAAATTTGTGCTTCTATCAGGGAAAATTAGCTGTAATAAAACACGGTAATGCTGGCTCGAGTAACAGAGCGAGTCGAAAGCGTACAGTTTCCCCGCGCTGTCTCTGATGGCGCCGTCTGATGCAGAGAATGCGCTTCGTGCGGATCGCAAGTGAGCTATTCGACCGCTTCGACGACCCCCCGACCCTGCCTCCCCACTCCGCGTACGTTGCGCGCCGCGACAACCGCGATAGCTTTTTGCAGCAGCTACAGGTGAAGGAGGATGCGGTAAGTGTGCTACTCCGCCTCGGCCGCCGGGGGTGCCGGCGTGGCGCGTTGCTCCCCCATTCTCTCCGCGCAGTAGCATGCAGTAGCTTCAACACCTGGTGCCATCTACTGCGTTTTTTAGTAAGTTGACACGTGAATTTGGCGTAATAAAAAAAAAACATTTTCCTTCATTTTAAAAGTTAAAAGTTTGCAGTTGTGTTATAAATACGCCTTAAATATCGAATATATACATTGTACCCTGTTTCAAGAGCTGATTTTTAACTGCAAGCCGGCACTATATTTCGCTGCGTAGGAAGACACTGTGCGTGTTTTGGCTCCGTACCTTTCGCTGCGCGCCAAACGAATTTGACGCGGAGTGTACGCAGTGTAGGTGCGGTGGTTGTGATTTCGAACATGAATCCCAAATCAACTCTCTGCGCTTGTCCTGTGCAACGCGTTGATGTGACAAGTATGACGACTTTTAAGTGCACTTTCGTCCAAGACTCGACGAATCCGGAACACTGCCAGTTTGCAGCCTGGGTTAGGCCCGTTGAAAGTAACACGAACGCGGCCTACTGTGTGCTGTGCAGAAAACAGTTTTCGCTCAGCAACATGGGAAGAAGAGCTTTGACAAGTCACGCGGAAAGTAAGAAGCACCGACTTGCTGCGACCGGAGCCGCAACACCCTCTGTAACTTCGTTTTTCACTACGCCGGCAAGGAAGCCGCCGGCGGCAATTGTGCAAGCCGGGCCAGTGGCGTCAAGTTCTGTGCCGCCATCATTTGCTTCAACTGCAGCTACAGACATCCAACCCGAGCGTGCAGCAAAGGATATCTTTCAGCGTGACATAGGGGTCATAAATGCTGAGGTGATGTGGTGTCTGAACGCTGTTATGACGCACACGTCATACCGTGCTGCCGCGGCATCGGCTTCTCTTTTCCCTTTGATGTTCCCGTCGTCAGCTACAGCCAAGAAAGTGCAGCTTGGCAAAGACAAGGTGGGATATACAGTTGTCTATGGTCTTGCGCCGTTCTTTAAAGAGATCCTCGTGTCGGAAGTGAGCCAAGCCTCGCACCTTGTCGTGGCGTTTGACGAGTCGTTAAACAAAGTTGCACAAAAGGAGCAAATGGACGTGTCGCTTTTGGTCGGAGGCAGAGGAGTGCGTGAAAACGCGCTACCTGACGTCATGCTTTCTTGGTCGCACGCGGGCCGAAGAATTGGTGTCCGCATTTAAAATTGCCACAGATGGACTCTCACGGTCCAAAATTCTTCAGATATCAATGGACGGGCCAAACGTAAACATAAAATTTCTTCGTGAGATCAAGCAAGAACTCTGCGATTCCAGTGACAGCCCCCAGATTCTCGAAGTTGGAAGCTGCGGCCTTCATGTTGTGAATGGTGCGTTCAAAACCGGACACGCGGCAACAGGGTGGCAACTCGTAGAATTTCTCCGGGCTATCTACAATTTGTTCAAATGCGTACCCGCCCGACGTGCTGAATACGCACGCATCACCGAGAGCAACATCTACCCTTTGAAGTTTTGTGCTGTGTGGTGGCTTGAAAACGTGCGTGTAATTTCGAGGGCTCTTGAGGTTCTGCTGTATCTAAAGGTCTACGTTGAGTCATGTCGAAACGAGAACAAGCGACCCACTAGTGCCAGCTACGGCGTGGTCGAAACAGCCATCCGTGACCCCCTGCTGCCTGTGAAGCTAACCTTTATGCTTAGTGTCGCGGAAGAACTCCAGCCGTTCCTGGCTCAGTTCCAGACTGATTCGCCGATGTTTCCATTTCTTGGAACAGCGTTGGAAAATCTTCTGCGATTGTTAATGAGTAGAATAGTAAAGAAAGAAGTAATGATGGCTGCGGACAGCCCACTGAAGTTGGTAAAGGTGGACATGGACCAACCTGCGAACATTCTTGGAACGCCCAAGATTGACCTTGGCTTTGCGACGAGGAATGCACTTCGAAAGGCCCCAAAACTTTCAGATTTGACTGTCCTTGCATTCAGAAAGGACTGCGCCACTTTTGTGAAGAACTGCGCCAAAAAGATCGCGGAAAGGTCACCATTGAAGTTTAAACTGACGAGGGGATCATCGTGTCTGGATCCCGCGTGCGCGCTGATTCCCGAGCTTGGGGAAAGGCGTTCGAGGCACTCGAAGTGAGGCACTCGAAGTTTTAACAGAACATCAATGGATGACCGGAGCGGAAGCAGATCGCACTTTGCGGTCCTACAAGCATGTGTGCTCTTTAGCCTCTACGCAGGCAGCGTTGAAATGTTTTGACCGAAGCACGCATCGGCTGGACGCCCTTTGGGCACGTGTCTGTGGCTCAAACAAGGAACTGTTCACTTTCGCCAAGATAATTCTCTCTCTTTTGCACGGAAATGCGTCTGTTGAGCGGGGATTTTCCATAAACAAGGACTGCCTTGTCGAAAATCAGAAGGAACAATCTCTGGTCGCCCAGCGAATTGTCTTCGACGCCGTGTCGTCGGCTGGAGGAGTTGCCAGTGTACCGTTGACGAAGAGGATGCTTCAAATGGTGCGTGGGGCGAACGCGCGATGGAAGGAAGAGCTGGAGAGGACGAGAAAAGAAAGAGCCAATGCATTGAGGAATCAACGGGAAAGGAAACGTGCGGCCACCGCTTTGAAGGAGCTTGAGCTCAAGAAGCAGAAAGTGTTGGCTGATGCCGAGATGAAGGTGTCCCTGATCCAAACCGAAATAAACTCTTTAAAGCAGTGAAATTTTGTTTTTTTTGCGTTGTTTTTTAATGACATAAACATTACTTGTTACCATTCAAACTGTATTATGTCTTTTCTTATTTTATAACATGCTTATTAGGGTGTGACAGCATCTGGCGACATGGTGTCGGCCTGCCTTGCCCTAAAACGAAGTTCTGTGTCACTCAGGGAATATAGCAAAATCACTCAGGGAAAACCTGGAAAACTCAGGGAATTTGAAAATGTCAACTTGGTAGACACCCTGTCAGACTCGCTGGCGACCATGCGGACAAAAATACAACAAATGAGGGAGCCTTCCCAAGAATACTGAACGCGGAAGTGCAGAAAATGGGCAAGAAAAAGGTGGGTTGTCTGTGTGTGCAGTCAGTAATGGTTTGTTCTCTGCGTGCAAGTTGTGTGAGAACATTTTTAACTGTAAAAAAAATACAACCAAACGTGTAAAGCCCTAAAAATTCCAGCTTGAACCGCAGGACTTGGGAAGGATACACGGACAAAAGACTAGCGAGATTTTCAAATAAGTAAGCTTGTATGCGAAACATTCGTCGTTTTATTTAGCTCTAGAGCAAGTGAATTACATACTTTACGCAACTTTTAGGCTGTGTCAACAGCCAAGGAGGCCAAGAAAAGGAAGCTGGAGGCCTCCAGCACCCCTCAGAAGCACATTTGGGAGGAGTTCGAGACCTCGCAGAATGCATCAGTTTGTAATTCTTGTTATCATAGTTCTATTTTGAATGGGGCAAGGCATGCAGCCTGATATTTGAATGCCTTGTTACCCAGCCCTGCTCGAAAAACTGGAGAAATTTTAGCCAGTTTCGTTGCATGCTAATTTTAGCATGGCAACATTGTATATGTATTTGACACAGTGGAATCCCGTCAAACGGCGACATTTTCTCCATACAGGAGGAAGCTATAAGTGGGTAGCCATTCACTACTTTATAACAAAGGTCCTGGGAAACCATAAGTGCATTTTTACCTATTTGCCTATGTTGTGGAATAAATGGCTAAGCATAGTTTATATAGCCGAACCTCGTTGATACGTTTATAAAGAAAAACGCGAGCGAGAGACGTACAGCCTGAGGGAACGTATGATCCGCCGCAGTAAAACAAAAAAAAAACAATCAAGAAACAGACATGAGCATCTCATGGCCTTTTTCACGTGTGCATGTCTATCAACGTCTGCTGGTGCATGCTGCGGCAATTTGAGAGCAAGAGCTCCTTTTCCAAACACTGCACTATGCAGCATTTTTAGTGTTCACAATTGAGCGCGTAGTAAGCGGGAAATCGCATGAAACGAGAAAGTGTCAACGGAGTCTTACTGTATATCAAGGGTCCAGAGTTCTAAATACACACGCAGTGCAAAACTTAACAAAACTCTCTATGACCAGGTCAAGCTAAACAGAGTTAAGTAAAGGAAACATTTCATTTAGGTTGCCCTTGCCAGTCCTTCCTGAAAACACCCTGTGGGGGCTTTTTAATTTTCAGCCCAGTAAGTCACGGGACAGGGCTGTGTCTGAATTGAAGGCTGCCCTCGACCTCTCAGAAAAGGCGTTGAAGAGGGAGAAGGATGAGAAAGAGGAGGCACAAAAGGAGATGAAGCGTCTGGCGGAAGAGCTTCAAGTGGCAAAGGCCATCAACGATAGACTGACGGTGGCGTTGCTTGACAAGATTGGTAAGCACATATTTCTTATTACTGTGTCAATTCCAACTTTAATGGCAACAATACCTGGTTCTGCTTGCATTGCATCCACTCTGCCAGTCCAGTAAAACTGTTGCAGGCACACATGATACATGAACAGTGTAAGGTGGACTACTTGTTGCAGCAAAGGGGGAAGCAGGCCTCTTAAATTAAGCTTGGACATTCCCTGTTTTTCCTATAGGCGGCATAAAAATTGACGCCCCACGTGACCAACCTACAGCGCAGTTTTCGGCCATCAAGTCCACCTGACGGCGCAACCGAAAGGTTACTTTTGGTAGAGAATACAAAACATTCATTCCGTGACTCAGAGAGCCAATAATGTTCGCTTACAATGTGTTGTTTAAAAACATTATTTAACATCCGTTATTATTAAACATCATTAAACATTATTAAACATCAAACATCCGTTGAGCGAAAATGTACGCAACTTTTTACAAACAGCCGACTGGTGCACCACCTCGCTTCTGAATTCGCAACCACAAAGCCGCCAATTCGAATTGAAACCGCTGCAACGGCCCACCGTTTCTATGTGCGCGGAGCACTGGTTTCGCGACTGTTATTGCTGTTATGTGCTTTTGCTTCCATCAGTTGTTGAGAGGACTGACAAAACACGGGAATTGAGTGCTTGTGGAGTGACAAATGTGGCAAATTCCGCATCGTAAGACAGCTGACGAAGCCGGAATATTTCATTCTTCCACCAGAAGGTGAGTGTTATGCACTCCGCTAGAAAGACGGTGCAAACGAAACCGTTGTCGCTGTCAATACCTCCTTTGTGCATGACTTCCGCTGGAATATTGTATTAATACGCGATTCAAATATACAATCTGCATTCCTCAGAGTTTTTGATCAGAGTGCATGCAGAGTCAGCTAAAAAAAATGAAAAAAAGAGAAAAACCCTTGAGAAACAGCCTCTCCACTCTCCTGGTCGCTCTCGAACATTTCTGACTATCTAGAACCCGAAAAGTTGTGGGTGCATTTGCCTCAAAAGGTGTAGCATTATTTCGGATGAAAGTTTTGAGGCTACCAAAAGACAGTAATTCGCCCGAGCTTTACCTAACTGTTGCCTTTCTGTTTTGACACGTTAGTGAGCATTTAGTCAACAGCGCTTTGCTACAACTAAAGTTTGCCTTCATAGAGACATGGTGATACGAGTTAGGTTATATTAGCATGCCTTGTGACAGCCGATGCTTGCGTCATGGTTAATACCCGTGACCTCAAAAATACTGCAATATTTTTTTTTTTCAGAGGTCGGTGTTCATTTAGACATTCTGGCTGAACCTTTAACATACATTGTCGGCGCACGCAACAACTGCACCAAGGACTGGCAGGCCATTTCAACTCTTCGTGCTTGCCTGACATGACAGCCATGCACCCAACTGGTGTGTTTATGTATATTTAACTTTCACTTATAGTTGTTTCTCTGAATTCGTGACATGATTCTCTTAAGTATCCATTCTTCCAATTTAATTAACGTTTTTCATTCATTCCTTGTTTTTCTTTTTTTTTTGCAGATACAATCAAAGAACAAAGAAGCACACAACGGAAGGCGACCACATCAAGGCAACCACAGAATTACATCGCAGACAACTCTGCTCACGTATGAGATGCAGTAGCTTGAAAGCGACGAGGTGGTGGGTCCTGTGCACGTTAGCGATCTCAAGGCCTATCATGTTCGCCCTGGCGATGATAAACGGGGGATAGAAGAACCGGAAAGGCGGAGTCCCCCTCCGACTGTCAGAAGGATCGGCGATAGGGCTCGCATCCATCGCTACGATTTCAGGCCGAGGTAAGAGCTCGGGCCTGCGCGTAACCCCTTCGTTCGTTGCAGGAACCGCGGTGGCAAAAAGAATAACGGTCAGCGGGGTCCCAACCCCCCGCCGGGTTCAAACCTCCGCAAGTGTTGGTGGGGCCCCCCACCGGAACCGGCCACCAGGCCCACCAAGGGGGGCAGTGGCCGCAGAGTCCACCCGGCAACATCAGACCCAATGGCCGGGAGGGCGGTCAGGGGTGCCCGGGCCACGGCGGCAGGCCCAGCGTCGTCGACACCCCCGCAACGAAGAAGCTGTGGAGCGCAGCCACCTAGACGGTGGTCACGGACGGCGCGGCAGTGTCTTACTGTGTGCGGTCGCGCTGGAGGGACCAGGCCCAGCCCGAGTGCGGGGACGACCTGGAGGGGGTGCCGCCACCATTCCGCGACCTGACACTGGCGGAGCGGGACGATGAGGAGCGGAGGGCGTTGTGCTCCACCTGTGGCACCCTCGTCATCAGCTGGGACGCCTGCAGGATCGGCGCCTTGCACCTGGAGCGGACGGTGAGGAACGAGAGGGCGGCTCGGGCCGCAGCTGCTGGGGCGGCTGGCCTTCGCTGGTCAGCGTTGTCCGGGCTAACCACCGGGCTCGAGGAGGCGGCCGTGCGGGTGTTGATGGCAACCTGCCCGGACCTGCTCACGGCCGCCGCACGCGGCCTGGTGTCCGGGGAGCCCTTGGAATGTGCAGCGAACCAGAGGCTGGCGGGTGGCTGGCCCATCGAGTGGCTGGCACCCATCGGGGTGGCTGGCGGGTGGCTGGCACCCATCGGGGCACCGGACCCAGCCCCCCAGGAGCCTGCTGTCACACAGCGGGGCGGCCGGGCAGCCGTCTGCGGCCCCTCCAGGGGCAGCCACTGAGGCCAGCCCGGGGCACGTGGTCGAGTCGCCCAGCCTGACACTGGAGGATGCCGGCGACATGAAACTTTCGGAGGAGGCCGCCGACCAGCTGCTTTGGGGACGGTGGGCTAGGCTTGAGGGGGGGGGGGAGATGTGGGAGCGCTTCGGCGCCCCTCGCCGCGAGCTCTCTCCTCGGACCCTCTCCGACGCCGAACGCCCACTGGCCGCGCATGGCCTCCGAGATTCCCTCGCGCACGCTTTGCTGGGCTGCGGGACCTGAAAATGTCGGCACCCGAGAGATGGCGCTAGTGGACGTGGAGGAGCGGGCGGTGGTGTGGAAGAACCGCGCGCGGGACTGGGACTCGGGACGCTGACAGTTTTGGTGTCTGTGTCTGTACCCAGACGGGCGACGGGGAAAAGGATGTGAGTAAAGAGTTTTATTGTACTCAACTGCAGCGTGACTCATTCCTGGACAGCCCTAGAGAGCAGGACCACAAAGAAGAATGCTACATTCCTGCCTTTCTTCATATCCGCGAAAAGGCAAATGAAAAGGACGTACAAGCATCGATCTTGTTGGAGCAAATTGATAATTTTCAGAAGATAAAGACTACGTGGTCGGAACTGACAGTACGCCACGCCGTTATACTGCAAAATCTCTCAATGTAAGCGTATGAGCATATGAGGACCGAAGGCATACTTCGCCTTCCATGTAGAAGCACGTTGGAACGTTTCATGGGGTCATCACGTGGACAAGTAGGAGTGACCGACCTAGTGAAGCAGAGGCTGCTTGCGGAGCTGACTTCCCACACTACTTCCCAGAGTAGAACGTGTTCGCTGATCATTGATGAAATGAGAGTGAAGCAGCACTTCTCTATGTAAAGCAGAGGGATGCGTTCATCGGCGAAGTGGACTACGGACAAGGCATCCCTCTGGAAGCAGCAGATGAGCCAGTACTGGCCAACTCACTTTTGTGCTTCATCCTGAGTGGCCTGTCAACACACTCTAGGATACCAGTGGCTAATTTTTTCACGAAAAATTGCAAAGGCCGGGAGCTACACTTGCTCATGCACCAAGTACTAAATGAAGTTGAAGCCGTCGGCTTTGCTGTGGTGAGAGTCGTTACGGACAATCACCGGATTAATGTCATGGCACCTCAACTCCTGTGCAACGGAACTTTGACGCACGTTATGCCACACCCTGAAAATCCAGACCGCAAGCTTTTTTGGCGTTTGACCAATGTCACTTGATCAAAAAAGTGCGGTCACAGTTTTTGGCTCGTGACCTCGGCAAAGACGGAGCTATCACGTCAGAACACGTGAAGAACCTCTACAGAATGCAGCATGACAGCACTGCGAAGCCAGTGAGATTTTTGCAAGGAAGCACGTATTTCCCAGTAACCTGGAAAAAATGAATGTAAAAAGAGCCGTTCAACTGCTTCAAGCTTCTGAAGGAGCAGGCGGGACAGACTTGCGATGCAAGTTTTTTGGAAGTTGATGAAACTGTTGAGTTCATGGACACTGTCCATCGGTGGTTTCTGTTGATGGATGTGAGCAACTGCTTCCAACACATCCATCAAAACAACCCAGACTGCAGGCAGTTTGACTGTGAGAGCGATGAGCACCTGGAGTGGTTAGAAACAACCTTCATAGACTATCATTCTACCATGAAACCCCAATGCCTTGCAAAGAACTTCTTGACAAAGGAAACATACCAAAGGCTGGTCATGACCACACATCCTAATGTCGAGTGCGTTCGGTATCTGTTGACCGAGAGTCATTTTCTTGTTGTGCTAACCAGGAAAATGTCTTCTCACCCCACTGAGTCATTCTTCGGGTGGCTGAGAAAGTCAGCAGGAAGCAACGACCAGACAGATGCCAGAGCTGTTCTGTCTGGAATCGAGAAAACGTTGAAAACACGCATTGCTTCCAAATCTGACTGCAGTAACGTCATCTCTGTGCAAAACAGCAATTCTTCGTCGACAGTGCTGCGAGATCAGCCAGTCACTCCTGTGCAGGCCGCGGAACATTTCCCCAGGGAAGCGTTAACAATGTTAACGCTATCAGAGAACCTGAGCGAGAGCAAGGAACTACTTCCGACGCCAGATATAGCTGCTCTAGCTATGGTCGGAGGCCAGCTGGCAAGAGCCATAGGTGAGAGGACCTCCTGCGAAGAGTGCTTGAGCCTGCTGGCAAAGCTGACTTCTTCAGGGACGTCAGATGCCCTGATCAAACATCAAGACAGGGTACATGGAAACGATGCCTAGTGAAATTTTTACAAACTAATCTTAATCGTTTAGCCCTTGACGACCCTTTTATAGTACGCAACTGGGACGAAATTTTAGAGTTTATTAACACAATCTGTGACAAAGGTTCATATCAGGCCTTCTCTGTTGACATCAAAAATTTATTTTATTCCTTACCCCATGACGCTTTGCTCCACTGCGTAGAAGAAAGCATTGACAGATTTGGTTCCGTTGCCTTCCAGAATGCGTGTTGTGTCCCGGTTGATGGTTTTTTAGAACTGCTGTCTTTTTACCTGAAGTCTATGTATGTGCAGTTCGAGGGAGTGCCTCATCTCCAAAAGCAAGGAGTGTGCATAGGGTCTTGCATAGCTCCCGTGTTAAGCGATTTATTTTTAGCGTCTTGTGACAGAAGCCTCTTGGAAGGACTAGAGGCAAGCAATGCCGTGCGGGTGTTTCGATACTTGGGTGATTTCCTAATTGTCGTTAATTGTGATCCTGATGCCCTGGAACGCGAGTGTGCGAATGTCCTGACTGTGTTTCGAGATGGTTTGCATCCACTTGACCTGACGTACGAACTTCCAGTGGGGGGGCAATTGCGATTTTTAGATATCCGGATTACATTTTGCAATGATGGTGTCTGCTGGTGCTATGAACCGCGCACCAAGAAACCCCTTCTACCATACAACTCCGCCCATTCGAAGATTGTGAAAAGGGGAATAGTCACTCTGTGCTTCAAGAATGCCTTTGAAAAGTCATGTCCGCACCTCACTGCCGCCAGCTTCTACGGCCAGGTGGAACGCCTGCAGAGCGCTGGCTACCCGGTGCCGGTGCTCTCCGTTGCAGAAGGGTTACTCGGAGGACTGCGTGGGAAAACTCAGCCTCGTGCTGATCCTATGGAGGGCAGGCAGAAGGTTGCGGTGATCCCCTACATGCACCAACTTTCCCATAACTTGAGGAAAATGGCCCAGCGCTCAAATGTGAAGGTCGTTTTCTCCGCCCCAAACAAGCTTTTGAAGCTGTGCAGATTGAGCGACCCAGAGGCTGTGCGGGGAAGGCACTGCAACACGAAGCACAGGAAGGCATATGTTGAATGCGTGGAAGAGGTCGTTTACAAAATTCCACTCCGCTGCAAAAGATTTTACGTAGGGCAAACCGGAAGATGTCTGAACGACAGGTTAAGGGAACATGCAAATAAGGTAAACAACGCACTCAAAAAGAAAGTGCTCGATGGATATTTAGCGCAGCACTGCCACACGTGCGGATGTGTGCCGTTCTTTGATAGAACTGCTGTCGTAAAGAAATGCTCAGACCGTATCACACGGGAGATTATTGAAGCTGAATTATTCCACAGGCTTGGGCAAGCATGCGTTAGTTCACCGTCACTAGCCCTTACTACAAAAGAATTAGACTTTCTGCGCATGCGCCATGTATAAAAACCCAGATAAGCGTGACTATTGTGCGTATATATACAGTAGAATCTCGATGATACGATTCTGGGTGATACGAATTTCGGGATGATACGAATTTCTGAAAAGTCCCGGCAAAATTGCATTGTTTGCAATGGGAAAAATTTCGGCTGTTACGAACGGACCTGCGCGGCCCGGCGGATGATACGAACGAGCCGGCGAGGCGCCCGACTGCCGAACAAGCAAGTGACGGCTCTCTCTCCCCATTTGTCACTCTTCTTTCTCCAGAAACGGCCGGGCTGTTGTTTTCTGCTCGCGAAAACGCGCCCCGCACGCCCCATGCGCGCCGCGAAACCTCTCGCACGCTGCGCGCGCCGCGGCCGGCGGCGGCAACATGGCGGTGGCTTCGGCCGCGAAGTGGCACGGCTGCTTGAGCGACTGCTTCTAGCCGCTCTTTAAAATGCCGCTCAAGGCAGACACGAAGTTTCTTGTGCAGTAAAGGAGCTGATAACGTTGGCGAAAACGGTACTATAAAACACCATCCGCGCCGCTAGTGAAAGCGCCCATAAAATATCTGCCGGAGTGCTAAGCCTAAACATCTCGGGCGGAGCCAGCGGGCTGTCTCGAGCGTTTCGCAAGTCGTCAGCGTCTTTTTCTGACCGAGGTAGGAGATACCGCGGGCGCGAAATCGTCAATGCGGCCTTGAAAATACAGCGCGCGCAAAGCCGAGGCGTGCGAATCGCGTGCAAAAACGCATCATGCGGTTCACGCTTGACTGTTGCGGCGTGTAGCGAGCTTGGACACCGGGAGTGAGGAGACAAGCGCGAAGCTAGGCGAAGCGTTACGCGCTCCAGAAAGGACTGCTTTGTGACGTGGGGGTTTAAAAAAAGCAGAAAAAATCATGGATTTGTTCACGCGAAAGTAAGAAAAGAAATAAACGAAAACTTTTTTCAGCGCTCAATTTTTTGGTCTGTGTTGGTTCATACGAATTTCGGATGATACGAATATTTTTCGCGGTCCCGCGAGATTCGTATCATCGAGATTCTACTGTATAGGTGTCTTTTTTTTTTTTCATTAAAACTGTTGGTTCAGCGCTCGTGTGTGTCAAGTACTCTTCCCTGTGCCCGTGTGTAAACCGCGCTGTCTTCTCCTAATCAAAACAGGGGCGGGCTCCTCTACCCATCTGGAGAGTTGCTACACGTTCTCTACTGCCTGAGAAAGTACATTGAGGTTGTGCTGGCGAAAAGAAGACACCTGAGGGACCTGCTCAAAGAGGCCATGGACAACGCTGCTAATGTACTTCGCGAGCGCAATCTTCTCGTGTGTACAATGTCGGGGCACCATGAAAAGCTCCTGGATGTGCTGCGTACAAAGTCCTTCCGTCCCATTTTCACGAATTTTGCAATGAAAGTGACGGACAAGCATGACTTTTTGGGGGTCTTTGAAGTGAAGCCACTTTCGCGAAAAGTACTAAAATTGTGATTACTGGTTGTGAACAGCGTCAACGAGGGTACTAAACCTCGTCAGACTGAGTGCGTGCGAGGAACGTTTCGATCGGCACCCTCTTGTTCGTTTCCGCAGGTTGCGAGTGAATTAATGCGCAATAAACAAGTTTCTTAGTCGTTACCTCGATGGTATGGTGTTCTGTTCAATGACTATGTGCTATCTTGTGTACTTATTCTTTCTCTCTTGCATATGTTCTCTCTTTTAAATACTTAAGTATCACACTTTTGTTTATTAAGCTCGCCGCATTTACATACCGTACTTATTCGAATCTAAGCCGGTAGTTTTTTTGAAATACTGATATATCAAACTCCAGGGCCGGCTTGGATTTAAGGATTTTGAAACACGCGCCAATTTCCGAGTGAAATTGAGGGAAGTGGCGAGCAGCTAGCACCAGCCAGAAAAGAAGGTATTGTAGCCATTACTAGACGAGCCAGTAGCCACTTAAGGGGCCATAGCTGGGGGCGATGCCGCCATTTGGAACTGTGCGGGTAGTGGCCTGCGTGCGGTGTGGCATTTGGTTTTAACAGCGTAATGGCACCAAACAAGCGGTGCCATTATGTCGCTTTTAAAAGAAAAGTTGTTTTAGCCGCGGAGTTGGCGTCAAACATTCAAGCTGGGCAAAACTTCGGCGTGAATGAAAAAAATGTCCGTCGTTGGAGGACGCAACGGGAGAGGATATTTGCATGCGCCGCAACGACGATGGCATTCACCGGACCCCGAGAAGGCCATCACCATGAAACGGAGATGGCATTGGCTGACTTCGTTCGGACGCAGCAAGCAGCTGCCCTTCCAGTAACGACGGAAGTGCTCCAGGCAAAAGCAAGGGAGCTTTCAAGGGAACGAGGCTTATCGCGGGAGCACTTCAAAGCCAGTCGGGGCTGGCTACAGAAATTCATGAAGCGCTTCGGCTTTAGCCTTCGTCGTCGAACCTCAATCGCCCAGAAGTTTCCCGGTGATTTTGAAGAGAAACTGTTTGACTTCCAGCACCGCATCTTCATGTTCAATAAACGTGTTTTCTTTTTGTGAACGCTGACCTCGCCTTTTTGTTCAGCCTACATTCGAGGTAAGTTTTTTTTTTTTTTTTTTTTTTTCATGGCTTCAGACTTTCGGGGGTCGGCTTAGAATCGGGGCCGGCCTAGGTTCGAATAAATACAGTACGCTCAACGAAGGACCCGTCAGTGCCGCCGGTAGTATGGGAGTCAGTGAACACGCTCTGCCGGTTCTGGGAAGGCAGCACCGGCTGGGGGTAATTGCGGGAACTGAGTGCAACGGTCGGCTCCCTTTGATCCCGGCAGCACCGCGCAGGTACAGAAAATAAAGGAGGCTATTGGAAGACTCTTACCCTCTGATCTGTACCATTTCTCGAATCACAGAGATTCACATACCCTGCACTGTCGAGCAAACAGAGAGTAGAAGAGGTGTTTCGGCAAGCTGGCCTGCCGACGCCAACCCCACCACAACCCTCAGGTCTTTTGACATGCCACAGGAAGTCGTTTGCGACGCGCATGAGGCTGTGCTCTTTCCCCAACCACAGGCAGCAGGCTGTCACTCTTTTAGCCTTCATGTGCCTCAAAACGTCTGAACACCGTTGGTCAATGCACACAGCACAACTTCGAAGCAGCCTTCAAAAGTAGAAGTAGAGCAAGAACATTTTGTGTTGAAAACTCGGTCTTAAAAAATAAACAGCACCCAATCTTTTTAACTGCAACTCCGGAAACAAATCTTGCTCACCGACTCATTACATTACCAAAAAAAAAACGTTTGATGCAACATAATTCAGTGCAGGGGCAGCCCACAAAATAATGCTTTTTGCATCACTTCACAGACCCCTTCAACTTATGCCGATGGGCACCAAATGTGATGATGATTCAGTTTCACGCCTACTCCCCCCGTACTCTAATAAGAAAAACTGGAGCCCTGTAACTTCAGCTCGGAGGACCCCATGGCTGACAATTATCAAGCAGGTGAATAACTGTTCAGGTTGTAAGGCAGACTGAGCCACTCACCATTTGAGAACAGTGTCAGAGACCAGATGCCAAGCTGGCAGGCAGCCCGACCGTGCTGCAGTCAAGCCAAAGTAGCTGCCCCCCCACACTCACTGCATCTTCAGCCTGGGACTGATTGGCGTGCACAGCAGGCATCTGGGCAGCTCCCTCTCACGTGACTTGGAGGCGCAACACGTGGCATGGTGACGATGTTCAAACTGCGCATACAATAGAACATTGAAATTTCCACATGATACACACTCATTTTTAAAGTTCGTAACATCAGCAGCCCTTTAGGGGCAAGCCCTTCAGGTGCTGGGGCTGTTGGCGTCTCCTGTCGTCATTGTCGTTATCATCATCTCATGTACTCACGGCACTAAGACACAGGGAAACTCGTTCACGCCTCGCGCTACTGCAGTTCGTAACGCATGCTAAAAAACACCAGGGCACTCGTTCACGCCTTGCGCTAGAGAGCTTCGTGAGCCAAAGACACGAGACTTTTACAACAAAGCTGCATACTTCTACCTCCCAACGGTTTCATCTCCCTTGGCAAAAACGCCAAGGTGCCAAGAATACACTTATACACTCATGCTTCGCCCCCTCACCAGATTTCACGTTAGTGGAGATGGCCCGAGATTTTTGGAGATGAAAGCATCTCCCGTAGACTTCCAACCGCCCCTAGCTGGACTTCCCTGAGTGAACCACTGAAATTCCATTGAACTTTCTCATTTGCACTGTCTTTTTTTTCCCTGTCCCCCAGTAGCCATCCTACGAAACGGATGGTCCACCTGTTGCCCACCACCCCCACTGATGACCTGCCCAGCCCTGTCTTCCAGCCAAGGCTGTCCTCTCTGTCTCTGTTCTGCAGTGGGTATTGCAGAAAGTTGAGACTGAGCAGTACTGTAGAACGAGTGCTGCATCTTGTCTGAACCACCCTCATGGGGCACAGCAGGACAAAGGCGAAAAAGGGATGTTTCCTATCTACATCGGATCGGCCAGACATCAAGCCCATATTGCGATAATTGTGGTTCACTTGAAACTGTTGAACCCATATTACTGGGATGCTCTGCCTATGCCGACTCAAGGTGCCGTTTAACACATAAAATTGACTGCCTCCACCCTGGACCATTGACATTAAGCATGCATGCTACACCGCATGCTACACCGTCCAAACCCGGCATGCAATCAGAGCCGGGCTTGGGCTTTCGGCAGTCCCTGGCCCGCGCAATTCCCTAGCATAATTCTTATGCAAGTCAATGCTACCGTGCCACGAGGATCCAACGCAGCGCCGTGGCTTGCAGTGGCGCTCCGGCGAATTAAAAAGAACAAGACAAACAAAAAAAAAATTGCGTGCAGTGGGAGCGGCGGCGTGCGCAGGTTGTACAAAATATAGCCGGTCGTGGTTCACGCCTCCTACAACGGTAGACCCAAAGCATGTCGCACGACGAAAGCAAGCGCACCTTTTCGTTTTCTTTAGTTTTTTTTTGCTGTTTCAAAGTGAAGGCTAGGGCAGTGCTTGAAGACGGTCTGACTTCATTCAACAAATTCGCAATGGAGTTATCAATGATAATTGCTAATAAGTACCGAATCTGTTGCGCACATCTTATTTCTGGTGGGCCCCAGGACTATGGGCGCTGAAGCGTTCACGTCGCACCTCGTCGCATGCTTGAAAAATTACTAAGTGCTTAAAATGTTCACAAATTAAGGTAGACGGCACACTTTGTGGATGAGACAAACCAGGCTGGGCACCCAGCCTCGACATGAGTTACTTTGAGTGTTTTGAGGTAAATGTGCGTGCATGCAATGCTGCAACTTAAAGGCCAACTGCACTCAAATTTTTCTTTCTCCAAATAAGTAGACTATGCTCTTAAAATCACCATGGCGAAATCCTTAGCTTCATAATCACAGAGAGCTCTAGGTACCGCCGTTCAAAGTACCTCCAAGCAGACGACATTTGCACCTGGCAGAGAGTCGCTGAAACAGGTTCCGAGCAGCCTGTGACGGAGGTTGGGGAACCTGTACTGTGAAGCTCGCCCTTCTCCGGCGACTTGCAGGGCACTCCGCCGGGCGCAAGGATGCGTTCGCCCGGGGTTTCTCTGCTACACCAGCGCGATGTACCGCAGTCGCCATCACACGTTTAAACTACCCGCATAGGCAGTAATATCCGCCATTTTTTTCAATGCAGAAAAAAAAATGATTAGAAGCCTACAAACTATTCACGCACTTGCAAACGTCTTGAAGTCAGCAAAACTCTTTTTACATGAATATAATATTTTTACTCAAAGAAAAAAATAGCGTGAAACGAGCACTTACTTGCCTTATTTTTGTCATTCCTACTGCATTTACCACAGCAAAAAAATATTTTAAATTCTTGACCACTTGCACTTCCGCATCCAATGTTGGCCATATTTGGGCTGGCCCAACGCCACCTCCATCTTTGGACCTTTCCAAAAGTTTGACAACCTAAATAGAGTTGTTGTACACACGGCTATAAACAATTGTGCGCCTTTTGCCTTACTCGCTAAGTGAATCAAAATCACCCTTTCTCATAGTAACAAATACATCCCCACAGATATAAGCCGTCGTCTTCGCGAACTGCAAAAACTAACGAAACTGCTCCTCGCCTAACTAATAGACTAGATTTTTGTTCAATTCCCAAGTGAAGTATTTACTTTGACCGTTAGATTTAGTTTACTTCAAAGTAAAATGTTTTCAACTGCACCTGTCCCTGGTTAAAGTAGAAAACAGCGGTAGATAGGAAATGTTTTCGTGTTTTAGAGCATCATTTAGCTGTGTAAGCTGGTTTACAGTTTCAGACCACTTTTATAATTCGATTCTCGATGTGCAGCAAGGCGAAAAATACTGCACCGATATTCGCGAAGCTGTTTGTATGTAATGTATAGTAGAAATAGTGACTGACCACCACCCGCATGCGGTTTGTTCCCCTCAAAGAGAGCAATGTGATAGCCGAGGCATCGGCCATAACGAAAGCTGCTTTTTGAAATCGTACAGGCACGTAGCTTTGTAACTCAGGGTCTGCTTTTTTACTTGCAATGCCAAAAATTGCTTTTATTATGATGCAAAAATTATTAGTTATTAGTTATTATGATGGAAAAACGGCAGTTATTATGATGGAAAAAATTACCGTCTGGCGGTCTACTTCATCTCGACTGATAGCAATGGGATGCCGGAATTGCGCCTAACTACATTATCATGGGCAAACGTTAGTGGAAGTTCTTCTGTGGAAATAACAGAGTGAAACGCGGCACTACCATGTGCATTTGAAGGTGGCTCTGAGTGGCCGCCGGTCCTGGCGCGGCCACTTCCGTCGTATCACGTATGTCACGTCCGCCCACCGCAATGGCCGCCTTTTCTATTCAGTTTCGGTTCCGAAAACGCTAATGTCGCGCCCATTGATGTTTGAAGCACAGTATTTTGCATTTCGCACCCTTGTTATATGTACTATTAGGTGACATTATTTTTACGTTGTCGAAAATTTGAGTGCAGTTGGCCTTCAAGTAGTTGTGGGAAGCCATCTCTTTTGTCGCATTAGATTCTTCTATAATGACCAAGCGTGTTCCAAGAACAATGCACTAAAGCTTGACGCTGGGTGTACAGTTTGACTACTTCCCAAACAGTGCACAGACGAAGACGTATGAAGTGACAAACTAGAGCACTCTTGTTCGTCACTTGTATGTTTGCTGTCTTTTAACTAGCCAAAGCGTGTTCCGTGATCTTGTTCTGCTTATAATTTCCGCTTCATCTACACCGAAAGGAAAACACTTGAAAATCACCGGTGGAATCTTTGTCACCCCAGGTGGAATCTAATTTTATCACGTACTTACCTCGTGATCGCTTCCACCTAGACCCTGTGCATAATCGCTAAGCTTTTTTGGGAGCTGTGGTGGAGGCAGGTCATGTGTTCAACGCACCATAACAGTGACACGACACAAGAACACTTCATCATCTCTCATGCTTTTCAAAAAGCGCGCAGCATGCCTGGGTGGCACGGTAAAACCAGCAGCTCGTCTTACATGCCACCACTACATAAAATATCATCGCAGCCTTAAGTGGAAAAAATTTCCTAAGCCCAAACAGCAGAAGGCGAGCGTATAGAATTTTACCTTTCGTCGTTCCGCGTTGTTGGTGACTGCTTAGTATTGTGCGTGAATGTGGGCTCCTCGGTATGGGTCTTTGGCCTTTCCAGCACACCTCAGCCCCCCTGGGCTGAAATAAAGTAAGTATTGAAATAAGCATTGTTAAATACATTATGTCATAAGCACTGCATACTTTTTAAGGATAGTTCGGTGGATTCAGATGCAAAGAAGAGCTTTTAACTCTTTCGCTACCGCGCCTATCAAAATCGATCAATTTGATCGATACTTTGGGAGCGCCTTTTCATAGCGTTTCAGGTGTTTCTCGAACAAGTAAAGCTGTTCGGAGTTAGATCAGAAAATGGCCTTTGAAAATCAGTTTTGTTTGCATTTTTGCAATGGAAACATGATTTTTGACACGCTTTTGAATTACCTGGGTGCGGAAAACGAGCGTGGTCATCACATGTCACTGCTACCAACGAAGAATGTGTGCCACTCGTAATTACTCTGCACCAGCATTTGTTTTTTGCTATCAAGGCATGAATGGTAAACTATCTATGATTTTCAATCGTCAGGTTCGCGCTCTGAGAGTAATAATCCCAGAAATCGGCTGAAAATGTCAAGCAGTGCCTGGTTGCAAACCTACTTTATGATTTTAGGCAGTTTTATTGCCTTTGCGCACGTTCTAAGTCCTCTGGTAGTTCTACTTACCCCAGGACCATTCGCAAACAGTTTACAACAGCTTCGGTTTCGTTTCTGCATCGCGAAATTCATATTTAGCGCTACTACGCAGTTACCCAACTTCAAGGCTACCTGCCATGGCACCTGGAGTGTCCGCGAGTGATCCTCGAACAAAGCACGCAGCTCCTGATTCCCCCCCCCCCTAACCCGATTTCTGCGATAAGAAATTCAGATGCAAGTCAAAAGATCACACCCGGTCGCCAGATATCTGCTCCGCCGAGGACAGCGCTTCAAACCAGCCTTACACTGCCAGCTGTTCGCCTTCCAGTTTCGTTTCCATGCGAGGGTATATCCGGGTGTCTAATGTTGCTGCTTAGTTGAACTGTCTATTCGGACAAAGTCTCCGATAAGTTTTTGTACTGTTTCATTTGAAAAATGTTAGGTGGCGCTGCATTAGAGGAGGCTCGTTGTGCTGATCTTTTTTATCGCACAACTGCTACTGGGCGAAAGATCGCAGGGCACGATTCTAGCTCATCATACCTCATTTTTGCGAGCAAGGCTACAATTGCGAGTAAGAAGATGATAATAAAGCTCAGCTTTATGTTTTGAGAGATAACTGACCATGAACAACAACAAGCATCAGCCACGGCGTTCCGTTTTCAGCTTCATGCATGTTTTTTTCCGCATCACGTGCTCGTCCAAAATATTGTGCTCACTGTAAATGCAAAGTTAGTCATTGACAAGATGTTTCTACGTTAAGTGGGGGCAAATCGGTGTTTCTGATAATGTCAAACCGCAGATTTATTCCAGAGAACCACCCGAAATTGCACATTTTGAATTGGAGGTTGGGCTTCACCGCATGACACGAGCACCGTGCGTGCTAACATTTTTTTTTATATCTGACAAACTGTTCCACGCAAGTCGACATTTTTTCTAGGGTGTGTTTTTGAAATGTTTTCCTACAAAATGCATATTCTAATTTTTTTCTACTACCGGTGGTTTGATATACACAACTTCTTTTTTATCATTTTTTTCGACAACTTTTCGACAAAATTTTGATTTTGATATTTTTTTTCCAACTATGATATATAAAAACCTTTACAAAGCTGGTGTTATTGGAAAGGCCGTTAAATAATCTGCATTTTGTGTTCCTGCAATTAGTGCCTAACCAATTTTTTTAGCAGGAAAAAATGTTTTCTTGGACCCCTAAAAATTGGTCAATTTTCCGGCGGTAGCGAGAGTTAATAGACAAGGCATGAGCGGTTACTTTTTAGTGCAGCACATCCAGAGCAGTAACCAAAATCTGTCCCTTTCAGCACAAACGTTGTGTGGATTTCGCTCTAAGAAAACGCTGAAATAAAATGCCGCATAACATGTCATACAAGCATGGCGTCTTTTAGCAACGCAAAGGGCAACAAGCAACAAGTCATGCAAAACAAGGTGTCCCTCTTTTCGGCACCAAGATGTGGGGGGCACTCATGAAGGGGGACGGGCCATCCACCATAAAGAGTTTACTGAAGCCTTTTCACCGTTTTTTCACGGTGAAAGGGCTCTTCACGAGGAAGTTTTGTGCACGGGTTTCTACACAGCATGATCTTCGAGGGCCTTCCCTGTGACCTGTTCACCGTTTTGATATCGCCAATGCGAACCAAGGAGCGCATGGCCGAAGGAACCGGTGCCGTCACCTGGCAGCGGCCGTGGAAACGCACGGACATGCGCAGTTGAGATGACGGGAGCGAGGCTGCGTGTCCCACTGCGATGTGTTGCCCCCTCCTCGCTCGCATGCTTGCCTGGTCACCATGCCGCAAGAGCGCTGCAAGCACTGCATGTACTACCGCCACTGCAGCTGAGGGTGTTGGTCACGTTGAGAGCAATGCGGCGCGTAATTGCTTGCGGGTGTGGCCAGTGCTTGCATGGGAAACGCGTGCACGCTCTCGCAAGGACTACTGTTGAGCTCATCATGCTTTCTTGAATACCAGCGCGCATAAATGGAGACAAAATTAAATGCATGCCGCCTAACTTCTGATGGCACCGCATTGTTTTGCACTCGTGGTGCAGTGGCTCATATACCACAAGAATTCGTATCCAATCATATACATTAACTGCAAGCATTGTGTGGGCTGGGAAAATCACTGGCAGAATTCTAATATTTACAAAAATTAAGAAGATATGCAGGTCCAAACATTCTATAGGCCAGTTGCTCTCGCACATCAATTTTGCCGGCCCGATTTTTCTCGTTTTGTTTTTTTTGGCAGGCACCTCACTTCTTGTAGAAATCCGCGGAACGGGCATTGCTGAGCATGGTGTAGGCGTTACCCAGGTGTCCATCGTTATTTGATCAAGTTACTGCCTTCCATGTGCAAAGCTATGTCGGCAATGTGACGCCGGCACACACGGGGAGCAGGCGCTCGTGTGAGCCGAGCACACAGTCACACAGTCACCGCAGATACTATCTCGCGCCGCATCGTTTTCAGCGCTCTGGCGGCATGGCGACAAGGCAAGCCTGCGAGCGAGGAGAGGAAACATATCGCAGTGGGACACGCAGCCTCGCTCCCCTCATCTCAACTGCGCATGTCCGTGCGTTTTCTACGGCCGCTGCCAGGTCACGGCACCGGTATCTTCGTCAATGCGCTCCGCGGTTCGCATTTGAATTGTCCATGACTGTACACATTGTCGCCATTGAAACGCGTCCACTCCCGCGTACGTCCCCGCTCTAACAAACCCAATCCATCGCTTTTGTGCGTACTCCCAACAGCGCTACATGCGGGCTGCATCCGCAAGCAGCTAAAACTTCTGTTCTGCTTACCTGAAGGAACGTTAAAGTTCGACCTGAGCTGGTGCGACTGTTCGCCAAAATATAACAGGTACGGGCCCGTACGCAGAACATTACCGTTTCAGCTGCATCGACAAGCTTTGTGGACGAAGTTGAACGACAGTTTTTGAAAGTTCAACACAACTGGTCAGTGAAACTGCTCGACATAACAGGCGCTTCACACCTACCGTTTTCAAATGGTGGCAATTTGGGGCTTCAAATGAAGATTCTGCGCACGGAAAATAACGTTTGACACGCACGTACACAGCTTCCGCACGTGTACTGACAACGGAATGCACAATAACAAAGGTGCCGCCATCACTTATTGAGCCCACCTACTGGCACAAATGGATGTCCACTACAGCCTTTCTCGAGAAGCTAAAATGGTGCGTTTGGCAGCGCTACCTACAAGAGGGAATAACGCGTTTTTACCATGGCTAGGTTGTTTTGAACTTCACTTGGTGAATAAAAGGCTTTTAACAGTAGAGCTATTTAGGCCGACACAAATCCGACCGGCATAGATAGAAAACCACAAGCGCACGGGACAGCGTTCATCACCGCGACCGCCCGGCGTCCCCGGCGCAAGGCGCTGGGGATCGAGGGACTTTAGGCACGACCTTCCCGCCGTAGCTTGAGCAAAGTTGGGGGAGGCAAAACATTTATTGAAGAAATAAAAAAGGTGGGTGGCCTTCTCAGTTCATGGGGAGATATGGAGATGTTTTTCGCACTTTATCTCACCCCACTGCTCTCTGCGCATGCGCCGCGAAGCAGACGATGGAGGCGCATCGTCTGCTTCTAGGACGCCGCGTCCCCAAATTCAAACGGGAGGGCGGGTGGTGTTGCACGTCGAAACGCGCCGCCGGCAGCGAGAGGCGTCGTTGCCACATATACGATCGCGATAAATAAATGCGAACCTAAAGCGCGAGGCATTCAGTGTATTTAGCTCAGCCTAACGACGAACAGCTAATCTGACGATTGTCGAATTTCGATATGCGCTGGTTGTAGCTTGGCTAATGGGAGCTAGCATGAGCTTTTTAGGGTTGGGCGTCGGTTAAAAAAATAATTCGAAAAATTGACAAGCAATAATCAATGAAATGATCGGTTAATCGGTTGGTGGCAAAAGCTCGGATCCATTTCAAGTTCAAAGGTTGTCTTTTTTTTTGCTGCGACGTTCTCCACACGGCAGAGTCGAAATCATATACGGTCTTGCATTTGAATGCAATATATCGTCTATGTGTACGCTTTTCGAGGTGGCGCTCTAAATAGCTTATTTAGTGGCTCTAACCCTCGCGTAGTAGATGTGGCTGGAACGCGTTCTTGATTGATTGGTGACTGATTATGAGGTTTTACAGCGCCGACGCTACACAGGCAATGAGGCGCGCCGTAGGGGAGGGCTCCGGATTAATTTCGACCCCCTGGTGATCTTTAACGTGCGCCGACTTCTCGAACACACGGGCGTTCTTTCTTTTCGACCCCATCAGAAACCGCGTCCTTGTGCTCAGCCGCACAACGCCAAGCTTGCCCACTGAGCCACCGCAGCGGGTTGGAACGCATGCTTAAAGTCGCTATTTCTCAAAGAAGCGAACCCGCAGTCTCTCGTCGTTGCCACTTCAAAAGTGCGGTTTTCATTATGGTATTATACGAGCGGGTTGTTACGATGTCAGGCGACACCGTAGCGTTTGGTGAGCTTGCTTTCTGGTCTAATTTGTTCACGTGAGTTGTATGAAATAACTTGTGAAATTTTCTATCACGATTACTGCATTAATCTATTAATCGGTAGGGTAATCTATCAATCGCGCACTTCTAGCTTTTATCGCAATGGTCGCTTGATACCATCGCGACGCCTGCGGCTGTGCATCCTATCCAGCGCTTCAGAAACCGACCACGATTCAAGCAAAATATTGTCATTTGCGAGGGATGTTTGCTTTGTTTTGCTTATCCTGTTTTATTTGATGAATGTATTGTTTCTGTTACACGTGCGTTGTATAACGGAAAGGGAGTTCTGGTTAGTTGCTCAACAAGCAAGGTTTTAAGTGTGGTCAGTGTCATGGGAGACAATCCACATACCCACGGCACTTCTGGTTTAGCAATTTGTGAATCAAGAGAAGCAGCTTCCTCCTGTGATACATTTGCCTACACTGTGTACCCCACATATGTGTATTCAACCAAACTGGTCCTGTTTGTCACAGGGCTTTGCTCTTTGCAGTTTTACCTGTCATAAATTTTTGGTGCAACACTCCGGTTTCCGAGAAACTGGGGTCACACTAGACAGGGCGTTCTGGTAGGTTGAACAAGCGAGCAGGCGATGTTGTGGCTTCACTAAAGGAGGTCTACATGCGCTTGAACACAGTATATTGGCGTTTTGGTGAGAGCGTCGGTAGAAGCAGCTGTGTTTTGTAATAGCTAAGGTAACAGCGTATTGCTTCCATTTTTTTAATAATGTGTATGCCATGTTAGGTTTCATTTGTGGCGTGGTTAGTCGTGCATGTGCTTATTGCAAACATTGGTCGCTTCTGCAGAGGTCATATACGTGTGGGGTGTACCTGCATTGCACTCATTTATATGAGTGAACTTTTTTTTCAGCAAGTAGGCTTGCTAGAAGCCCCACTTTCTTTTCTTTCAGATTTTTCTGATGAGTACAAGTTGCTTAACTGGCTTGGGATATTGTTTTGCAAGTTTTTTTAGTAAATAAATGCACTGCGAGAAATGCAACTTAAAAAAGAAGTTGTCTCTGGTGAAATCACCCCAATTAAAGTTAATGGGCATTTTTAGCCTTGTAGCATTTTTTGTTGTTGTTTTACATTTCCGGATGCTTCAAACAGTACACACTATGCATTATCTGATTTTCGGATGCCCTGCATGCGTACCCACTACGTACGACATGAGGAAAAATGTAATTCGGTGATCATCATTTCCATGACTTCTTAAGGTTAAAATGCACTATCGGAAGCCACATCACAGGCTTGTGCAAATGGATCTTTTAAAATAAATGGAGGCTTCATGAATCCTGTGCTATAACAGCAGCCATCATTTAAAATCAAGCATATCGTTATTGATTAGTGCATATTCCAGCTCCGTCAATGAGTGCCTGAGCCAAAAAGAAATGCTTAAGGCCCCTCACTGTTCTTAAATGCTTAAGGCCTCACTGTTCTGTTTACACCGTTTCACTGTTCTGTTCTGTTTACGCCACCGTTGGTGTCAACCGGAAACTACCGCAAACAAATAAAAGAAGTTGCTGGCACAGCCAGGAATCGAACTTGCAACGAATAGAGAAACGGGGCGTGAACCTGTTGTCTTACCGATTGAGCTGGAAGTCCCCGCGGAGACAGGGGAGACAGACGGTGCGCTCACCGAGCACATGTGCGTGTTTACACCCGCCGTTCTGGCTGAATGCCACATGATAGCGTCACGCGATCTCTCGCACAGCTGCGCGCTGCGCCCACGGTACGTGTAGTGGCCGTGTGCGCGCCTTGCGCATGCTCGAGCTAAAAATGCTAAAATGCGCATGCTAAAAATTAAAGGAAGCAGCTCACATCAACGCATGGCATCTCACTTCTCCTCCGTCTCTGCCCCCGACCTGGTCGCCTCCGTCGGCGGCGGCAGAGACGGAGGAGAAGTGAGATGGCCTAACACCGGGTTTGAGCTTCTTTTAATTTTGTTAAGAAAGAGTTTCCACTCATGTGGTTCACCAATACAACTCAACCAACCCCCGGTCATGAATCATGCATTGATTTAACCTTAGCAGAGAGAGAGAGAGAGAATAGTCTTTAATGATACTGGTGAGGTTAGCCTGGCCAAGGCGCCTAGCTTGCTACACCAGATGTATGAAAAAATGAAATCAATGA
Source organism: Haemaphysalis longicornis (assembly GCF_048455015.1). Taxonomy (NCBI): domain Eukaryota; kingdom Metazoa; phylum Arthropoda; class Arachnida; order Ixodida; family Ixodidae; genus Haemaphysalis; species Haemaphysalis longicornis. Next base: position 105,977,373 of record NW_027526422.1, read on the forward strand.
ACAGATTATGATAATCACTGTGATGAAGATGACGCGCTCATTAAGAGAGTCCTGTTTAAAGAGTCTGATCAAGTCCTGTGCTTCGCAGAAAAGACAATAGAGCTTTTGTCGCCGGAGATGCTCGTTGAGCGTTCGACCAAGGGCCTAGCACGTCACTTAGAGTTAGTCCTCTAGAAAGCGGACGACCCAAGGACACTAGAAGGGACGTTCTTGCTGCTCTATACCTCTTACACTCACATAATACGTGGTTCAAGTCCTCGCGCACGTCACAAAGAGTGCAGAATGGGGAAGCCGCCTGTTTCATCTTGAATCGAAAATAACTTGTGTAAGCGACATTTAGCCGCATGCGGTGAAGAACCGCTTCGTCATGCTTGGAAAGTCCGTCAGGCATCCTAAAGGTCCCGTGCGGGTCTATGGAGTGAAGCGGTGCGTAGTACGTTGCGGCGCAACAGCCCACATAGATTGCTGAAATCTCCAGGGAGCCTTGGACGCTAGTGCAGAAGCATCTTTTCTGGAGAACGGTATCGGTATCACTGGCCCGAGCAGAACATGCGCTATCGATGCCGCAGTGTCCGCCTTGACGTTCCCATTTATACCGCAGTGGGCAGGAATCCACTGAAGCTCTACATGATGGTGTGCATTTAGAGCTTGTAAGTGAAATGCATGGATGTCGAAAGCAAGCTGATCTTTCGGGTGTGATTTTAAACACTGAAGGGCCACCAAAGAATACGCGAAGATTGCCCACTGACGTACTGGTTGCTCGATGACGTAGGCGAAAGCAGCACGCAGAGCGGCAAGTTCAGTGACCATGGACGTCGTCCTGTGGCTAAGCGTTGCGCTGTAGGCGGTACAGGAGGACGGAAACCAGATTCCTATAGCCGATGAGCTGGCTGTCACAGATCCATCCGTGTATAGATGGGTGTGGCCCCTGTATTTTTGAAAGATCAGTTCCAAGGCGAAGAACTTTAAGGGAGGTGTGGCGATATCCTTTTTGCGGGTAATGCCTGGCACTCCAGTAGTAATTTGTAGACGCGAGTACATCCAAGGCGGTTGTAGCGACGGAGAAGGGTGCTGGTAATGAAGAGGCAAAAGGTCTCGCAATTCAGTGGATGAGCTGAGTGCTAATGGGTGACCTTGCTGCCGTGCTACAAATCGCAGTTGAGCACGAAGGAGCTCCTGCGCGCCAAGAGCAAGTGGCAGAGAATATCTCTTTGAAGTAATTAAGGGTGTGGTTAAGTGCTCTTAATTGTCTCTGGTTTCACTCTTTGGAGAAGCCACGCGATTGAATTGAAGTGACGTCGCATGGGTAATCGTTGTGGGTGTTATTTACAGCTTCGCTTTCTAACCACTCTCACAGGGTGGATTTGCGCGCATATTTTTGTGTCTGCGGTGCTTTCGGCAATTTCAAATTTACGACGGTGCGTCTGATTGTGAGCGTTCACGTTAATTGGTACCGAAGGAGCCAAATTGGTTTACGAAGGAGCCAAAATACAAACGCGCGATGAAGCGTATCTTGCCAAAAACAACAAAATTAGTTCGCTTTCCACAAGCACATTTTCTGGCCCAATGACGAAAAAAAAAAAGCACGCTTGGCGAGAAGTGCGCGCAAGGCCTTCAAGTTAGGACCAATACTACGCCAGGGTGGCCACATCCCTCAAAGGTGAGGGAGTGCTGTTTGTGTTTCAGAGAACCTTCCTAGCACCTTAATAATTACATACCCATAGGCCTTCTCTGAGTTGTATACAAGCTGTTCATCAAACTAATCGTTAACCGCATAAGTAACAGCCTACATTCCCAACAACCCAGAGGGAAGGCTGGGTTTAGGAAAGGGTACTCAGCGATGGATCACACTCATGTGGTCAATCAAGTAATTGAGAAATCCCCAAAGTACACTAAACCCCTTAATATGGGATTTATAAACTATTAAAAAGCGTTTGATTCAATGGACACCGCAGCAATGTTGGAAACGTTATGAGACCGAGGAATAGAAGAGACCTACTTAAGACTTCTAGACGATATTTATGAGGGATGTACGGGGAGAATAATCCTTCACGAGCAAAGCAAGGAGTTCCCAATTCGAAGTACAGTGCATACCATTTCACCGAAATCGTTCACAGCATGTCTAGAGGTGGTATTTGGTATTTGGGAGCTTGAGTGGGAAAACGCTGGGCTGCGGACAAGCAGGGGACACTTGAAACATTTGATGTTTGCAGACGACATAGTCTTGCTCCTTTAATCTGTAAAACAACTGCAAAATTATTGATGAGTTACAAACAGAAAGTTTCGCTGTGAGGCAAAAGATAAATATGAATAAATCTAAAGTAGTGATAAATAAACATGCTAAGTGCGCCCTCTCCAACATACGTAAGAAAACGCTTGAACAAGTTGAAGGATATAACTATCTTGGCCAAGTGCTCAGTGCTGATCCGAGCAACAAGAAATCCGTTGCAGAATGGGAATGGGCTGCTGTTCTGGCGTAGGCAAGCACTCACAAATAATGGAGCGTACACTCCCTCTATCCCTAAAAAGAATAGTATACCATCAGGGAGTGCTGCCGGTGATGACTCACGGAGCGGAAACTTGGCACCTTTCGGAACAGTTGAAAAGCAAACTAAGATCGGCTCAGCGGGCCATTGAGCGAATGATGAAAGGAGTTACATTTAAGGACAGGGAACGAGCCTCGTGGGTCCTGGAGAAAGCTCGAGTAAAAAGTATCATAGTTCAAATTCAGAAAAAAATGGGCTTGGGCGGGCCATGCATAATACAAACCGACAACAAATGGACCACGAAGGTAACAGAATAGATACCGAGAGGGGACTTGAAGAAGAAAAAGACCAAAGCTCGATGGAGAGACGACATTAGTAGGTTCGGAGGCAAAGAATGGACACAGGCAGCGCAGGATAGGAGCGGATGGAAGTCAGTGGGACAAGAATTCGTCCTGCAGTGGACCTAAATAAGCTGTTTACAATGCTGATGGTGATGACCCAGTTTTCCTTTTAAGATTACTTTGGGGTAGCTGGGACACTCGGTATATGCATTTGCAGACGATTCCTTCAGCAAACGTAGGTTTATTTGACAATTCTGCATGCGGCTCGACTCTTCTGGACCTTTTCATGTCACGCATCTGTGACGCGACAGAGCTCTTTTCTTCAATATCAATTGAAAATGGGCCAGGATTTTCACAGCCTCTGTCATTCCAGGCAGTGCATTTGCCATTAATGCTTGAGAGAGCTGGAGCTGCCAATTACTGCTCATGTTCTAATTTTGCGCCATGTTTTTTTTTCTTTTTTATGTCCCTTCTGGTTTTATGGAAAAAACCGCCCCCAATCTTCATTGCCATCATTGCTCGTGGCTGCGCTACTCAAAAATCGCCCTAGTCATTACATATACACTACAATAACACTCGTCCACCCGAAACGGCGGTGAGGTGTCAAAGTTGACGAGGCGGGCAGGTGAATATATTTTAGCCAGCATCACTAGTCAAGCTGCTTCCGTATATCCCATACATTGGCTGTCCCGAGTGTTGCGCGAGAAAGTAGGAGAGTGAGAGGTCATGGTTGTTTTCCAAGCAAACATGCAGTGTGCACTGCGCTTTCTTCCCTAAGTATTGCTGCTATGATATGTATGGCTGCTACCAGTTTTAGCTACTTACAGATTGTGTGGGGATATTCATACTGGTAGATCGTGTACCAGGTTTTTATGACGATAAAATGGCTTTACCTTGACACATTTCGTTTCTATAAATGGCTCAACTGATTTCGGGCAGAAGACACTTTGTTTATAAAAAGTCTCAGTTCCCAGATATTTTTTTTTTCGGGTGCCGCTTCAACTTACCTGGTTCTACACGGCCTGTGGCCAGAACTTTGGACATGTTTTAGAGCTTGTTCTGTGCCTCTGACGGAAGAAACAGTAGGGGTTGTGTTTCACCTCTACGAACAGTTCGTTGTTTCAGGCAACGGAGATTATTTCAATTTTAAACTGGAATACCTGCGTCTCACCACACGCGCTCTCACCACACCGTGTGGAACAGGCCTTCCCGTAAGCTCGCTCGCTGCGAGGAGGTCTCGCTGCGTAGACTTCAAGTTGGGGTGGCCCTCTCTCCTGCGGTAACACGGGCGTGGCCACCGTGATTGATTGATTGAAGACACGTTTATTCCATTTTCTTGCGCTTGAGCGCTGCTATGGATAGATGGGTCGGTAGGGGATTGGTAGGGAAGGGGACAGTGGGAAAGGATAATGCCACCATTCACTGCGTCAGCGGCCTGGGCCACCGTGATACCATGCCCCGTATACCAACAACTGCCCCTTCTGTACTGCTCCTGCCAAAGACGCTGACACTAATCACTTGTTATAAACGTGCCCTTCCACGACTGCAGCGAGATAACGACACCTTCGCGGCACAGGCCTGCCTCTGAGAGACCCCGATCTCTAGCGATGGCTGTGGGGGACCCACCACCACTCTCTTTTGGACGTGAACTTGTGTCTATAGGACGCTTTAAACTATGCCAGAGTGCATACTATTGCAATTCAAAAAAAAAAAAATTCTAGACTGATCAGGGACTGCTTTATTTTCAAAAACTGCAGACCGGAAAACATTGCCGCCGATTACTACAACACGAGGGGACAGTTTTGACGCTCTGCACAGTGCAATTGAGTAAAAAAACGTGAGCATTGCAGAAACTGCAATGCTCACGTACGTACAGTTCAGAACCAAAAGGGTGCAAGTCGTGTCACCGCGGCTTCCGTCAACCGACGATGCAACTCCTTGCAGATGAGCCTTCATCTTCGAAATGGCTGCTACATGTATGGGGATACGAAGTCACGTAAAATAGAAGTGACGCGGAAGGGCTGCATGAATCAGAAACACCACGAGGCCCCGTGATGCTTGTAGGCTGCGGCCGCTTTCCTCAGCCATCATGAGTATTGGAAGACCTGGGGACCCACTAAGCTCGTCCTTCTGTGAGGCCCATTCCGAGGCATGATTTAAACCTTAGCACCGCAATTGCCAGTACATTATCTTGGTATGTGATGTTTACCAGCCTCCTGATGACCTGGCATCTATTCAGATAAAAATAAAAATCCGAGGGAGTCTAAGCACTCATTATGAGTTGTGAATGCGAAAACATAACTGTAAAATAGAACATCTCTGAGGGCTCCTTCCCGTTTATGCACTGCTGCACCCATGGATGTGTTCATGGAAGCGCGGCCTTGATGTGACGTGTCGCTTCCACCGAAGCCCCCTTCCACGCCTGTCTGCGCAGGCGCAGGTATTGTCTAAGAGCGTGATCCTTTACTTGTGTTTTTATTATTGCGAGGCTCGCGCTATGGAACGCTTCGCAGTCGCGTAGGACCCAGTTTTCCGCTTGCAACGCCAACGCATACGCCGGCCTTTTCACTCACTGTCCATTTCGTCCTTTCGCACCAAAAAGATGCCCCATGCAGTCCGTACAGATGGTTTTCCAGCGGAGCTGTAACGTGTGGCGGGTGTTTACCCGTGGGGTTACTCGCTAAATGAATCATTAACACCGTTTAATTATACGCTTTGTGTTTGTGGTATTTTCTTCCCTTCCTGTTCCTTCTCGCGACGTCGCGAATCATACGCTTGCTCCTCGTGAGTACGTAGGACGCGTGACTTCCCAATTCAAAGTAACGAGCGAGCGGCGCTTGCCATTGCCACGTCGACGCTGCTCCGTCCGAATCTCCTCCCCCATCTGCCCTGCCTTATCGCTTGATCTGTGCCTCACACAGTAGCTCGCGGCACGACCGCTCTACTACTAGCGATACAAACAGAGCCACACTATCTCCCCTTGCTTCTAACTCCTCTGCAACGTGGTTTTTTCACGCGTACTTATCGGGTTACGAAAGGAAAGATTTCTGCGTACACAGGGCCACTTTCGCTTGGCCATATAAAGCTTCGCTTTAAACAGATTTGTACTCGGAAGCTGGAGAGGCCCTTAGTCGAGGGCTTCTGCTGCAGTTGCCAACCTACATCCTGCGTGGTCGACACACCAAGAGTCGCTGGTCCTCCGTGTGCGAACTGGACACCGCGGCCTCCCACTGCTTGGGATTTGAGTGCGGATAATAGAGAATGATGGTATGTTCTGGAAAGCCCAGGTAAGGTGGTGCAGAGTAGATGTTCGTTACAGTGTGGACATCTTCAGCCCGCTGTGAACCACTCGTCGGGGCCGAGTTTGAGAAGTTTTGCTTCGCGTGATTTAGCTGATACACTCATTGTATCCGCCGAGCAATCCGCCCAGCGACATGCGAATTAGTCATTTTCAATGTTCTAACTATTTCATGTTTTCTTTTCTTTAAAAAAAAACACGACATTTAGGATGCAGTCGTTTGTATAAGCTTCTCGAATAGCATTGCATAAGAGAAGGTATCATGCACCCGCAAACGAAATGGGTGTAAGGAACGTTGTAGAATATTCTATAAATGAAGCGTTTGTACTGAAATAATAGCAAAGAAAATCGGTGTTTTCCGCCTACAGACTGCACAAGCGTCTTTTGTCAGACGCTGGTACTAGGCGTGTTTTGTTCAACTGCATCTAATTTTCATTTGGAATGGAACCAGCTCCCTTGACCGCAAACAACACCTAAAACTAGAACGAGAAAGAGCGGACGAGTCCCGGACGGAAGTGTTTGCGAAAGGACATTTATTGCTGTCGAAATTTCAACGCCAAAAAATTTAAAAAACAAACTTTGAACAGTTCTTCCCTGGAAGCCATCCACGCAGTGCACTTGACGCCTGAATATGTACCCAATGCCCTTGGATATATCACTACCCCTGACGTATCTGAAGGTGTTTAAACCGTATCTGTCGTATCTTCTCTGGTTCATCCACGTCTAGTTTGAGCCACGTTTTCTTCTTTCTTTTAAACCGTGCCTTGTGTAAACTCCTATGCAACTGTACACTTCTACATGCAAGAAAATTGTTCTTTATTTAAATGCAAGTTTAGAGCAATCCGCTGAACAACAGTAAAATAGTAAGTAGGGCACTTAATCCAACGCTTAGTCTTTGTGACGTTGAGTCTGACGTGAGTTTTTCGCTTGATACACGACTAGGAGGAGTCAGGTGCCGGATGTGTGCAGGTGAGTCTTGCTCACTACTGTCTTTCTCTCCGGTTGTCATGGCAATCTCGGTGACTGTGTGATTGCTGGTTTTAGACACCGCTTTCATTGCGTAGCTCATTGTCGTAAAGGGCTCTTCACGATCTGTGGAACCTGACGCAATATTCTGTCTGCTTGGCGAGAAGAAATCGCTTAGAAGCGAATCCAACGTTGTTAGGTGAGCTATGAAAATGTCTTCCTCCTCTGTTTCAGGAACAGCCTGTTCTTTAACTGTGGATGCGCGGGTACCTGCATTGTGTGTAGACGCGGTAGAGCTAGCTAAAGCAGAACTATGACTTAAGGCATCCTTACTGCTCTCAATCCCGCCTGACCTAGTGCTGCTTCTTGCGGAGGTTATTGAGGACTCGTCGTAGTTTGACCAAATGGCACTGGTGAGGTCTCTTCCAGGTGATGACGGGCCGTGAGTAGAGACGTCCTCATAAGAAATTACCGTGGCACCCCAGTATTTATCTGAAAACTCTGAAGGACCAGCATACTCCTGCGAGGTGGAAGTTGCAGATGCCCTAGAGTCGAATATAGAGGCCGTCGCTTTATTTGTGCTCACTCTGAACCCGTTAATTTCGTCGCTTACCGTACCGAAAGGCGAGCCGGTGTGGGTGGAGAGTGCCCCAAACTCTTCGCTATTTGGCCCAGAGGAAGTAACAAGTTGCCGGCTCAGCGCTGTGGGGCTGCCTGTATACCCACCTTCTTGACGCGCAAGTGTGGAAGTCTGTACGCCGTCATAATGCGCATTAGTTTCGCCATGGTGCACTGAGGTGCCCACAATAGATGGGGATGAGGCGTCTTCTGAACCAGCGTGTTCAGTACTGCTGACTGAGATCTCTGCAATGGTGGTGCCTTCCGTTCGGGAGGGCAGGCGGTCGTCTTGATGAGAGGAGCTTGTGAGCGTTCTTTCACCTACTGAATTCAGCCTGTCGGCGGGGTGCTCCTCCCATGATGTCGGTGCACGAGTGGTAGTCGATTCCCATAATCTCGTACGAGCTAGCCGCCTTGTTGGATACGAAGAACCAATCGAATGACCCTGTGATGTCTCAGAAATGGGTGCAGTAAAAGCTCGCTCTCCCGCTGTTTGCCTGCTAGCAGCTATCATTTTAAGTGTCGCGGCAGGTGCATTTGAGTTAGAAGACGATTCAACATTTTCGTAGTTTGTAGTGAGCGTTGTTTCTTCATTGACGAAAAGACCGTCAATCTTGGGGTGTGTGTCCGACGTGGGTGGAGTGTTGGCATGTGGTACTATAGAGGACGGCGATGATGGTGCTTGAGCGGCAGTGGTTGGGTACAGTTCAATGTCCACGCATTTTCCGTTCATGCAAACACCTTTACTAAGGACCCGCGAGAAGAAAAAAAAACGTTTATTTAAAAAAATTATTTCTCGTGAATGAAACGCTCGTCTATTTGTCCAGCTGACACGAAACAATATAAAAGATTGCGCTAACGTTATTCCATGGGATTGCTATTAGCTGATGATTGTGTTTTGTTAAAGAAAATTTGATGACCAACCATGATGACTAATAGCTACTTAACTCTTACTTGCATAATATTACTGAGTGTTGTAATGGTGGGGAATGCAGCTTAATCTAGACAGAACTATTTTCAGGAAAATCAGTAGCACAAGAGCTAGTCCTTGTTTCCTGTACCACATTCCTGGCCGTCCACGTTCTGAGGTTAACCCTCTGATGCCCAATGTTGCTCAGGAGCAACTCAACCATTATTTTTTTTTCTCTCGCAATTTGTGTTTTTTTCGACATTTAACACTATTTACCGACAGACAATGGATCTCGTCCCTTCAAAAATTATAGAAGAGAGGGCAGCACGTACTTCCGTGTGCGGAAAAAAACAATTGTTTGCGCGTGTCAACTCGCATCGAGCACGGGTGGATCAATGGGCTAGTGACAGGCAACCGAAAGTGTGCAAATTCGTTATTACGAATGATAGGTGTACAAACTTTACCTTATTGTATTCACTTGGAACATAAGTAATGGTGATCAAGGCAGCTTTTTTCAAGTGATATATGGGCAGCCAGTGCCCAGTGTGTCCTAGTGTCCGTCCTAATGAAACAATTTCTTTCTGACTTCATATTTGTGACGTCGGAAGTCCTTTTAGATCATAAAAACTTCTCGCACGCTTAAAAAATAATGTTTTGACCATCTTAATCAGTGAAAACTTTACCAGTCCGCTTATGCCTGCCGAAACAGTCTGCTTATGTATGCTCGCGTTGTATCAATGCGAAAGCCTAGCGAATATCAGATTTATCTACTGCTACATCGTGCGCGCATATTTCTCTTCTTTTTCTTTGTTTTTTGACGGCAATTACACCGACAAGGAGACTGGCCGCACTTCCCGGTGCGGCTTCCCCACAATCAAAGCTCTCCTCCGCATGCACCTGTTCTACGCACGTGCAGTCACGTGCATGCACCTGTGACGGCATGCGCATCAGGCTAATCGTTGTTTCAATCGTCCGGGGTGCCGAACTAGCGCTATGGTAGGAGCACATGGCTGCTGCTTTGGCGACCCGTGGTCAAATTCCGCACGAAGCCAATTTATTTAGTCTTCATAGCGGCAGCCATTTTGGTATCATTCGTATGGTGGCCGACGACGACGACGATTACGATCACTTTTCGCGTTTGATGAGACACTAGCCCTTCACGTCGTTATAAAACCTGGTGGCTTTAGACAAAACGAGGATGTTCCTTTACTTCACCCTATCGGTTGGGAGAGCAGGGCTGCCGGACACGAGCGGCGCACACGGCCAGGGAAGCAGCAGCAAGCAGCAGCCCCTCGATAAGTCGTAAGAGAAACCAATAAAGTTTCCGCCCTAAAAACAGGTCTTTTTCCCGCTCGGCTTTCCGATAGCCGATTTTTATGAGTTTCTTTACGTTTTCGGTGCTGCACAGGGTATACTAATTGAAAACTTATGGTGAAGTAAGGATACTTACCCCACAGGAAACACCATTTTTTTCGTTTTCTGAACGTATCGGCCATGCCTGGCATTTTGATCCGACCAAATTCCAAGAACTTTTACACACTTACTTCGTATGTTAATTTTACTAAAAAGTGCTTTTATAGGTTCTAGAGTTCCTTCAAGATTTTTTGTTTGTTTTCCTTCTTTCTTGCTTTTTTTTTCTTTTTTTGCCTCACACCCACTTGTATTTATTTGTTTGCCTATTAACGTGCTGCTAGTATTCTTTTTTTTTTTCGTTCTCAATCCCTCCTAGTGAGGGCCTTTAGGGGTATTTTTGAATAAATAAATAAATGTATGTGCGCGTTGTCCCGATCACACGATTTCCCTGCAGAACGAGCATACGGAGATTCGCAGCAAAGCACCACGTTACAATTAATTAAGAGTGGTGCCGCGTTAAGGTGTCTCGGTGCTTTTGATATTTAGGACGAAACCAACAGACATCACCAGAAATAAGACGAGCATCACCAGTGGTTATTTAAAGTGATACGATCATGACCGGCTCTATAGATAGCGACCGGCCCATGCTCACCGATTCCGCCTGCCGAATTTATCTTGTTTGGCCTTTTCCGTTCTTTCCGACGCCTCTGCACCTTCTGGCGGTGCATTTGATCCGCATTTCTCCGCTGTATATACGCGTTGGCTCGCCTGCCATCGTTGTTATTTCGTCTTTCTCTCGGTCCGTAGTGTGCAGTCTTTGCCAATCTACACTGAGGGAAGTGCACACCTGATGTGAGTTCGGCGGTGTGCCCAAACCAAAAGTTTTCTTAACTCGAAATTGTTACTTGGTGAGGCTGGCGAAAGCACGCACCCGGCCTGTGTCCACCAAACGCGCACCCAGCCGGATAATATTGTCCGCAAAAAGATGTCCACAGCTGCTAACCCTTTGCTTACGCGTTCCATGGCGTTTCGCGCGTTTCATGGAGTGCGTACATCTGAAAGAACAAAAGCCCAAAAATTTTCAGCGCAGTTTGTTGTATAGCCCGGATCAGCGAAAATGAACACAAAGAAGCACCTTGCGTGCACTGTTTCATATATAGCGCACCAATTAGGAAAAGGAAAAAAAACAGGAAGTAACACTCGGCGCATGGTCATTTGCCATTGACGACGCATAGCACGACTATATATATATATATATATATATATATATATATATATATATATATATATATATATATATATATATATATATATATATATATATATATATATATATATATATATATATATATATAATCAGAAATTTCCCGCGCAGTCTTAGTTAGCCTTTAGCCTTTAACCTTAGCGGCAGCATGACTAGTGATTCTTTAAAAAAGTAGCTGCGGTGAGTCTGATGCTGGGATTGTCGGTTATAGTCGACTTTGGCAGGAGACTGGACGACAAACGTATCCAAAAGAAACGGTTTCGCGAAAGAATATGTGAAAAATCCAGCAGCATTTTTGTATCGTATTTTCAGTGAACAAATCTTGCGCGATGGTGTGCGAGTGTTGCGCACAGCTGGAAAAGAGCGGAAGCCACACAAAGCCAATTTCTTTTCACAATGTCCCGATCGGTTTAGCACGGGGCAAACACATATCCCAATAATAACCACTTCTACCCGTAGGAATCGGCCGGGGATAGATGTCATGCCAACTTTGCCATTTCTTGGGCTTGTAAGCCACGCCAATGGAGCCCGGCTTCAGTTATGGTGAAAGCGCCGCAGTTGTTAAAGAGGTTGCCGGTTAGTGCTCCCGCCGCTGGAAAGAACATTGTTTTCCCGCGCGAATGACGGCGCTAACACGCGCAGAATGGCCCTGTTGGGGTGTTTATAGAAATTGGAGCCTTCCCTGCATGCAAACATCTGCACGTGAATAGATGGGCTTCACGTCGAAAGAAAGCTACTCGACGTAAAGCGAAAGTCGACAAAGTTTTTACGCGCATACACGAGCTTTACGTCAAAAGACCGCTCCTCGACGTGAAGCGGAGATCGACAAAGTTTACGCATGTTTAGATGAATGAAAACGCTCGAAAATGAGGGAAGCTTGTCGAGCAGGCGGATATGGTCAGTGTTATTTAATGGTGTACGTTGGAGTTGCTACGTTGCTAAGAAACGATCGAGGCTAGACTCAAGCGTCAATTCTCGTTGCTGGTCGGTAATATAGGCAGGGATCAGTACAATCGAAAACTATTGGTACGACCGCTACTTTTTTAATGCTTCGCAGCTGGCAATGTTGGTGCTCAAAGTTTGACGTTAGGCCTAACGTTAGCCGGTACACACCCGCGGTCTAGCTCACCGCCCACCAAATAGTAGGTCAGGTCACTCAGCGTAAACAAACTTCGCTACTGGTCTGATTGATCATTCCGTAATTAGCATTCACAAATAATTTATGTTAGGCTGTGCAGGAGGTGTTTTTCAAGACCGTTTCAAAGTCGAAGGCTACCGCGCTTTCACTCAAGCCACCTTTATTCAGCTGCAACTATCCAGCTACGGTAGTACGGTGGAGTTGGAAATGCATGCTCGTCTGGTAATCCGGAAGCCCGGATTTACGCTAGCAGTCGCAGACGCACTGCTGGCGAGATTTGGGATTAAACGTAGCCCCTGCTTACGGAGGGCGCCGTCCCTACACGGCAATTTTTTAGGGGCGAAGCTCCTAAAGCCATGGGTCTGTCCATCCCTTGTGTCTCGTGGTACGTGACCGCCGCATGCTTTCGGAGATGTCGCAAAGTGGGCCGCGTTGCACGCGCAAGAACCGGCTGCAACCGGCAGCGCAAACTCGGCACCGGGAGCGCGAGCTTGTCTGTGTTCGCCAACGGAGGCGCGAGCGCACGTGCACTGCGAGGGGGAGATCACGCAAGAGATCACGCTACGAACGCAGGCAGTCGTTCTCGGAGATCGAACGAGACGCAAGGACCTTGGCTCGTTTCCTCTCGTCTTGTTCGGGCACAAGTTCGCCCGAAATAAAAGTTCTTTTTTTACCGTTGTGTCCCATCCTACGTGACAAATTGTGGTGGTGGTGCGGGGTAGTCCTCGATGGCGCGGGGTCTTTCACCAGGTCTGGGCCTGGGAGCATTGACTCCGAAAATAAAAGTTGATTTGTACAATGTACGCACACAGTCTTACGTCTTTCTTAATGATGTAATGGGCGAACTTTCACGGGAGAGTTACGGTTACCGATGATCTCCCCCTCTCGAGCTTCGCCCCACTTATCATCATTCATTCTGTGGATATGGCGTGATTTTTTTGGCACGCTGGCTCCCATTGTCGGCGGCTTCGATGGGCAGGTCGCTATCTATAACGCCGGTTTGGATACTGCGTCCTACATCGGCCAGTCATATTTCCCGGAATAATTTCTCGCAAATCTGTGCTCGCAGCATTAATGTGATGCAAGCCTTTTACTGCGTCTGGCTGTATTGCACAGTCTGTACCTTGTGCACAACACACAGTTAATAGCGCGGATAATCGCTCAAGCCGGATAAAACCCGGCAAAGTTATCCAGACAGAACTGATGGAGGAGCAAGGATGGTTCGAGCAGAGATTTTGATTCCTACCTTGAAACTGCTAATTATTCAGCCCTCAATCGCACTTTAGGTGTCGAAAACACTGTAAACTCGTCGGGAAGTTTTCTTTAATGTGCTGAAATTAACAATGTAAATTAAACGCAAAGCCCTAAATCTGTGTACAACGTCTCACAAAAAACTGTCACAAGGATGGCGGTGGTACACGTTTCAATAAGACAGGACGTTAAGCTTTGGTCACCTCTAGAACGTTCGGCTAATAAAGCGTCCTTCTAAATTACTGTGGCCACCAGAACAAGCAAAAGAAGGAGTAGGCGTTTTTGCTATAATATCCAAACAAAAGTAGCCGGATAACCGAAAAATATTGGAAACTGGGCCTGTCGGTTTAGTATTTGAAGAAGAAAAAAAAAAAACAGCTGAGGGGACGCACCAACGAGAGCAGAACAAACAGGCCGATGCTATATACACGTATCCTGAGTTATCAAAAACAAAGCCCTCCCCAAGACGGGTCTTGTATCTCAGTAGGGTAGGTTGTAAGTGCGGCATCGCCGTGTTTGCGTGTATTTTGATTGTTCTATTTTCTGGTAACTGAGTCATGAGGCAGTCTATCTGTCGATTATGCCACTGAGAAGGTATGTTAGCTTTTTACTAAGTTTCGCTCAAACAGGAATTTAAAATGGCTCGCGTGAAAACAATATCGTTTCAAGTTCGGAGCATAAACGAGCGCCTTCGCATAGATTTTGCGGCATCCAGACCAAAATACAGCTACGTAGTCCACTTATGCCAATGCCGGCTACCGGTGAATATGAGCAAGGTGGGTACAGTGATTGGGGCAGGAATGAGCACCTGATCACAAGTGCAGGATCTGGACACTATGGTGCATGGTGCGGCCGCAACATTCCCATGAACTGACGTAAATATCGCTATCGTAAGAGGCATTGGCTGGAATGCGCGAGAAACGGAGTCGCTGCCAAAGTACGCAACGATAATATTATTTTTAATTTAACAGCAGAGCTGTTTATACGCTGTTATTTCCGCCTTCAAACGTTACCAGAAAACTCAGCGCAGTTGAGCGCACGTGAGCGTGCGCCTCGTGAGGAGCGCCTGGTGTCGTTCAGGCTCTGGCGTGGGCTTGCGCCAAGTGAGTAGCTCGCAAAAATACAAAGAAAAATACCGAGCGCCCGTGACCGCGTGCCTTGTGAGGAGCGCCCGGTGTCGACCAAGCTTGACCTTCGAGAACAATCTCCCCAGGGTCGTGCGTGATCTCTAGCGTGCTGTTCTCTTCTCCAGTTCCCGTGCGTTCGCTCTTGAGGTGGGGAGACACGGACGCTGAGTTCACTCTACAGACGCCGATTTCACGAAGCCGGTGGCCGCGGGCTCTTGCGCGTGCTAACGCGGTCGACTGTGGGAGAGATGTAGAAGCCTGTGGACAAAGCGATGTGGGCCGGCCACTCATACAGAACTTTCAGCAGCAAGTTCGGAAATCCCTGTGAGGTGCAACAGCCGTGGCGGGTCTCCGACGAACTCAGAGGGGCCGCCAGCTCTGCTGTTTCTCGAGCCTTGCACCATTAGGGCAAGGTGAGTCATTTTTGTTAGAATAGAACCGTTTACGTCACATCAAAGGGACCATTATGCTGGAGACCTGCGGAAAAAGCTGAGGAAGATCATCTCTACGGAGCCACAGACCTCCACGTTGTCAGGTGTACATCGCATTTAAAGACATGTGCAAGTAAATCACCAGTGTGGGAGCCTGTATCGGAAAAAAAGAGCATACAGGCAACCGGCATCGCAGCATATGGAGGAGATAAAATATTGGGCGACAAACACTGAATTAGGATGGCGCAGGTGATGACCACGATTGATAAACAGCAGCAAAGTAAAAAGTAAATAACAATCGTGGCTACACTGTGTAAAATCCTACTGGACGAAGTCTCAGGGAAACAGAAAAGGAGAATGCCAGTGGCACATATATAAGTTATGCTCCCAGAAACGAAAATCGTAACACAACAAAATATATGTTATGCTCCCAGAAACGAAAATCATAACAGAACAAAAACGGGTGAGGGTAGTGAAGGAAACATAAAGTTTCACTGCAGATTTAAAATTTAGCAATGCTTGGTCAGGGAACAGTACTAAGAGGACTAGCCTGGTACACAAGATTTTGAAAGTAACTGAAAGCGAGCCAGTGAAGGCGTTGAAGGGTAGTTACCGAAAAAAGTAACGGGGAGACGGTAATGACCGTGAATCTACCGGCGTAAAGAGATGTACTAGGAAAGCTAATATATTATTTTAAGAATGCTTCACCAAATCTAACCTACCGTTAGCCTTAAAAAACAAAATGGGTATTGCAATCGAAAAGGAGCGCAATTCAAAGAGATTAAGAATTACCGATTCATTAGGCTACTCTCTGCTGCATACAAGGGGTTCTCCAGGGTAATAGTTAACAACATAAGAGACACTTAAGATTTACAATAACTGAAGCAAGGGGTGTTATTTAGGAGAGAATACATAACATTGATAGCCTTAGTGACATTATCCAGGCAATGTAAAAATTGGTGTGATATAAAAACTCCTTTACATGCCATTTACAGATTACAATAAAGCCTTTGCTTCAGCATACACTGCAGCACTGATGGAAGATTGGAGAGAACAGGGAGTAAATGAAGTGCGCGTGTGAAGTTCTCCTGGAGGACATGTACAAGGAATGTATGGGCACGATAATGCTCCCTAAGGAAAGTGGAAAGTTATTACCAGGAAGGTCGCCAGACAAGGAGACACAATTTTATCGAAACCATTTACCGCATGTCTGGAGAGGATACTCATGAAGCTTGACTGGAAGACGCCAGGAATGAAAGAAAGTGAAGAATGTTTTGGCCACTGGATATTTGCGAATGGCACTGTACAGTTCAATTATTCCTGAGAATGCTTGCGAAAAATGTTCTTGAAGGGGTGCTCTACAGATAAGTCATTGCACGAATTGAATTGAGGAAAATCGAAAGCGGTGCACACAGGCGAGCAGAAATTTTCCCCTTCAGCGTACGTAAAGCTATGTTCAGACTACCGACGTAACAGCCATATCGTGGGGTATGGACGTAAAAAACGGCGTTTCACGCAGTTCTGTTGGCTGAGACGTCAAATGACGTCATTATTTAAAGATATTACGACAGCTGTGACAACAGCTTGAACCTGGCCTAATGAAGTACTAGAAGAATTCGATGAATGTCAACCTTGTAGAAGCTGTCAGTCCCGATCCAAAGCTCGAGAAAGAATTGAGGCGTAGAGTAAGGACATGCTGGCGTGAAAGTAATGAGCTCGCAAAAAATGAAGAGTTCGTTTAAGCGTGCAAGGGAGCCAAAATACAACATTTTTCACTTTCAAAAAACTACCATTTGGTTACTTACTCAGCTCTATTTCACCCACGAAAGGTGATTTTTAAGCACACACATACACAAAAACCGGAGGATATAGAGTAATCTTGAAATTGCCCGCTACAGTGATGTATCATTGACAGTAGTGATGCAGCGGAAGCCACCATTAAAAAAATGTCCGGGTATCTGCTCCTTTCGTTGGAAATGTCGCCGAAAGACCATAGTCGACTAAAGGCCTCCCTTCTCTTTCCCGCTCACCTGTCATGCTGTTCCTCTCCCGTCTCGTTCCTCCAAAGATAACACGCTAGAGGTTTGCTCCAAGTCGAGTGTCTCGATGCCAGCGCTGCCGTACGGTGGAGGCGCGCGTGAATTGAAGCACCCGAATACATCAATGATAGAACTGTGTTTCCCTACTCCACGTGCGTTCCAAGCGGAATGTGGATTCCATCTAGTGCAACCTTTCGTTGCTATTGCTGTTTGATTGCTTAAATGCCCCCAGGAGGTAGCGCTGGCAACAGCAGGCGACGGTTTTCTGCCGTTGATGTAGTATTTCATTTGCTGTGGCAAGAACCAATCATCCATAATTTTTGAAACAATTGAACACTGCAAATATCACTTATGTATCAATTTTCTGCCTAATATTTGCGTAATGTCTTGTTCTTGCTCAACAATGTTGGCAAGTATGAACACTAACACCGGAATAGACGTTTAGATTTGGCTGTGAGTATATAAGACTATTGCTCAGCTTTCGTTTCACTTTGCCCGGGTGGCTGAATTAAGTCACAAGCAGACAGACAGCCATACAGACCAAAACTTCTGAGCTTAAGTTGCCCAAGAAAGACTATCGTCTTTAAAACAGTAAGTTAAATCCACGTCCTCATTTAAGCATTACGGTCAAACGAAATTAAAGCCCCACTACAATCGCTCAGTAAGGTTTTCTGGTGGTTGCTTTGGTCGGGGGCCGCCAATTGCACAAAGAGGATTTGCTGTCGGAAAGTCTCTGGGGAGTCACTACCGTTTCGTCTGTCTCTCTTTATATCCCCATTATTCCTTCGAAATTTGTGAGAAAATTGGGATAATTGTTATGAAGATGAAAAGGCCTGTTTGTTTATCTAGTATTGAGATTTGTCTTTAATACATAAAACGTTATAATTCACGGGCAGATAGCGATTTTTCATAGCATCGTATAGGAGCGATTACGAGCACAGGGCAGAGCCTTCGTCGTCTATAGGCATAACTATGACGACGATTTGCGTTTAACTGGCATGCATTAGAGCCCAGTGCCCGAAATTTAATTTATCATCCTCGTTAGCGAAATAAAATGTCTTACCCCACCAAACGCCCTATCACACTTTGGCTTCTCCAAGTGGCGTTCAGGAGCTTCTGAAACAAAAATAGAGAAAAACATATATGAATGTTAATTGACATTAGCGTTAAGGGCAACACCATGTTGTGAAAACGTCGTTGTAGACCACTCGTAAAATACCGGTATTCACATGCGCTTGCGGTGGTTCTCTGTCATGCATTGTTTTTGCCGCAGGTGGATGTTGTAATAATAGTTATGAAGAAATTTGTTCCTAAATCCGTGAAAAATTGCAGCCAGGAATTTAGGGGAAGGTCTTAACCTGAAGCAACAATCTGAAAAGGAGCAAGTGCCTCCCACCGATATTGAGTTCGAGCTTATCTACAAAGGAACACAGCCATCAGCGTTTTAATACTTGTTTTTCCGAGCTCCCGGCTAGCAAAATCAAAACCCCGCAGTTAGTCTGCTTATGTCACCATTTAATATCGCATCAGCTGCTGAGTTTCCAGGAAAATGTAAGGCTTCTTTTGCAGCCGTTTATCTGCGTTTCGGGTGGGTGACATCTTTTATCTCCGAAAATGGCACAGCACATAGTTTGCCCACATTGATAATCCCTATTGCAACCACCCAACTTTTAAATGTGTAATAACAAGCAACTCTCCAAGATGCGCCCTCACTTGCTTTCTACATAAATAAACATTACATAGCCCGCTTATTTACTCAGCCGGTCTTCCTGCCTCGATCGAGGTAACTACATTTGACTGGTGTAGGCATATCTGTTAGCGCTCTTTAAATGCAGCAGTATTTGAATTCCGACTCGTAGTAGTTTACGCCGTCGGTCTCCCGGCTTGGTCTCCATATGGAACTACAGAAAATTTTTGCGACACTATTGCAGATTATGTATTAGCCGGAAAATGGCCCTTATTCCATTTTTGCCGTTCCAAACGAGCCTTCAAGAAATGCGTGGTGGGCATGCAAACATTTTACTGTGAAAGTCGTAAAATGCTCCATACGAGACTAGGTAGCTGAAAGAAAAATACCTCGTAGTGTACCGCTCTGAGAACACCGAACATTATTCGGAAAAATATTCTTTGCGCGGGTTTTGAGATGCGCCTTTCACCCTGGTACGTATGGTGAGTATTCATTCCTTTCTGAGTTACATTGCATATTTCTAAAAGTAGCTGAGAAGCGTCAACATTTCTATTTTGTGCACAAACTTTACACATGTAAGCCCATCAACTATTAGATATGCATGTATGTTGTATGTAAAAATATATACCGGTGTTGCCCTCCTTGCAACAAATGCAACTTCTAGTTTTTGATGATGTTGTCAGGTTTCCTTTCGGCTTTGGCGTGCGTGAATGAGATTCGGGCTTTTTTTTTGGAAAAAGATAATAAGTGGCAGTTGTGAAAAACGGCACGCTCTGAAAAATTCTATGACAATGTTTTATATGCTGGCTGCAAGTAGTGGTGCCAGGAAAGCAACTATGATGAATAAGGCAAACACCCCTTTTCCTCTAAGACATGTTTCCCGAAGCCTTATCTTACCTTTCCTAAAAATAACGCAGTGAAAATATGCGACAGTTTGCAACTTGTAATCAGTTGCTCCCGCCAGTAGAATGTTTTAGTGTCTCTCACTTCAACCGCGTTTACATGCCAGATATTTAAGATAAGAGCTTGGCACAAAGCCCGGAAAGCAGTGCTGTTGGAACCTCCATATCGCTTCCAATTTCTTTGCTTGGCAGCTTTAGGGGTGGGGTTGTTACCAGCTGCGCCACAGCTGCGTTGAACGCTTTCTGAGCCAACCATACTTCATCCAAATCTCAGTTCATGCTAGACATCTTGATCTAAAAGAACACGCAAGTACACGTATGATTAAATAATGCAACGTATGTGCATCAGAATCCCAGTGTAAAAATAATAGCTTAGAGTGTGTTGTATATTTGTCTATTTGGTTTCGGTTCCCCGATCACTGCCGCAGGTGGCGCCAGTGTTGTTTAGGTATATAAGCATGCGCATGTTGGAATAAAGAGTCTTTTGTTCCGATGGGCACTCAAGTTGTCTAGTCATTCATTCATCGGGGGCACACGCCGCCACTACATTGGCGACGAGGATGCTCGTTTAGGAGGGGGGCGTGATTTTCGTGATTTTCGCCAACTGTTTTCTCCGCCATGAGTGTTTCCGGACTGGCACCACCGCCCCCGTTCCTGCCCACGCCTGGCCGTCCAGCTGTACCCTGGCCGCAATGGATCCGCATCTTCGAGAATTTTCTGCTCGCATCGGGTGCTTCGGAGTGCGCGCCGGACCGTCGCAAGGCTCTTCTACTGCACAGCCTCGGTGTCGAAGGCCAGCGCATATTTCACACTCTGCCGCTTCCATCCTCGGCCAACGCTAAGCCCGGTGAGCAATCAACTACTGATAAAGATTCTGGAGCTGTCAAGGACACTTCTCAGACAAAGCACGAAGCGTCATCGTACGATACCACTGTCGCAGCGCTGCATGCGCACTTCACAACAACCAATGTTGTGGTCGAACGGCACCGTTTCGGTAGGCGCGTGCAGCAAGTCGGTGAAGCAATCGATGAGTACATTACCGCGTTACGTGAGCTTTCTGCTGCGTGCTCTTTTCCTTCTCAGGAAGATTCCTTGCGTGACCAGTTCGTTGCGGGCGTATTATCTCGGAATTTGCGCGAGCGGTTGCTGCTTGAAGGGTCTTCTCTTTCGTTCGCTCAAGCTGTACTAATAGCGACGCAGTTTGAGCAGGCAGCCAATGATTGCAAAGAATTTGCCACTGCAGATGTTCAGAGCATAAATGCTCGCGGAAACACCCCTCCGCCCGCACCTTCTTCCGGCAACCGCTCGAAGCGGTCGCGCAGCCAACAGGGCCATTGTTACCGCTGCGGTTCACCTCGGCACAACGCAGCTTCATTCCGCTGCCCCGCCAAAAACAAGCGGTGTCATGGTTGCGGTATTATGGGTCATTTTCGCTCGGTCTGCAACAGAAACGCCGCTCCGGTTCGTGAACTAGACGGCGAAAATTCGATAACTGAAGAAGTATTGAGCATTCTGGCTGTGACGACATCCACTCGTCCCGCAATCTACATATCAGTAGCAGTTGGTGAAACGAAGTTAACTTTCCTCGTGGATTCAGGGTCATCAGTTTCAATTTTGACGCATGATCTATTTAGGCAGCATTTTGAAGGACAGGCGCTTTCAGCTGCTCGAACTAGACTACTGAATTATTCGAAGAAACCAATTCCAGTGTGTGGTTGCTTCTTTGCTGATGTCACGTACAATAACTGTACAACAGTTCTTCTTTTTTATGTCGTTGAACAAGGCACCTCGCTTTTGGGTATTGATGCAATCAGGGCGCTCGGTCTGCATATTGATGGCTCGTCACTACAGTGCCTTGAAACGACAGCGGTGCGTACGAGCGCTCGAACGGAGCACACCGCAGTCAAGGCAGAGGCGGAGGCGTCCATTCACCTTCCATCAGAATTAGTCGAAGAGTTTGGTGCTCTTTTCGATCCAGGACTTGGCATCGCAAAGGGTTTTGTTCACCGCGTCAAAACACGGTCGACAGTTCAGCCAGTTGCTTCAAAACTCAGGCGCCTTCCGCTCTCACTGCGGCCACGAGTCTCGGAAGAACTCCGCCGCTTGGAAAAAATGGACGTGATAGAGCGAATAGAGGCATCCGAGTGGGTGTCCCCCATTGTTCTGGTTGAAAAGAAAGATGGAGGTATCCGGCTTTGTGTAGATCTTCGACAGGTAAACAAAGTCGTCGTAGCAGATAGTTTTCCCCTCCCTCATACAGAAGAGCTATTGCATAGTCTAGTGGGGGCAACCCACTTTTCCAAGCTTGACCTTGCATCAGCTTACCATCAGGTCATGCTTCACCCCGAGAGCCGCGATTTAACGGCTTTTATAACACACGACGGGCTCTTCCGTTTTAAGCGCGTGTGTTTTGGGCTCGCCTCAGCACCATCTGCTTTTCAAAGTATGATGTCGAAAATTCTGCACGGCTGCAGCGGCGTCCTGTTCTATATCGATGACATCATTGTGTTTGGGAAGGGGAGAGAGGAGCACATGGCGAATCTTACCGCAGTTCTGAGGCGCATAAGAGAGGCAGGACTCAAACTGAACACAAAATGCGTCATCGATACGCCGGAGCTTGCGTTCTTGGGCCACAGGATCACCGCAAACGGTATTGTGCCGTTGAAGGAAAAGGTTGCTTCCATCCGAGACACTCCAGCGCCCACTGATCCAGCCAGCCTTCGATCATTTCTGGGATTGGTCGAATATTATTCTAGGTTTATTCCCAACTTCGCTGACATGGTTGAACCAATGCGTGTGTCCTGCTAAGAAAGGGGCAGCGTTTCGTTTGGTCTGACGAGATAGACGCTACTAGCTTCAGAAAGACCAAAGACGCGCTGGCATCTAGCACTATACTGAGAATGTTCGATGCATCTCTTCCAGTCTTAGTGTCGACGGACGCATCAGAGTGCGGACTTGGAGCGGTCCTACAGCAGGTGGACGGACATAAACTGCACACTGTCGCTTTCGCGTGTCGAGTTCTTTCGCCAGCTGAGAGGAAATATTCGGTAGGAGAACGGGAAGCGTTGGCATGTGTTTGGGCGTGCGAGCGGTGGCACGTGTACTTGTGGGGACGCCACTTCACGTTGCTCACTGATCAAGCCTTGGTGGCATTGCTTTCAACACAAGGAACAGGAAGGCGCCCCTTGCGGGTAGCGCGATGGACAGAACGCCTACTACGGTACAACTTTACCGTCGAGTACCGCAAGGGGTCCCAAAACCAAGTGGCGGACGCACTCTCACGCTTGCCCGCGTCGTCTTTCCAGGAAGAAGAAACGCTGTTTGTCGAGGTTGTATCAGTTCTCGAAATTCCTTCCTGCATTACCAGAGAACAGTTTGAGCAGTCCCAGTTGCAAGATAGCACACTGCAACAAAGCAAAATCTATGTGCAATCGTCGTGGCCGGCACACAAATCCTCATCGGCCGAGCTTCAGCCTTTCTTCAATGTACATGACGAACTTTCATTGGTAGACAATCTGATCTTGCGTGGCGAACGGCTTGTGGTCCCTACGTCACTCACGCAGCAGGTAATCGCTGCAGCACATGAGTCGCATCCCGGAGTGGTGCGAACAAAAGCGCGGCTGCGAGAAAAGTATTGGTGGCCGGGCATGGACCGCCAAGTCGAGCTGGCTATCCAGATGTGTAGCATATGCCAGGAAGCAGACAAGAGCGTCAAGGTGCGAGCTACACCCTTGCAACCGGTCCCCTTTCCAGAGCAGCCGTGGCTCAAACTAGGCATGGATATTGTAGGCCCATTTGAGAGGGCGCCCTACGATTGCAGGTATGCAATCACGCTTGTCGATTATTATTCCAAATGGCCCGAAGTGCATTTCTGTAGCGAGACAACAACCAGCACAGTAATACGGTTCTTAGTATCCGTGTTCGCGCGCGAAGGCTACCCAGAAGAGGTTAGTTGCGATAACGGTTCACAGTTTGCATCTCGGGAGTTTGAGGCATTTCTTCAAGATCATGGCATCCAGGTCAAACATTCGTCCGTATACTACCCACAAGCGAACGGCCAAGTGGAGCGCTTTAACAGAGTATTAACAAGCTTCATTCAAGTGGCGGTTCTTGAGCAGCGACCCTTGCGCCAGGCGGTGACAGAGTACCTGGGTGTTTACCGATGCACACCGCATGCTACAACGGCAAGGGCTCCAGCTATTCTGCTACACGGGCGGCTGCCAAGAACTCGGTTGGATGTCGTCGGGCATCCGTCGGTCACCTTCTTTGATGATCCTCACTTGGAACTCCGGCGTTTACCTGAGCGGGTGAAGCAAAAGCAACAGAGCAGCAAACGATACACGGACGCTCGGAGGGCTGCAAGGGAAACCAGAGTTGACGTTGGTGACTTCGTCAGAGTGAAGAAACCGACTACTAGATTTAAAGGCGACCTAGAATTCAGCCGCCCAAGAGAAGTGATCAGCAGGAAGGGACCATCCTCTTTCCGCCTGGCTGACGGCAAAACGTGGAATGCATCGAAGTTCTCAAAGGTGCCACGAGCCTCTGCCGCTCTTTATACGTGGGGAGGAAACGGTACAGCTAGAAGAGGAGGATCTCTGCCTACATGTGAGAGCCCCACCCCAGAGATAACTACGACGACTTCAGCTGCTGCTCCCTCGTCTGCGCAGGCGCCCACGTCTCCTTCGGCTGCGCAGGCGCCCACGTCTCCGTCGGCTGCGCAGGCGCACAGGTCGCCTGCTGCGACGCAGTCGGCCAAGTCTCCAGGAGCAGTCACACAGCAACGCAGGGTGCAACCACCAAGAAAGAGACTACCACCAGAGCGTTATGGCTACAACGTGTAGCAAGCGAAGTTGTGCTATGGAACGGACATATCCAGTGTGGTGGATTTCTTTTGTAAATGATGTGCTTTTGTAGTACTATATAGCTATGTTCATTGCACAGTGTGTATTTTTAAATAGTATTTTTGCATATGTACTAACATACTAACCAACTACATTACTAATCCATATAGCTGTTTTTAAGGAAGGGAATGTGTTGTATATTTGTCTATTTGGTTTCGGTTCCCCGATCACTGCCGCAGGTGGCGCCAGTGTTGTTTAGGTATATAAGCATGCGCATGTTGGAACAAAGAGTCTTTTGTTCCGATGGGCACTCAAGTTGTCTAGTCATTCATTCATCGGCGGCACACGCCGCCACTACAGAGTGTTCAATACGAAAGCTACACTTTTCGTGAAGGTCACCGCATAGGGCAAGAAATGATCTCAATCTCTTCGTTTCAATATTCTCCCAGCAGCTTCACACCGAGGTGGTCGGATTAACTATGCACGCTGGTATCATTTGTTTCAGCTGTCATATGGGTGTTTCATGGAAGATCACCGGTGTTTTCTTGCACACAGTGCGTGTTCGTCGGTCACCAAAGAATACAACACTGAATGACAACGTTTGTTCTCGACGTAGGAAGAAATATGTGCCTCGGGAGGCTATGTAAGCTTGGTTAACCAAGCTTAGGAGTTTGATCTTGTAAATTCACAAGATCAAACTCCTCGGATACCGCTATGTAGGGTCCCCACATATCCCTACTGAGGACCGAGCTCAGAATCTTGTCCCCTCCCCCTATAGCCATTACACAACCATCGCAAATACAGCACATCTTAAAAGCCGAGTGTTGGAGGGCGGGAAGAAAAGCTTATAAACGCGTGTAGTTTAAAACGTCTCTAGTTTAAAGCAGTCCCATTTGTAGTTGCGCTTTACATAACCCCCATTTTGAACTGCTGCTTGGTACAGCAGCAATAATAACATCCGTTACCCGGCGGCCATTGCCTGGAAATCTACGAACCTGCCGGAATCGAATGGATTCAGGCCGATTTTTAACGCATACGTCATCGTAGAAAAGGTAGAACTTCTGGGAATTTTTGGAGCCACGTGGAAAATTTAGGATAATTCCGGCCATCGCCCAACGAAGAAATTCCGCATTATCACAGATTCCTATATTGCTGTCCAAGAGTTGAATCGTCCGTTTTCACTGACCAATACGGCAACCAATATCCTTATCATTATAAGAGACCTACAAATGGAAAGCATCAATGTTCGCATGGTTTAGACTCCGGGACATACTACAGGCGCAGAAGGCAACCGTATGGCACACACCGCTGCCAGGGAGAGGCTACAATCATTTCCCGCGGTGCCCGCAACGCCCGTCCTCCCTGTTACGATTCAGCTCACCGCTACCCTTTTGACGCGCGCTGCACGTTGCGGATTACTCCGGTGCTGTGCGAGAAAGCCTGCTCGGACACGTTACAGCTTGCCGGTGAACGGCCAGCGCGCGGGCGCCTCGCTGTCGGTGACTCAACTTCGGCGGCTGTTAAAAGCGAAGCCAACGGTTCTTCGTGTAGAGACTTGCCCCGGAAAAGCGGACACCGCAGCCAAGATCTCCTCTTCTCCTCTCTCAGACTCAACAAGCGCCGCTGCTGCCGGCCTCACGAACTCGGAAAGTGTGTTGTGTGTGTCTGTACAATTTTTGGGCTGTGTGCACAGAAGCACTGGGAAAGCAGAGCAGCCGTTACGGCTATTGTGTATAAAACCCGCCCTCTCTCAGGATAGTTCGCATTCGTTTTGCAGCAGCGAATCCATGCTGTCGCTCTGTTCGAACATTGCTGTAACCTTGCCCGAAAGGGTATTGTTCCTGTATTGCTTCGGCTCATCTCTCGCCATGCAGTAAACCATTAAAGTTTGCCTTCGGCGTCTTGTGGGCCTCACTACGGCAGAAACCTTTGCTGGCCACATGCATGACGGGGACGACGTAGCCCTGTTCGGGGACGCCTTCCCGAATGTAGCGCCCCTCTCCAAGCAGACTGGCAACTCCAGCTTCACCACCTCAAAAATAAAAGCAGCAAGCGCTTACAGAAAGAAATTCCGGTTGGCATCCTTGCCCTCCCAAGCGCTTCTCGCGTCCTGGGGAAGTTTCGCCAGTAAAGTGTATGCGAACGCAGCGTACACCCCCCATTATTCATAAGTTGAGAGCTCCAGCAGGTTCCGAATGGCGCCGATGCGCCCATTGCAGTCGTAAGGGCACAACAAATCTTTACTGCTTAATTTGGCTTTGTCCATTATTCGGCCAGAATCGCCAACAGCTTTTAACTGTAGGACCCTCACCTGCGACTGAACAGTGCCATGTCAGTCGTGTCCGCGACAATCCAACCACGCTAGAAACAATCACCCAGAGCACCCTTGAAAACAGTCTTTACAAATCGGTGTAGCGTTCTGATCGAGTTTACCGTTCTGTATACAGTGCGAACTGCCTACAGCGTGCACTGTCTACAGTGTGAACCGCATTGTCTACATTGTGAACTGTGCATTTTGGTGCCACTGACTGACTTAAATGTGTTAATTTCGTGATCAGGACCCCAAGACTGAAACTGTGCGAGCTGTGACCTTCTCCTTTCCCCTCATCCTTGCTGCCCCCCAGAGGCCTCATGGCTTCTCGTTTGAATAAAGTGTTTCACTCACTCAGGAAAGAAAAAAATTGCGAGGCGCGCCCTCTGGATCAAAAACAGCGCACTCTGACGAACTCGCGGCTGAAACATTCCTTATCGGGGGAAGCCTTTGTCATGGTGTGAACAATAAAAATCTGAAGAGTGAGTGAATTAATTAATTAATTACTCAATATTAATCAATTAATTAATTATCCAATCTTACTGGATCAATTAATGAAAAACAAATGAATGAATGAATGAATGAGCTTTGGTCACCTGACTACGCACTCAATTATGGCACTGATTTCTATCTCCATCGTTCGATAAGCATTACTACGCCGATACATCCATAATTTATTGACCATGCCGAAAAATTTCAACCGCATTTAAAATTCTATCTTTCCCTCTAACAACACTCAAAAGACAGTGGTCGTGCAAACACGAGGCTATGTTCACGACGACTCAAATTCCAAACTACGGCGGCAAAAAAGACAGATCGATAGCAATAAATTTTGGGCAGTGTCCTGGGGTGGTATTCTCAAATTTTGTCCGTTTTGTGTCCGTTTCAAAAGTGTCCATTTTGAGCGAGTCCTTATTGGCTAAAAGCGAACAACCGGATGTGATGTAACGCAAGCACGGCTAAGCTTGTCCGCGGCTGATCGGAGCAAACGATTTAATTTTGAAACAAACTAAGTTAAATCGTGAATGTTCTGGGCATCGTCTTGTTGGCTCTGTAGCGGAACAGGCGGTCGAAAAGTAATGTAGACGCGTTCTAAAATGCCTACAGAAGCATTTCCGCCTCTCGAAGAGGACTGTGGTGTCTGTGCGATGAGCTCCGGCAAGGACTCGGCAGGCAGCAGCGCGGGCTCAGTGTTGAGGACCAAATGATATGCGCCCTTCGCTTCTTCGCTACCGGTGGCTCTCAGTCAGCGGTAGATAGCGAAGAAACGATATCGCTGTCTCAGCCCTTCCGTGAGCCGGTGCATCCACGCCGTTGCCATCACTAAGTGAAATAAACGATCGTCTGTGAACTTGATCGCTGTCGAACAGACGACCAAAATTACACAAGTAGCTGGTATGAAATAAATGAAAATCTATTCGCACTTGACAAATACACATACCAGTTAACGTTTTAGACTTGACGCGAAGCAGACACGTGGTTAAGAAACAAAAATCACCACCACTTACACATACTTCATTCGTAGAGCACCACGAAAATGCCATCGCTGTAACAAATCATTCGAGGCTCTTGGAAAAGCTCTCCTCAGCATTCCACAAGTGCGTCGATGCCGAAATACGTAATGGGATGCTTACCTTGATGCATGGTCATTGTCACCGACCTCAAAACCGACTCCGAGCGCAAAAAAAGTGCATAGCCGTAGCATTGTTTACACTTTACTGTCGCAGAAAACAGTTGGCTGCAGCTGCCATCTTTCGATATTCGTACCCTTACGGTTAAAACTTTCAACGTCGTCACAAAAAGTGTCATCGCGTTTTGATTGCCAAAATACACCCAAATACACCCATGAAAGATAGTCTCACGTACAGTTCTTTAAAATGCGCTTACAAGAACGGTTATGGTCTTATCTAAGGTTCAGTGCCTAACCAGAAGTACGTCACGATCAAGCGGGCGCAAAACTGATGTTTTCAAAACGGACAAACACGAGAATACCGCCCCAGATCTACGAGTCTGATTGTTGCGAAAGATACAGTACCATTCTTAAAACTTGCAACTTCTTTGTAGTATACAGTCGTTTCTCTTCGCTTTTTCGCCTAGAAATTTACATCTACTTTAGTGACCGAAATAGTTCTAAATAAACCACACAATATTACACAAACTACATGAACACCCGTACCTGACCCAGCCACCACGAAGCACAGGCGAGCTGCAACGAACAGAGTGACCGCTGGCAGGAGCCTCATTTTCGGTGACGCCTGTCACAGTACCTTCACGGAATCCGAGTAAATACACCGCGTGTCTCTGTTTTATTTTGGCAACGCCGTACACAGACACGAAAGAATTACGTTCCGATGCCCGGGACCCTACGCCCATTGAAAAAGGCTTATCTTCGCCCGGAGATTGTATTTCCGTGGTGTCCTTCGTCAGTACTATGGGGATTGGTGCTCACTAATTACGGTCCTGAGCGTTTCCGTTAAACTGCTAAGGTTGGGATAGATAACTAAACGAGGACACGATAAGGGACCGTTCCTATAGGTAGCGAAACTACGGTCAAGCAGATTTACTAAATGACGCCGGAAACTGCAGCGACCACCTTTTTTTCCCTGCATATGCCTTTTTTTTTCTTTGCTAGCTTGGTGAATATTGTGATAGAGGAGTAATCATTAACCTGGGATATACTCGGTGCGGATATGTACGTCATGTGTGTTTCAAAACTACCAGTCGTTGTGGTGCAAAAGCTTTGTATATACACTCTATCGACATTGCAAACGCAACACTTGGTTTGTTAGTGTTTTTGATTGGCAAGATGAGAGTGGTGACTCAGTTTCAACTTTTTACTTTGTGGCGCCATCTGTACTACGGTGTAGGGGGGCTATCGGCTCATTCCACGCGCGCGCGCACTGTCGGCTTCATTTTGTTATATCTGGCGCTGCTACACGGTGTTTCAGTAGATCTCCAACACTGCTCCCCTGTTCCTATTACTTCTGGCATAATTGCTTATAAAATATTCCTCTCAGCCTAATTACGCCCAGGAAGCGAATCTTTGAGGTAAGGACACGCGCACTGACGAGTAGAACTGTATTCCACTACGGTGGATGCGAGGGTTAGCGCGCAAGAAGGGGGGAGGGGGGCTCGGTTATGCACAGTAGCATACGACGGGCTTCGAACGCTAAACCTTGCATCGCCGCGCACTGACCATCGTGAGCGTTCCCTAGTAACGTGTTTTGTTGCATGCGTGACCACATTAGAGTGAAAGCTCTATTGTTCCAGGTACAAACCCCGAAAACGGCTCGTTCCTCGTTGCCTCCATCTGACCTTCAGGCTCAGCTAAGGTCAAGCTAGGGCCTCATGTTGTTGCGCAGCAAAAGCGTCTAATCGCTCCTTTGTTCCAAGGGGACGGTTGCGGAGAGGGGGATATTGGAGAAGAGTCAGGGCGCGTACCATCAAAAAATGACGTAAAGAGGCGCTAGTAGCCTCCATGTTTACTGCGCGTTCGCGACTACAGCGCCGACTGCGCCGAGCGGTGCCTTTGTTCTGTCTTGCAGTGCAATTTTGTGCGCGTTCATTGCGCGCCCTACGCATGGACACGCAGCTTTCGGTCGGCAAACTTGGTTTCACTGCGGTCAAACACGAACAAATATTGTTTGCTTCATGACCTTTATTTAGCTGTCTAGCAGCACAATTGCTAGGACGTTATACCACCGAGCGCCGCTGATGCAAACGCGCTCCACACACGTTACACATACACGTGCTGCACACCCCCGCGACGTGAACATTCCATGTAAGGACATTACGCACACGTGTAGAAACAAGTAAAGCAACTCCGATGACGTGCGCCAGATACTGGAAACGACAGTTCGAGTGAAAATGTGACAGACACAATAGGGCGATAATGAAAGCCATTGACTGGTGTGCTGATATGCTCAAATTAATAATGAGCCTTTGTCTGCATGTGCAGGTTTCGTGGCCTGAGAAAATAAACCCCAACACACCGAAAGTGGATGAAGCAGGGACCTGATTAAAAGCTAGCTAGGGCTAGAAGCACAACTGGAAAGATGGTAAATAATTCGGAGCCATTCCATACTGTGAAGGTGAATGACCAGCGAAGCTGTATTAAACGGGCCACGCAAACAAAATACAAGTTTGTTTTATTCGAAAGATTTTGTGTTTTTTAGTGCCCCCAGAGCTTGCCCGGCAGCAAACGGTGCTTTATACACTGAGAAATAATTCACTTAAGTTAAAAAACTGATTCTCCCACCAAATAGTGTATTTCGCGACGACGGCGATGACGTAACCAGGACAGGCGCGCTGTTTAGTCTGCAAAGTACTGCGGAGCGCCTTGTTTACCGCCAGTCCTCCTAGATGGCGCCACAATACTGTGCAGAACCGCTGTCCGCCTTTGCCTTGTCTGTGACCGTATTTGCACCTGTTTTTGTCACGATAGGTAGTAATCGTTTCGTGAAACGTGGTATGCTCGACAAGCAGGGTCCCGTAAGACAATGCCGCTTACGACCATCGGCCAATGTCGTGTGAGACAACCCCAAAGCGCGGGACTGCGGCGCAGCTATAATGAGCATAGTGCGCGCAGTACCAACTGCAGTACGCGCTGGTACTTCTATCTTTATATGTAGTTTCGTAAGTTCCATGGTTTGCTCCACCCTTATTACTGCTATAAAATGAATATGGATTACATTTCCGCGAAAATAGCTCGTTCTACAAGCTTATAAACCCTGCCTAATCTGCATTCGCTCTCGCCAGCCTCAGCCAATCGCACAGCTGCTAATATCACGCGATAGGTTCTTGCACGGGAAATGAGCAAGTCAGTCCCATGGCCATTCAACTTTTTTTCCTGATTATATAGCTTATTTGAGGGAAGCTTACGCTAAAAATGATGTCACTATAATTTTAACGAGGCAATCTTTCGTTTGAACCCAGCTGGTGTTTTGTCTGCACGACTCCTGTAAGTACGTATCCTGATCAAGGCTAGAAATTGTACGCGTATTTATTTTCCTCATCATTTGGTAATATTAGTGACGACGGCTTCGTAAGTACGGAATGAAAATTGGAAGCACTTGAATTTTATCCCAGTAGACAAGCATAGGTTACGCATTTCCCTCTCGCTAAAGCGTGTGTATGGCAGCAGACAGAAACCCCGCAACGTTTACAACGCCACTGCGCGCTAACTAATTGTGAAAGGAAATTGAATGTCGGTGCAATCGTAGTGCCGCCATAAGGGCAATTTTCATAAACTTTTTATTGGTAAAGCTTTGCTAACACTACAGTTGCAGCCATTTTACTGCATCCATCACCAAACGTAAATTCCACAAAATTTGCAACTTCGCTGGTAATAACCCAACCATGAAAAGTACATAATAGTTGCTGTAATTGTATGCTCGTCTTACCGGCCAATCGTAACAAAATTATTTTTGATGAAACGCGAGTTACGGCCGTTTTATGCTAACCCTACGCATTAAAGTTGGCTTCTCCCAGAAGCTTCCTTGTTGGCCTAGATTTGTTGACGGATACGAAAAAAAATTCCCCGCATTTCCCCGAGGGGAAGAATGTGAAAGTGCGAATGCACGAGTTGAATTTGCGCGGTTCGGTAATGTTCGCGAAAGAGAGATCACACACACACACACACAACTACAAAGAAAGAAAGATGCATTTATTCACAGACACCTATTTGTGTTGTCGTTGTACTTGATTGCTAGAGCGGATCTCAGCTTTGAAATTTCGTGTCAGTACTCCTTTAAGCGGGTGCATTAGCCCTTCTCACGCCCGATTCTTGGCCAATCCCCCATGTGGGTATGTGCCATGTCAGCGGCCAGGCAGCGCGCGCCCATCTCCCCCCGTTGCCAAGGAAGACGAGGAGCGCGCGCACCCGCAGCTGTTGCTATGCGCACGGCGGCGGACGCTTCAGGCTCGCTTAAGAAGTGCATTCGCACTTAAAAATGACGAAATCCTAGCCATAAACCGCTTCGGTGTAAAACGGGGCGGAGGTGGGATGGGGCGCACTGGGGCGAGGGGGGTATCTAAAGAGTCCATGAAGACAAAAAACAAGTTCTGTTCATTAAAAAGGCTGCTTTTCCCCGATAAGAGTGATGGCGACTGCAACGAAAATCAATAAAAAAATTGGCCGCGTATCTGCTCCTTTCGTTGCAAATGTCGACGGAAGACGATAGTGGACTGGCGCCCCTGGCAAGTAAATACCTCCCTTCTCTTTCCCGCTTACCTTTGATGCTGTTCCTCTCCCGTCTCGTTCCTCTCACGCTAGAGGTTTGGTCAAGTCAGTTTAAATTTACCGCATTCCACTGCTGCATGTCGGGTGCCTCGATGCCAGCGCTGCCTGCCGTCAGATACAAGCGCACCCGCCGCGGTGGCTCAGTGGCTAAGGCGTTGCGCTGCTGAGCACGAGGTCGCGGGTTCGATTCCCGGCCGCGGCGGCCGCTTTTCTGATGGAGGCGAAAAGCAAAAACGCCCGTGTGTTCGAGATTTCGGCGCACGTTAAAGATCCCCAGGTGGTCAAAATTAATCCGGAGCCCTCCACTACGGCGCGCCTCATCGCCTGCGTTGCGTCGGCGCGTTAAACCCTACAATCAATCAATCAATCAGATACAAGCGTGAATCGAGGCACCTTACTACAACATTTATAGAACCACGTTGACCTACTCCACAAACGTCCCAAGCGGAACGTGGAACCTATCTAGTGGAACCTTTCGTTGCTGTCGCCATTTGATTTTTTCCCAATTACGCCAGGTAGTGCGGGCAACAGCAGGCGACGGTTTGCTGCAGTTGATATAGTATTTTATTTGCTATCGCAAAAACCAGGCATCCGTGAATTGTTTAATAAAGGAACACTACAAATATGACTCATGTATAGATTTTCTGCCTAATATTTGCGTGATGTCCTGTTCTTGTTCAGCAATGTTGACAAGTATGATTGACACCGGACTTAGTCGTGTAGATTTGGCAGTAAGTATATAAGACTATTGCGCAGTTTCTGTTTCACTTTGGCCGGGCGGCTGAATCGAGTCACAGACAGACAGTCAGACAGACCAAAATTTCTGCGTTTAAGTGGCCCAAGAAAGACTATAATATTCGATAATTCAGTTATTAGAGAAAACATGAAGGAATGGCGGCTCCGCGGCGCCTTGGTGGCGACGTGTCTATGACGTCACAGAATATTGTGCGATTGTGCGATTGGGGGCACCGACCTGAGCGACCACCATGAAACATGACCGGGCAATTGGAGTGAGGCCACTAGTTTCATTTGAACGTTTCACATGAATGCTAACGTGTACCTAAGACATAGATAACTGTTGGCAGTCCTGGCCCATATGATGGCTCTCTTGTTGCGTCACTGTAGCGCGATATTTAAAGTGTTTTCGTATGTCGCGTTTTTTTTTGTTACAAAGCGTGTTTGCGGCTGAAATTGAGCTGAGTGAGTTACCAAAAGCGACCTTTTTGAAGTCCAACAAATTTGTATTTGGTCTTCATGGCCCCTTTGAAGTGTAATTGAGGAGCGAAATAAACGCCCACAGTTCTCGGTCTCCATGCAACGGGAAGTGATTTTCTGCCTATGAGCAGTCCGCGTAACGTTTCAAACATTTATCAGCACATTGATTCGGAAGACACAAACCCTACCATTTTCTCATTTCTATTATGCGATACCGCGGACAATGTCAGGTGGAACAGGCATGAGAAGAACCGGTGTTAACTAAATTGTAATCACCGACTATGTTTAGGAAATAACACTTGTAAATGCTACGACATATTGTTTGGGAATGCGGTTCTGTCTTTTTCCAAAAGCTTAACTGTGCCATTCGTCGAGGGATATGG
The DNA here is from genome assembly GCF_048455015.1 of Haemaphysalis longicornis. NCBI lineage: Eukaryota > Metazoa > Arthropoda > Arachnida > Ixodida > Ixodidae > Haemaphysalis > Haemaphysalis longicornis. Next base: position 106,012,175 of record NW_027526422.1, read on the forward strand.
CCTCCTGCCCATTCGTTGCACCGCGCTAGCTGTTAACAGGAAACATCTCAAGATCCAGGAGCGTGGCGTTCTATCGATGCACCAAACAATTACGGCGGATGCTTAGAAAATTCTAAGAATCTGAAGATGAAAGCCTTGTTACGCGTTGTGGTAACCTGCTGTTGAACTTTGATGCTGTTCTCTTCGGGCCGCTCACACAGCTTCATCTATAGCCGCTTCGTTTCGACGGCGGAAACGACGAACGACATTTGGAGCTGCTTTAGCCGCTTCCCACGTGTCGCATTTTCTCTGGGAATATGGCCTGCTGCGGCGTAACCCACATTGATGCGGAATAAAGCTGTGAGCCCACCGGACGACATAGACTACGTGCGTCTAGATCGCTCTGCTGTCCATCGACATTTCTCAGAACCCTCCTCTAGCGCTGCTTGCAGACCGACACTCTTCCGTGTCGTGCAGTACTGCCCCATATTCACCCCACACTGTTTCCCTCCCCCAACTGCCCTTCGTGCGGTGCTCTATAGCCACCGTGTCGCACTCCTGAGTGGGCATGTCCTAATGATCCCTTCCCCTCCATAGCGCGTGACGAGCAGTGGGAGGGGGCGCTGGATAGCTCGGATCTGGGGATCCAAATCTCTCTGGTGAACCGAGCCACCGCTGTCGCCGTCAAGCGCATGCCACCGGCCACCCCGCCCTCTTAACTGCATTTTACAATAAAGTTTCTCTCTCTCTCTCTCTCCCTTACTCGGCTCGCGCTGGGATTATCTGTACCACCGATGATTTTGTGTAGGTACACAATTCGGTACCTCACAACGCGGTACCTAAAACTTAATGACCTATGGCTTTCGCCACAAAAATGACCATCAGCATTCTCGAGAGAGAACGAGACGTGTGAGCTCGTTCATCGTCGGTCACGTGATCGGTTCACCACTCAAACGCGGTGGAATTAGAATCGGACAGAAGTTTTATGTTTAGGTGAGTTGGTATTCCATACCGGCGCCGAAGGATATGACGACAGCCGATGAGATACACAACACAATGCGCATTGTGTCGCGTATCGTTTCGCATTGTGTCGAGATTGTAAGGGTGCCTCATTACTCGATAGTCCTTCACTGGGAAGAATAGCGATGCACACCCTGTTCCAATAACACAGTTATTTTACTCCCCCACAATTAATATGGTCCAAGAGAGTTAGATGAAGCCTCGCACATTTTTCGCAGAATGAAGACTATGTCGATAGCCCATCGTTGGTTTTACTTTTTAAAGATTACCGTGCTGGCGGCGCACGCGTAACGTTTTTTCAATAATTGCCCTTGTGAATGTGCTTTCTTGCAAGGGATATGACAGAACCTATGTATGTGTGTTATTTTTGATAATAAAATTTAGCCGTTAAACTGCATTGTGTCTTTTTGCCTCTGTTGTCCGGTTTTTGTGTGCAGTTCCAATAATGAATTTTCCCATCGGTTGTCGTCATGTCTTTGCATGCAAGTGACCGTTCAGTATAGAATCAGACAGGGATGACATGTCAGCGCAAGCGCCAGACAATGAACATAATAACGTATAGCCGCGGTTCATGTAAGGATGATAAGAGCGCATTTTGCCTCTGAATCAGGGTGCGATGATTCTCAAGAATAGTCCACACATGTAAAGAATAACAAGTGCTGTGGAGAGCGAGCGGGTTTCTCGCGTGGATGAAAGCGCCCATGTACAGCGAATATTTATGCGAGTATTGTTACCCGTTACAAAGAAATCGACAGGCAGCCCGTGCCGCATGCGGAGGAAAGCACAGATTGCGCTCGTGTCGTCTTTTGTCCTTTCCTTTCGTGGTTACATCGTGTGCGAATTTCTTGCGAAGGCTTCGTCTGCTGGCCAAGTCAGAGGAATATAGAAGCGCCACACTACTAACTGAGCTAAACGGAAAAACTAACTTTTTGTGTTACCTTTACAGCTTTTCCGATTGCCAATTTATCAGCGATGCTGTTTCTAAGCTGGTGTTTGGGCCGGCGAGCGTGCGCAAGAAAACACCGCCGAGCTCTGGCTAGACTTGTGTGGCCCAACGCCGCCTGTATAAACATTGCCTAACGCGCCGCCCGCTTTCCAATGGGAACGGTAGCTTAGTTCAGGCGCTCATCCGGTATGTGGCGCGCGCCGGCGGACGTCCCGCATTACGTCACTGCTCGTGAGTCGCGAACACTGCACCCACTTCTACAGCGTGTGTCTGTCAGCTTGCTCGAAGGCGTCGGAGCGCCGCCTGGGCAACCCTAGAAAAACAGTCAACTATTTTGCATAGTTTCTGAGAAGCGGCGCTGGCTGGCGGACAAGAAAGCACGTAGAAAGGCTACGGAGCGGGAAAGGGTAGGAGAGAGCAACATGAGAGTGGTTGTTTGGCCATTTTTCGCTCACGTGTCAGGCAAAGATTATACAGGCGGCGTTGTGTGGCCATGTGTCGCGCGATACAACTCGTACAATCACGGCTTTGGAAACAGTTGGCGTGGTGGCTCGCTCCATTGCTTGTTTATAAGAGTGGTGCCGTTTACTGTGCGAAAGAAACAGTTAATGCCAAAATGAAAGGCGCCAAAAGGCCGAGAAGCGATAACGTTAATCAACCCCACACGCCAGACCACACAAGCTGAACGGTGGCCACCGAACGAGTTAAAAAATTTTGAGCAACCGCTCGTCCCGCTGCGCCCTCCGCTATTATTAAAGCGCCACCGCAATGCTGGTGGGCACGCGTACATTGCACATACTTTAATGACTGCGTGTGCATTGCTCTTCGGGGGGTAACAACGCATAAGTCGTTGCCATACCCCCAATTAATAATCATAACCACATACATACAAACTTAGCCGAACAAAGAATCTTCTAGGTAGGGCCGCCAGAATCGCTGTTTGCCCGATCTTCGCGTCACTAGTGCGAACGTGCCCCAGTTTCTTTTCGTCCCAAGTAGGATGGACATTACGCTGCTAGTGCCCCCCCCCCCCCACACACACACCACACACTGCATGAAATGAAACCTTAAACCTTAAACTTGGCAGCAGCAGTTCCGGTGGCGTGTTCCCTTTCTAAGACATGTTTCTTCTGCCAACAAGTTGGTTGGTTACTTTTGTATACTCATTTAAAATTTATACTGTCCGCAACTGCTGCCCAAACCCTTGTTTTTTAGTACCACTATGCCTGCTCTGGCGCAACTCGCGAAAAAAATTGAATCTTTCGAAAAACTTTTGAATGAGAAGTTAGAGTCACTGATTGATGATTTGGTGTCTAAAGTTTATATCAAGTTGCAAGATGTTGGTCTGGGTGAGCTTCCTTCGCTTTCTGAAAGTGTTCGTTTCATGAGCGAAGAATTCGACGAAATGAAGCTGAGACAGGAAGATCTGCTGGCCTCGAACAAAGCGCTCTTGGCACGAAATGCAGTACTCGAAAAAAGGGTGGCTGATCTCGAGCAGTATTCGAGGATGAATAATGTTGAGGCCAAGGGTTTCCCTTCATATAGAGGTGAAGGTTGCGGAGCCATTCTGAGATGAATCTGCGATGCTGTCGAGTGGGGCCTTACCCGCCGATATCGACATGGTTCACCGTGTTAGTCCTAAGACCAACGAAAAGAGTATCATTGCTGCATTCTGCTCGCGCAATAAAAATGAGTTCATTAAGAAGGCTTGCAGAGCCGGACTTCGCACTGACAGTATCGGCTTCTCTGGTGGCACTAACCCGCCAATCTAGGTGAATGACAATTGAACTCTTGATAACAATTGGGTGTTCTCAAAGGTGCTTGCACTCAAAAAGGAACACAAGTGGAAGCACTTGTGGACCGATAACTGCCAGATAAAAGCCAGCACAGCAGACGACAGCAGAGTGTATCGCATTTCCACCGAGTCCGATCTTCGAATCTTCACGTGAGGGATTGTAAGGCTTTCCATCCCTTATCTCTAAGTAATGTAAAGTACACTTTCTCGTTTCCTGCCCTTGCGTACTCCGGAAGCTGTGAAGTCTCAGCTTACCAAAAAGAGTCGTTCCCTCATTCAGTTCAATGCCCGTAGCCTTCGTGAGAGTATAGATGCAATTACTTTATTTCCGTAGTTCAGCATGCCTTCATGTTCATCTGCATTTCAGAGACTTGGCTTTCTGACGCCCACAACAGCATGAGCGGTTTCCCATCTTATAAACCTGAATGTTGCCATCGCCAAACTGATAGTCATGGAGGTGCCGCGATTTTTCTTACCCAAGATGTCGCTTACACGCGCAGATGTGACCTTGCATACAATGTGAATAATCGCGAAAACAACTTAATTCTTAATCGCGAAAATAACTTAATTCTTGTTTCTATATATCGCTCACCATCGTCCTCCCTTAGCGATTTTTCGCATAGTCTTAGTGAAGTATTATCTCAGCTAAATTTTGAAAATAAGAACGTAGTGATTGCAGGTGATGTTAATATTAACTTTCTTGACATGGATAGTGCTTCTTATGCAAATTACACTGATTGTTTTACTTGTTTTGGTTTGGAATCGCTTGTTGAGTGTCCATTAAGTAGGGCGGCATCTCACGGGACCGGTACACTCATTCATCCCGTGTTATCCAACATGGCGCCATCTCCCTGTGCGGTGGTTGTTGACACAGATATTACCGATCATTTTCCTATTTTTCTTACATGTAAAACATAACACACACACACATACATTACTAGCTACCTTACCTCTGTATTTACCTGAGATTCCATTGTTGAGGCTATCAGTAAAACTGATTGGAAGCCAATTATGTCTTGTCCGACCCGATGCAGCCTTACGAAAATTTATCTCGTCATTTTTACTCGCCGTCCACACTTTCATTTCATTTCATTTCATTTTATTTTTATTTTCTTAAGGACCCCACTGGGGGGTATTACATAAGGGGTGGGCACACAGGATAAGAAAATATTTAAACACATTAATTTTTGGAACACACGTGATTTGTAACATTTGCTATGAAGGATGATATACAGGTGGTTGAAACAATGGAGGAGGGAAGGTCGTTCCAATCCTTGGCTGCGCAAGGAAAAAAAGAGGCGGGAAAAGTGACAGTTCTGTTGCGATAACGGGACACTTGAAGTGGATGGCTTGTGCGGTGTGAAATTTATGTAAGGGGAGCATGTAAGGAGCTGCATTGAGGGAAGAATGAAAAAAATTATAAAAGAGGGAAAGGGTGGCGATACGGCGGCGAACATAGAGTGGTGATAAACCGGATTGTGCTTTCCATGAAACACTGATGTCGTACGAGTACAAGCAGCGAATGAATCAAACGGGGCCACTTTGGACAGATTCGAGGTCGTTAATGAGATATGTTTGGTGCGGGTTCCATATGGGGGAGGCATATTCGAGCTTCGATCTGATGAGGGACTGATATGCCAGCAACTTTACATGTTGGGGTGCATGACGGAGGTGACGCATCAAGAAGCCCAATGTTTTATTTGCCGATGAAACGACGTTAGTGATAAGCGCATTCCAAGTAAGATCGCAAGACAATGTGACACCTAGATACTTGAAGGATGATTGTGACTGTACAGGGACGTTCGCGATATGGTATGAAAAAAAAAACGAAAGGATTTTTACCGCGGGAAAATGAAACAAAGTTTGCATGTGCTAGGGTTAAGAGACAGACGCTAATTATCGCACCATTCTTGAATGTGGTTAAGGTCACAGCCCATAGATGACAAATGGTCTTCTAGTAAGTTTTAGAAAGAAAGGAAACATGTAAAAAAATAAGTGTCAGCCTTTCATTATGAGTCTGGCTAAACGATACAAGTCCTACTGCAGTCAATTAAAAACCTTGCTCAAGCAAGTAAAAAAAAAGGTGCTACGAAAACGAATTCTACAAGAATAGGAATAACCCAAAAAACCAGTGGCAGCTCCTCAACTCCCATCCTTAACAAGTCATCTGCTAATGTCTCTTGTAAACAAAATCGACTACGATGGATCCACCGTCTCAGAGCCCAAAGAAATTGCCAATGCTTTCTCGGAATACTTCCGTTTATACTAACCATGCTTTCTCGGAATACTTCCGTTTATACTAACCGCCGCCCCCGTGCGTAGTCGTATATTTCCCTAGGACGTACCACGCAGCCATTCTTTCTTTCCCAACACGACATGAAGTCCTTTCCACGATTGGTATTCTTAAAAATACAGGGCCTAGCTTGGATGACATTTGTATAGGCTTTTAAAACTGGTTACACATTTAGTTTGCGACAAGCTTTGTCTTGTTATCAACCTTATGCTTAGGCACAGTTTATTTATTTCATTTTTTAAAGAAGCTAAAGTAATTACAGTTTTTAAAAAAGGCGACAAAGAACAGTTGCAAACTACGGTCCGAAGTTATTTCTTTCCTGTCTTTGCAAACTGGTCGAAAAATTGTTTGTTAAACGTCCGAATGAACGTTTAAGTTGCTTAAAGACAGCCAATTTGGTTTCCGCCGATGTGGTTCTACTAATCCAGCTGTGCTGTCTCTAGGTCTCGCTAAAGCCTTTGGCACAAAAAAACACCAAGTCTTGTTTTATAAACTTCAATCGTGCGGTCTAACTTGACCTGCGCGGATATTCTTAATAATTACCCACTTGATCGACAGTATACAGTACACGCGGCAAATACCTACTGTGCAATAAAATATGTTAACCAAGGAGCACTGCAGGGCTCAGTTTTAGGTTCTTTACTTTTTTTTACATATCAAAGACCTTCCGGATGCTATTAGCTCTCATAATTGTGGTCACTGTATTTTGTACGCAGATGACACAACCATATTGTCACGTTGCCAAAGACGACGCAGTTGTCTTCAAGAAAAACAAGTTTATTGGAGCGAACTTGTGCTCTCCTAACAACTCAAAGAACACAAGGCAGCGATACAGCAATCAACAAAGTGACGTGCGTAAACTGGTGTCGGCGATTCGAATGCCATGGCGTCTGCACTGCAGGCTTTTATCTCTTGGCTCGAGTGTTTCTGGAACTGTCGATTTACATCCAGAACATTGTAGATCAAAGAAGATCATTCTGGGCTAGTGACGGTAGGGCGAGACAGTCTGCTTATCTGAATGTGATAGCCCGTGCGGCATAAAAATAAAGAATGGAAGACGCGCTTCGCTTGGGACGCAGATAACACAGCCGGGCATGGCCGGGCAGCAAAAACAAACAATAAACTTATACATGGTTCGCGGCAATATCTTCATCTGATAAAACCATTGGTGCTCTTATCTCAAAGTTATATTCAATTCTTGTTATGAATTGGTTCTTATTATGAATTGGTATTATTCTTATTCTTATTATATTCAATTCTTATCACGAATTGGTGCACAGTAATAACTTAATTATTAATCCCACAAAAACTGAATTTATGGTCTTTAAGAGTGCTCAGAAGTCATTATCTATTATTTCCGTAATACAACTTGGTATCCATTCCATTTCTGCATGTACTGATGTCATCTTCCTTGCCATACATCTGGACCCGAGCCTTACCTTACGCTGTCACTTTAACTAGCTTAAGGAGAAGACAGCGTTTGGTATCCATGCCTTGGTCAAAGCTCGCCCTTTGTTTTGCCGCGCAGCCCTGCTGAAGTGGTATTTTGCTTTCATTCATAGTCATATTACGTCAGGTACAGTCTCATGGGGCAACACATAGGCTTGTCCCTTATCATCGATACAGCACATTCAAAACCAGTCAATACGTGTTGTCGCTTCTAGTTCTTCGCAGTCGAACGCCTAAATGTTACTCAGCTGTTAGAATATCTTGCGCGCAATAGTTTTGTTCCAGTTGAATCTGGTCACCTCATTCCACAAATTGCATCATAATCACCTTGCATTCCCATTTATTGCATCTGACCTTCTGCAGAATAATAATGTGACCAGATTTGCGGCTAATAAAAATCTTCTGTTATCCCCCGCTCATATCAATTACGGGAAAAAACTTCCGAACTCAGTGCGATTTCCTTCTGGAATGAGTTACCTTAAAGTGTAAAATCCTGCCCTTCATTTCCATTGTTCATAAAGTCTCTCAACAATCATTTTCTAGAACAACTGCACTTGTTATCTGATAACTGTTTGAATTGTTTGTTTTTGTTTCCTTTGATACCATTTTGAGTATTTTTGGCTTAATATGTGATGTAATATGTATTTGCATGTCTTTATTTTGTAAGGATGTTTCAGTTGCTGTGTATAAATTTTACCGACAAATTCTATCTACAAACCGAGGCGCCCACTTAAGTCTTTGGCTCTTGGACCCTCGTCTGTGTACCCTTGATTTTGTAACTGCTTCTTTTTGGAAATAATAAAACTTTAAATTTGAAATGTACTCAGACATTAGAGTGGGAGCTCCACTACGCAAGGTAATTCTTCGCGCCGAAATGGCCAGGAGCCGCCGGACCGCAAGTGCGGCTGGTCTGACGTCATGCCACCGGATCCACAGTGGAGAGGCGTCGCGGCTGCGCTCACTCAGATACATGCCGCTGTGGTACCACGTGATTAGGAAAGGGTTCAATGGCTGCTTCGCCAGCCCTTGGTCACTTAGTCTTGCTATGAATCACACACCTACTGGGCTATCTGTGCGTGCGCTCAGCTTTCGCTCGTAATAACTAGATTTGCAAGAGTCATTTGCCCATAGCCATTTTTTTCTTTGGGGACAACGAAGACAGCGGGGGCGTCGTGCGCCACTCGCGTTGCTGCTAAGAGACAAGCTTCTATTTTGTAATAGCAACTAAGGGGTTGCTATTTGACTGCAAGCTTGGGGCGAAGTTTCAAGCTTTTTTTGTTCTTCTTACTCACGCCGTTGGGTCCACCGAGGACGACGCGCTGCAGTTCCCGAAGGTTCATGTTACCTGAGCCGGCACCTGCAACAGATTCTTTTCGTCGTTGGGGCGGCGAGCAGCCACGTAAGCGGCGCCTTACTATTCTATGTTGTCAGGTCCGAAGCAATCCGGGCTTCGGAATTGACGCCGTCTCCTTGACATCACCCGGATATCCCCCTTGCCATCACACGGATGTCGGCAGGACATCATGTGAACGGGGCCGCCAATAGGGGAGCGGTCCAAACCGTTTAAATGAGAGAAACCCCACTGCTTCAGTTCGGGATCTGGCTTCTTGCTGGCACTGTGCGCCATCGGCTATGCCGATTGACTCTTTTAAGATTCACTATGGTCAATTCTCGTCAGATCAGGAGGTACTCTGTACGTTCGACTACGCCGAGATTCTGTAAGGGGTCACCCAATTGTATGTATATATTTCAAATTTATCCTGTAAATAAGCGCTGGTCATAAAACCTTTCAAGTTTTAAAGCGAAGCTTTACTATTCTCTTCCAGCAGTTTTGCCGTCGGCCGCAAGTTGACCTTCATTTGACCACAGCTGCGACACAGCCCTTGCTGCACGTCAGGTGGCCCGTCGGTCGCGCTTTCAGCGCTGCGCACAAAGCCCCGTTTTCAGGCAGTTCTGTTCAAGTGAGCGGCGGCGGCTGCGACGGAAGCGGTCGCTCATATGAGGGGCAGCCGACCACCCCCGCAGCCTTGCGGCCCCGCAGCTGCTCGCACACGCATGCACCGCTGGGTCGGCAGTCAGCGTCAATTGTTGTCGGAGACTGAACAAGAGGGCCGCGGCGGCCGCTTTTCTGATGGAGGCGAAAAGCGAAAACGCGCTTGTGTTCAAGATTCCGGCGCACGTTAAAGATCCCCAGGTGGTCGAAGTTAATCCAAAGCCCTCCACTACAGCGCGCCTCATCGCCTGTGTAGCTTCGACGGTGCGTTAAAACTCACGATCAATCAATCAAGACTAAGGAAGAGGGAACCGTTAGGCTCGGAAAACTCTGGAAGCGGGACCACAACCGTAGACAAAGGCAGACTTTAAACCAACATTATAATAAATAAAGCTAAATCAAATGTTAACCAAGTGGTAGCAGGCATTATCCAGTATATGCCAAGCTTTTGCTTTGCATATCCAAGTTAGCTGAACTAAGCCGCAGCAATTTTTGTCGTGCCCTTCACAAGCCTTCGTCTCCTCACTGCCGGAAACTATCAACAATCGAACCCTTCAACTCCTCAAAGCCCGCATTTGGCGGCCCAACCAATCCTCAGCCGCATCTGCAGACCTCCGGTCTGAACCTTGCCTGGCTGCGGTTCCAGCGGATCAACCTCGGGGCGGAGGACGAAGACAACTGTACTCTGACCATAATACTAATATAATCACAAGAAACCAGGTAGCCAACTTTGGTATTGACTTTTGGGCATACGGCGTGTCTGGTTTCAACCACACCTGGCCTGTCACTTCTACATTTTCTTTTTTGCTATTTATCTACCAATACACTTTCAGTAGATGCAATTTCGTTAAACTTAGATAATTCAGCTGGATGCGCATTTAACGACGACGCATTTAAAAACCAGCACCAAACTTCGTGTCATAAGCATACCATCTGTAGGGAAAGTAAAGGGGAATGAATAAACTTTTTGAACCACGGAAATTCCCCTCAGAGGGCAACGCTGCAGAACAATGGTGAGCCTTTAAGCAAGCCTTCACGCCCGACCTGAAAGCAACGAAGTCGGCTAGTGACTCCATCAATGCTTTTTGACCATCAATGGTCAAAACCCTCTTTTGACCATCAATGCTTGATGTATGCAACAATCTGGAATCCAAGCTAGTTTCTCCAAGATGAGCGACCCATAATTTGACGTCCCTCGTACCTGCTAGTAACCTTCTCGTCACACACCTCCTGCAAAAACACACGAGCTCTATTCGTGCAAAATATTTCCTTCATGCAGGCAGCAGCATAAAGAGTAAATTGACAGTCGGTTGACTGACATGACGCTGAAGTCGCGCGAATGCAAACCTAGCTAAAGCCTTACCTGGCAAGAAAAAAATTCCGCCATCTCCACGAAGTGAATGATGATGAGAGGGGCGAAGCTCCAATGCTTATCGGTAAAAGCGTGAAACATTCGCCCGCACATCATTTGAAGACTCGACACGTTGTTGAAGGGGTGTTTTTATGTACACTTATATACATGGTGTTTATTATTTACATATCGTTGCAATTATATACACTTATATACACACAAGATGTAATCATTTACATATCGATGAAATTATATACAAGGATTACATTATTGATTACAAATCTTTGGGAAGCGCTTTCCTTTGAAGATTATAATTTTGTGGTCGGTGAAGTACGTGGCGAGAGGATCTTCGATGAGAGGTTGTATTTGGAAGTTGGAGAAGGCGTCGATGTTTGTGGTTGTTATGTGGGGGTTCTTTTGGACGATGGGAATATCCATGGGTAAGTTGGCGAATTCGGTGTGTGACATTTTAGCCACCTTGGCCGTCGCCTTCTGCAGAGCGCCTTGTGTCGTGTACCCCCGGTACGTGTCTTGAGCTCGGAGGCGACGAACGACAACCTCTTCTTCTTCCTCTTCGCCTTGTTGGGTAGCAACGAACGCGTTGAACGTTTTGTCCTCTTCGGCCAATCTTTGGTTGGTTAATCCCTAGGGGGATCCTGCCACAATCATCATTAATGTGCCGTGCCGTATACAGCAGCAACGAGGGATGGGACAGGGCCAGAGCAAGAGGAGCTTCGCCCCTAAAAAAACGTTTTCTCAAAACTTGCCTTGTGAAGACGGCTTGAAGAAATATTCTCTCACGGAAGAATCGCGCTTCACGGCGATTTTTTAGGCAGCTCAATCAAAGCCCTCCACTAATATATGGCCGGCGGGTACTGGGACAATATATGTGCCAGCATCCCCCCCAAAATTGCTTGTTTATTGCTTTACAGTACTAACAAGCGTTGTGATGAGAGCCAGAGAATGTACACACCAGACGGGACCTGCACACCACGTCGAAGAACGCGAGCACCGATGTGCAATAATCGACTATGAAGTCTTATTTGTCGGCGGATCCAGTGCTTCAAACAAACGGCAATCTTACTAAGGCCCGTTATCTTTCTCTGTGTAGCAAAAACGGGCACCAACGGATGACGTTCTGTAATCAGTCGTTCCCCGACCAAATTTTTCCTGTATTCCTGTACAACCGCTTAACTGGACTGCAGAGCAGTATCCATTTTCACAGCTCAGAGGGGAAAAAAAAAGAGTAAAAGGGACACGCTGGTTTACCACAAAGAACGACTCCCCTACACAGGGGGTGCTCTATATTATTGCCAGATAAAGTGGAAACTTCTTTCAAGGAATAAAAGGCGCCACATACTTAAGCGGAGTGCAAAACGACAAAATCCTCACTGGAACAGCTCCCCTCCCTCCCACCAGCACCCCTTCTAACCTCAATCCGGCGGGGTGTGCCTGAACTTTGAGCAGACGACACCTCTGGTTCCAAATGGGCCGTGTCTACCGACAGCTCAACACCTTTCTATTCAGCAGTTTGGCAAGGTAAACCAGCTATTTCAGAACTTGTGGCTTGGCTTGTTGGTTATACTCTCAGAACACGATAAGTAGCGCTAAAAGAAACGACAAAAGAGGACAAAGCCCGTGTCCTCTTCTCGTGTGTCTTTGTTTTAGGGCTACTAATATTGTTTTTAAAGCAGCTATACTTTTTCTATGCAACGAAGCTTGATCATTATAGCTAATGAACCAGCGTATGGGTGCAGGAACAAATGGTCCTGGAATAAATGGTCCCGGAACAAATGGCCCCGGAACTTATCGTCCCGAAACATATGGTTCCGGAACAAATGGTCCAAACTTCAAACTAGGAACAAATGGTCCCGGAACTTATGGTCACGGAACAAATGATCCCGGAACAAATGATCCCGGAACAAATGGTCCCCGGCTACTCTACGGGCAAAATGATTACACAAAATCTTACGTTGGCTCGGTGTTTAAATTTGTTGCACCTTGGTGGAGTCTTGTATCGCCTTATCTAACAAAAACTGTCAGTAAACGATCGGTTCATTTTAGTTTGCATTTTTCTGCAAATTCAAATGCAGGGCATAACAGAGTTGGCCTGTTTTTGGTATTTTTATTTCCACCGCCATTTCCACCTTTTGATTTCATTCTGCGTTTGTTGTAGACGTTTGAAGATGCATGTTTTATTTTTAGTTGTTTTTAATATCTCTTATGTTTCATTTCTTTCGTATTGTATTTATCAAAGTTGAGCACTAGAACTAAATATCTCTATTTATGCTATTATAACTAATTAACTGTCACTCGCAATTACATATTTTTGTGCTAATGCAGTGCATTACAAGGTCCCACTTATGGGGGTACTGGGTAAGTAATATTCAAATAAAAATATTAAAATTTTATTCTCCTAACCGCGGGTGCAAGAGCGGAATTGTGCTCATTGTGCGTTTGCGTTTTCTAGGCGTCAAGTGTTTTCTAGGCGAATAAAAATCCGCAACGAAGAGCCCACATAATTAGTAAGGCCTTATTTTTTTTCAGCGGAGATGTTGTACTAACCGTAAGTTCGCCGCTGCAAGAAAAAATACCAAGAAAATGCGGAGAGCTCATGAGCGCGCGCCTTGCGGTGAGAGCCGAGTGTTCCCGGCACGCACAGTGGCTTTAGCAAAAAAAAGGAGCTGGTAAAAATAACGAGGAGCCAGAAAATGCCGAGCGCTCGTGAGCGCCTGCCTCGCGGTGACCTCTGGGTCCTCGTCTGGCGGAGTGGCTTTAGCAAAAAAACATAAAAAACCTCCAGTACTGTCGTGAAGCGCTACCCCTCATGTAATGCTTGACATGAGGAAAACGTCGATATCAATGCGTATGACGACGACTACTGCTACCACACTGCAAAGCAACGAGGGAACATGTAAATAAACAATTTAAACCTTGTACAAATTTATGGTGATGTGTCATTCAGTGCTCACGTAGAAAGAAATCCTGAAGCTTCGCTATGGTTCAAGCCTTGCGCGAATAAATGCAAGCTTCACCAGTTGAACTGGTGGAAATCTACAATGCTGAAGATGACTTTGCATCAGCCACTCGCCGCGAGGAAGACGCGACCTCGTCGATGCATATGATGACGATTTCTAGCACCGCAACTCTGCAAATAAACAGTGATACTGAAACTTTACTATGTGTCTGGCAATGCTCCACTACAACAGCTTCGCCACTACGTATTGCGCGTGAGTGGAACCTTCCCTGAACTTTTATAAAACTTTTAAAAGCCTAACCAGCTTTTTTAAGGCAACTATGTAGTAAAGAAACGATAAAGATAAAATTCTTGGTTTTATATAGGCGATAAAGAGGACAAAAGCCGTTAGTTTAACATGCGTAGCAATTGCGCTCAGCTTCGGCAAATCTTCATGCGGAATTGGCGCAACCGCTTCTTGTAGAAATACACTAAATCGAGAAGAGAGAGATAGAACAAACTTTATTGAGCGTTCTAGTGCCGCTTAGGCGCTTGATGCGGTGGTGACCTCTTCTCGGGCCCCATATGTCTCCAGGTACTCCTGTCTTCGCGTGACCAGAGCAATCTGTTCTTCCAGGGCGGGGCTGGACAACAAGGTCTCCCATAGCTCAGGGTTGATGTGAGGGGGGGGGGGGGGTGGGGTGAGCTTTGGAAAATATCGATCTCCTATTATGTGTTGGAGTGAGCCCCGTTGTATGCAGTTGAGACATTCTCTCTCGTATCTATCCGGGTAGAGCTTGTTTTGGGGATAAGGGGGGAGGGGGAAGGACCCGGCTTGGATTTGTCTATATGTGACTTGCTGCGGTATGCTCAGAGAATGGTGTTGTTAAGGATATCGCTTCCTCCCGTCTTTGTAGTAACTGACTATGTCCTTTTAGCTTGTTGTGGGTTGCTGTTCCTGCCCCTCTGCCAGGCGGATTAGTTCTCGGGCCTGTTGGTGAGCAAATTCATTTGCCTCCACCGAAGAGTGGGCTGGGACCCATATTAGCTGCGTTTTGTGGCTTGGTGGCAAATTTTTTGGAATATTCTCACTACCTTATAAGACACCAATCCTTTTCTGAAGTTCCTATACGCTTTTTTGGGAGTACATGACTATTTTCGTCGTATTTGGTTGGGTCAACGCGATGGAAATTGCTATTTCTTCAGCGTCCTTTGGGCTTGGTGTGATGAGTGAGGCACATGTGATGAGCTCGTCCCTTCCTGTTAGTGCAATCATTGCCCTCATTGACTGCTTGGGAAGTGAGGCGTCGGTGTACGTCACTCCTGCTTCATTAATTAAAGACTCGTTTAGGGTTTTGGCTCGGGCCTGTCGTCTCCCTTCGTTTCTGTCCGGCTTCATCTTTTGAGGTAAGGGTTTGCTATCCACTGTCTCGGTCTATGCGGATTGGATAAGGCCTTTGTTCTGACGACAAGCTTCTTGCCATCCTATTTTAGCTAGGGCGGCTCTTCCGGGTTTTGTTTGGCTCAGTCGTACCTTTTGGTTTGATCAACTCGGAGACAGCATTATGCTTGGCCATTCCCAGTAGCTTCCCAGTGGATGAGTGCAAATGGAATGATCAGTGCGAGCTTCGTAGTTTTTCTAATAGCTGTGGCCAGTTGGTCCCTTTTGTTTCTCAAAAGCTGGAGGTAGGAAGCTGAGTAGGTGATTCTCGAAATCACAAAGGCTTGGACAAGCCTGAGGGCTTCCTCTTCTTTGAGTCCTCTTCTCTTATTTGTGATCCTTCTAATCATGTTCATGATTTGTACGGAGGTGCTCGTGAGCTTTTGAGTGCCGTTCGGGCTTTACCATTCTCCTGTATTATTAGCCCAAGGATCTTGACGTGAGTCGTGGGCGTGATGCTGCAGCCATCTATTGTTATTCTTATGTTTCTCTTGTCTTCCTTTTTGAGTCATGGCTGTATCATTATTAGCTCTGATTTTTACGGTGAGCAGCAGAGACCGCAGGTGCTGGCATATTCCTGGACTGTGTCCGCCGGCCCTTGGAGGGTTTCCTCCATCCACCCTTCTGAGCCTGATTGCGGTGTCCAGATCGTGATATCGTCTGCATAAACAGCGTGATCTATTCCTGCTATTTTCCCTAGTAACGCTGCTATATGTAGAAGCGTCAGGTTGAAAAGCAGCGATGACAGAACCGACCCTTGCGGAGTTCCTCTGTCCCCTAGTGACTTCTCCTCAATCTTGATTATAGCAGTCCAGTTGTTGGGGAAGTCTTTGACGTAACTGTAGATTCTTTCCCCGCAGTTCGTGTTATTCAGACTACGAACAATGCTTACGTGCGTCACATTGTCAAAGGCTCCCTTGAGGTCCAGGGCTAGTATTGCTCTCGGGGTCCGGCTCTTGGCCTTTTGGATGACTAATTCATTCAGTTGTAGGATGATGTTTTGACTTCGCAGGTGTTCCCTGAAACCGCAGATGGACGACGGCATCTGATCAGTGGCATCAAGGTGTCCAGACTATTCTGGATCATGCGATCGACCACTTTTCCCACACACGACGCAGGGAGATAGGTATCATGTTATCGAAGTGTGGAGTCTTGCGTGGTTTCGGTATTAAACTTACGCCTGCTTCCTTGCAATCCTTTGCAGTGACCCCACGTTCGAGGCCTTGTTTATATATCCTAAGAGCTCACTTCGACTCCCACCGCTGAGATCCCTCAGCAGCTTGTAGGTAATGGCGTCCTTCCCTGGGGCGCCGTCTTGGTTGCGCTCATCCATCGCTGTTACCAGCTCCCGATCAGTGAAGGGTGGGTCCAAGTCCGGGTTATCCTTTCCTTCGTACCCGGTTATCGGTGCTCCCGACTTTTTCGTTTTCAAATATTTGTCTTTTAGCGCCTCCATCAGGCGTTTGCTGTCTCCTTTAAAGTTATTCAGCGTGCGTGTGAGATTTCGGTTGCTCGCACTTTTGGTGTTCAGATGATCAGTGAGGTGTACTATGAGGCTCCATGTTTTCCTCGCGGAGAGGGCTCCCTGAAGCCCGTCGCATACCATTAGCCAATTTTGTTTACAGAGCTGGGCTGCGTATTCTCCCGCCTGTCTACTGAGCTTGTGTATGCTCTTTCGTAACTTTCTATTTTGCCTTTGCCGTTTACGTCTCTTGGTTAGCACGTGTCTCGCCTCCCAGATGTGAGCCAGCTTTCTGTCCCCATTTGGGGTTTGTATTGTGGTGTCTGTTGTCTGGGTGCATCCCTCCACCCAGTTCAGGTGATTTTGGCCCTGTCTTGGTAGTTTCCAGCTCTATGACCGTCCTCGCATTCTATCTCCGTTCTTCTCCTGAGGTGATCCCAGTCGGTGATCCTGGCCTGTCCTAGTTTTTCCCTGAAGTCTTGTCCCCTTATCTACAAGGACATGATGGCATGGTCTGATTCGAGGCTTGTGTCTAGATTGGCCCAGGTAACGTCCAGGTCTCCTATCAGGAGTGATAGGTCCGGCACGGTGTCTCTGGCCGTGCTCGTGCCCATCCTGGTGGGGGTCTTCAGGTCGTTAAGTATTGCTATGTTTTGTTGTTCTATCGCGTTAATGAGGTCTTTGCCCCTTATCAACTGGAATTTTTATCCCCACTGCATGTGCGGGGGGTTAAAATTGCCTAATATCAGGGTCGGTGTTGCTTTTGCTTCTCGGATGCAATCTAGCATGGTGCCTTCGATGTCCACATCCTTTTTAGACGGTCGGCAGTAGGCATTTAATATGAATATGTTTTTACTGCTGCCTATATCCCTGCTGTGAATTTCTACTAGCACGTGTTCGCACCCTCTTTGGGTTGTCATGTGTTGTGTTGCCGCTACGTTTTTTGGTACCAAGGTTGCCGTGCCCTTTTCACTTGGGTCCGTATACGTAATGTACCCCGCCAGTTTGGGCCTCTGGTTTGTTTCTTGTAGTACTGTAACATCTGGTTTCTGTTCGAGTGTTTCGATGTGTAGATTAAGCTCGCTTAATTTGTTCTTTATACCTCTGCAATTCCATTGATAAATCATTGTTACGCTTTGCCTGTTTCTATTCTTCTTCATCGTCTTGAGTGATGTTACCTTCTTCGGGATTAGTTCCACGGTGCGGTGTGCTGTGGAGCGCGCTCTTGTGTGACTTCTTCATTACTAGTGTCGCGTGTTTGAGCTTTGCATCGAAAGTCGACATTCTTGACGGCATTTGGTTATACTTGGCTTGTAAGTTATCTTGTCTTTACGTAAGGTTTCCCATTTGGTCGGTAAGAATTCCTGCTTGATTGTTGGTCTGAGCTTGTTGATTTGAAATTTGAGACAGCATGTTCATGATGGTTTGCAGGGTAGGTTCTGGTTGCTGTGGTATAGTCGGAGGCGTCGCTCGAGTCGGAACCGGTTCTATCCTGTCAGCCTCTATTGCCTCCCCTTGCGCTAGTTAAGGGGGAGGGGTGCCTCTCTTAGCTACCTTTCTCTTAGTACTGTTCTTCGATTTCTCGGCTCTGCGGCGTGTCTCCATGCGCTCAATAAGCGCTTTAATCTGTTGGTTTTGTTGCGCTATAAGCTTCTTCAGCTCGGAACATTCTTTTCTTAGTCCAGAGCATTCTTTGCAATCGTTACTGGGAAGGGAGGGGGTGAGAGTGGGAATTTTTTTGTCGTTGTTGTGAGCAACAGAAGACCCACTTGTCCAACTTATTTGTTTTCAGCTGCTCTGCTTCTCCGTACTGCTCCTGGTCTTCGACCTGGGACGTGAATCACGGCTGCGAGCCTTGGTTCCGACGCCTGGCGACCTCATCCTCGAATCAGGTCTCGAAGCGCCGCTATTGTTCCGTCTTTTTTCCCTCCCCTTCGAGAGGGAGCGCGGGCTCTGGCACTTTCGGTGAGAGGGCGAGGACTCCGGCGCAACGGGCTTCTCCTCTTGACGCGGAGGTGTTCTGGAACTATCTTAGTATGCTGACCTTTTCCGCTCCCATCTTCGCTTGCGCAGATGGGTTCTTGAAGTGGGCCTTGCATATCTTGCCTGCCGTGAGGTGGTCTCCTCCGCGTAGGCTGCACTTTGGCTTACAGTCGTGGCTGTGGTCTTCTTCCGTGTTCTGTATTTCGCAGCTGCGGAATATCCGTTTAGTCGGATTTGGGCAAAGGTCCATTTTGTGCCCCAAGCGGCCACATTGAAAGCGCTTATCAATTTGCTTTCTGCACACTGAGCGTTCCAACAGCAAGTTGCCGTACTTTGCGTAATTTGGCACTTTTGGGCAGCTGAAGGCGATGACGACCAACAACGTTATGCTGATTCGGTTGGCCTGCAGGGCTGTGGGGTTGAATTCCTTGACGATAATCGTTTATCTCTTGGGCCGAATCCGTTAGGGGGACCCCTCTGATGACTCCTTTCACTGTCCCGTGAGGGGCCGATACGTATGCACTAACGTCGTGCTCAGCGCCGTAGACCGTGAGCTTGGACACTGCCGCGTAGCGGTCGGGGTTTCCTTTCTTTGGAGAACTGAAGATTACGATGATTTGTTGTTTGTTTGGGTATATGACGTCTCTCTTGGATTCTTATGTGCTGACGTCAGCGGCAGCGCCGATGGCGCGGCTGATTTCAACGCGGGACACAACACTAACGGGGAGGCCCCCCTCCACCCTCGGTCAGATGATGGTCTTGACATCTTTCGGTAGCTCGCGCATTCTCGCGGCCTTGAGGATCTTTCTCTTGAAATTATTGGCCGGCCGACGAGACCAGTCGGCTTCCCCGGGGGGCTTGCTTGCTCGGGTGTTGGCCATTAGGCTTCGTTCTCGTTGCCGGTGTTGCAGCGCTTCAAGTTTTTCACCTGCCACTTCCCAGCCTTAAGCTCTTGTCACTTGTTCCGGTTGAATTTCTACACCTTCGACTTCAATTCGCATGGTGCCGGCCATTTTTCTGTGGGTCTTGATGAAATACGTCCACCCTAAGGGTCCGTACCGGCGACGACTCCGGCGTCAGGCCTAGGCGCTGGCGGAGCATCCAAAGGCTTAGCGGGGGCTTCGGCAAGCATGCTCAGCTGGCGTTAGGCTTAGCTCCGGTAAGCATGGCGATTCCAGGGAAAGAGTCCGTAAAAGCACAAAAAATGGTCCCTACTTTAAAATCGGGTATCCACTTTTTCGTCTCAACTTCTCGGATCACTTGGTGAAAGAATTTGGGGATTCGAGTTGAGTGACCTGTTGTATCCTATATATATTGATGTAGTTTAAGTTTCGGTTTCAGTGTTTGGGTTTGCAACACTGTGTCTTTGTGCGTGTATATATTTTGTGCAACGTCTATTAAAAAGGGCAGAATGCCACACGTACGCCTGGTGTAAAGGTCACGTCACTCCATCATTACAATGGCGACGAGAATTTAGAACCGCATTTTCATGTAATTCCCCGGGACCCAACCAGCCACGCCTACCCGATGGTTTTCGCCGGCATCACCCCACCGGAGCCGTTCCTCCCGACACCCGGTCGCCCCGTGCAACAATGGTCACGATGGCACGACATGTTCGAGGTGTACCTGTTGGCATCCGGTGCTTCCGAATTCCCCTCAGAGCGTCGCAAGGCTCTTCTACTTCACTGTTTGGGACCCGAAGGTCAACGCATTTTCAGCACCCTGCCTGTGTCGCAGGCGGCCAAGAAGACCGAGGAGAAGCAAGGGGCTGCAGCTACGCCAGACGTGTACGCCTCCGCGGTAGCGACACTTGCCAAGCACTTCGACACTACCTGCAACCTTGTCGTCGAGCACCACCGATTTCACCGCCGTATTCAGTCCCCAGGCGAGTCGGTTCAAGAGTACGTGACCGCTCTTACAGAGCTCGCCGCGATGTGCTCGTTTACATCGCCAGAAGAGACGTTACGCGACCAGTTTGTTGCCGGTGTGTCGTCGGATCGCGTCCCTGAACGCCTTTTGTTAGAAGGGTCTTCCCTGTCGTTTGACAAGGCAGTTGCTCTCGCGAGTCAAATCGAGCAAGCAACCGTGGAAATGAAGGAATTTTCTGTTTCTGTGCAGCCAGTATCTGCGCATTCCTGCGCAAAGGACAGTTTGTCGCCGTCACCGCATTCACGGCCGCGCGCTCGCACTTTCGGTCAACGTGATAAGGCAGGTACGCATGGGAACCGCCCCTCTTCTCGAGAGCGCCGTTCGTCGAATTTGCAGCAACACGAGAATTCTTCGCATTGTTTTCGTTGTGGTTGTAGCGAGCATCGCGCTTCATGGCAACGCTGCCCAGCTAAAGGAAGAAAATGCCGCATTTTGAGAATGTTTGCAACAAGAAACGGTCGCATGCAGTTGTCCACGAAGTTTCAGCTGATAGCCTGTCGCAGGATGAAACTGCACAGGTTCTTGTGGTTCAACAGCCTCTTGCATCTGCAATACACATTAACGTTCAAGTCGGGCAGGTCAAATTGAAACTGTTAGTTGATTCTGGCTCTTCGGTTTCAATTATTTCGGGGAAGGCGTTTGACCAGCATTTTCCAAGTGTGCACCTGCTTCCCGTTCCTCGTGTAACACTTCTGGATTATTCAAAACGACCAATTTTGGTTCGAGGCTGCTTCTTTTCGGAAGTTTCCTTCGAGAATCGCAGCGCACCGCTGTTGTTTTATGTCGTAGAACAGGGCACTTCTTTCATAGGCTTGGATGATATTAAGGCATTGAAGCTGTGCATTGAAGGGTCTCAACTGCAGTGCTTTCAAACCAGCGCGGTACCGAATGCCGAAGTAGCTGTGTCATGTCCGTTCGAGTTGTCCACGCAGTTGCCACCAGAACTTCAGCAAAAGTTTGGCTCCCTCTTCACAAATGAGCTGGGCCTTGCTAAAGGTTTTGTTCACAGGATTACGACACGTGGGGGTGTTCAGCCGGTAGCACGGGGCGGCCTCTCTCGCATCCACCGTGGTCCCACGTAATTCGCGCCAGCAGCGCCAAATCCTCCCCTAGTAGTACGTGGCCTCTGAAAAACGTTGCATTATTCGCCATGGCAACGAGTGGCGAGGGGGGAAAGGGTGTTTGCTGACGTCGCGGACGCTGCTGACGTCATTTATCCCGCGGCAGCCAGGCCGTGCCGCCGCGCGCCGGCCCCTGAAACCGACGCTCGTCCAACTTTCGCGCCTGGTGCCATTGCCAACTTTCGCGTCTGCCGCCGGTCGCTGCCTCATGGGCCGCTCGGCAATGGCACTAGGCGCGAAAGTTGGACGAGCGGCGCCGATGACACGAAATGGCCGCCGCCCGTCGTTTGTTATGTGTGCAGTAACGTGTTCAATAATTGAAAGAAGAAAACATGTAGGTAATAGTACGTTTTCTGGTGTCGAATTGTTGTCTTTGTGGCGATAATAATTGGAGTATTACACAAACATTATTTTTGCTATGCATTTATTCAAAATTCATATGAGGACGTCTTTGATTCGAAGTCATAAAACACATGTACTACACCCATATATTGCACATACATTTTATGTACACAGTATTGGACTAAGCAAAAATATGACATATGAAAATTTAGGCATACAATATTGTACAATAGGGAAAAAACGTGCTACATACACATTTACAATAACACGGTTAGGCGGGCTAGTTGGTATTCTGAATTCTAGGCTGTAACTTTTGCGCAACTTTACAGGGTGACAGGTACAGGTCTTCGAGTCCCTTTTTGTATCGGTCTCCGTCTAAAGTTGCGCAAACGTTACAGCCATGAATACACATTTAGGTACACAATACTTGATTACGAAAGAACTTCGAAAGTTCTAGTCCCTACACAGATTTTTTTTTTTTCGCGCAAACCTCGGCGGGAGAAGAAATGAACTTGAAAGTTCCACTCAATGTATACTTATTTCTTTGGCTCACCTCGAGACAGGAATGTTCTTTAGACATTAAAAAAATTCGTTTCAGTTCAGAGACACAATAATCGGAATCTATATGTTAAAAGAAAGCACGCACACGTATGCTTCAAGCCCTGCCTTTCGGGCGAGTTAACGCAAACTCTGAAAGAAAGCGTTGACCCGCCCATTAACCTGCATACACTTCCGAGAAATCATGTTCACACCAACAAAATGCAGCCATAAAAAACTGTTGCAACACAATGACCGCACTGTAGACACTCTTTGCTGGATTATATCTACGTACAAAAACAATGCCCAACCATGTGCACGTCGATCGAACGCACCCGTCTTTTCTTTTAATGGCGCGTGAATTAACAGTCTGCTTACCGGGGGTGGGAGGGAAAGCGAGGGGGGGGGGGGAGAAGACACCCAGAAAAAAAAGAAGCTTTCCTGTATTTTAAGCCGCAGATACCGGCCAGGTTGTTACAAGCTACCCTCTAACTCGTGTCTGGGCAGCGCCTCTTATCTCATCCTGTCCGATACGGCATGACCATTCTAACTTCAGAACTATGGAACACCAAACCCATTCGCGATAAGATGACAAGGCGCGGGCGCGCAGTTTAGATTGAACAGCAAAGCCGGCAATGCTACTTGGTTTTATTTATTTTTTAATGAGCGAAACGCTTGCAATGGCGGCTGCAGACAACGCATGTATTTCGGTTTGGCCTTCCACTGCTTCATGTGAAAATCGACTTGCATTGAACACCGCGGAGTTACGTCAGATTTTTCGGAGCTCTGAAGCAACGCTTTGCAGTAGTTTCGCCGCAAATATACGTTTTGGAGCAAGACGGGGGAGGAAGAAATGCTTATGGCGCAGCACCTCCACGCCATCAATCGATGTGGTAGTATGTACGCCATGAAAGGCAAGAAGCGCGTACAGTTGAGCTTGCCTTCTTTGTGAGCAGGTGCGTCGTGATGACATTGGATGGATTGAGGAGAGTCACCGGAGGAAACGTCCAATGAAGTCGCAAACCGTCCTCGACTTGGGGCCCAAACCTAGACTCATACCTCTGCACGAAACAACAAAAAATACCTTGATAAGTATACTGAATCGACGTTCCAGCAGTTACTAAGGCAATCAATAAAAAACGGCAATGCCACCACAAATTGTTCTGGCGAGCAAGTGTGTGCGTGCCAAAGACGCGTTTACTTCTACTAGAACTTTGCGTACCTGCACAGCTGGGATATATTTGCACATTAGTTTCCACTCCAAGACGAGTGACATGTCTCATTAACTTCACGTTACATGCGCGAATTATTTTGAAAACAGAAGAGGGCAATCAGTCGGCTTTTAAGGAATTCACTATAACTTGTACAAAGCTAATTTGCTTACCTGTCGTCTTTGGAGAAGGCGAGAAACTTGGTCGAACTGTACCGCCCTGTGTTGCTGCACCACAGAGCTGCGCAGGAGTGGTAACACTCCTTTCTCCGCTGCCCCATATTTAGAATACATTCGAATGTATTTTATAATGCAGCGAAACTTTCCGCTCGTGGAAGCGTTTAGGCAACCCGCGCAACCCTTCGCACGCCGGCTCGCTCACGCACGTACCGAACTGGCCCGCCGTGCGCGCCGAGAGAAAGAAAAAAAAAATATTGGCGCCGGTGAGCTGTTGCGCATGCGTGAGGAGGCGCGGAAGCGTTGACGGTGTGGAAAGAAAGAAACACTGAGGGAAAGGGAAGGGCCACGCCGCAGCACCGTGCCGCTAGGATCGCCACAATTTCGGAAACCGAAACTAGCCAAAGTCGCCGACCAGTGCCGGTAGCATCAAAACTTCGCCGTCTTCCTTTGATGTTACGACCACGCGTGTCTTCTGAACTGCAGCGCTTGGAAAACTTGGACATCATTGAACGTATCAATGCATCAGAATGGGTGTCCCCCATTGTAGTCATTGAGAAGAAAGGTGGCAGTATTAGGCTTTGTGTAGACTTACGCGAACCTAACAAGGCGATCATTCCGGACAGCTTTCCGCTGCCGCACATGGATGAGTTGCTTCATGCTTTGGTGGGGGCAACGCATTTTTCGAAGCTTGACTTAGCTTCTGCCTATCACCAAGTTCTCCTGGATCCTGAGAATAGGGACTTGACTGCATTCATTACACATGATGGGCTGTACCGGTTCAAACGCGTTTGTTTTGGGCTAGCGTCAGCACCTTCGGCTTTCCAGAGTATGTCTCTCATACTCCGCAATTGTGCTGGTGTCCTCTTTTACATTGACGACGTCATTGTGTTTGGTAAATCGGCTGAGGAGCACCTAAAGAACCTTGAGACAGTTCTACAGCATATCAAGGACGCAGGTCTGAAGCTGAACAGTAAATGTGTGTTCGGAGTTCAGGAGCTTGAATTTTTGGGCCACAAGGTGACTCCTTCTGGTATTTCGCCACTGCCAGGGAAAGTCGACGCAATGGTGAACACTCCAGTTCCAAACAATGCCGCCGAACTCCGTTCGTTTCTTGGGTTAGTAGAATACTACGCCAAGTTCGTTCCACACTTAGCCGAGATGGTGGAGCCAATGAGAATTCTATTTAGGAAAGACAAAGAGTTCGCCTGGTCTGTTGAGGTGGATACAAGTTTCCGCAGGATAAAGTCTGTATTGTCCTCAGATCTGGTCTTGCAGATGTTTGATCCTGCACTTCCAATTATCATTTCCACTGATGCGACTGAATGTGGACTCGGAGCAGTCCTCCAGCAGCGCGCCGGTCACACACTTCGTACTGTCGCTTTTGCATCGCGCACGCTCTCGTCGGCGGAAAGGAAGTACGCAGTTGGTGAAAGAGAGGCACTTGCCTGCATTTGGGCATGCGAACATTGGCATTCTTACCTGTGGGGGCGTAGCTTCACTCTCCGAACAGATCATCAGGCACTCGCTTCACTTCTGTCCTCGCAGGGCTCAGGCCGCCGCCCACTCAGTATTGCACGTTTGTGTGCAAGGCTAACTACGTTAGAACTTTACGGTGGAGTACCAGAAAGGCTCGTCAAATAGAGTAGCCTATGCTCTTTCGCGGTTGCCAGTCCATGTGGCAGATTCGGAGCTGACTTTTAGGGAAGAAACTGTTTGCATGGTCCAACCAACTTGCCTGACGAGACAGCAGTTTGAACAAGCAGTTCTTACTGACGTCACGCTTCAGAAGGTGAAGGCGTACGTACAGGGGTCTTGGCCCTCGCATAAGAACTTGCGTGAAGAGCTGAAACCATATTTCAGAGTTCGAGAGGAATTGGCAGTAGTGGGAGAATTGTTGTTGCGGGCAGAGAGGCTCGTCGTTCCTTCATCTCTCATGGTTCAACTGGTAGCAACAGCGCATGAAATCCACCAGGGTATCGGACGCACCAAAGCCAGACTTAGGGAGCAGTTTTGGTGGCCCCGCATGAACAGTCATGTGGAAGAAGCAGTCCACAATTGTACCATCTGTCAAGCAGCGGATAAATCGGCCAAGACGTCCCCTGCCCCTTTGAAACCTGTGGAGCTACCAGAGAGACCGTGGCAGAAACTTGCGATTGATATCGTTGGTCCCCTGGAGAGGGCGCCTCCAGATTGCAGACAAGGTAAATGTAAATGGTAGCGAAGCTTCGGGCGAAAAGCGGTTCAGAACCTATTACCAGCGACATCAGCATGGGGGCTTATGGGAGTGGCGATTGCAGCGCGACTAGGTGAGGAGGGAACAAACACTAGTAGCAAAAAACCAAGTTTTGTTCAACAATAAAACATTTATATTTTACGAACGATATTAAGTGCAATGCACTTCTTAAGCGACCCTGAACCTGCGTCCACCGGCGATGTCCGCGCACGTGGAGATGGGCGCGCGCAGCCTGGCCGCTGACATGGCACATAACCACGTGGGGGATTGGCCAGGAATCTCCTCGTCTTCCTTGGCAACGGGGGTAGATGGGCGCGCGCTGCCTGGCCGCTGACATGGCACATACCCACGTGGGGGATTGGCCAAGAATCGGGCGTGAGAAGGGCTAATGCACCTGCTTAAAGGAGTACTGACACGAAATTTCAAAGCTGAGATCCGCTCTAGCAATCAAGTACAACGACAACACAAATAGGTGTCTGTGAATAAATGCATCTTTCTTTCTTTGTAGTTGTGTGTGTGTGTGTGATCTCTCTTTCGCGAACATTACCGAACCGCGCAAATTCAACTCGTGCATTCGCACTTTCACATTCTTCCCCTCGGGGAAATGCGGGGAATTTTTTATTTCTGAATCACATTTATTTAGGCAGAGTGTGCAAATAATTTATGAAAATGCTGTTCATTCTCAAAAAACGTTTTTGTAGCGCCCTCTGAAGAATCGCACATGTCATTGCTCTGTGATGCAGTCCTTGTAGTGTTCGGTAAGGTGCTCCGAAAGTTCGTCTGCTGGGAAACGCCCCTCGCGTGTTTTGGTGGTGCGCATTTGCATTCGTTTTTTCTTGTTAATTTGGTGTGCACTTAATTTTTGCTGCGCGTGGAGTTGCGAGGTGCGTTGGATCGTCGGTGAACACGTTTAGTATCGTGCCCGGTGGGCGCGGTGAACTACGGGACGATGCTGCCAACGGTTGGAGCGGAGCGCTTTCCTCGGTACCTACGGAAACGATGTGCTGTAAAGGTTGCAACAGCAAGTCCCGTACGCCTGGCGTTTTACTGCACCATTTTCCTCTCATTTCCTCAGGTAACGCGAAACTATAGTAAATACATGCTCGGGGGTTGTGTAAGGGTACGTGGTGGTGCTTCGAAAAAAATGGGTCTAAAGTTTTTTTATGTCACAGTTATCTCTTGATTTCACCTCAGACTGGCTCGGAGCAAGTGGTGTCAATTACTCTAGGACTTGTCAGCGTAGTACCACTCGAATTTAAACGAGTCGCTTTAACTGTCTATCTCAGTGTCTTCTCTATTGCATTACAACGCTTGTAGGGCTCGTTCCTTCCCGCACTTGTATGCGCAAGCATTATTTCAATCGCAGTACTGTGTTGTGCTGCTCCGTGCTGCGCTGCTGCCAAATCTTTCCTGCTGTGTGCTTTTACATACTGCCGTCGCTTTCGTTTGCATTGATCCATTTTTCTCTTTACTTATCTGTTGCGACACAGTTGCCTAATAATGCAACCAGAATATTGCAGGCGTGAATGCTGAGTGAACTTCTGTAGAAACCCATGTCTACTTGATAAGACGCCGGGACAGCTGCGGTGTGCTCGCTGCACTTTCGTGAATCGGCATTCCTGCTCCCCGGTTTTCTGCGTCAAGATGCAGTGCCTAGTTCTTTTCTCTTGTTTCGAAGTAGCTCTGCTGTTGACGCTTTCATTGCTCATAATGCTATGTGTTACGGGTAAAGACAATTTTTCGGCTCGTAAGGAAAATCATAATGCATGTAGTGCCCACGAACATTTTGTACTTATACAATACGTGCTCATTTTGTGCAGTGTGGTAAATTTGTTTTATGTTTATCCTGGAATAAAATTCAAATGTCTTGATTATAGCATGACTATGCGTCATTTCTTCTCTTAGAACAGAAGTACACAAACTGAGCAAGCATTATATAACCTTGATCTATACTTAAGGCACGCACGCAACCTGCGTATGTGCAACGCAATTAAACCCAGCAGTAGCGTTAGTAGAAATTGGTATCGGGTTAAGCAGTGGGGACGTTTTTTATATGAAAGGGGGCCGGGGAGAGTGGTCAAGTGTCATTTTGGGCTGGTAAAATTGCGGTGGGGGGTGGGGGGGGGGTACGTTTGCCACCCACTGCAATCAAAATAAACAACTGATTGCTTTTATACCGCAGTGGAAGGCATGAATACAGAATAAACGTTCAGAGAAGATGCAAGATGTTTTTATAAACACCGAGGCGAATCATACGACATTATGCTAAGGTACGTTTCTCTAGTCACGAGTATAAGCTGCCGTTGACTTGAAGCACACGCACCAAGGGCTCGCCAACTTGCGTCAGGTGGCAATGACATGGGCCCTCAGCGATCAGAGGCCTGCTAAGGCTATTTTGAAGTCAAATTTTCCCGCTAATGCCACCAAAATGACGTCACTTTCTGACCGGATCTTGCGTCACATCCTGTTCATTTTTTCTTCCGCCGGAAGTGTTCCCTTCTCACACAGACGGCGCTAAGCCCCATGAGCAGCTTAAGAGCCGCCATTTTCTGAACGTATGGGCTTCTATGGAAGCTTCGCTACCAGTTATATTTACCTTGTTTGAGGTTTGCAGTGACGCTCGTGGACTACTTCTCAAAATGGTCTGAAGTGCAGTTGTGCAGAGACGTTTCTACAAGAACCGTGATCGAGTTCCTGCTCAATATTTTTGCGAGGGAAGGGTATCCTGAAGAGATAGTTTGCGATAATGGGCCCCAGTTCACCTCAAAAGAATTTATCGACTTCCTAAAAGAACGAGCGATCCGCCTGTCGCATTCATCTGTTTATTATCCGCAGGCAAATGGACAGATCGAGCGGTTCAACCGCGCATTCAAGACGTACCTCCAACTGGCTCGTCTGGAACAGCGTTCTCTGTGAACTGCTGTACGGGATTATCTCGCCGTTTACAGGTGTACACCTCACGCCACAACAGGAGTGGCCCCTGCGGTACTGCTTCATGGAAGGCTGCCAAGGACAAAGCTTGACATCCTCGGCTTATCGCCCGAGTCGTTTGCGAAGACACCCTATCAGGAACTGGCCAGGCTTCGAGAGCGTGTCAAGCACAGGCAACAGTACAGCAAAGCCTACACCGACAGGAGGCGAGCGGCAAAGCCGACCGTGGTGGCGGTAGGAGACATGGTGCGGGTGAAGAAACCATCGGTTTCATTCAAGCGTGACACTTCTTTTTCAAAGCCGAGGGAAGTCGTCGAGAAACGTGGTCCAGCATCCTTCCTCCTCGATGACGACAGAACCTGGAACGCCGCAAAGCTGAGCAAGGTGCCTGCTCGTCGCACGAGCAACAATGGCCTTCAGCAACCTCCCGTTTGTCGTGACTCGTCCCTTCATCACGACCCCGGCGATGCGACACTTCTCGCTGCAACATGGCAGCCAGCGTCTGCAGAGGCAAGTGTTCCTGCAGCGCAACCTGTGCCTAGTGCAGTATGTGATCCTGCTTCGCCAACGAGGTCAGCCACAGAACAGTGTCCTGCATCAGAAACTGTGTCACGGCCGCCCGTGAACACTACAGAACAACCTGTTGTGTCGTGCCCACCCGGCCGTCGTATTCAACCGCACCGAGACAGACTGCCGCCGGCTAGATATGGACACGAACTGTGAATGTGTTCAAGTATTTTCTCAGTGTTGGTGTGCCTATTTTGAGTGTATTCACTGATGTAGTGTTTTGATGTGTATTTGTAATTCGGGTTATACAATTTCTTCCTTGCGGTGTATTCTCTTGCCATGTAGAAACTAAGCGCGATTAACCTCTACTAACATACTAACAGATTTACTAAAAGTTGAGGGAGGGAAATATGTTGTATCCTATATATATTGATGTAGTTTAAGTTTCGGTTTCAGTGTTTGGATTTGCAACGCTGTGTCCTTGTGCGTGTATATATTTTGTGCAACGTCTATTAAAAAGGGCAGAATGCCACACGTACGCCAGGTGTAAAGGTCACGTCACTCCATCATTACATGACCGGCGTAATCATCGAAAATCGACAGAGCCGATGTGAAGCCCGTCCGATTGGCTCGGTAGCCGGTGGCGCCCCCTCCCCCTCCCCTGAAATTAAACACAATACACAGCCAGGTAGTCCAAGGAAGATTTGCGTCAAATGAAATTTATTGCGGTTGAAATAGCGAGATTTTAGGCAGTTTCTTTAGGGTGAGACCATGGCAAATCGCTCACCGCTCGGCGGTGTTCTCAACAAAGCCTTTTTGATTTTCGTAGTCTCCAATTTAACTGCGCGTTTATAAATTCACTCAAACAGTTTCGCGTTTACGTAAGCGTAGCTTTAATATAGTAACAAACAGGAATATAGCACAGAACGCAAGTAACATAGCTTTCTGGCGGTGTAACGACAACTCTGACTTGCATTCTTCACTTCTGGAATGAGGACTATGTGTCACCTGCAGGCTCGGTGCTGTAGAGCCGCGCAAAGTATCGCCTTTCTCTCGTGTTGCAGAGGAAGACTTGTTGTCGGGAGACTTCGTAGGGTCTGAGTATTTCGCTGAAGCGGCTGATGCGGGTGCAGACGAAACTTTTTCTGCACTTGTTTCTTGTTCACTGCTTCCTTCCGGCTCAGAATGTTTGGGAATTTCAGTGCTAGAAGACACCGTGTGTGCTGTATTGGACGTCGCTTCTTTGCTAGATGAAGGAAATGAAGTTGCGTTTTGGGGGAAGTTTGCTGACTCGCCTGTTGAGTCATCTTCAAACGACGTTGTAGCGATGGGTTGTACTCCACCTGAAAAAGCGCGCCCTGCTGTATGGTACCCAAGTGCAGAAAAAGTAGACGCCATTGTAGCGTTTTGTGTAGTTGTGGCTTTGTTATTGTTCGTACTCGTTTCTTCAAGTGCTGCCTTTTCCGTCCTCGATGGCCACTCTGCACGCTGTGAGGTTGAAGGGGACCTTTCTGGGATTGACACGGCGGAAGTTGGGAGACCAAAGTTTGGTGTTGTTACATTATGGGTGGAAACAAGTTCATCCAAGATTACAGCGGTACTTTGTTCCTCATCTAGATGCGCGTGATGCTGATGGGTGGTAAAAGCGGGATCGGCAAATATCGGTTCCGCGGTCAATCGCTCGTTAGTGTTTTCACTCAATGCTGGCAGTGCGTCCATTGTCTTCGTAGAGAAACTTTCTATGTCTGCGGAGGTTGGCGAGGTATCTTCATTGGTTTGCTTGGCGTAGCTTGTCAAGTCCTGATAGGGCATTGTAAAATGATGCGTAGACAAGTGCGTTTCACCGTCTTCAGTGGCGATGGCAGTTTTCTGAGTATTATGAGGAGCATAGTATGTATTGGTTAATAAACCGGGTGACTTAAAACTGTCCTCTGTGGTCCCTGGTTGACTAGTGGTTTTAGCCACCGATTTCGTTCTGGAGAACGTTTTGATGTCTGTAGAGATTGTCGAGATATCTGCACTGGGTGACCATTTGGAACTAGTAACGTCCTCACTCTGCATTGTCGGTAGGTGAGGCATTATCGTGGCAGTGGCATTTTGGTTTTTAGCTTGGGGCGTATATTGTTCATTGGGGATAAATATGGATGATAGAAAACTTTGTTCTGTGGCCAATTGTTCACTTGTGATTGTAGTGAATGCTGTTGATTCATCCCCTTCCTTATTAGAAGGCCTTGTCCCGTGTGCGGTACTCGATGAGATATCTTGATTAATTGATTGAGCAGACGTCGTCGAGTCCAGAGTAAGTGTTGTCGGGTGACGCGTAGACGCCTCGTTTTCCCATTTTACCGAGGGAACCGTAGTTTCCTGTTCGACCTCAGGGTCGTAGTGTATATCCGTGCTAGAAACAGGCACTGTAAAACTTTGCTTCGTGGCCTTTCGTTGGCTTGTGCTTGTAATGACATCGGCAGAAGTGTCCCATTCCTTGCCGGGAAAAATGTCGGCGTCTGCGACACTTGGCGAGATCTCTTCCCTAGTTGACCCCACAGAGCGAAAAAATTGTGGTTCTGTTGATGTAGGATGAGGCGTGGATATGCCCACTTTCCAAGTTTTCGAGGCAGTTGCCACTTCAATCGGGGACACATCAGTACCTGCCGACTGGTTAAATGTAATAGAACCAGATGTAGGTGAAATTTTTGCTGCCCTTACTGGAGGACCACTGATTTTAGTTTCCGCATTCGTTGCGTAGCTCATCTTTGTGGATGGCTCCTCGGTGTCTGCGGAATCTGTTGTAATATCCAGTTTCATTGCCGAAGTGGAATCGGTGAGAAGCTGATCCGACAGTGTCGGGTCACCTGCGGAAATGTCTCCCTCATTTGCTTCAGTAACAGCCTGTTCTCTGTCTTGAAAACCACGTGTGAATAAGTTGTGACTAGATGTGGTACTATTAGCTCTGAAAGAAAAGTCATTTGGGGTTGTATTACGGCTCGCAATCAAGACGGATACATTGTCCCTTTCTGCGGATGTTGCTCTGGAATCGTTCTGGGGTAGCGAAATGGTAGTCAGGAGATTTGTTCCTGTAGAAGTGGGGTGAGGGGTAAAATCGCTCTCGCGAAGAATTCCTGCGGGAGTGTCACTTTTACCTGGAAACCCCGAAGCAACGAAATACTGCTTGGAAGTTGAAGTTGAAGTTGCTGTAGATTGATATGCAGACGGCACTGCTTGTTTAGTGCTCACTCTTACACAAGGGACTACATCGCTTACCGGGCCAATGTGAACGTCGACGGGCGTTGGGCTTGATGTTAACTCTGCACTGTTTGTCCCAGGGGAAGTTATAGAACGCCGGCTCACCGTTGTAGGATCATCTGTAAAGCCACCGTTCTGATGCGTACTAGTGAAAGTCCGTATTTCGTCATGATCCGCATGAGTTGTACCATCATGCACCGATATAAGTGAACTAGGTGAAGTTGAAGCCACATCTGTACTTGATTCTTGAGTACGGATCACTGTAATCGCTGTAGAGTTGGTGCCCTCGGTGCTGGCAGGCAATCGTGCGCCTTGATGTGACCAGCTTGTGACTGTTTCTTCAAGCGTTGGATTAGCTGTAGCGATGGAGCGTTCCTTCCACGATGTCGGCGCATGCGGGATGACAGTTGTTGGACCTTCTGTGAAGTCTCCTTTCTGATGTGACAGAGTGTCAGTTTGCCTTAAGTCATGATCGGCACGAGTTTTCCCGTGATGCACTGCGGTGACCAAACTAGGCGTAGATGAAGCCCCAAGTGAACTCGCTTCCTGAGTGCGGATCATGGGGTCATCGGTGCTGCCAGACAATCGTGCGCCTTGATGTGACGAGGTTGTGACTGTTTCTTCAGGCGTTGGACTAGCTGTAGCGATGGAGCGCTCCTTCCACGATGTCGGTGCATGCGGGATGACCGTTGTTGGACCTTCTGTGAAGTCTCCTTTCTGATGGGACAGAGTGTCAGTTTGCTTTAAGTCATGATCGGCACGAGTTTTTCCGTGATGCACTGCGGTGACCAAACTAGGTGTAGATGAAGCCCCAAGTGAACTCGCTTCCTGAGTGCGGATCATGGGGTCATCGGTGCTGCCAGACAATCGTGCGCCTTGATGTGACGAGGTTGTGACTGTTTCTTCAGGCGTTGGACTAGCTGTAGCGATGGAGCGCTCCTTCCACGATGTCGGCGCATGCGGGATGACCGTTGTTGGACCTTCTGTGAAGTCTCCTTTCTGATGGGACAGAGTGTCAGTTTGCCTTAAGTCATGATCGGCACGAGTTTTTCCGTGATGCACTGCGGTGACCAAATTAGGTGTAGATGAAGCCCCAAGTGAACTCGCTTCCTGAGTGTGGATTATGAGGTCATCGGTGCTGCCAGACAATCGTGCGCCTTGATGTGACGAGCTTGTGACTGTTTCTTCAGGCGTTGGATTAGCTGTAGCGATGGAGCGCTCCTTCCACGATGTCGGCGCATGCGAGATGACCGTTGTTGGACCTTCTGTGAAGTCTCCTTTCTGATGTGACAGAGTGTCAGTTTGCCTTAAGTCATGATCGGCACGAGTTTTTCCGTGATGCACTGCGGTGACCAAACTAGGCGTAGATGAAGCCCCAAGTGAACTCGCTTCCTGAGTGCGGATCATGGGTTCATCGGTGCTGCCAGACAATCGTGCGCCTTGATGTGACGAGCTTGTGACTGTTTCTTCAGGCGTTGGATTAGCTGTAGCGATGGAGCGCTCCTTCCACGATGTCGGCGCATGCGAGATGACCGTTGTTGGACCTTCTGTGAAGTCTCCTTTCTGATGAGACAGAGTGTCAGTTTGCCTTAAGTCATGATCGGCACGAGTTTTTCCGTGATGCACTGCGGTGACCAAACTAGGTGTTGATGAAGCCCCAAGTGAACTCGCTTCCTCAGTGCGGATCATGGGGTCATCGGTGCTGCCAGACAATCGTGCGCCTTGATGTGACGAGGTTGTGACTGTTTCTTCAGGCGTTGGATTAGCTGTAGCGATGGAGCGCTCCTTCCACGATGTCGGCGCATGCGGGATGACCGTTGTTGGACCTTCTGTGAAGTCTCCTTTCTGATGTGACAGAGTGTCAGTTTGCCTTAAGTCATGATCGGCACGAGTTTTTCCGCGATGCACTGCGGTGACCAAACTAGGCGTAGATGAAGCCCCAAGTGAACTCGCTTCCTGAGTGCGAATCATGGGGTCATCGGTGCTGCCAGACAATCGTGCGCCTTGATGTGACGAGGTTGTGACTGTTTCTTCAGGCGTTGGACTAGCTGTAGCGATGGAGCGCTCCTTCCACGATGTCGGCGCATGCGGGATGACCATTGTTGGACCTTCTGTGAAGTCTCCTTTCTGATGTGACAGAGTGTCAGTTTGCCTTAAGTCATGATCGGCACGAGTTTTTCCGTGATGCACTGCGGTGACCAAACTAGGTGCTGATGAAGCCCCAAGTGAACTCGCTTCCTGAGTGCGAATCATGGGGTCATCGGTGCTGCCAGACAATCGTGCGCCTTGATGTGACGAGGTTGTGACTGTTTCTTCAGGCGTTGGACTAGCTGTAGCGATGGAGCGCTCCTTCCACGATGTCGGCGCATGCGGGATGACCATTGTTGGACCTTCTGTGAAGTCTCCTTTCTGATGTGACAGAGTGTCAGTTTGCCTTAAGTCATGATCGGCACGAGTTTTTCCGTGATGCACTGCGGTGACCAAACTAGGCGTAGATGAAGCCCCAAGTGAACTCGCTTCCTGAGTGCGAATCATGGGGTCATCGGTGCTGCCAGACAATCGTGCGCCTTGATGTGACGAGGTTGTGACTGTTTCTTCAGGCGTTGGACTAGCTGTAGCGATGGAGCGCTCCTTCCACGATGTCGGCGCATGCGGGATGACCATTGTTGGACCTTCTGTGAAGTCTCCTTTCTGATGTGACAGAGTGTCAGTTTGCCTTAAGTCATGATCGGCACGAGTTTTTCCGTGATGCACTGCGGTGACCAAACTAGGTGCTGATGAAGCCCCAAGTGAACTCGCTTCCTGAGTGCGGATCATGGGGTCATCGGTGCTGCCAGACAATCGTGCGCCTTGATGTGACGAGGTTGTGACTGTTTCTTCAGGCGTTGGACTAGCTGTAGCGATGGAGCGCTCCTTCCACGATGTCGGCGCATGCGGGATGACCATTGTTGGAGATTCTGTGAAGTCTCCTTTCTGATGTGACAGAGTGTCAGTTTGCCTTAAGTCATGATCGGCACGAGTTTTTCCGTGATGCACTGCGGTGACCAAACTAGGTGCTGATGAAGCCCCAAGTGAACTCGCTTCCTGAGTGCGGATCATGGGGTCATCGGTGCTGCCAGACAATCGTGCGCCTTGATGTGACGAGGTTGTGACTGTTTCTTCAGGCGTTGGACTAGCTGTAGCGATGGAGCGCTCCTTCCACGATGTCGGCGCATGCGGGATGACCGTTGTTGGACCTTCTGTGAAGTCTCCTTTCTGATGGGACAGAGTGTCAGTTTGCCTTAAGTCATGATCGGCACGAGTTTTTCCGTGATGCACTGCGGTGACCAAATTAGGTGTAGATGAAGCCCCAAGTGAACTCGCTTCCTGAGTGCGGATTATGAGGTCATCGGTGCTGCCAGACAATCGTGCGCCTTGATGTGACGAGCTTGTGACTGTTTCTTCAGGCGTTGGATTAGCTGTAGCGATGGAGCGCTCCTTCCACGATGTCGGCGCATGCGAGATGACCGTTGTTTGACCTTCTGTGAAGTCTCCTTTCTGATGTGACAGAGTGTCAGTTTGCCTTAAGTCATGATCGGCACGAGTTTTTCCGTGATGCACTGCGGTGACCAAACTAGGTGCTGATGAAGCCCCAAGTGAACTCGCTTCCTGAGTGCGGATCATGGGGTCATCGGTGCTGCCAGACAATCGTGCGCCTTGATGTGACGAGGTTGTGACTGTTTCTTCAGGCGTTGGACTAGCTGTAGCGATGGAGCGCTCCTTCCACGATGTCGGCGCATGCGGGATGACCGTTGTTGGACCTTCTGTGAAGTCTCCTTTCTGATGGGACAGAGTGTCAGTTTGCCTTAAGTCATGATCGGCACGAGTTTTTCCGTGATGCACTGCGGTGACCAAATTAGGTGTAGATGAAGCCCCAAGTGAACTCGCTTCCTGAGTGCGGATTATGAGGTCATCGGTGCTGCCAGACAATCGTGCGCCTTGATGTGACGAGCTTGTGACTGTTTCTTCAGGCGTTGGATTAGCTGTAGCGATGGAGCGCTCCTTCCACGATGTCGGCGCATGCGAGATGACCGTTGTTTGACCTTCTGTGAAGTCTCCTTTCTGATGTGACAGAGTGTCAGTTTGCCTTAAGTCATGATCGGCACGAGTTTTTCCGTGATGCACTGCGGTGACCAAACTAGGCGTAGATGAAGCCCCAAGTGAACTCGCTTCCTGAGTGCGGATCATGGGTTCATCGGTGCTGCCAGACAATCGTGCGCCTTGATGTGACGAGCTTGTGACTGTTTCTTCAGGCGTTGGATTAGCTGTAGCGATGGAGCGCTCCTTCCACGATGTCGGCGCATGCGAGATGACCGTTGTTGGACCTTCTGTGAAGTCTCCTTTCTGATGTGGAAGCGTGTCAGTTTGCATTAAGTCATGATCCGCATTAGTTTTTCCGTGATGCACTGCGGTGACCATACTAGGCGTAGATGAAGGCCCAAGCGAACTGGCTTCCTGAGTGCGGATCATGGGGTCATCGGTGCTGCCAGACAATCGTGCGCCTTGATGTGACGAGCTTGTGACTGCTTCTTCAGGCGTTGGATTAGCTGTAGCGATGGAGCGCTCCTTCCACGATGTCGGCGCAAGCGGGGTGATCGTTGTTAGACCTTCTGTGAAGCCTCCTTTCTGATGTGAAAGAGTGTCAGTTCGCATTAAGTCATGATCCGTACGAGTTTGTCCGTGATGCACTGCGGTGACCAAACTAGGCGTAGATGAAGCCCCATGTGAACTCGCTTCCTGAGTGCGTATCATGGTGTCTTCGGTGCGGGAAGAGAGTCGTGCATCTTGATTTGAGGATGTTGTGACCGTTTTTTCAGATGTTGTATTAATGCTAGAGGCAGAGAGCCCCTCAAACGATGTCACTGTATGAGCAGTACTCCATTCGTTTACTGTTGTGTGAGCTTGCGTTCCTGTAGAAAATGTAGAACTCACTGCATGCGTCTCTAAGGTCTCATAACGAGGCTTGCTAGTCAAAGCTTGATGTCGGGTTGTTTGTTGGGTAGTAGTCAAAGTTTGTGTTATTTCAGGTACATCTGAATTAGAAAACCGTTTATCACTGGAATCTGTACTCATCATGGTATCTTGAAGGACAGATGACACGTCAGCATTGGGGGGCGACTTCTGTGTGGTTGGAGCATTCGTTGTTGCATGAGTGGGTGTTGACAGTGCCTTAGAATACAATTTTCTTTCCACGCACATCCCATTCACGCAAACACGATCGCCGTAACCATCCTGCAAGACACAAGAGAACAAGTATTTAGGAATTGTTTCCCGGAAGCTTGCTGTCGACGAAAAAGACGCGTGACATTCACAAAGTCCCCAAAAATGTTTTAACCATGGAGAGTGCTGTTGGATGACCTCAGAAACTAGAGGTTAGTATGAAATCCTTGATTTATCATCGGTTTATCTTGCATAGTGTATACTTTGTAGATTTC
The DNA here is from genome assembly GCF_048455015.1 of Haemaphysalis longicornis. Taxonomy (NCBI): domain Eukaryota; kingdom Metazoa; phylum Arthropoda; class Arachnida; order Ixodida; family Ixodidae; genus Haemaphysalis; species Haemaphysalis longicornis. Next base: position 106,050,550 of record NW_027526422.1, read on the forward strand.
CACTTTGGCGCAATGATTAGTAAATAATGTCTTTCTTATTGAAATTTTTCTAGCGTGTTGTATTAGAGTTTTTATGCGTTTCATGATTTAGTTTTTTATCGTCGTCCTGCTTTAAAATATTCCCAATCTGTCTTCTAGCAAGTCATTCTTGAAAACTGGTGCAGGCATCGCTCTTTGTGATCAAGTGAGACGATTAAATTTTAGTACGCCGCTTTAAAACTTTCAACAAAAATTACATTTATCGAAGGCTTCCAGCTTGCGCTGGGGTGGTTGGTTGTCTTGGTTCCCCTAACGCTTGTGTCACTGCACCTTACTGCACGTGCAATGACAGGCGGAGAGCGACTTGTTTCCACGTGGTAACTTACTTCTGCCAACTAGAATCACATCAGACCACTCCTGTAATAATGTTTGGTTGGCTGTCGCGTTAAAACAATTGCGGGGTCATTTTATTTGACCTTCTTTACTTTACCCACATCCCTTGATACCAATGTTAATTCTAAAAAAGACAACTTTAGTTACCTTATTAATTAGAATACCCGCCTTCTCTGGCAAACAGACATTCCTGAAAAATGCCTGACAGCGCATAGAATAAATGAAGAAAATTTTGTTTGTAATTTTGTTGGCTTTGTATCCTAGTTGTGGAAGCCGGAAGGCAGGAAAGGGGAGTGATATTGCCGTCACACTCGCCGGTCAGGTCTGCCTCGCGCATAAAGAACAGGTCAAAGAGGCTGGAACAGTAGGTATGTAGAGGCAAAATTGTACCAATTTACCAAGAACCGCAGGCGTGGTCCATAAATGGCCAAAATGGTTAGCACAGAAGAAACTATACGCGTACTTGGGGCCAAATATGTGCCCATGACCGGCGTTCCCTTAATGCAGAATGCAGTTGCAAATGCTTCTGCGTTCGAAATAAAAAAAACAGCGGGATAAGAATGGCGTCACAGACACGTAGAAGATGAAAGCAAACAAAAAAAAAATTCCCCGCATTTTCCCGAGGGGAAGAATGTGAAAGTGCGAATGCAGGAGTTGAATTTGCGCGGTTCGGTAATGTTCGCGAAAGAGAGATCACACACACACACACAACTACAAAGAAAGAAAGATGCATTTATTCACAGACACCTATTTGTGTTGTCGTTGTACTTGATTGCTAGAGCGGATCTCAGCTTTGAAATTTCGTGTCAGTACTCCTTTAAGCGGGTGCATTAGCCCTTCTCACGCCCGATTCTTGGCCAATCCCCCACGTCTGTATGTGCCATGCACAGACACCTATTTGTGTTGTCGTTGTACTTGATTGCTAGAGCGGATCTCAGCTTTGAAATTTCGTGTCAGTACTCCTTTAAGCGGGTGCATTAGCCCTTCTCACGCCCGATTCCTGGCCAATCCCCCACGTGGGTATGTGCCATGTCAGCGGCCAGGCAGTGCGCGCCCATCTCCCCCCGTTGCCAAGGAAGACGAGGAGATTCCTGGCCAATCTCCCACGTGGGTATGTGCCATGTCAGCGGCCAGGCAGCGCGCGCCCATCTCCCCCCGTTGCCAAGGAAGACGAGGAGCGCGCGCACCCGCAGCTGTTGCTATGTGGACGGACGGCGGTCACCGGAATTCAGGGTCGCTTATAAAGTGCATTCGCACTTAAAAAGAAAAGGCATGTGCTCAAGGTCTTTCGTGCATGGCAACGAAATAATAAAAGAACAGCCGCTCGTTGTCCCAACAAATGACCTGCGCGAGCAGTGCAAACGGAGGAAATAAATGGTATTGAATAAACTTGATTACCCAAGGAAAATCTGATGGCGTATGTCGCTAAAATGCAGAGCGGGATGGAAGGTGTCTACATGTGGAAGGAAAAAAGCTAACAAGAATGAATGATACTGATAATTCAACTGCTCATTGTGTCATCGGCAATTGGAAACTAATTTTTTCCCATTTTTCTTCATAAAATGCGTTAGTGACTTGACATTGTTTCACCACCTATTTTTTTCATAAATTTGGACTTCTGGCAAACCGTGCAATCGTGCAGCCAGTACCCGGTTATATCATTGTAGACGTCATAAAGACAAAATGCAGCGTTTAGTTTGAAAGAACTAGGCTTCGGTAATTCAGTCAGCTCTGTTCCAGCAACCAGAGACGTTTCATAATTGAAAAAAAAATGCAAGCAACATTTAGAAGTTCAAATTTCGCGCTACAGTAAAAAATACTGGCAGGCATGACATAATATGGTCTAGCATATGGTCAAACATAGTTGCCAGTGGGTTAATTGCACGTCAGAATTAAAGTGATTCGACCAAACAGGACTATAGCACCCGTTGCGATCGCCCAGTCGTGTTCTATAAGGTGGTTTGGTCAGCGGCCGCCGATCGCGCTAATAAGGTTTTCTGATGTCATAGAGAAATCGCCGGAAAGCGGCTGGGGATTCACCTTTAATTAATATGTTCTCTTTGTAATCTTGATTATTTGTTTGAAGTTTGCAATAACGTTGCTATTGCTGCGACAAAGAAGTCTTTGAATTAACAAAACTAGCTTTTTCTCTTCATGGCTCTTTTTAAAACTCTCGGCGCTTATTTTCTAAGCATGGGTATATACATGTAAGAATGCCATCATTGTTTAAAATAATGTCTAAGCTTTTGAGTTCCTTCTACACCCCCATATGTGGAATGAGTGCCGGGCACATTGTACAAAATGCACTACTCTTGATAATTCAGCTCTTGTTGGTGTTTCTTGTCAGGGTCTGCAAAGGAAAAGCAACAAAAATATCCATCCGCAAATAACGCCGAAGGTGACCTCGCGTCGCGGAACGTTACGAGGAATCCCAGTTGTTTTTCAAGTGTGGGCCACTGAACACCAACCAAGGCCGGCCACAAAATGAAGTTCGAATGTATATACACCCTTTCAAGCAGCGCAAGGGGTGAATGTACAATTACGATGGCCATACTTACGCACAGTCGATGTGCGCAAAACATATAGGAATCGTCCCGAGCAAGCAAAACAAGAAGCATTATTGTCCGTGCAAGATGGGCTGCATGGTCTTTTCTTGGATACTTGGGGTGTTAAAGTGGCACTTCTGCACAGTCTTGTTGTAACTTGAAAGCATAAAACTCATTGAAGCAGGTTTACAGGATTTTAAAAGTATTCGTTAAAATCACGCAATGGAAGTTAAAAAAGAACTAGATAAAAATATGTGCTCAAAAAATAAGTATTTCGCGTGAAGAGCGCACAGGAGGTTTTATTATTGCTAGCACATCTTGTACTCGGCTCCAACTATCAACTATCAGATATACGTGGCTCGAAAGTTCCAGAGTTCGTTAGCGGAAGCGATTCGTGTATCTTTTCTGGCCGTACGCTGCTTTGAGTAGTATAATTTTTTCAGTGCTACAGTTGCGGCTGCATTGACTTACCGTGCAGACAACCCCGTCCGGTTCGTTTTCCCAACGGAAGATCGATGTGCACCTGTATGTGCACTTCGACACCACCTCGCCTTCCCTCTGTAAAATAAGCATACAAGCATTTGCAGCATATTTCCGCATGCGAAAATGACTCTTCAAAAGTTGCGCCATTTTGTGTTGCCTAGGACCGGTTGATAGTAAAAAATAAACCAAGTCTAAATAAATAAAAAATCAGAATAATAAATGCAGTGCGACATTCGCGCTAGCCATTACAGAGAAATTCGTTAAAAGTTATTTAAACGCCGTACATTGATCTAACGATATCAGGGGGGTAATTTTATGCACCCGATTTCACCCCGCTGCAGTAGTCCTGGCTACTCAGTGAGGGACCTGATAAGAGCAACTGCCTTGATTTTTACCCAACCGGTTTAAAAGTTACCGCGCAGTCACTATCTGGAACCACTGTAGTGAAGGTGAGATCCCGTCCATAAGACCACTCCCGATACCTGGACTCCGAGATTGTGCAGCGCAATCGCATTCACTCCACCGCTTCAGGTTCACGCTAGTTTTGCAAAGGGGGTTATTTGCGGCTGCCACCATTGGTTGTGGCGTAGGTTTGAAAGCTTGTCACGGAGCTCTTTTTGTCTTTGCCAAAGGAATAGATGAACCATTGTGCAGACAAACCCCGGTCCAGCGTCTGTGCATCGAAAGGGCTCCTACATGCCCGAAGTCGCATAAAAGTAACGGTCAGCTAATCGAGTTGAAAGAAAATTTTAGGATTTGAATCCAGCTCGTGCCCTCGACGTCGATGTCACTTCAGTGCCACGGTTTTAGCTGACTAAAGGTGAATGTTTCGGTGTCTTCGGCTTACAAAATGGCGACAAAAGGTACACGCAGTTGTGGTACAATGAATTTGACGTTCGGCACGTCCTGCGCAACGCTAAAGTACCCCTGCTAAATGCTGGTACAGGCGTGAAAACATACCCACTCAATGAGATTGGCCACCGCCGATGACTATTCTCCTCCGAACCTCACGGCCGTTTCACCAATTCCCATTTGGCTCCGAAGCCAGCATTTCTATTACAAGAAACACCCTGCGGCATTGCATTAGATTGAAGCTCTCGCATCCCCAACTGCCAAGAAGTCTTAAACGCGATTATGCCTTTTGACCAGCTTTACCACCTTGCGATATTCCTGTCCTCGAATACCTAAGGAAGATGGGGAGCCGCCCTCTCAACATCACGCCTCCTAGAAACGCCGGCAGTGGTGTGAAAATAGCGTGACCGCAGTTAAGCGGACTTTTGTTCTCTGCTCCCCTTACGCTCTCGCGACCGATGGATGCCGGAAATTGTTCGTCCATATGCCTCATTTCTTGCTCAATCGCCTCCAGACCGCTATTTACTTATTCAAAGCGGGATCAATTAGTTTGGCAGAATTCAAGCTTACAAACATTGCCACCCTTATGCCCTTAATTTTATGGTTATTAAATTTACAAGTTTCTTTAATGCATCCTCGAATCAACGAAGTAAGGGCTAACCCGAGGATAATTACTGCATTCATTCAGCGAACAAAACAAGTGGATACGGACATATAAAAGCCCCCAAGTCAAATTGAGTACTGAAGACCTTTTTATTACAAGGTCTTATCGACGTGTTGGGCAGGATGTTAAGATGGAAGGCAAAGTCAATAGCGGTGGTCGCAAGATGTTGACAAAAATATTACGGTAGAAAGGAGGAAACGAAATTTGCAGTCAAAGAGACAGAGAGTAGAATTTCAAGTGAACGCTTCTTGATGATTGCGCGGTCCTTACTGGTGTGGAAGAGAATAGAACAGACCTAAGTAATGACCATATATTACCATATTCCCAGAATGAGCTATAGCTGCATAGTTGAAGGAGGAGAACCTAGTAAGTATAGTAGGCAATCTCAGAATCAAAACAACTCATCTAGAAGCGCCGGAATATTCATATATCAAGCACGAGCTCGAGGTATCGAATCAAACTGGGAGAGTTACAAAATTATATAATAGTAGAATGGGGTGTGACGTTCGCGCCCACAACATTCTAAAAACTAAAGAGCGGTGAAAAGGAGGAGGAGGCCTAATGCTTACGAAGAGAAAGAATTTTGTGCTCTGTGTTCAAACTTGTTAAGGGTAAAGATGGAATGTGTGCACTGTGTTACAAAAATCATAAAATAACAAGTCTCAGTGAGAGAGCGGATGTTTTTGAAAGCTTTCACGCAGAGTAGCACGCTGTGGCTACTCTTGGACGAGATACAGTACTAAAAGGGTTACCTTCGTCCTGAAAGTTACAACAGAGACTGAATACCTCGTGAAAGGCTTGTACAAGGTTGGTGAGGGTGGAAGCAACAGAAAATGGTGAACGTACCGGGGATGCACTAAAGATCAATAATATGTTGCGCTAAAAAAAGTTTCGAGATTATTCTTGGAATTTCCGAGATAATTATGGGTACCACAAGCCAGAAAATGCTAAGCTGATTATATTTGACGCGGGGCTTGACTGAAATAAAAACGTAACTAGAAACCCATCGCCCTAATCCCTTGTGTGTACAATTTTCCTATCGAGCTGATAGTCGACCAGATTATCGGCATTATAGATTTCACATATGCACTGTCTAGACTTAGTTCTGCACATCAGCTCAGCGATATAAACATGGCAATGTCGTTCGAGGGCCTGCGTAATTTAAGGTTTCGTACAGGTGGCATGTTGTGGAATGTCTGGCGTAATATTGTGGCGTTTACATCTTGGCTTCATGATCACGAGCAGGAAAATTAAAATCCGGGGCTCGCGTGGTTTTCATTTTTGAAGTTTTTGCCGTTTAGGTTATTTTTGTGTAGGTAAGTTTTTAGTTTCGCGTATTTGCATGATTGGCTCCATTGATTCGGTCACCTTATGCTAACTTAGGATAGCTTTGGTTCAAAACGATTGGCTGGTTAAATTCAGGGTAGGCTAGTGTAAGTTCTGTTAACGGAGTACTGACAAAAAGTTTTCGTGCTACATTTTTTTCGGTTTTATGGGTAATCCTAGAATGGCACCTGATCCTAGATCCTAGAATGGCACAAATCCTAGAATGGCACCTGAAACGGTCGGTCGCAGCATGAGTAATTATTTACAGCCTTGTTTATTTCGGTCACTTCCAATTTTGGCAAAACGAACACCGAGGCGGCCGCCATGAGGGCGCTCGTGACGTCACCGCATTTGTCGCCCGAATGACGCGCGCGCGCGGGCGCGCATCCAGACCGGCTGTGCTTTTCACCATCTCCACGCGCCCAAGAAGCATGACGTCAGTTCCAAAACTGTGACATATACACACGCCGGAGGAGCGCGCTCCAACCGTAGCCAGCGCGTTGGGCACGTCACGGGGGCCCTCACGGGCGGGTGGGGGGGGGGGGGGGGGGTATGGGGGCTGCCAGGAGGAGCAGATGGCGTCATGATGAGATGCCGTTTGTGGAAGGGTATCCGTTCTAAGCTTTCTCGTGCGCACAAAAATTAAAATGGATTTAAAATATGTTATACAGAAGGTTACTGTTGAAACCATTTTGGAAATATCTGCATATACAAAGAAAGACTTTTACACAGTTATCTGGGGTTTAACTTTCGTAACAGTACTCCTGTAACAAATGCTTAGTTTTCCCCTAACCCAAATTATAAAAGTCGGTGGAGCGAGGTATTAGCAGACGCGACGTTACACTGTGTAACGCAGCCAGACGTTACTTTAGTAAAGTGCTTAAAGTGACGTCGGGCGGCACTCCAGACACGGTGCTCCTTATATCCAAGGGGACAGTCTCCATCTATAAAAGGGTACTGAACGTTTGATCACATTCATGCCGCCACCCACGTAAATGAAGATACATGCGCATTATAATCAAGCGATTTATGTCGCATCTAAAGAGAATGAGAAGGCATTCAATTTAGTAGGCCGCACCACAGTGAAAGAACCAGTGACACAACAAAAAAAGCATCAACTCACGATTATTGGAGGACATCATTAGGGTACGTGCAGGCGTCCTTACTGAACAACGGGCTAAACAGCGACAGAATCTCCAAACTTGTTTGGGGCCATTGGAGATGCGGTATTTATGTGCCTTAATTGGGAGAAGTAAGGGATGCGAGTATATTAAACATATGTTCGCCAATTGAAATAAGCAGAAATCATCATGTTGTTCTGTTAGTCCACATAATTACTGCAACGAATGCTTCATGAACTGTAGTCAGACTTTTTATTTTCAGCCTCTGGGATGATGGTGAGTGTGAAGAAATCACAAATAAGTCTGAATGGGCTTGCGAAAAACCTCTGCGACAGCTTTGGGGATAGACTACTGAATTAGGTTGATGAAGACACATACGTTGGGCATGCTGTCAGCGCTGATCCAGACAACAAAACAGATATAATGCATCGAATTAGTATGGTCAGGGGGGGGGGGTGGCGTCAGCAGCCGCGTTTAAATATTGAAACGGTAGGCTACATCTGTCATTGAAAAGCATGGTATGCAACTAAAGAAAATTTCTGGTGATTACATACAATGCAGACACTTGTGGAATTGGTAAATACGTCGAAAGCCTCTTAGCTAAGCCCAACGAACCGCGATAGGTGGCTGGTGCAGGCTTTTCCCCAAGCCTAAATAATTTTTAATTCCTTCGGGGACCACAATAAAAGAAGAAAACAGGCGGATAAGAGTAACGAATACGAATGGGAAGGCAGCGTGTGGGGTTAGGAAACAAAGTAGGGTGCTGTATAGCCTATCCAAATATATGTGTGGAAAGAGGGGTCAGGCGCGTCATGTAATGCGGAAGATTGAAAACAGGTGAACCGTCCCGAAAACAGAACGCCCAACGAGGTGCGGAACTGAATGAAACTAAGTGAAAATAAAACTGGATGTAGGGATGATATTGCCGGGAACCATGCATTGGGTTTGTTTATTTGTGTTTTGCTTTCGCCGCCCGGCTGCGCCTGTCTGTGTTATCGGTATTGTCTGTGTGCCAAGGGAGGCGCGTGTTCCGTTCTTTCTTTCTGAGCCGCGTGTGTTATCTCTTCTGACAGGGAGAGCGTTCCGAACTAACGTGAACAGCCTAGAATAATCTCCGTTGATCTACAGTGTTCTGAATACACTTCGACTATTCGAGAAACCCTCGCGCCGAGAGATAAATTCCCGGAGAGCAGATGCCGCGGCATTGGACTCTCGACGCTCGCCTACGCACGTCACTTTCTTGACTGCTGTCTCGCCGCCGGTGTATTCTTTGAGTTGTTGGGGGAGCACAGTTCGCCCCAATTAACTCGTTTTCCTTCAAGACAACTGCGTCGTCTTTGGCTTCGTGACATCTGGTGGAGGTGCGGGGTACCCACCCTTCATGCTCCCTACAACCCCTGGAAGTCGCCAAGCCAGTCCAACAAGAGCCAGCCTCCGCCTGCGAGGTTTACTACCCAAGCTCAGTCTACTACCGGAGAAAGCGAAGAAGGAAGACGTCGCAACCAGCACCATGGTCAACCAAGCCAATCTTCCCGTCGTTCTGCAGCAATCTCGGGAGCCCCCATCATTCCGAGGATCCCCTGGTGAAGACCCGGAAGAGTGGCTGGAGAAGCTGGAGCGCGTCCAAAATTTCAACCGATGGGATGATGAAGAAACTCTGAGGCAAGTGTTTTTCTACCTCGGAGACTCGGCTCAAGTCTGGTTTGAAAATCACGAGAGCTCGCTAACATCATGGAGCATGTTCAAAGCGGAATGTTCGAAAACATTCACAACTGTCGTACGGAAAGAACGAGCTGAGCTGTTGTTGCAGACGCGAATCCAACACCCTAACGAAGGTGTTGTGGTGTTCGTTGAGGAGATAAAGATGCTGTTCCGACGAGCTGACCCCGAAATGGCAGAAAAGAAGAAGGTGCGCTTTCTGATGCGGGGAGTTAAACAAGAGCTCTTCGCTGGACTAATTCGCAACCCCCCAAGAACCGTCGCTGAGTTCGTGACCAAGGCGTCCATGATCGAGAAGACCCTGGACATGCGTTCGGGGCAGTACGATCGACCACACATCGCGTTTTTGGCGAACCCCATCAACGCCCCAGGATTCGCGACAGAAGGCTTGTGGAAAACAATCCGCGCCGTCGTTCGCGAAGAACTGAGGAAACTTTTCCCAAGACTCAAGAGAAGGACGATGCCGCCCCCTCACCCGAGGCTCACTCGGGAAGAGGCAGTGCTATACAGACAGTTGCAGACGGACTCCGTGATAACCCCGGTGCTCGCGAAACACATATGCCCAATGGTGTACGGAAGTGACGTGTGTAGACTGTGCGCGAAGGAGCGAGCCACGCTGGCTCACATCCTGTGGGACTGTAGCGTTAATGCGAGAAAGGCAGCCAGGATGACGACGATCCCGCCGCAGCTAGAAGCAGCGACGTGGACATACGACTACAACATTCAACTCCAGGCCATCCAGCAGGTCTCGGCGGCCCTACAGAGGCAGCGACCGAGCGATGCCGAGGGTGAGGAGGGCGGTGGCCCTTCCGCACCCGTGAGGCGGAACTCAGAAGCAAAAGTCGGAGGTTGGCCGGGACGGCGTTCAGGCCGCGTCGCGGCGAAGACGAGTCCTCCAAGCTGTGGGACGTCTAAGCCGATCTGCAGGCGATCTAAATAAAATTGTTCTCTCTCTATCTCAACAACGTCGCAACCCCAAGTCGCCTCCCTGACCGACGTTATCCGAGAAGAAGTTGAACACGCACTGGGGACTTCTACGCCGTCGGAAGCACCCCTTGAGCCACAAGCTATGGCCTACGCCGAAGCTGTTCGTTGACCCCGCCCTGGTCCAGCTCGTCGTCAAGAGGCCCCGCCGTACCGCCGCCCACTGTCACCCGCCCGACCGCCTGTGGTTTGAAACCAGACGCCGAGAAAGGCGGACGTGTGGCGAACTCCCGATAATCGTCCTCTGTGCTACCACTGTGGAGAGGCTGACCACATCTACCGTCGCTGCCCATACAAGAGACTTGGACTGCGTGGTTTCTCCGTCGACGCACCTCGCTCTCTCCCTGGCCAACGACCACGTGAGATCGACGAGTATATATCTGAAACCAGCCGTGGCCCAGCCCGTTTCAACCGTTCGCCATCCCCCTACCTACACCAGTCGCCCAACCGCCGTAGCAATCCTGACTTTGCACGTGGAAGGTCCCCCAGTCCACGCAGGGGAAACTAAAAGCAGCAACTTCTGGAGCTGAAGTTGCTCAACGGCGAAAAAATGAAAGCCCTCCAACGACGCAACGACTCGCCGAAGACCACGATTCATGACTTCCCCTCAGCCCGACGACCCGATATAACCCGGACGTGCCTCCAGAACACTACGACAACTACACGGCGCGACGCGTACCCGACATGACCAGGCCTGAAGCTAAGAAGACGACGATAACGACGACGCATAATGCCCCACCGCCAACACGCACAAGCCGAAATACGGCTTGTGCGTGTTGAAAGCTGAAGAACTCGAGGAAAGCGGCGTCCGACGTCCAGTTGTCCATCGACGGCTTTGATGTAGTCGCCCTCATAGACACGGGAGCCGACTACTCAGTAATGAGCGGACCATTTGCGGCTAAGCTGAAGAAAGTTATGACCAGATGGGACGGTCCGCACATACGCAAGGCGGGAGGCCACCTCGTGACACCAAGTGGAACGTGCACATCCCGCGTCACCATAGACGACACGACGTACCCTGCTACGTTCGTTATCTTGCCTCACAACTCCCGCGACGTAATTCTCGGAATGGAATTTTCGATGAACAACGGCACAATAATCGATCTGCAGACCAAGTCGATAACTTTTTCCTCCGATCACTCCATGACGCCGGAACGGAACCCCGAACACCGTGCAGCTGTAAGGATCGCCGATGATCATGTCACCCTGCCACCCCGCGCAAGCTTGATGGTCACCGTCTCCTGTGACGGTGCTGCTCCTGACGTCGACGCTATCGTGGAGAGCGACCGAGGATTGCTTCTTGACCGCGGTGTGTCTATCGCAAGAGGCATTGCGCGGTTTAAGCAGCGTACATCCCACGTTTTGGTCACCAATATCACGGAGGAGTACCAGCATTTAAATAAGGGCGCTGCAATTGCGTTCCTCAAAGAAACGCAACAAGCTAGTGAAGTGATCGCAGTCGGCGACTTGGAACTCGCACCCGAAGATACCATCAAGCTTCCGCATCCCTTCGACGTGAATCTGGCGCTACTGCAAGAAGAAAGGAACAGGTTATTGGCTTTGCTGCGTCGCTACAGCGAGTGCTTTTCGTCGAACTCAAAGTTACGTCAGACACCTCTGGCGAAGCACCGGATAATAACCGAGGATGGAGCCCGACCCACCCGACAGTCACCGTACCACGTCTCTTCACACGAGCGCGAAGCCATCCGGCCTCAAGTCGACGAAATGCTGCTCTACCTACACCTACACCTACACATTATATAGCCATCGAAAAGTCCGTGGGCGGTGCCGGTCGTACTCGTGAAGAAGAAAGACGGCACACTGAGGTCCTGCGTTGACTACCGGCGATTGAACAAGATCACCAAAAAGGACGTGTACCCCATCCCACGAATCGACGACGCCCTCGACCATCTGTGCCACGCGAAGCACTTCTAATCGATGGATCTGAAGAAGGCTACTGGCAAATTGAAGTGCACGAGAGAGATCGAGAGAAGACTGCATTCATAACCCCGGACGGCCTATACGAGTTCAAGGTGATGCCGTTTGGGCTATGCACGGCACCAGCAACGTTTCAGAGAGTCATGAACACTGTGCTTGCTGGCCTGAAGTGGCACACCTGCCTCATCTACCTCGACGACGTTGTGGTCTTCTCCCGGACTTTCGACGAGCCCTTTGCAAGGTTGCAGTCTGTACTCGAGGCCATAAGTACGTCGGGGTTAACGCTGAAGCCTGAAAAGTGTCGCTTCGCGTACGAGGAACTCAGGTTTTTGGGCCATGTCGTCAACGCCGCGGGAGTCCTGCCTGACCCGGCGAAAACTTGAGCCATAACGAACTTCCCAAGACGCAAAGATAAGAAGGGCGTGCGCAGATTTCTCGGCCTGTGCGCATACTACCGCAGCTTCGTCCCAAACTTCGCACGCATTGCAGAGCCACTCACGCGCTTGACGAAAGATAGCACCCCTTTCAGCCGGGAAAGCGCCCAAGAAAAAGCATTCTGCGAGCTGCAACAATGCCTTCAAAGCCTAGGGCCTTCAAATGGAACTTACCAGCATTCAGCCTGAAAAACTCCGTCCTCGTGAAGAATTTCAGACCCGGAACAAGAACGAATTATCTTCTTGTAATCCCTACAGACCTTCGTGGCGAAATTTTTGAAGAATGCCACGACGACCCGTCTTCCGGAAATCTCGGCACAGCTCGCACTATTGAAAAAGTCAAGACGAAGTACTACTGGCCCCGCCTTGCATCTGACGTCACCCAATACGTCCGGAGCTGCCGTGACTGCCAGCGACGAAAAACGCCACCGACGAGACCCGCCGGACTTCTGCAGCCAATCGCCGTCCCATCGAGGCCCTTTCAACAGATTGGAATGAACCTTCTGGGCCTGTTGCCTACGTCACGATCCGAGAACAAGTGGATTGTCGTAGCAAAAGACTACATGACGCGCTATGCAGAGACCGCTGCTCTTCCGAGGGGGACTGCACAAGAAGTCGCCAAGTTTTTCATAAACCAAGTTGTGCTGCGACATGGAGCCCGTGAAGTCCTAATAACGGACCGCGGAACGGCCTTCACTGCGGAGCTCATGCAAGGAATCTTACGCTACAGCAACACGGATCACCGAAGAACGACGGCGTACCACCCCCAAACGAACGGACTAACGGAACGCCTGAACAAGACGATCGCGGATATGCTGTCTATGTACGCCGACGTTGAACGTAAGACTTGGGACGAAGTCCTACCGTATGTCACGTTTGCGTACAACGCGGCTATTCAGGAAACTACGCAGATGGCACCGTTCGATCTTGTCTACGGAAGATGGCCGACTGCGATGCTTGACGCCATGCTTCCCAACGTGGAAGACGACGACCTCAACTCCGACACGGATACTTTCAGCGTGCAGAGGAGGGCCGCCAGCTCACTCGAGTTCGCACAACGGACCAGCAGCTAGTGGATGCGAGACGCTACTACCTCCGACGCCGAGACGCCGAGTACAGTCCAGGGGATCGTGTGTGGGTTTGGAATCCCATCCGACGACGTGGACTCAGTGAGAAGCTTCTATGACGGTACTCTGCGATCCTGGCTCAAGTCAACAGACTGGGGCTCGGAGAGAGGACCTACAACTACATCAGGGACTTTCTGTCACACCGCACGGTGATGCTACAGATTGAAAACCTACAAATGGAAGAGCGGAAGCTGGGCAGCATCGGCACTCCGCAAGGCGCAGTCATCTCGCCATTTCTCTTCAATGATTGGAGTCGCCGAACGCCTGAACCAGCTCCCTCAAGTCAAGTACACCATCTATGCGGACGACATTACCCTCTGGGTCCCCGGGGGTAGTGACGTCCACATTGAATCCACACTACAAGAGGCAATCGACAACATCGAAGGCTGCCTGAAAGACACGGGACTACGATGCTCTCCGCAGAAATCGGAGTTGCTGATACTACCACCGCCCGGGCGCCTCCGCAAGCGAGCAGCGGAGGACGCCAAAAAGATCACGCTGCGCACGGGGGACGGCACAGTCATACCCCACGTGAAAAGCATCAGAGTGCTCGGCATGCACATCGAAGCCAGCCGCAGCAATACAACCGCAATCGACCGCATGGTCACCAAGATGGGGATCGCAACGCGTCTCATCAAACGAATATCTACGCGCAGACAGGGAATGCGAGAAGCTAACCTGCTGCGCCTCTTGCAATCATTTGTCATGAGCCACGTTACATACTTTGGTGCGTTCCACTACTGGAAACAACAGGAGAAGGATAGGATCAATGCGGCCATCCGCAAATCCTACAAGGCAGCACTGGGGTTGCTCAACAGCACGAGTAACCAGGCCCTTGCCGAACTGGGGGTACACAACACCCTGGACGAGGTGAGTGAAGCCCAGCGGGTCTCCCAGCTCGAACGCCTCGGTTGCACCAAAACCGGCAGGGCCATCCTCCAGAGGTTGGGCCTCAACCCACCTCAAGTTGACCAACATCAAGATAGGATCGTTCCCATAGAGGACGACATCATTCGCAAGATCAAGGTGCTCCCCTTGCCGCGGAACGTCCACCCGGACAGGAACGCGGAGAGGAGAGCGGCGCGAGCCCGAGCGCTCGCCGAGGCACACAACAGTGACGAGGGGGCAGTATACGTGGATGCAGCCAAGCACCGCGACCGCCCCAACACATATGTGGTGGTGGTCGTACGAGCCACCACCGGGGAACTAATGAACGCCTGCAGCATCAAGGCCCGAACGGCCGCGCAGGCAGAGGAGGCTGCCATAGCCCTAGCGCTAGCGAGCAGCCCCACAATCACCACGGTGCTCAGCGACTCGAGGACCGCAGTAGCAAGCTACGCCAGGAACGCCGTGTGCGGGACTGCAGCGAGCCTGCTCCCCGAGCGCAAGGAGACTACAACGCACATCCGCTGGTTCCCCGCACACGTGGGGGGCATTGCGGGTGGCACCGTCAACCGCAACGAGGAGGCGGACGCCATCGCACGCGAGCTCGCGCACCGTGCGGTGCCCCCCTGCCCATCGTCTGCGGCGGAGATCATGGAGCCCCTGACCAACTACGGGGACATCCTTCACTGGCATCGTGCGGGAAGACGCGCCCTGCCCCCACCTCACCCGAGGCTCAAGAGGGGCGAAGCCGTCCTCCTCCGTCAACTACAGACTGGATCCGTGCTGACTCCAGCGCTCGCGCGCCACGTGTGCCCTGGAACTTACGAAAGTGCAGTGTGCAGTGTGTGCGCGTTGGTGACTGCAGATCTGGCCCACATCATGTGGGGATGTGAAAGACACAGTGCAGTGGGGAGCCCAAAAGAGCTACCACCGGACATTATAGGACTCGTGAGCTCGCCCGAATACGAGCGGCAACTGCTGGCAGTCCAGCGGCTCGAGGCTGCTCTGGCCCGGCAAAGGCGAAAAGGAGACGCTCCTTCGGGAGGGGTCTCGCCGAGTAGCCTGAACCGGTGCCCAGGCATAGCTTCGGGGTCTGCTTAGTACATAGACAGGGGGTGGCGAAGCCCTGCGTGGCCTGACCCACCTCCCCGCCGGAAATTTTCAATAAATGTCATTTTCTCTCTCTCTCGAACCCTACCGGATTCTACAAGATGTTGGCCACCTTACCTACGAGGTGATCCCCGATGGTGATTCCGGAACATTACGACGACGCACGCGGCCCGAAGTCGTCCATGTGGTTCGCTTAAAACCTTTCTACGCACGATGACAGACTTTTATTCTTTATTCCAGAAACCCTCGCGCAGAGTGATAAATTCCCGCAGAGTAGATGCCGTGGCATTCGATTCTCGACGCCCACGTACGCACGTCACTGTCTCGCCGCCTGGGTATTCTTTGTGTTGTTTGATAGCACAAGTTCGCTCCAATAAACTCGTTTTCCTGCAAGACAACTGCGTCGTCTTTGGCATCGTGACAATATAATAAAACCGAGGGGGGGGGGTGTATTGGTTTCGGATAATGGAGCATAGAACAACTTCAATGAAATTTGCAAAGGCCTTTGTCCTACAGTAGGCCGAAATAGGCCGGTCATCTGGCGTGGGAATGACGTGTCATGTAGCTTCACGGCCCAAATTTGAATTATCGCCATTTTTTCTCAAATAAATATTTCTTACCCAAGGAAACAGCCGGCTGCACTTCTTCTGCGAGTATGAAAGTGCTTGAGCTTCCTGAACTGCAATAACAAAAAAACACATTATTCACAATTCATGAAGATAACCACAGAGGGCGTCATGATCCACGTTGTCGTTAAGCAAGCTTCACGTCTTCATCCTTACAAGGGCTGGGAGTTCTCTATCATGTACTACCTAAGCGAATATATGGCTGTTTGCTAACCTGGCTGCGATGACATTTGTTTTCGGGAAAGTGAACATTTTCCTAGAAAATGTTAGTGAGTTTCATAACTTACGTGAAATGACACTTTGAAATGGCAAAGCACTGCCCACTGATGTAGAACTGCCGGCTTAGCAATACAGAAGGGCAACGTAGCAGCGTTTAAGTATTTCCTGGTTGTATTAAAGTTGCCCCTCCACACCAGCTTTAACGGCATGCAGTCGGTTTGTAGACCTCACTGCTTTATCTAACTTGAACTGCAAGATTTTAACAAAGGTGTGTGACTTGATTTGCGTTTGACTATGTTGGCATTTGCTATTTCTAAAAATTCCAAATTATATATTCCCCCACACAATTGAGTATGAACGCAGACATCTCTACTGTGAAACAACGCACCGCTCCCGTAAATACGTAATGGGTTAAAAATCATTTCAGTGCCAGAAATATCATTTTGCAAATGCATACACGTTAACAGTCAGGATCTTCACATTTGAAATACAATTGTAAAGGAATCGCTTTTTTGAAGCACCGCAATGGTGAAATTATTTTATGCGCTTTTTTTACAGGAATACAAGCCTCCGAATACTTTGAACAAGTAGGTATGTTTTGCGGAGCTTATACGTTTATTATTCTGTCTTTGGCAACCTCATGCAGCAGACAGGAATTATCAACGTGGTTTAATTTATAAAAGATCACCTAATCTGCTTCCAAGAAGGCTGAACATTCATAATTTTATATCATCTGGCTTCCTGGACAAAATCCTTTGAGAGGAAAGAGGCGGCATACCCACCCGTTGTATGCCCGGTATATGCTCACGTTGGCATACACTGGGCCATTTCTTTCACAAGGGAACCATTATCCAGAACTCGGCAAAAGTGAGCGACAGTAACTTACACTCACACACAAAAATATATTTTTCCTCACACACTAACTCGCACTCACGCTCACTACGCACCCTCCACCACTCGCACCCACTCGTGCTCACACTCACCACTCGCCGCGACTACTCGCACTCACTTGCGCTCGCGCTCACCGCTCACCGTCACCACTCGCACCCACTCGCGCTCACCCTCGCAACTCACCATCACAAGTCGCACTCACTCACGCTCACTATTCGCATTCACCAGTCACGCTCACTCGCGCTCGCGCTCACCACTTGTCGTTTCCCTTCGCACGCGAGTGTGCGCAGCAGATCCTCCATGAGTCATGAAACCGAACAGTATCTGTGCATTACGGCGTCAGAAGGCCATCCAAATCCGTCCTAAATCAACATGCGACCAAAGAAATAATTTTTAAGTGCCCCATAGCACGAGCTCAAGGACGACATATTGCAGAATCTAAAAGCAATCCCGCCATTAACAACCATCACAGAGAGCGTCTCATGCGAAGACTTGCCAACAGCGACTACAAGCGCAGCAGTGGCGCTCACCGCGGTAAGCCCCGCCAATGGCGCGAGTAGCGAGAGTGTACTCGCGAGTGGTGTGCGGGGCTGCCCTTTAGTTTCTCTCGCACTCATGAGTGGTGAGTGGGGCTCGCCGCGAGTGACCCTCGCACTCGCGAATGGTGAGCGGGGCTCACACTCACTCGCGCTCACACTCGCCAGTTGAAAACAATGGCGAGGCTCACTCACCCCGCCCCCATGAGTGGTGAGGGGGGTGTGTGAGTGCACATGTGAATGATCCTGCCGACCTATGCTATTGCCCCTTTATCTCAGGTCACAACCTTTCGGGAACTACAAGGATATCTTGTCGGACTACCAGCACAAACGGCGAATTTCTCCGAATCCGCACTACGAGCTAACAAGAGATAACGCCGCCACACTCGGACAACTTTAGGCTGACACTTATCCGCAGCACACCCTCCTCCATAGCTTCTATCTTACGGAGAATCAAGCTACCTGCAACAGCTGACCAGCACCCGGAACCCTCAACCGTCAGGTATGAGAGTGCCAGAAAACGCCAGATCTGCAGGTCTTCCCCAACTGCTGCATGCAACAGTGGACGGAGGGATTGACCATCAAGGACCCTGTGTTCTAGCCTGACCCCAAGAAGAAGGTACACGCAGCCTGCAACAGCCAGGGATTCCCCTACCCCCACCGGGCGGAAACCCTAATACCAGCTCATGTTGTGTTCATTGAATATTTTATTCATTCATTCATTCACACACCTTTCGCCATGTGATGAGCTTCTCCTGAATATTGCGTGGTATGTTAGCCTATGCCGGACTACTTTCCTTGGATAACTCAAGAGTGCAACATTTTCCACTGGCAGATATCGCTGGTGTGTGATATTTTCGAAAAATTGGAATATCACTCGAATATTAAATGTTATATTCGTATTCGCTTCGAAAACTATGTATTCGAAACATTTTGAATATTCGAAAGGGTTCGAATAATTGGCTATTATCGAATATATAGATTGATTAGTTTAATGGGGGCACGCGGCTTTAAACTTCGGGAATAATGACCAAAACATCGTTTTTTGAAAGCAACATATTCGGTTTCTATGTTTTCTATCCTGTGCGTTTGCAAAGGTTTCCCGACGAAGAGCACCGCAAAGTGGCATAAAAACACTTTTGCCAGCCGCGGTGACAAAATGTCAGCGCAAAAGGGCGAAAAAACAGCAATTGTCGGAGCGCTGCATCTCCGCAACAGTGCCACCGGGCGCAGCCATTTTGGTACCAATGGTTCGGCTAAGCGATCCCCTTTCCGGTCACGGCTATCTTTTTTACATTCTCTCATTCACAGATGCACGAATGGTAGAAAAATGTAGAAGCACAAGCGAAGCCAGAAATACATTCTGAAGCGCGAATGGCCTTCCGCTCGGCGCGCGCTGAAACGGCCCTCCTGATTGGGCGTCGCCGCGGCAGTGCAAGATGGCGGACGCCTGAACTGCGTAGTGCCAGTTTCAGAGTTCGTTTTCGCTGCTTCGCTCGGCCAAGTTTCTCTTCAGTCATTTTATCTGCTGTGGTATTCAACGCCGAAATTATCGAGATGCGAATGCCTGAGATTACAAGCCAGATTACGGGAAGTTGCGTGGCTCGAAAAGCGGATGTCCTCGACCCCTCCGTGGTGCGTGTGACTTTACCCCGGAGGGTGAAACGCGGTGTGCGCGCTTGTGATAGCGGTTCGCGAAGTGGACTTTTCGTCTGATTTGCGATGCTTCAACGCCAAAACTGCGTCAAAAGCTGCGGCGCGCACGGCGTAGCCTCTGCAAGTTGGAGCATTGCCTGACTGCGCAACCAGGTACGATTGAACGCCAGTAGTTGTAATTAATTCCTGTGACGTTAGATAACATAACATAACAAAACTTTATTTTAGAAGGTGGACGCGTCGGTCAGCATGGGGAAGAAAGGAAGGTGGGGGGGGGGGGGATAGTTTAAATGTTACATTCTGCGGTCGACGCCTGAAGAGCGCGCGAACTCCCACAGAGAAAGCAGCGTCTGCCTTGCAGTGGCGGGTTGCAGCGGGGTTGTCCATTCCACAAGCCGCTGGACGCCGGGCGGAAGATACTGTAAACGGAGCGTTTGAAGGCCGGGACAGTAGATATAATCTTAAAAGTGACCTGAAGGGCCATTTCAGGGATAACCACAGTACGAAATGTCGCGGTATACGAGCGCCGCGATGCGGGCGAGCCATATCACTTCCTTGCGGAACGTTTCCTGTGCACTTCGTGTAATCATGCGAACAGGCCTGAGTTCGGAATAAAAACGTGTTGATGGCGTTAAAAATGTACCTTACTTTCGTAGCATTTAGAAAATTGAATTTTTTAGGGAAATTATAATTACCAATGCGTTAAAAATGTACCCTACTGCCATAGCATTCAACAAATTGAAATTTTTAGGGAAATTGTTATGACGAAGGCATACATCTATAGTTTAGTGAATATTGGTTGTGCTGCGAGGAATATTGGATGCCCTGAATGTCAAGGGTAGTAAAAAAAAAGGGCGTGCATTGCAGTTGGGGTTACGCAGAATATTATACCGAGCTTCAAAGTAGCTCGTTTGTAGGCTTGTCGTATGTAAATTTTCTGCAATGAACACCTGCGCGTACGAGTACGAAGTTACTGCTCCAGGCAAGGTTATAATTAAAGCATAAAAGAAGTCAAAACTCAGTTACGAAATTTAAGTAAAAAAAAGTGCTTCAGTTGCTTTAATGGTCACAACACTGCAGAGGGAACTTGTCCAGTGCAATACAGGCAACCAGCTAACTTACTTTGCATTGAAAGCAATCTCCGACCGTTTGGTCCGCAAACGGGGCTATGTACTCTTTACAGAGGAGCTGAAAATGATGTTTTGTGGAAAGAGAAAGGCTGGAAAAGGCACTCCAACTTCAAGGCCCCAGAAGCCCCGTGTTCAAAAGGACACGAAAGGCTACAACCTTAGCGACTTTTCATGAATGATATCTGTGTTGCAACCTCGGAAACTTTCTGAAACCGGCTTTTTTTTTCACCTGCGTCGTTTGTTCCAGTGATTTCTTCGTGACCGCTAGGTGTATCTTGATTCAGTTCTCTGCGTTACATTCCTTGACGAACAGCTGCGGTCGTGACAGTCTTGGTTTTTCAGGTTTACTTTTTGTAATTTTTTTATTCAGATAGTCGTTCATGGTCTATATGCCTTTTGTACGTTCACGTCTAGAAAACTGAGAACTAAAAAAATTGTGTTTTAATAAAAAAAATCTGACTGTCACGACCTCGTCCATTCATTTCTGAATGCAAAGCACTTCGAACAAGTTGTTTATCGTGTTTTAAGCCACTCAAGATCGGTACAAGGGGAACAGAAATAGAATTTTATAAATAAAAACAATTTTCAAAATATTACCTTGAAATTTTTATGGTGGTATCACACAAGCATTTCCACTTGCTGTGCCAGTTGTCATCAAAATCCACAGAGAAATAAAAAAGTTGATTGTGAAAGCCACGTCCCCCCTTAATTATTCGATATTCGAAGATAGATATTCGTATTCGATTCGCATTCCAAAAATTTGATATTCGCACACCCCTACTTTTTAGCCTTTTTAAAGCGCTGAATTAAAATATATTGCTGATGTTTATGCTTTAAACAACGTGGTGTGGGATTTTATATTGGTTGCAGGTAACGAGATCCGTTACAGTACGGTTGTTTGTTTTACATCTGACCGAGATGTTTATGAAACGAGCAGTGAATTAGGGTGATAAACGGAAGACCGGGCATTGTTTTTTACGTGGTTAGTTACACGCACCAATACATTATTTTTAAACGAAGCTTATGATTTACGTTTGGTAATGCACAGACTTAGTTAGCGTTAAACAGAAAGTGAGATATTAGGCAGTTTTAGCATATCGTTACCGTGTTTACGTTACCGTTTACCGTGTTTGAGGGAGTAGACTACACAGCGCGAGAGTTACCGCGAACGGTAACTTACCGGCACAGGCTTCACCGTCGCCAGCGCTTCCGGTAACACGGGAAACGGTAACGCAAACACGATAACGATATGCTAAAACTGCCTATTATACGGATATATCGGTGAAACATTTGAACTATTATGTCTCTTCAGCCCCCTATTCTTTACAACGCTGTCTACAAGGCGTGATTTAGTAACGTTTTGCTTTTCTCTGTTGAATTAACAGCGCTCAAGCGAAGCAATTTGTTCTCTGTGAGAAATACCATAATAACAGCGGTCGGTAAAGCGTTTGCACCTTGCCAGCATTGCGTTCTAATGCGTGTGCCCATGGGGGGTATAACAAAAATTGCCTCCATCTCTCCGCGAGGGAACCCTGGTGTGATGCGGCGCATCTGGGGGTTCAATTGGCGTTTTCATTGGGTTGAAGGAGAGGAGACCGCAGAGGAGAGTCGCGCATGCGCGCACATGCGCTCCGGAGCAGCTGTTAACGCAGCGTTAACGCAGCGAAGCGCACGCCAACCAAGCGCGCCAGCTGTCGTTATGCTAATGCGCCGGAGTGAGAGTGTTGCACAGCTCTGGGAGAGGCGAACGGAGAAGGGCTGCGGACGGACGCCGCCGCCGCCGACGACGACACAGGAGGGACATGCCTCAGAGCAAGAGATGCGCCGCATCTAAAAAAGACAACCTGCTGTTGGTTGTACGCGCCATGAACAAATGTAGGTTTGTGCAATTCTAAAGTATCCATGAAAGTTTTCGCGGAACTTACTGTAGCTTTCCGACGCTATTTCCTAAGACGCAATCTTCCCGCACAAATAGGTGACTGGGGCAAACATTCCATTCCAAGGCTCGCAATTAGTTATCTACCCGCCGCGGTGGCTTAGTGTCTAAGGCGTTGCGCTGCTATGCACGAGGTCGCGGGTTCGATTCGTGGCCGTGGCGGTCGTTTTTCTGATGGAAGCGAAAAGCAAAAACCCCCCTCCGTACGAGATTTCGGGGCTCGTTAAAGATACCCAGGCGGTCAAAATTAATCCGGAGCCCTCCACTACGGCGCGCCTCATCGCCTGCGGTGCGTCGGCGCGTTAAACCCCACAATCAATCAATCAATCAATCAATCAATCAATCAATCAATCAATCAATCAATCAATCAATCAATCAATCAATCAATCAATCAATCAATCAATCAATCAATCAATCAATCAATCAATGCAATTAGCTTTCTACTTAGGTTGGCATGACCTAATGCCGTTATTCGGTAATCTGACCATTTTTCTACAATTGTGGTAGATACCTGAGTGATCTAACTACGCACATCAGCATTGTCTTAATGCGCTGCGTTTACGGTTCCACTCGTACGCTTCAGAGCCGTACGATTACAAAGAAAGCCGCCGGCCTTGCGGCCTCGTCGCTGCTCCGAACGGCAACAAAACAGAACCACACAAACTTCCACCAAAGCTATGGTTGCGCATGTATTAGCGCAGGAATCATGCAGGAAAAAGGTGTTTCTTCATCATTTTTTGGCAGCCGCAAACTAGTCCCACTTCCCTTCAAAATTTTACAGTGCCTCAAGCGGGGTTACATTGCGCGAACGCCACTTTCCTGTAGCTACGGTTTCAGGCACACTCAGTTTCATTAAGAAAAAATATATAAATATGTGTTTGTCAGGGTGAGCCTTTACCACATACGTGTAGTTTTTTCTTGCTTGCTGGGTTACACTGGGTACTCCGCAAAGGGGACTCAGCAGTGACGAAAGTCAATGTACTAATAATTTCTCCTAAAAACTTTGGACGACAAAATAAGCTGTATTAGACATGCATACCCGATATAAGTCGCGATTTATAGCTCTGATGCTGGTCTTTGTACCAAGAGCAACCTTGGATTGCTCGTAACATCACTGAAAGCTTTATGGGGTCATTGCTATCCAGAAAGAGGGCGTGTCAGGAACGCAATGCTGCGAACTGAGACCTATTGCCTCTAACAGCGAAGCTGTTGTAGGCCGGCACTTTTTGTTTGTCTGCTGTGTGTCGTGCGTCACGCAGGCGGCCTCGCAGGGTCCGGTTCTCAGACCCACCGATAGATGGTGCAGTAGTCGATAGATGGGGCAGTAGTCTCGCAGAGGCTGATATCCTGTCCTCCCATTAAGGCAGTCAAAGTAAAGGTAGCTTCTCGGCTCCGACGTTTAGTGGTCGATTCCTTTGCGCGAACCGTAGAATTTGCGTTGCAGCAGCACCGCTGTTCTCGGGCAAGCGCCCGTTTACGTTCGAGCCGACACAAGAGTTGGCTTGCAACCCAAGACGTTCGGCCTTTCCTGGGTGTGTTTTGGTGTTCCTGACTTCCTTTACAACCGTCAATACATGCCAGTACTTCAAGGTAAGTACTTCACAGAAAACAACGAGAGCAGTGGCGTCCCTGTCGCTTTAATCCGTGGCTACGTTTCTAACAGCGAATGCTGTTTAAGCTGGTGGTTGGGCTGGCGAACGCACGCAGGAAAACCCCGCGCTGCGCGAAGACGGCACCGCGCGCCGGCTCCAGTCGGCCTTCGAGAACACACTGTTCAGCGTTCGTAGCCTGATCTCTGGCGTGCTCTCCTCGTCGCCAGGTCACGCGCGTTAGTGCCTCAAATGGGAAGCACAAAATAGCTCGCGATGGAAACGCAGAGTTCGTGAAGCCGGTTGCCGCCGTTTCTAGCGCGTGCGAACGCGGTCCACTTTGGGCAAGGTGGGAAAGCCTGCGGACAAAACGATCTGGGCCTGCCAGTGTTGGAGAACTTTCAGCGGCAAGTTCGGAAATCCATGTGAGGTGCAACGACCGGGTCTCCGGGGAAAGGAGAAATGGGGCGACGAAAGGAGGGCGTCACTCCCGAAGGAGGGGAAACATGGCGTCAAGGGCGCCGCGCTGAAGAACGGACGCGACGACTTCAGGTCCAATCTCGAACATCTCGCCCGTGAAGGGGAGGTGCAACGTCAGCGAGTTGCAGAAGATACGGAATAACGACCTCGCGTGCATTCGACGTAGTTTAATGTCCCAGTGTCTGTTTTTCTCTGAGTGGCTAACGATGACCGCAACAGAACTCTCCGCCAAGAATCGCAAGTGCTCCACTATTTGAAACAGATTGCGCAGACCCCCATCATCTGCCAACGCATCCACCAGCTCCACAGCAAAATGCCATCCAAAGTGGCTGTGTCATGGGTTCCTGGTCACACCAGTATTGCAGGAAATGAACGGGCTGACTTCCTGTCACACAACTTCCCAGCCCCATCATCCCCCGCCCAGCTCCCAAGTGACCCATGGGCCACAAGAATGGCTGCAAAGGAGTATCTTCGACACCGAACGCGTGCTCTCATACCTCTGTGTTCGGTTCTCCTCCTCCTCAATCTTACCAGGATGGAGGAGGTTGCATTACGAAGGATCCGACTGGGCGTGGCTCTTACTCATGCCCGCACGAGTGGATGGAAAGGGGACTACCGAGGACATGTGAAATGTCCAACCTGCTGTGAGGAAACGGTTCCGGCAGACTTTCACCACCTAATATGGACATGCCCTGGAACTAAGGACATTCGAAGGAAATGTTTGATGGCAGCAGGCCTAAATTTGCAGCAAGACACGCATTACCATCAGTGGCTCCATGGTCCTGCCTACCGTTCCCTACTGGACTATATCCGGGAGGCCAACCTAGTTTCCTGGATATAGATCGGACCCACGTAGTGTCCACTAAGCCTTGAGGCTATTAAATAAACGAACAAACAACAACTACGCGGAAAACGTGACCGAGTGTGCACGCATAACCACGCATAAACTTAGCCGAACCAAAAATAAGCTAGGCGGTGCCGCCAGCTTCACTCTTTTTCAAATCTTTGCGCCACTAGAGCGAAGCTACCCAGAGCTTTTTTTGCCATGATCGGAGGCCGCTCCATAGCTATTAAGTATTTGTTGCGAACCGTGTGTCAGTTCAGTTACGTGTGTCAGTTCAGTTTTTCTTTTGTGTCAGTATTCTGCGAGCATATTTGGGTCTAGCCGCTATTTAAATGTGTTTAGTTTCGTCCGGTAGTACACTAAATGGCGTTTTTTGGGGATCCACTAAAAGATTTGCTTCCGGCCAGTACGTGCTCATCGCTCACAGAAGAGCCGAAACGAAAGCACAGCGACCACGTATGTGCTGTTTGTGGGGATAGGTATTATAGAAGAATATAAAAGCTTCGATTTCCGGCCGCGGCGGCCGCTTTTCTGATGGAGGCAAAAAGCAAAAACGCCCGTGTGTACGAGATTTCGACGCACGTTAAAGATGCCAAGGTGGTCGAAATTATTCCGGAGCCCTCAACTACAGCACGCCTCATCGCCGGCGTTGCATCAGCGCGTTAAACCCTACAATCAATCAATCAATCAATCAATCAATCAATCAATCAATCAATCAATCAATCAATCAATCAATCAATCAATCAATCAATCAATCAATCAATCAATCAATCAATCAATCAATCAATCAATCAATCAATCAATCAATCAATCAATAAATAAATAAATAAATAAATCATAATATAGAAGCTGCGCCTACATGATCGCCTGGTATTTCACTGAGCAGGAATAAACGCCTTCCCCACTGAATAGAATAGAATAGAATCGAATAGAATAGAATGCTTTATTCCTAGAAAAGATACATAACAAAACTTTGAATGACGCATCGCTACATAGAAATTTGCCCACAGATACACACACTTTGCAACAGCCCTGCGTGGAAACCGAGTGATGTAGGTCGGGTAGGAACGCTGAATTGTACCTTACAAGTAACGCTGATAATTTAAAATGTCGGAAACGCCCTCCATAAGATGCGCCGAGCTCGAAGACAGTCCAGGCAAAAAAGCCGTAGCCATGTTCTCTAAATCTAAGTTTACGGATTTTCCTCATACACCCTCGCCTATGCCGCATTATTTACTTCTGGCCTTCAGCTGCATTGGCGTAAACAAATTTAGGGGGAACAAAAACTACTGCGAAGTCTAACTCGACTACTTCATTCCTCAGCATTGCCTAAGTAGCTCGTGTAAGCTGTCTTTTGACGGTATGAGCAGATCAATGCGAATTCGCTGTGTTAGGCAAATGTGTTGTGTGAAGCACCATGCCCACAATGTCGACGATTTCACGCCATGCCGCAATGAGTCTTTTTGATGAAGGCGTACGCGGGAACAGAACGCCATAAAAAATTTATAATCGGTTACAAACTTATTTTTAGCACTTTCAGTGCAAAGAAGCACCTCATGCATAAAATATTGTTACGGCGAATTAAACACTGCAATCAGTAATTGCACTGGCTTAATCTGCGTCGTAGATGACCGTTACTACGCCGCAATGTTCAAACTTCATTGACTGCGTTCTCAGTTTAAAATTTACATCTTTATTTTCAAAGCTTCTGCCCGAATAACTTCCAGCAGCAACTCGCGTATAAATACAGGGCGGATACCACAGATATTCAAAGTCTCCCCTAAACCGGCAACAAAGACTGATAGACGGAGTTGAAATCTGAGCAAAGTTTGCCTGACCTGCTTTCTTCCCTAGGATTACCAAAATGTTACAGGGGTGCTATTGCACGACATCGCTTCTACATTCTTCTGCAACTTCTGCACCCCGTTGGCTCAATTAATTCGTTCGACGAAATATTAAAAACGCTATAAAGCTGTTTTATGGAAACTACATATTTTGAATAAAGAGTGTACACAGCACACAATACTAAATAAAAGACCGAAAAACCCCTACCTGGACCAGCGTTGACACAGCATAGGTGAGCTGCTACAAACAACGTGACCACCGGGTTTAGTCGCATTTTTCTGGTTGTTGCTGGAGTGCTTCCATAGGATCCAAGTGAAACGCTGCTCCTATCGATCGTATTATGCTACGACAGTCTGCGGACACAGAAGAGTAAAATACGTGCCATGCGCAATGCTTCCGTTCATTAAATAATGGTTATCGTTGTCCCGATATGGCATGCTCGCAGGCTTGTTCATGTCCATGGTCGGAGGCTTTCGCAATGATTAATTAAGAGTCTTGGATCTTCTCACCGAGATTATACCGCATAGCAAGATAATTGCAAAAAAGCAAGATATCGCACAGTTCATTGAAACAAAAAGGAAAGCAGGCATGTATGATCAATGACACCGAAGAATGCAGCTTCAGTCGGCTTTGTTTTATTCGATGGCCCTTCCCCCTTGTGGTTGAGTGAAAATTGCGGTGTTCGGACCTGATAGGAACATCGTGTAGGCTTAAATACACATGTCGTTAAGCTCCACGAAAAGCAGGCGTATACAATTTGTATAGCGCTGCTGGCAGAAATACCTGTTCTATGGGGCTGTTATAATAACCCAGTACGTTTATTTACCTTTCTCAAATCAGCCAAATGATTTCGATTTAGAAGAACAGTTCTTAAAATCGACGCCAGGTACTGGAAACGCCAGCGGGGGTAATGTTTGGCGAGCCACAAAATAATGATAACTGGATACCTGAACGATAGGCAAAATGTGTCTTTTTTCCTGGAGTCCGTATCAAGCCTATTTAACATACAAGCATGAATTAAGGTTAGGGGATCATTTTAAGCAATAGATTATTGTGACTATAAGTGCCTATATTGAATATATCGGCTTTCTAGTTCCTATTTTGACTATATTGGCCTACATTGGCTTTTTAGCGCCTAAAAATGCCTTTTTATGTCATATATGCGTGTTTCGATTTTTGGAGTTGATCGTCCGCAAGGACTGTTCCCGCTTCAGAAACCCGCACCGGGGGTGTCTGCCACACCCTTTTTTCAAGAAAACTCTACGAGCTGTGCAAAGAAGCCCCGAAAAATTAAAGCCGTTCCACTCAATGAGCAAGCTGCCTGACGTGCAGAGCAGTGATTCGCCATAATGGGCTACAGAGCCAGCGCAAGTCTGCTCTTTTTGTGCTTGCTTTAATTTCGTATGCTGGAGGGGTTTTGCGCCATTTCGAATACGTAATTTTTTTTCTAGCGCGTCTGGAGCCTTTCTGCGTCATTTCGAACGCGCCATTTTTTTCTTGCGCTAACTATCGTAAAAACTAACCAAACGAGCGTTCCTGATTAAGTGAACGCGGGGGCTGCGAGTTATGTACACAGATTTTACCTGAAATATGCCTGAAGTTTGCTTTACGCTAAATAAAACGGGTGGATGTATGACAAGCGCCAGCGGTTCACGAGGTTCGAACGGTTATGACTATTTAAACCGCGTGCTTTTTCGAATACTCAGCGTGACTCCCTGACGCCGGCACAGAAGGCTCTACTCGAGTCCATTATCTCGTTGCGCCGCCTGATCCCGGCAGTCGCATCGACTGTTAGCGAGCTAAGGCGACAAGACCAGCCCATAAAGTGCTCTTCACTTAAAAGCAACGTGTGCACGAGCCATCGCCACCTCGACTTCACCACATAGGGCGAGCCGCCAAAGACCCGTACGCAGCGACATTACAGCCGAACTCACCGACGTCTCCCCTGTACAAACGACCTCTTTTGTTCTGTGTTCTCCTGTCACGCTGTGTCCGCGGACCAACTTTTGCCCATGTGCCCTATCCATTTCTAACCCAATTAAAACAAAAAAAAAATGAAGAAAATAAAGGCGACGGAGCCACGCACATGCCGCTATAGGTCAAAGACGCCTCCTAAGAAAAAACATGTGGAAATCGGATGCACCAGTGTTTTAAGGTGAAGCCACGAACACGTTCACAGTGATCCATCACGGAAGCACCGCCGGACGGCAAGATGCAGCACGGCCAGGACTGAGAAGGAAGGACGAAACGGAGCTGATGGGAATGAGCATTTCGGAACTTTTCAACTACTCTACTCATGGCAGCCGTTATTCGCCGTGCTGAGTAAGCTTCAAGGGCAATTGTAAACCAAGCAATAGGAGAATTAGTTGCAAGGGATGTTGCCTGCTGTGAAATACTGATATTCGATATGAACTGCTTATTTCCTGAATGGTGTTATTCCCGCAGCTTCCCTAATCATCTGTTTCGGAAGAACAAAATGGCTCAAAAATTTGTCCGGAAATTATTGCACTTTCCTGTACTATCTATGGGATTCATCGGCGCTGTGAAGAGCTCAGGAGGCACTCCTTCCCTGTCAACGAGTACATACCTGCTGTTAAGATCTTTCTTCGGTCCGCCGTTGTGTCTTCAAGCAGCCGTTTTCGACTACGGCTCTTCCACAAGGTCCCTTTGTTACCCCTTCAAAAACTCCGTTACGGGCGGAAAACTACTACAAAAACATTGGCGGGTGGTACTGATAGCTTTGCAAACGACAAAATCGTCACAGCCGAAATTATTTAAACCACGCTACACTTGAACGTGACTTGGCACATTCGTGTGCTTATTTTACACTATTAGCAGGAAGAATTTCCTAATCTGACAGCTTGAGGGCCATTCAGATTAAAATGCGGAGTTCATATTGAAGTTCCAGGACTGGACCACCATCCCCCAAAGGAACAGTTGCTAACAGAGCCATTTTCGTCTGACATACAATTCCTAGATTCCCGATGCTAAAAGAGCTGCCGAATATTCTGAGCATCGAACATTGTGATATTCCAGGTGAAATCAGATTATGGAGGCTACGGGAGTGCAAGCACCTTCCCCCAACCTCGGTGAACGTTGAGTGTTGTTTTTTTTCACGAAATTATTGGCGGAAGTGAGGTGCAACATCATTCCGCAAATAATTGAGAAGAGTCTGGCTTGTCTTGGGTTTTAAGCCTTTCTTTTGTTGTCGAATCACCCTGCATTTCACGTAAATCAGTTAAAGTAGCAACTCTAGTGTGGATAATTTTCACGAAGAAAATAACATTACTTTCTCACAGCGCAAGCCTTGTCCGCTCTTTGTATTGCAAATAAAACATTTGTCATAAGATATGCTGCTGAAGTAAATACGAATTGAGCATATATGTGCTTAAATGGCAGTACCTGATGCTTATAAATGCCTAAATGACAGGTTTCATTGCCTAGTATAGGCGCCTAATATCTGCATTTTTAGTACCTGAAGTTCCGGTATCTAGCGATAACAAAACCGATTGACCAATCGGTGCACTGGTGTGCTCAAATAACTAATAAACTTTATGCGGATTGTTCACGGTCCGGCAAAATTAAGTTTGAGGCGAGGCAGATTGGTGAAGCGAGGAAATGCTTCATCTTATTTATTTATTGCTTGAATAATTCTTAGGCCATGCATAAAAATGTGAGGTAGAGGATCTACATTGAAAAGGAGGGGCGTTATTATGACTTAGCTCTTTGTGGATCATTGCTCCACTTGTCTCTTCTGTAAAGATTAGGGCAATGGTCCACTACGTTTTTCGTCCTATTTGGTCCCGTGCATTGCTGCATTGCTGAATTGCACCACGTGAGGATTTTTTTCCGGCTAACATCGCCTACCTTCATTAAAGATTGGTCTCTCTCTCTCTCTCTCTCTCTCTCTCTCTCTCTCTTTCTCTCTCTCTCTGTGTGTGTCTCTCTTTCTCTCTTTCTCTTTCTCTCTGCATTTCTCAGCTACTTGGCCCTCCACCATGAAAAGTCCTGCCAGTTTTCGTTTTCTATCCGGCAAGACCGGGACGACATTAGGGGGAACTAGCGTGACAAGCACGTTGTCTTGGCGTGAGTAAAATTGAAGCCACCCGCTGCGGTAGCTCAGTGGCTAAGGCATTACGTTGCTGAAAACGAGGTTACGGGTTCGATTCCTGGTCGTGGCGGCCGCTTTTCTGATGGGGCCGAAAATGAAAAACGCCCGTGTGTACGAGATTTCGGCGCTCGTTAAAGATCCCCAGGTGGTCAAAATTAATCCGCAGCCCTCCACTACGGCACGCCTTATCGCCTGTGTTGCGTCAGCGCATTAAACCCTACAACCAATCAATTAAACAATCAAAATTG
Source organism: Haemaphysalis longicornis (assembly GCF_048455015.1). NCBI lineage: Eukaryota > Metazoa > Arthropoda > Arachnida > Ixodida > Ixodidae > Haemaphysalis > Haemaphysalis longicornis. Next base: position 106,082,222 of record NW_027526422.1, read on the forward strand.
AAGCCAGTGGCAAGTGGACAAGAGCACGCGGCCTTGGCTCGATTTCACAGGACTTATCGGGCGATGCCGACAATCGGCATGATGAAACTGTGACCGGTGGTGTGTAAAAAGTACGCCAGCACTGTGCCGCTTTATGTCTGAATTAGACCGAGATACGTTACAAATGGGAGTTATAATCACTGTTCCTCAATGCAGTTGATGGTGCGCAAAAAGAAACGCCGATATGCAGCGAAGGTCTGTGCTACTATTCTTATCAGCCGTAAAGATCTTAATGGACATCCCGCGTTGCATGCAGCGGAAATTAACTGCAAAGACGTCGTCTGCTCGCCAATTCCCAACCACGTACAAATGCCACCACACAGTCAGAGCAAAACGACGTCGTTGCCAACTTACGGGTCCATAAAAGCATCTGATGTAGTTTTCGCCTCACAACTTTTATCGAGGCACAGTGGAATTTGTATTGGATGCACAAACCACTTATCCTTTTAACAGTGTCATCGCGATCGGCGGCTCTAGCATAACCCCCTAAAAACGTCGCCCTTAAAAATCAAGCATAGGGAGCCTGAAACGGGTTCCCAGATTTGATGTAACTGAGTGTTCTACAACGTGAAATAATGGTATTGATTCGGTGTCTACCCCGAAACCCACCATAGAGGGAATATAAATATCACCCGCTTAATGCGCAACCTCTCCACGGAAAACAGCAACATGGCTGGCCTTGTAATAAATAATTTTAGTAACTGGGTTGCCCAATCGGCAAAGGTGATGATTATACCCGCAGTACTTGCAGTGATTGTTCTTAAATTTATTAATCTGGCGTGTAGTCCTTTCTTTAGCTCACGTGCAGTTCATGCTGGGCTCTCAAGTGTACAAAGTTGTATTTGTTGTAAACGTGTAATCAAGTGACTAATAAAACAATGAGTGGTTTGCAGCCTGTAATATACTGAATAGGAAAAGGGATATGCAGCAACGGTGAAGAGATTGCGCAATAAATGTGAAGGGAACAAAGATCCAGCGGTGTAATTTTCGTAGTATTGATCCATGCGTCCGTTTACTCACTTCTACCGCACAGTTGCAGAAACGACTCCATTGTAGGCGTCAGATGCTGTGCTACCGGGTCCTAGCGGCCGGCCGCGGTTCCCAAGAAAGACACTGAGTCCCAGAAAACTCCCATTTTTATTGGATGTCCCGTTCTTCAAGGTACGATCTTCAGCTGCTACCGCTGCGCACCTCGCATCAGGCGCTGTCCACCATGTTGCAATCTCGATCGTGTCGCACCCCACATCGTCTACACCTGACACAGGATGGCGTGCGTATTCATCCCGCTGGATTGACCACCGGCACTGTCGTCCAATTACCACAGTGCCTAAGGAAGCACAACACGCATCGTGATGTTATATGCATACGTTGGTGTATACTGGACAATGTCTCTGAAGAATGAGGGTATATATGAGGGTATCGGCATCCTATATTTCATTCCGAAGAATGAAATATAGGACGCTGATAACGATTGCGTTTGCACGCGTGGGCACTTTTAAAGCGGATCTGACCAATGAAATGGTCTGACCTATTGATAGTTTCCTAAATCGGTCTAACACTTAACGGGTCACGAAAGTGGCACTCAAGCAGACAGACACGAGTTTTTTTTTTGTTGCAATACTTTATTTCCAGCAATCAATAGTTCTGACAATCCGTCGCCATGCGTTCACAAAAAACACGTGGAAGTGAAAGAGGGAGACAGGAAACGACCTTTAACGAGTTGTGCAATATCAGCCGAGCTAAGATGCTTAGATTGTTAAGCCAAGATGGATGTGGTGACGTCGATATGACTTTGAGGATGCTGGTGCGCACGGATGGGTTCAGTTATTTGCAGTGTCTGCAGCTTATACGCAAAAATACGCGACTGGAGAGCTCATTCATGTTGAACAGCACAGCTCAAGGAAACGTTCATTGTCTTTCGGTTGTGATGCGTCCTCGATTGCAACAGCTAAGCATTTTAAGTGCAGAGCAGTCCAGGTCTGCGCCTTGTCGTAGTAGCTCGCTCGCTGGACCCAAGTAGAGCCGGCGTTCCGTCGTAACGGCTGTCGTCGCGGCGTACCCGCAGAGGGTTCGAAAGCCAAGCGGTTTATATACTCATAAGCGTTCGAAGCTCGTGAAGCGCTGGCGCCTCTCCTCGTTATTTAGCGCAAAGAAAACTGCAAGTACAGTTGAGGCAAAATACACGTAATTAACCGGAAGCGCCCGCGTTCATTTAGTTAAGAAGGTTCGTTGGGTTCGTTTTTACGAAAGTGACAGTGCAATGCCGGCACGTGCGATAGGAAAAGCAAGCACAAAAATAACAGAACTCCCGCTGGGACAGTTTCAGGCAGGGGGCGCGCGAGCACTGCGAAGGCGGGAAATATGATTTGCATAGGGTGTTAGCAGTGAGCGGATAACGGCGATACAGGCCATCATGGGGAATCACTGCTCTGCACTTCCGACAGCTTTCACATTGGGTGGAACGGTTTAATTTTTTCATTCTATCTTTACGTGGTAGAAAAATATTTTATTCATGTTTTTTACCGGCGCATATTTGCTTGTAGTTAGCCAGTTTCCTGGCGTTAGCCGTCGTCGTTGCAATAGCCAAGTTACAATTCCGTCGCTCCTTATTTTAGGTGTGATAAAACTTTTAGTTGTAGAGCAATCACAGCATATCTTATCGGCCGTCACGCCCCTGCATCTATTTGGACCTTCCGATCGATAAGGCTCATCTAGAGTTGCTGCAAGGCAAAGTACTGCAAAGTATCACAACTACATCGGATCGGGCAGCTTCGCCGCGGCTAACGAGAAATGAATAGTAGTAGAACTACACCCAAAACAAGAACAAACGACATCCTGTAAGTCCACAGAAGCTGGATGTAATATGTCATTTATTGAGGTTGAAATGGCGAAATTTTAGGCATGTATTTGGACGACATTGTAGCAGTCCACTCACCGCCCAGCAGCATTCCCGGTGCAAGTTTAATTTTCGTGGCCTCCCATGAAACTGCGGGTTTCTAAATTGAGCGAGAGTCCCTCGATGGTTTTCCGGTCACGAAACTCCGAAGCAACGCTATGGGAGGAGGTTGCTATGTCCGCGCCCTCCTATGTTAGGAGGGCGCTGAAAACACGTAGGGGGCCGACGAGACCTGGGGCTGCGTCGACGAGGCTAGGCTCCCATGGAATCTGGCGGCGTCGCAGGTTGTTTCCGCAGCTAGTCTCCTGAACAGCTTCACCCATGCAACCATGCAGCAGTTTTAAAGAAAAGCTTTACTACTTTCGTCCAGTGGTTTCGCCGCGGATGCGCAAGTTTCCCTTTTGACCGCAGACACACGTCCTGCTACACACCCCTTGAAGCACATCGCGTGATTCGCCGGGCCCGCTGTCGGCGCTGCGCACAAGGCCCGGTTTTCAGTCGTTATGCTCAAGTAGCGGCAGCGGCCGCGGCGGGACCAGCCGCTCCGCTGATCGGCAGCCGACCAACTCCGCAGCCTGCCACGGATGCGCCCCTGGGTCGCCTCGGGCTACGTGACTGTCTTGCGCCGCGTTCGCCGTAAAAGAGGAACGCCGCGTTCGCCGAGAATGAAAGCGAGGCCGGGCCTCCTCCTGTGAGCGTTGCATGGGACCGAACGGCATTGAGCCGGGGTCGGCAATACACTTACATCAAAGGTTAACCAAGCGATACCAAGACTCAACCAGACTAAGCAAAGCTTGTGCTTTGCATATTAGAGGTTAGCTGAACTAAGCCGCAGCCATTTTTTACTGTTTTCTTTCTGATACATAATTGTACAAAGCAATTTTTCTTTTTTTGTTCACCTGAGTATCTCAACCATATTATTTTTAGTTCAACTTCTTAACTACTCGCGTTATTTTCCTATCGTGGTCTGCTTGTTGTGCTGGGCTTGCACAGTTTTTCCTTGTTTGTCGATTGTCCATGACTGTACATAGTTTTTTCAATGCTGCGTTAGTGATCGAACCTTGCCATTTTTTGAAGTGGCTTTATATAATTGGTATTGCTACTTTTTTATGAATGATTCGTTGTGCAACAGTGCCATGTTCGCGAAAATTTCTAACGATGCGTGCCTTGGATTTGTTTGTTCTGTAACTAGTGCATGACCACGCACTGCTGACTTGCGTTTCCAGCTGAGTGCGAAGTTACTATTTCTGTATTAAGCGAAGCGCGGCAGTATTGTTCGATATGGTAGGGAAGTAACCTTGTGGCCACTAACCCAGTCGTCTTATCTCATTAATGTTCTCGGTCTGTATGAATGTTTGTCGAAAGAAAAGCATTACCACACGAGAGAATGCCGAGTAAACTTTGCGGCCGGCATACAATTCCCCAACGCTCGTCTGTGCAAGTAACTTTGCGGACTGTTTCTTCGACGTTTGCGATTTTCGTTTTCCGCTAGCTTATCGGGGAGCGCAAGTTCCCTCCAATAAACCTTATTGATTTTCGATACCTCAGTTGTCCCTAGCTACGTGACATCGGTGAGCTATCTGCTGTTTATACTTTTGCAGCGGATTGCGGAAAACAAGTCTTCTCCAATAAACGATTGTTTTAGGAAAGTTCCATCGTCCATGACTACGTGAAATATGTGAAGTATGCCATTTTGGGGGACTTTGGAGTATTTTCACATTAAGGGTATTTTGACTCATGTTAGGCAGTGTACTGGATAACTCCGTAGTGGAGCTGCAGCATCATGCTCATAAACACGTGTGCTTAATTTTTACATTAGAGACGCTGAAACACGGATTCGTTTCAGTAGATCAGGCGTCCCCAGTGGTGTCTTCATTGCACTATGCCTTTTAAGTATAGTCGGTCATGGCAACACGACCTGCTAAATATAAAGCATGAAACTGTAGCGACTGGCTTTGGCCGGCCGCTACGATAGCGTGCTCAGTCCGGCGATGAAGTACACAATGCCTGTAAAGGCACCGAGATTAATTTTCTGTAACTACGGATGACGACATTTGGTTATAATACAAAACTTACTAATTAACAAACATACACAATTTACAAGAAAAGAGACACAAATACTTAAATACACTTAGCTAAACATTTAACTCACTACGGTCTCCCAGCATCTGCCCTCCTTCGCTCTCCTTGATTGATCCCTAAAACAACGATCACTTCCGTTCTATTACACGAAAATGGCGTCTCGAAGGGCATGTCCCAACAGAAAGTGAGGAGGACCTACTAACACACCCTGGACCTCTGATTGGCGGCAACAACAAACACCAATCTTTGTGCACAAATAATCACGTGATCCGCACTCTGATTTATAAACATCAAGACACAAGCCCCACACAGATTACAACCGAGCAACTGAAGGCAACTCTAAGCGCTGGCCATCGCCACTCGGGCGGTCTCTCTAAAGTATTGTTCACACGATGCGAGCCGATATTATACCCAACTCAGACGAAATTATCGCATTTTGCAACGGGGCGCGCGCACAACAAAAGTAGCTCGCAATCCCTCGTTATCGATCTCCGCCGTCGTGGCAACATTCTAGACCCATAACGAATGGGCAACTCACTCCGTACCTTGGATTTTACAAGTGCTATTGACGTGGCGGCGCGCCTTTCTCTACTCATTTCTGGCCCCAGGATTGACCTCGCAGCGAACGAAACCCCGCCGACCAGGACGAACCCGCGCATCGCACGCACTAATTCGGTAATGACCCCCGACAACTGCAGAGAGACAGAAAGGTGAAAGCGCCACCGCGGGTGCTTCCAGCGCGCGTCAAACCCGTCAGCCCGGCCGGCAAAAAGAAGGCACGCAGCTGTACAACAACAATAACGCAGCGGCGGAGCTCATATTCTCGGGTTTTGAAATCTGAGGCTTCGCTAGTGTCACAACCCAAGTAAATAACCTTCGCTTAAATAAAGCACAATCTTACGCTATTTTACACGAGATAAAAAAAAACTGCTGCACCAACACGTACACGCATAATTGCTGAGTATAGGGACGACTGGTTCTACCGAAACGTTGATATCTGAGAAAAGTAAGAAAAAAAACGATTTCGCATGCAAATGCCGCAACCCCGTGTATGTCAAATTAAATATGAGTTCTAGCACACTATTCTTTGCGCTGTCAACAACTGCGTGGAACGGGCAGCAACTTCAGCGGTGCGCTGTGCGCGCGAGTGGCGCGGGCGCTGAATGCGCCCTCCCCGATAACGGCAACCCTCGCGGTAGCGTTTGTCCCTATATGAAACTGCGGCCGGAGTTTCGGGGCCTGAAAAGCACTGATGGACTCTGATTAAGCTAAACAGTTTTTTGTTTATTTAAAGGAACCTTCAAATCAATGTAGTGATGATCAGGAACAAAGCACACAAGGCACTTAACACAGCATTCACTCGCAGTGGTGTCGAGTCTGACTTGCTTTCTCCGCTTCTCGAGTGATGACTAGTCAGGTGCAGGCTGGTTGTGGTAGAACCGAGAGGATTATCGTCCTTCGCTTGTGTTTCCGAGGAAATCTTGATTTTCGGAGACGTCGTAGAGTCTGGGTATTTCGTTGAAGCGGTGGACGCGTGTGCACTTGAAACTCTTCCTGCAGCGGTAACTTGTTCACTGCTGCTATCCGGCTCAGAAAGTCCTCCCATTTCAGTGCTAGAAGAGATCATCTGGGCCGAAGTGGACTTTGCTTGTTTGCTGGATGAAGCAAATAAAGTTGTCGTCTTCCGGAGCAATGTTGTAGAAGCGTGTGTTGAGGCATCTTCGGTTTGCGCTGCGCCTGAAGAACGGCCCTCTGTATAGTATTCAGTTGTAGAAAGAGATGACACTGTTTCCATATTTTGTGTAACTGTGGCGTGGTTGTTATTCGTACTCCCTTCTTCAAATGTAGCTTTTTCCGTGGTTGATGGCCATTCTGCACGCACTGAGGTTGATGGGGACCTGTCTCGTATTGACACTGTGGAAGTTCGGAGACCAAGGTTGGGTGTTTGATTATGCCCAGAAGCAATTTCATCCAACTTAACAGCGGTACTTTGTTCTTCATCTAGATACGTGTCATGCTGATCGGTGGTAAAAGTGGGACCGGCAAATGTCGGCTCCGTGGTCATTGGCTTACTTGTGCCACCACTCACCGCTGCCTCGGCGTCCATTTCCTTGATAGAGGAAGTTGCAATGTTTGCAGAGGTTGACGACGTATCTTCATTGGTGAACTTGCTTTCGCCCCTTCTCGAGTGATGAATAGTCAGGTGCAGGCGGGGTGTGGTAGAACCGGGAGGATTATCGTCTTTCGCTTGTGTTTCCGAGGGAATCTTGATATCCGGAGACGTCGTAGAGTCTGGGTATTTTGTTGAAGCGGTCGACGCGTGTGCACTTGAAACTGTTCCTGCAGCGGTAACTTGTTCACTGCTGCTATCCGGCTCAGAAAATCCTCCCATTTCAGTGCTAGAAGAGATCATCTGGGCCGAAGTGGACTTTGATTGTTTGCTGGATGAAGCAAATAAAGTTGTCGCATTCCGGAGCCATGTTGTAGAAGCGTGTGTTGAGGCATCTTCGACCGACGTTGTAGCAATGGTTTGCGCTGCGCCTGAAGAACGGCCCTCTGTATAGTATTCAGTTGTAGAAAGAGATGACACTGCTGCCATATCTTCTGTAACTGTGGCTTGGTTGTTATTCGTACTCCCTTCTTCAAATGTAGCTTTTTCCGTGGTTGATGGCCATTCTGCACGCACTGAGGTTGATGGGGACCTGTCTTGTATTGACACTGTGGAAGTTAGGAGACCAAAGTTGGGTGTTTGATTATGTGCAGAAACAATTTCATCCAACATAACAGCGCTACTTTGTTCTTCATCTGGATACGTGTAATGCTGATCGGTGGTAAAAGTGGGATCGGCAAATGTCGGCTCCATGGTCATTGGCTTAGTAGTGCCACCACTCATCGCTGCCTCGGCGTCCATTTCCTTGATAGAAGAAGTTGCAATGTTTGCGGAGATTGACGACGTCTCTTCATTGGTGGACTTAGCATAGCTTGTGAAGCCCTGGTCGGGTGCTGTGGGATGCTGCCTAGACAGACCTTGCTTATTTGTCGTAGAGAAATCGGCGAGAAGCTCATCCGACAGTGTCGGGTAGCGCGTGGAGACGTCTTCCTGATTGGCTTCAGAAACAGCATGTTCTTTGTACTGGGAAGCACGCGTAGATACGCTGTGGCTAGGTTTTCTAGTGCTAGCTGTGAAAAAATCATTATTGGGGGTTGTATTACGGCTGCCACTCAGGTCTGATACATTGTCCCTTTCTGTGAAGGTCGCTGTCGACTCTTTGTGGGAAAACGAGATGGTTGTAGGCACATATGTACCAGGGGATGTGGGGATAGTAGAGACGTCCTCGTTCCAAATTTCTGTGGGAGTGTCATCTTCATGCGGAATCCCTGAAGAACTCACAGACTGCTTCGAGGTTGACGTTGCAGGCACTGTAGTTTCATATGCAGGTGGCGCTGCTTGTTTAGTGCTGACTTTTACCCCAGGGACTTCATCGCTTACCGAGCCAAAGTGGACGTCGGTGTGCATGGGGCGTGACGTAAGCTCTTCAGCATTTGTCCCAGAGGAAGATATGGGACGCCGGCTCAGAGTTGTTGAACCATTTGTAAAGCCATCGTTCTGATGCGTAGCAGAGTAAGTCTGTTTTCCGTCATGATCCACACGAGTTGTCCCTTCATGCACCGAGGAAACCGAACTAGGTGTAGTTGAAGCCACTTCTGAACCCGCGTCTTGAGTGACAATCAATTTAATCTTTGGAGGGTTGGTGTTCACGGTGCTAGGAGACGATCGCGCACCTTTATATGAGGAGCTTGTGCCAGTTTCTTCTGCTAAGGTATCTACGCTAGTGATAGAGCGGTCCTCCTGCAGTATCGGTGGATGAGAAGTAGTCCCTTCTAGTTGTGTTGTGTGGACGTGGTTTTCTGTAAAAAATGAAGAACCGACTCAATGGCGCACAAAGGCCCCGGTTCGAGGCACAGTGAAAGATCGCTGTGTGGTGATTTGTCGGCTAGCAATCCAAAATTCATTCCATGCTAAATGTCCCAGCCGTAAAGTATGGGTTTCTTCAGCAAAAAGTGTGGCTCGTCCTTGCATGGCCCACAATTCTTCTTCAAGGTATTTTTGACCAAAACTTTTTTCTTTTTGTAGCCGCCCTTTTCTCTCCTGTTTTTTAAGGTCTGTCAAAATATCATAAATAAGCCACGTCTTGAATTTTCACCGCTTTTTTTGTGGACATAATGTTGAGGTCCTGCACTGAGCTTTGCGGCATTATAAAAATAGTTTTGCTCTTTAGCTTTCGTTACGTCATTCGGAAAGACATGATGTTGCGCGTATTCAAACATTTTTAGCAAATACAAGAACACCCCCTCAGCCTTTTTTCCGGTTTACTGTTGTGGGTAATTCGTAAAAATATATTGATATTGAAAAAAGAAGAAACGTGCGAGAAAACATTTGTCAAAGTTTGAAAAGGCTCCTTTCTCTCTCATTGTCACCCCTAAATTGCGCATTGTTGTGCTCGTAGTAAAAATATCAAATACATGGCATTCACTAGCACAAATCATCGCAGGATATTTCTTACTGTGTAATCGGAACAGTTTTTGTTTTAGCAGAGAAAAAAAAAATTTAAATTGTACATCGACACTTCACCGTGTTGCTCCACAGAGCGTCTTCTCTGCATGACATGTGTTTCCTTCACGAAAGACACGTGAGCCAGCGGCATCGCGCTTCAAGAATAATTTCTCTACGAGGGTATTTTGTAGCATCAATACCGGAAAGGGATAGTTGGCATGTTGGTGGGAAAAGTACAACGCCAAGCGAGCGGTGGGGCGACCATTCTAGGAGTACACTTACAGCTTACAGCTGGCTGGACATGACACGTGCATTTAAAGCATACGTGTGAGTTATGCGTCATATCCCTTATGTGTGTCGAAGATCGGGAAGCAAACACGAGCTTTGACATTGAGCTGAACGAATTTATTTGCATGAATTAGCGGGAATCAGATTCACTGATGCTTTAAATGCACGTCTGATGACCAGCCAGCAGTTGAGTCTACAGTACACATACAATGGGCGCACCACCGCTAGGTCCACGTTGTAGTTTTCCCATCAACACGTGAAATATATATTTTCCCTGTACTGACGCCGCAAAAGCCATTGCAGGGAAGTTATTCTTGACGCGCTAAACCTCTGGCTCACGCGTAATTGATGAATGCAGGCGCATGCCGTGCAGAGAAGACCCTCTGTGGAACAACGTGGTGAAGTGTTGGTGTACACATTCAGCACTTGTTTCTCTCCTAAAACAAAAACTGCTCCGTTCAAACTTTCTGAAATAAACTGAGATAATTTGTACTAGTGTATGCTTTTTATTTAATATTTTTACTACGAGCACAAAAATGCGCAATTTAGGGGTGATAAAGTGCCGGAAAGAAGATTTTGCCAAATCCTGACAAATGTTTTGTCGGAAATTTATCCTTTTTTCAGTGTCAATATATTTTTGCAAATTCTCAGATGTGACCAAATTCAGAAAAACAATGTTTTAATAGATGAAAGAGTGCCCTTCTATTTGCTAAAACTGTTTTAAAATGAGCAACATCGTGTAGTCTATGGATGGCGTAACGAGAGCAAACAAAAAGCAATGCTATTTTCGAAATGCGGTGTAGGGCTGTCTAAGGCCTCAACCTGCTGTTCCTGAAAAAACGGTGACGATTCAAGAAGTGAGTTTTTGATGCCTTTTTTGACAGACCTAACTTTGCTTATAACCTTGGAGACAAAAGTGCGGCTACAAAAAACAATCGGACAAATTACTTTGAGGGAGCATTGTGGGCCATGCATGGAGGAATCATAATTTTTCCTGAAGAAATCCGTGCTTGTCGAACTTCCGGCTGGGACGTTTGGCACAGAACGACCCCATTGCATGTTTTTTGGCACTTAGATAAGTAGAAGACAGTTTTTCAGTGTGGCCTGTACCTGTCATTGTGTTTTCATAGACAGGAGGCGCGGCTGTACTTGTCGGTGACTTCGATGTGGTTGGAACGCTGACATATTCTGTGGCGTAGGGGTTGTGCAAGGGCGCTTCGGACTGAGGGGCTATATACTCATCAATGCCCACACACTCCCCATTCAGGCAGATCCTTAAGCCGTCCCCCTGTAAGAAAACAAAAGAACCGCTTAATAAGAAACTGATTCTCACGAACGTCGACGAAATAAACTTGTGTTTTTTTTTAAGTTAACGTCTGTCTTTTGAGAATGAAGCTAGCTGTTGATTGTGTGTGCAAACATGAGAACTACAGGTAGCCTCCAAATCTTGATTAGTCGCTTCGGGAGCCTGTGTGAGGGAAACTTTCCAATCTTTAACTTATATGCAATGTGCGCTGAATAGTTTTTGTTTACTCGTATTTTTTGTTTCCTACGTATGTGCTTTTTCTTTCAAAGCCTTCCTTACTTCTTCGGTCGTTACTGGTGGGATGTCTATCTCCTCTGAACTACTGTCTCGTTCGGCATTATCCTGTATGTCCCGGCTACTGTACAGATCCCTATAGAACTCCTGGGCCACTGTGACTATTTTATCCCTATTTGTGATGACATTGCCTTGCTTATCCTTAAGTGCATACATCTGATTTTTCCCCACGCCAAGACGTCTCTTTACTGCTTTCAGGCTACCTCCGTTCTTTACAGCGTATTCGATCCTCTCCATATTATACTTCCGTATATCAGCTGTCTTGCGCTTATTGATTAACTTCGAGAGCTCTGCTAGTTCTATTCTGAGTTCTTTGTGCTGAGGTAATTGGAGAATAATGGGAGAGGCCTTTGCCCTGCAGTGGGCGTAGACAGGCTGGTGATGATGATGATGACGTATGTGCTACAGTTTGTACACGTTGCATTTGCCTAGTTCTTTGCTATGATAACATATAATATATTCAAATGTGTGTATATGTATATATGCAATTTTGTCTTCGACAAAATTGCATATTTTTGTGAAGGGATGCAGTCATCGCTGCCCTGAGGTGAAGCAATTATGGAGTGGCGCGTTATCAGTTTCGGCAAAAATTACGCTGACAATTTTTTTTTGTTTGATTCTAGGGTTTAACGCCCCGGCACAACGCCGGCGATGAGGCGCGCTCTAGTGGAAGGCTCCGTATTAAGTTTGACAACAACGGGATTTTAAACGGACTCCAAAGTCTCGTACACATACGGGCGTTTTTGATTTCGCCTCTATGAGAAAAGCAGCCCCCGCGGCCGGGAATCGAACCCGTGTCTCGTGCTCAGCAGCACAACGCCTTAGCCGCTGAGCCATCCGGGGTGGGGATCGCTTTCAAACTCGCGTTTCACAATGCTTGAGGCTGGTGATATGGCAGGTGGTCGTCGTTATCTCTCGCGGGTTCGATTCCCGGCCGCGGCGGCCGCTTTTCTGATGGAGGCGAAAAGCAAAAACGCCCGTGTGTACGAGATTTCGGCGCACGATAAAGATCCCCAGGTGGTCAAAATTAATCCGGAGCCCTCCACTACGGCGCGCCTCATCGCCTGCGTTGCGTCGGCGCGTTAAACCCCACAATCAATCAATCAATCGTCGTTATCTCAGAACTCACGACCTAATTAAAATTTCTGATACTGCTATGATGGCTGAACAGCGGCCTGCTAACGCGTTTTAACTTCATTCTGCTATTTAGCCGTGCACAAGAAAACATTTACCATACTGTGTGGTTGGCCACCCCATTAAAAACTAATTCCGGGCCATCTCTGTTAACGTGAAACCTGGGGAGGGGGGAAGCATGCTGTGTATAAGTGTATTGTTGGCGCCTTGGTGATTTTGCCAATGGAGATAAAACTGTTTGGGTGTAGAGGTATACAGCTTTGCAGTGAAAGTCTCGTGTCTTTGAAGCCCGAAATGTTCTGTGCCAGGCTATGGAGAATGAGGTGTCCCGGATAGTTCTTTTAGTACGCGTTACGTTCTAGCGCGAGGCGTTGGAAAACGAGTGTCCGGGTGTTTTGGTACCATGACTACATGAAACGACTATGACGACGGGATACGCCGAAAGCCCGAGCCCCTAAGGAGCTTCACCACCAAAATTTCGCGGCTTCCTACAAGCCGATGTGTTGTGCTTGTCCGTTTCTTATACTACTGACTACTGTTTTTGTGATTTTTATGTAAAAAATTGCAGTTGCGATAATGCCATGATGATGCTGATTTAGTAGCGCGAGGCTAAAGTTCGAAGAGTGTAAAAACAAATAAAACACAATAATGCCAAAAAAGGCAAATGTTAAAACGGCAGTGAAACTGATTAAAAGACAAATAAGACGGTGGGTGCGTAAGGGCGCGTTTTTATTTCATGCGGTATACATACCAAAAATTAATGTTCAATTGTAGGCTGCAAGTGAAAACTCCTGTGGGTTGAGAATAAAGAGAACATTAAAAAAGCATTGGTGGCCGAAATTAATCTTGAACCCACAAGTATCGCTCGCCTCGAAGCCCAGGCGTAGCTTCGGTGCAGTAAATCCCGTAATTAAAATATTCTTTGGCAAATTGTAAATACCGCTTGAAAATTATCTAGGTGTTGTAAGCACAAAGACCCATCGGTGTAATGAAACGTTGTATCGGGAAGTTCTGGCAGTCTTGATATGATGTTGAGCCTAGTGCATGCCTTTATTTATTTTAAAGCAAAGCTTTACTGCTGTCATCCAGCGGTTTTGCGGAGGATGCGAAGTCATCATTTTTACCGGACACACCCCCCCGGCGACATACCCCTCGAAGCGCATCGCGGGATTTGCCGGGCGCGCTGTCGGCGCTGCGCACAAGGCCCCGTTTTAAGTCGTTCTGCTCACGTAACGACGGCGGCCGCGACGGGAGCGTCCGCTTTGCTGATGGGCAGCCGACCAAACCCGCAGCCTCCCACGCATGCGCCGCTGGGTCGTCTCGGGCTATGTGATTCATCTTGCACCGCGTTAGCCGTGAAAGAAGAACGCCGCGTTCGCCGAGAATGAAAGCAAGGCCAGGCCTTCTTTTGTGAGCGTTGAATGGTACCGAAAGGCTTTGGGCCACGGTTGGCAATAAAGCTACATCAAAGGTTAACCAAGCGAAACGAAGACTCAGCCAGACTAAGCCAGGCTTTTGCTTTGCATATCCAAGGTTAGTGAGCTTAGCCGAAATTACTTTAAAAAAATTTAAAGTACCTTTAAGGGCCCCAGAAAGGGGTGCTACATAAGTGAAGTAAGAATTCAAAGGAAAACAAAAGTAAAAACATACTGTAACACACTGTTAACGAGGCACAAGATATTCTCAGCGAATGTAAACCCTCTATCAAAATATTTTGGGCCGGTCCTACTAACCATTATGGACAACAAAGAATTCAAAATGTTAGCATAACCTTTAAATATGATATAATTATTTTATGGCAGTACTACAGAAGGAAGTTTTCTCTAGCTTTCTGGCATAAAACCTTTCAGCCTCGCTCGGGACGCAAGTTTGTACGTTGAGTTTCTTGCGGACTGTGCACTTTCGGCATGTCTTAGAAAATTTTGACAAAGACTGCACATGCACAGAGAAAGGACTTGTCAACGAAACTAACATTATATAATCAAGGAAGTTGCAAATTGAAGAGAAAAAGAAAGTCTAGGTGACACTAAACGGAACAGACAAACATAAAAGTGGTGGTCTCGGGAAGTGTTTAGAAGTCTGACAGTGCTCTGAAAAATGTGTCGTAGTTACTGACTATCACAAGGCAGGTCATTACATAGCTTTATCGCTGATAAGAGTGGTGAGTATTTATACATGTTATTTCGTGCAAATGGTAGGAATACTTTCAATAGGTTATCTGCGCGGCGGGAGATGTGCGATGCCGGCTGGATGTGTAAAATACGGAATGATGGTAAATTTTGAAAAAAAAAATACTGCATTAAATAGTCTTGTCTACGTTGCCTCAATGTTGCTAGGGTGAGGCTAATTTGAGGCTCTTATTTAATGGGTGAGTTGCTGGTAAGATCTCTCCGCACTTGCTACACAGGAATATCGAAAATCTTGTGATCAGCTGCAAGAGAGTTACACGAATGGGGCCTACCCGGAACCCAGATAATTCGGTTTCCATGAATCAGTTGTACTTCTTTACAACCTTAGCTTTATTACGTCTAGTCTGTCTGTCTGTTTACTCCATTCAGCTTTCCAGGTCTCCAGAAGTTGCCGTCTAATAGGTGGCTTAAAGCTATCAGTATATGAACGGCAAATAAGTGCGTTTATTTTTCTTTTTATTTCATTCAAGACAACGTTCGTTACTGTAAAAGCGATGATCGATTTATAAACTCAATGAAGCTGTGATTGCTTCAGATACTGTAGCTTATAAGCTTCTCATTGCCGCCGTTATCCGATACGGTGACTGGAAAATGTGAACGCCGCAAGCGTTTTTCGTGGTGCCTTCTGCAGGTTTGCTAGGTTAGTGCATCTGTGATGTAACTATTAACGTGTTAAACACATGCCCAGTTGACATTTCTTCGGTATGTGCCAGCTGATGGGAGAGCGAAAAACTGAATTACGAACTGGCTCTGAGATGGGGACTAGAAGTACGCTTTTACAGCCCTCATTAAAAGAACAAGCATAGAAATGATCTTGGTCCCGTCCCCGAGCGACGGGAAAGGTCGTTAACACTTTGTATTAAGGTTCCAGTTTCAAAAGCATCAACTCTCAAAAGGCCGGTAAATATTGTTTGCAGTGACAGAGACCAAGCACGTGTGAGCCTATTCGATTTTTTATTTCTTTACTGCAGTGTGGCAGGGTTAACAGTTCTTCAACGACTGCTTTTTAAGTATCCTAGTTTGCGCTAAGAATATTTCATTTTTGCCAGGGAACTTATTCCTATGATAAAAACACAAAAACCCCCAGGTGTACTGTTCGCCCACTGTTAGCAGTGGGTGGAGTTGAGAGCGGGGTATGTCGTAGCATTTTTAAAGTTATGTTTGGAGTAGGAGCTTCTAACTGAAAGCACTGAAAGTGCGTTACCAATGGGTGCTTTTTGGTATGCTAGCAGTGTTTATGTCACTTTAACGTTTGTGGTAGCAGTCTCACGAGTAAAATCTAGGAAATAGAATTAGTGCTTGTAAAACAATCTCTTGAAATCATGCACACGTAAAAACCGCAAGCCTGTTTTGTTAACTTTTTCAGCATACAGCTTCTTATTTAACGAACAATGATCAAGCATCTCCTGTTGTGTTTTGAGATTTTCCGTATGGCATTAGCACAGGCACGTCGCCGGTTTGTCAATGTTTCATATATGCTTTTGAGCGGCAAAACGCTTTCGGTATTGCATTTACAGGGCCATACACTTACCTGGCAGGAAACACCATCAGGCTCGTTTTCACGACGAATTGGCCATCCTCTGCACAGGTACGTACAACCTGAAACCCCCTCACCTTCCGTCTGCAAAAGCAACACATGAAATTTTGCAACGTACCTCCACATCCGAAAATCTTGCACTGCGAGTGTCGCCACTTGGGGGTTTCTCTCGTTTTCTCCTTATAAAAATTAAGCCAAGAGAAATCTATATAAGTGAAAAATACGAGGTCATGCAGCACGCACATCTTTCACTGAAGACAAAGGCGGTCAAGCATTACGTGTACTGTCAATGATGATTTATAGGGCAGAAACTTTGCACTTTACTAGGCGGCCTGAAGGTAACCTTTGGTTAGCCCAAAGAGCAACGGAAATAAATGTCAAAACTGTAAAGTTCAGGGATATGAAACTAGCCTAGAATACCAGAACACGAACTGAGGCGGTACATGCCACAGCTCAAACTAACGAAAAAACGTGGACTTGGGCTGCGCCTATATTGCGCGTACTTACGACCAATGAATCATCACGGTAGACAACGGAGTGGCTACCGGAAGGCGAATTTAGAAGTAGAGGACGACCGCTCATTCGGTGAAGGAATGAAACCAGAAAATTAGAGGCAAAGAATGGAGCAGGGCATTGAAACATAGGAACCGCCACGAGAAGCAGAATTGGCCATTGTCCTCTAGTGAGTCCTTGCAAACTGTTGATGATTGCGGTGATGAATGCAATATTCGCGCCAGCCATTAGTGTTTTGCTGAACATATTTCTTACAACGCGGCATGCCTACTTTGTAAATACAGCACACTTACCTTTTTGGTACCTGGTTCTTGTTTTTGGAAATCACACGATAAGGCTGAATATATGCGTCACCATATTACACCTGGGGTCGAATACTTAGTCAAAATCACCACTGCCCTCAAAAGTTTACCGCTGTTACACCAACTTCAAGTAGCCCACGACTTCCACATAACCACCGAGAATTCTCTTATACCCACCCAATGGGGATGGACAATGACGACGACAGCTGTCGTCAGTCGCTCAGGACCGATTCGCTCAATCCCATTTGTCTGCGAAGTCAACATGACAAAATGAAATGTCTCACATATCCACCCTGTGGGATTGTACTGCGAAGACAACTGCCTTGGACTCCCACTGCCGATTCACGAAGTCTCATCGGTTGCGATTTCAGCATGCTTCCGTGAAGGATCCCTCTGCTGCGTTCCGCTGGACCTAAGGCTTTCGCATTTATTACTGATAAGAAGTGCTTTGGTTACGTGATTAACAGACTTGGCAAACTTTATGTTCACCTAATCTGTGGTTTTATCTGGCCTCGTACAACCAGCCAGGAGTGTGGAAAGCCACAGGGAGAGGGGGTGGGGAGAAACGTTGAGGGGGTAAACGGGGAGGGTGAGTAGGGGTGACAAGGTCGGGGGAGCTAGGCGTGGAACTGTTGTCCATATATAAAACAATTTGTTCGTCAAGTCAAATCCGTAGCACAACTGGTATCGAACTGACGGCGCAGTCCCTGACGCATCAGTCTATATGATCGTCCCCAAGACCTGTCTGAATCGAGACAACAATATGTGCTCCGTGCGTGCTCAGAATATCTCTCATGCAGTGGCAGTTTTTCCCACCCATTCATGACCACTACAGATTGAGAGTGGCTATCTCAGGGGGTTGGGCCTGTGACCTATTACTTACCTACCACCATCAGTAGAATTGTAATTTTGCGTAGATAATCATCTCTCAAAATATGAACTCCGCTTATTTACTTCCAAGAGACGTTGGGTCAACGGGAACTTTTGATTGCGCTATGAAATTATTTATTATCCGAAAACAAAGATGGCGACCATCGCATGCATCAGATGAACTGTCGGAAACAAATAAATATTATCGATGCGCAGGACAAAAAACAAGGGGCAGACACATATTTTAGCGAAGGGCAAAGATAAAACACCTCGACCACAGAGAATTTGTTAGGATGACGCAGGATTGTACGGATGGAAAGTGTACAGGAGCGTATTTTGCCCTGCTGCGGACGTGAGCATGCTTATGCATCTGATACTGGTGATGTGAATGATGACAACACAAAAACGTCGGTATGTGCAATGAACAGCATTTCCTTCACTCTTCTGTGGAAGTTTTTAAAAATGCCAGCACGGTCCTTGAATGACACTGCCCTTTCATATATTTCTCCCTTATCCAATTAAACATTATGCGTGTATTCAGTATGAGGTCGTAATTACGGGTTATAAAATCCACGACAACACATTTACTTTCAAGCTTTCCGATTGTGTCTTCAGGCTGGGCTACTATATATCTGTTTGCGCTAAATGAACTTATGTTTATATTCGGCCAGAGGTTCTGAAAAGCTTAATAAACTGATTTTTGTTCTGGCCGCCACCTAAACTTTCTGTAAAACATTTTAAAATTCTAGCAAACGTTACAGCGCTTAAAGTTTGTGGCTTTTTCTTGCGACCTTGCATCGCGTTTGTTCCAACTGGCTCTGTGAGAATTAACCCCGCTGTCAGTAAGAATTACCCGAAGTACAAAATAAACATCCTTTGCGTAGTCAAAGCAGGATGAGTTATTTAAAGGGTAGCCTTTTGAAGGGTTGTGATATGTGATCAGTTATTGAAAGGGTATTGACTAATATTGCTGCCCTTTTCCCTGCTGCGAAATTAAGCCGGAACGGACAATTGCTCAAATTCGGAGGATGGAGCCACAGTCATACAGATCGCTTAACGGGGCCATGCAGACGAAACAAAAGTTTGGTTCGTTAAAAAGTTTCCATCATTTGAATCTTACTCACAACACTTTTAACGTAAACCTCGCTCAAATAAGCTACATAATTAGGAAAAAAATGAAATACCCATGCGACTCACTAGCCCATTTCCCGCACTAGAACACGTGACGTCATATGCCCAGCCGTGCGATTGGCTGAGACCGCCAAAAGTAAACGCAAGTGAGGCAGGGCTTATAAGCTTGCAGGACGAGCTACTTTCGCTCCAGTGTAACGCACATTTATTTATGGCCGTAAGAATGGTGGGGCGATACAATGGATGTTATGAAAGTACTCGTAAGCGTAGAAGTACCAGTGCGCACTGCTGTTGGTACTGTGTGGCAGTGTGCGCACTATGTTTGTTATAGCTGCGCAGGAGTGTGGCGCTTTGGCGATTTTTCAGACGGGACTGGCCCATTAGCGTAAGTGACATTGTCTTACGTGACCCTATTTGTCTAACCTGGCCCTTGGTTCACGAAACGATTACTACCTACCGCAACAAAAACAAGGAAGGTGCAAAGACGGTCAAAAAGGACAACCCCAACGACGACTACAAGGAACTGCTCCGCAAGCTGCAAGTGAAGGTGCTCAAGGGCGTGGAAATGTCTGCGCAGGAAACCGCCTGGTTCTTGCTGCGGCAGGAAACTAAACATCCCCCTCGCGAGGGGCACGATCAAATGCAGAGCATTTCCGGGGGCGCACGACGTTAAGTAGTTTGCGTTACGTTAATGTTGCTGCACTTGTTGCTGTTGGTTGTTGTATTGTAATTAAATGAGGAGACGTAATTACGTGGTCACGTGACATCATTTATTAGCAGGTGGGTATGATTATTGTGGTGCAGTGGGAAGAGCACCATGTACCTCGCGTTCCGCCCACAGGTAGTGAATGCGTTGTATCAGCAGCTTCTTGACGTAGTTTGAATGAGTCAAGTATATAAGGCGCGTTCGTAGCCCTCCATTCTGTGTCGGCTTTGTGGCGAAGTGGGTAGAGCACCATGTACCTTGCGTTCCGCCCGCAGGGTCGTGGGATCGAAACCAAGCACCGGTAAGTATTATTTTTTTATATAGTGTAGGGGGAGAGGTGCTGACTGCTACGGACAACTAGAACGGGTGACATCGTGAGTTAAAGAAATGCTCTGCATTTAAAACAAGGCAGATGCGAATAGCGATGTCGAGCCGTATGGTGGGGCCACCTATAAAGACTGACGGTAAACAAGGCTCCGCCGTATCAACAAAGCGTGCCTCCACTCTAGCCCGGCGTTGCCGCAGTCCACTGCAAGCCGAACAGCACAATTGAATACCGTTCGAAGACCCGTCCATGTGACGTTACGGCAGGTGTCATAAAAACCACAATTTGTCGGGTGAATCAAAATTGTACCGTAAATTGATTAATTTCTCAGTGAATAAAGCATCACTTGAAAAAAAAAACACGCTTGGGGCACGATAAAACGACAAATTTTTCGAATAGAACCAACCCATATTTTGTCTGCGTGGCCAATTTAGAGGAAACATCACAAAAACTATTAATAAATTTAGTAGCATAAAAGTAAGTAGAAATAGACAGGGAGAAACCCCAAGCACAAAGAAAGAACTCAGCGTAATTTTTCTGAGTGTTACACATGCATTGTGGTGGATGTTTGGTTGCTAGGAAAGATCAAGGGTCTTGATCGGAGGATTGGGAAGAGTAGTGTTCGGGTAGATACTAGGAAAGGAAGGAATGAATTTGAAACGCAGAAACAAAACAATAGCCACTAACAAAGACATCGTAAAGTTGACAATTACTTTTCAGGAGCATCGAGGTCCTAACCGACTAGGTTAAAAAGAACGCACGCGTTAATCGGCTTCCTACTACGGTCGTCATAAAATCACCGGTCTATGAGAAAGAAGGGAATCCACAATGGAAGGCGTTAGACAGTCTCAGAATCAAAGGATCTCATTGAGAAGCACTGTTAATTGGAAATATCTATTTGCAGGTTTTGTAGATAAAGAGCAGAGTCGCCAAAATGATTTAATTAGACGATGATTAACGCATTCGTGCCAAGTGCATTGTAAAGGCTAAAAGACATAACCAGCCCGGAGTTTCGACCCTACGAAGAGGGGGCATGTTATTGGCTAAGCAAGAATGTATGATCTCAGGCACAAATGCCGAAAGATAGAAGCATGACTGATTGTGAAATCCGTTGAAAGATTCAAAGCAGATAAGTAAGATATAGCAAAGCTTGGCAAGGAGCCCGTACTGAAAGGACTCGCTTGACACCCAGATTAGCAGCCGTGAGTAAAGACTAAATGAAAAGGAAGTAATCAAGGACGATGAAGGAAAGCCGCAGGAATAGGAGAATTTACTGAGGATCACCGAAGGGATCGGTGATCCTTCATATTGTACTACGAAAGCTTCCAAAGTATTTGAAAATCCTTGCAAAAAAATAGCACAGGTCTCTAAAATGCTTAGCTGAATATAAGCGTAAAGGATATTACAAATAATAATTGCAAAATGCTTAAGAATCAAATACCATCAGCTTGCTGTTTCGTTTCATACCAAAGTAAATATCATCAGCATGAGAGGCACTTCAGATTTTCGACAACCAAGAAAGCAGTCTGTGCGTAGAAAAAGCTTTTAAACTGCAGATACCCTTTGTTCCACCCTCAAGGGAATGAAGTATTTACGAATAAGAGTTCCATTCAGTAGCCACCACCGGAGTATTGCTAACAGCGAGAAAACTGACTATGGGACGATATACACAAGGGATGTCCGAGCCTCATTACACATCACAGACGTAACAATTCCTGCTCAGAAATGCGTAATGCATAGATAAAGGCCCTGAAATTATGTTGAGAGGTGGTTCTCAAACATGAGTTTTCCGGATACCCCTTTTGGGCTTGCGAATGTTATACGGGTACCGCGATGAACTCTTTTGAGCAGTGTGAGTTTCAAACTATTTGAATTTGCCAGTAGAGTGACGGTTAAGCGTAATGAATGCTTGCCCCTCCTCTGTGCCTGACTGTTATGGTGATACTTGTCTTATTGTAAAAAAAAACCTGTTGCAGCTTTTAAAAGTCATCCAAACCACCAACTGTTATATGCCTTTGGCAGGCTTTTCTTTACAGATGGCGTCTTCTGCAAAAAGTAGGGGCTGAAACTAATGCTACCAGGACAAGTAAAATGCACATGTTTTGCAACAAAGCCCAATTCTTTCGTTGCGTTCAAGGTTTCGGGAAAAAATTTTAAAAATGGGAAAAGATAGTTGCGGGAATTGCTTTGCGCTTCCCTGAAATTCCGCAGGGGACGGTGAGGTCCTCGGATCCCATTACAAAACCCCGAACTTAGAATTTGTTTTGGGTGGTATATATTAGGCCTTCGGCAGAACAAGTTCGGTCCCTCTGGGGTTAAATTCAGCTACATGCCCTTTTTTTAGGGAGAGGCCTTCGTTCTGCCCATAGAGTTTCATACTAATATACACTAGAGGGAAATCTGGCGCCACTGTCTAGGGGAGCCGCACTTCAGCGTGCGTGCCGTCATGTACCGGGCAGGCACGTTCCACTTGTCCTTGGCATGGCTCACGAACAGGCTGAAAAGTTGGCTTTGGCTGCAAAAATGCAACAATATTACTGCAGAAGATTAACCGAATTTGTTTTGTTATTGTAAAATTAAAGCTCCAGAGAGATTTATTTGTCAGGGATTATTTAGAAGCTTCATGCAAGATGAACAAAAAAAGAATGTTACCCCTTTTGGCTTCAAGACGAAAAAGAAGCCATGTGGCTAACCAAGCCAAGGAGGCGAGGAACGTCGCTAGCTGCAATGGCGCCGCCCACGGCGGCCCGCGAATGCAGCGCCAGATTTCCCTCTAGTATATATTAGTATGAAACTCTATGGTTCTGCCGTGGACGGAAATTGGATGATGATCATGAATGGAGAAAAACTGCAGGTTAGGAGTAAATAAAAATTACTGACCAATCAGAATTATTGAACCTTATTGTGTTGTGCTCTGAGTTTAAAAATACGCGAAAAGAATATTTGATAAGGATTATTTGGATAGTTAGCCGAAGTATCTGGATTAAAGGCAAATGCAAAGAAATCAAAATTATTGTTTGCTTAACAAGCTTTCGCTGAGCCTCCCCTTTAGCTCGGGAAATGTAATGGAAGGTGTGTTAGAACAAATCTACCATCGGCAAGCAAGGATTGAGTGTTTAAACAACAAAAAGAAATCCCACATACAGAATTTGTATGCTCTGAAAGCACCCTTCAAGCCTGAAACAGTAGGAAGCCCTTTCCTTTCTGAAGCGCTGTATACAACCAAAGCGTACTCTCTATGATGACTTACGAAGCGCAAGCTCGGGAATTGGTAGCAACTTCCAAAAAACTTCAGTCTGACTAAAAGTTTCCGTAGATGCACGGTGATATGAAATACGAATTGTCATGGAAAGGGGCGTCTTGGAAACAAGGTCGGGCGGTCGAAATCGGGTCTCAGATTATGAACGAACCCCGGCGTCACGATGGGCTTGCAATGCACACGTGCTGAAAACATGTTAATCATAAGAATAACGAATTACCTACCAAGACGAGGAACTAAAACCACACGAGGACAGAATACTAGATGGAGGGATGAGGAAAAAATGGGGAGGTAAAGTAGTGTTTTTGGAGAGCGGAGGATGGCAGCAGTTCAAACCTAATGGAATGGTCCTTTTCGCTTTAATTAAGTGCTAGTCAGACCATCTGCGTGAGCTTGCCATGTCTCGAAGTGTAATGCGACCAAACCGGTCTTCTCCCTAATTCGTGAAATAAAAATGTCTTACCCAAGGGAACATCCTGCTACACTTTGGCTTCCCGTAGAACAGAGCTGAAGCTTCTGGAACTGCAAAATTGAAAAAAAAGCATTTATTATATTTCACTGAATAACCCAGCTAAAGAATCATGATTTTGGCAAAGCGTCGTTGTTTGTGTGACATTTCCATATTTTCTGGTACTCGCATTACTTTAAAACATCCGTGACACTACTGATATATTTTACGGCGTTTGTTGTCAGGTCCCTGATGTCCGGGAGGTCTGTGACATACATGAAATGACGCTCTAACATGAAGAGAAGGTAGTGGCCTACGGTATTCAACTGCAAGATTAACTACAGAGAAATGCAACACATAATGGTTTGAGTATTTTCTTGTTCTATGAAAACTGCACTTCTAAGGGATTTCCACCACCCTGCAGTTGGTCTACACTCACTACTAATACATTTAAGTTTAACAGCAAGCTATACAAAACGGTGAATAGCTTGATCTGTGCTTGGATTTTGTCTCAATTATGCCCCATGCTTTTTTTTTCTTTTTGCGGCTGAATCTTGTCTGGCACGACGCATGGTAGAAGATTTAGCTGTACAGAAATGTCTTACCTACGTATACTTCTTGATCATGCACCTTTACATACTTGACCGGGCGGCTGAATTGAGACACAGACAGACAGACAGACAGACAGACAGACAGACAGACAGACAGACAGACAGACAGACAGACACAGACCAAAATGTTCTCATTTTAGGTAGCTCGACAATGACCATTGATTTTAAAAGATTAGCTTACGTTGTTCCACGTCACCGCTGCATAGCTAGTGCAAGGCGCTTCACAAGTCAGGAAAAAACAAGATTTCGTTTGCCTAAGATTATATTGGCCAATTGCGAGTATAGGGCTATTGATGATAATGTTTAGTTCATTTTGCCTGGCATACCGGCTATTTCTGGAGAGCTACTAGAAACATTTTTTTCAGACCGCTCGTGTTCGTCCCTTACAAAAGAACCTAAAGCTGAGCGCAAAAGATCTGGGCTCATCTCAGTGAGACATATCTCAGCAGGTTACAAGAGTTTGTCCAAGCGATCACACTCCTGCAACACTGCTGAGGAAGATTCCCCATATTCACGACATGCGCCCGGAAGCTACACACACCTACCGATAGCCGAAGCCAAGAGGTGGACGAGGGTTGAAATATAGGACAGTAACTTGCAAACGCTGCTAATTGAAAACGTCTGAATCAATATTCCTAAGCAGCTCCAAGCATGTCAGAAGTGCGGGCAAAAAAGCCCCACCCATGTTCTTTAATTCAACGTTTAGTAAAATTTTCTTTTTTGTATGCATGTATGGGCGTGCACCGTTTCTGCCACCGCATTATTTAATCCTGGCGTTCAGCCCCGAATGCGTAAAGTAATTTCACACAACCAAAGCAGTATAACCTTTAATTCCCCAATATTGCTTGAATAATTTGTGTGAGCTTTTGCAGAGTTACTGTAGTAAAAAGGTTGCTGTATTTGGTGCGCGTGTGTTGGACACTCTGCACACGGTCCCAGATTCATCGCAATACCAGGGTGACAGCTTTTCTGATGGAGTTGCATGCCCGACCAGAACGTCACCAGAACGTTATCATCGTTGTAAAATTTGTTCATACCTTTTCTAGTGCCACAGTGTGTCTTATTCACGATGTGTAACGAAAGCAAATTAAAAACCATCACAAATTTATTTCGTTTACTTTGATAAGAGTCCTTGATATAACGTTCCTACGCCGAAACACTCGACATTTATACAGCCCGTTGTCGAGTTAATACATGTGTTTAATTTTAAATTCTGTTCCGGAAACGTACCACCGCAAACTTGTTTAAACAGTCGGCTGTGACCAAACGGAGTCAAATTCCGACCTTCACTATCATTAAAAACTGGTCGACCCCGATCAAACGAACGAAAAGTTTTTATGTGCTCTATTATTTTGTAGGATTTGAAAAATGGTACATGGACGTAATGGTACATGGACGTAATTAGGAAGCACTTGTAACTTTAGTATACCAAAAGCTGTTCTGCCATATCTTGGATGACGAACTTAAATATTTACACCTATTTTCGTAAAACTATGAAGGATTGAAATAGGAAAAAATGCAATACACTAAACTAAACCAAAGAGAGAAGAACATCCCTACCTGGACCAGCAGCGACACACCATATGTAAGCGGCTGCAAACAACGTGGCTGCCGCGTTGAGTCTCATTTTTGGTGACCCTTGCCGGAGCACTCCCACGGAATGTGAGGGAAACACAATTCGCTCCTGATTTATTGCGCTAGTGCCATCGACCAACACAAAAGAATAAAATACTTTCTATGCGCTCCGCTTACTTCAATTAACGAATTACACCCATTCCTGGATATTGCGTGCTTTCAGATTGTGCGATCACACTGTCATAGATATCTTCGATCAGTAAATAAGATTATCAAAATTTTTATTGGGAATAAATGGCATTGACAGAAATTACAACATAAGCAAGATATGGTAATGTTTATCGAAAAAAAACTCGGGGATTTAATTAATGAGCTTGCTTCTTCTTATGCAAATGCCCGTACCCCTTTGTGGTTTGGTTGATATTGCGGTGATTGAGTAATGAGGTGCCTAGAATTGAGTCAGAGCTGATATACACACCCTTCATTTTGAATCATACATATCGCTATGCTCCAGACAATGTGATTGCGTGCAGTGTGTATAGCACTGCTGGCAAAAAACCCTGCCTTACGGTGCCTTTTTAATCAGCCCGTGTACAGGAGCTGTTTATTTTCAGCTCCGATTTCCCACATGCTAATAAAACAATACCTGAAGCCGACGCTAGGGACCAGAAACGACATCGCCAGCGAAAATCGGTGAGCCGCAGGAGAGCAATAGTTGAACCTAATTAAAGATGCACTGATATGCTCAAACGATTAATGCCTTTTGTGCGGATAGTTCATAGGGTGGCGAAAAATATACGAGGTGACACAAATGGGTTACGTGGGGAAATGGTGCTGCTTTTTTGTTTCATTCTGGAATCATTAGTGGGTAATGCTTAAAATATTTGGTGTACTGAGGCTCCAACATGAAGGAGGGGCGGCAATATTCCCTAGTTTCATGTGGGCGATTGCTCCACTCTGCTGTTCTGTAAAGAGTAAGGTAACGATCCCCATCATCTTTTTCCCCTTCGTGAAGAGCAGGGCGAACATTTGGGTGTTCGATAAGAAGTGAGAACGTGAGCGCTCCTTTCAAACCATCCCTGAAACGCACTTTGCTCTAAACGGTCAAACGTCGTGCCAATTTCGGTTTGTAGTCTGTCATACCGAGGACTGCTTGGGACGGAACTAGCGTGACTAGCATGTTTTCTTGGTGCCAGTAAACCGCCAGCACGTGGGTCAACAGCCCTTGGCCTTGGCGGAAATAAAACGCGCGGGGAGGAATCAGCGAGATGCTTTCCATGGATACTCCTAAACTCTGGCCGGCCTATATGCAAAAAAGACAGGAGCGTGTTTTCTTCTTACTTCCCAATCAGACAGGAATCGCCTACACATGCGAACTATAGTCAGTTCTCGGTAAACTAGGTACGTGCATGGCGGGAAGCGCCGATCTGCAGCAAATACCTCTGCAGGCAAGGCATTCTGACCGGCGTTAAAGAGATCGATAGACATTCAGTGTCGCATGCGCGGGATGCCGAACTGTGAAGAATTCGTCTGCTGTCTAAGTTCGAGGAACGAAAAAATGGCACCAGAGTGTCACAGCAACACCTCACGACCAGCTTAAGGGCCTGTAGAAATGCTCGTACTGTGCCTTCCGCCCAACATGCGCTATGGAGACCCCGAAAAATGTCTTGCTGTATGCACCTGTCACTCATCCATCTAAGATCTCCCATCTCAGTCGGCAGCTTCTCCATAATGGTCTTAGCAAAAAGCGAAAACACCCGCGTGTTAGAGATTTGGACGCACGTTAAGATCCCCAGGTGGTCAAAATTAATCCGGAGTCTTTGCTACCAAAATTACCACGGCGGGGATATAACTAACATCCACTTATTGAACAACCTGTCCTCAAACAACACAACAACATGGGTGCCTTTGAATAAATCGTTAGCATCAAAGAAGATTCTTTGAATGGACGCAGTAATTTATGTTGATGATTAAATATATGCGCAGCACTGATAGAGATCGTCCACTCATTTGTTGAAGTTGAGTTTACCACCTCTTTCTACCTACATATCAAGGCATCTTGGATGACACTCTACTGCAATAAAGATATTCTATTATGTATCCATAAAGCCACGTAGCTACGTTTAAAGGCAATACTCAGAAATTGTCCGATTTAATGCTTAGAATGCGTTGAAAGTAAAAGGGATACGCAGTCACAGTGATGTTATTGTGCAATGAACGTGAAGCGAAAGGAGACCCATTGGAGCATTTATTTAGTATTCAACAAAGCCTACCCATACCATTTTCACCGGCGCAGTTACACATTCCCATCCATTTTAGGCATAAAGGCTCTCAACAATTCGAAACTCACCAAAATATTTTTTGCGTACGTGAGTATGTGTGTAAGGGATAAAATATAGGACGATGGTAATGATTGCGTATGCGACCGGGGGAACTTCTAGCAGAGGTCTAAACAATGAAATCGTTTGACCTTTTTGAAAGTTCCAACAATAGCACTATCAATATCACTGGTTACGGAGCAGGAATCTCAACGACTCAGACACAAATCTTTTCTTTTCGTTTCAACGATACTTTATTCGCCGCAATAATATCCCTTGACAGAATGTTGAACCCTTAAGCTTTCAAAAATGTACGTGAGAGAGAACGAAAGAAGGAGAAAAAAAGGAAGCAATCCTAATTGAGTCTGGCGAGTTCAGCTGAGATAAAATGCTTAGCTTGCTATGCCGGATGACTGATAACGAAAATACTAATAGCAGTGAAGATGTTAATGCAAACGTATTTCTTCAGTTATTAGAGCGTGTGTTCAAAGCAATGTGCTCACACGCACAAATACGCGACAGGAGCGCACATTTGTTCGAAGCATCCCAGCAACGCCGATCTTTGACACGTGCATTGTCGTTCCGATATGCCAAGTACGCATCTGCAAAAAACTAAGCAATTTTATCCCTTCGTGACGGCGTAAGAAAATATTGTTTCACTGGTGTTCTTACCTGTGTGTATCTACTTGTGATTCGTGAATTCTATGACTTCAGCCATCGTCGTAGCAAAGGCCATGTGACACTCTATTGAAGGAATCTTAGCAGTTCTATAGCTATCAGAGCTTATCTTTTATGAGGGCGCTCAATGGCCGTCCCACACCTTGCTAATTAGTACCTTTCTATCGTGTCGAGCTCCCCGTAGTATCACTACATGGAAACTGATACTTTGCAACTGTCCGAACGACATCAGATCGTCCGACCTCATCCGGTGCAACCAGAAATGAATATTAAAAACGACGTTAGTGTTTGAGACGTAACGTAGTTGATTACTCCCTTGGAGTAATGATAGGGAAACAAAAATGAGGAAAGGAATATTACCATAACACACAAACGCTCACATACACCTACGCACACACACAATTTCTCGTGTTGAATCTGCTCCTTAGTGAACGCGGGAAGCGTATGAGCCACAGTGCGCGCTGAGCGGACGGATCCAAATTAGCCTGAGTATTGTTATACATGACAACTGACAGCTGTTCATGATGGGAAATAGGAGGTACTGGTCGTCAAGAGTGAGAGAGAGAGAAATAATTATTTATTGGAGAGTTTAGCTCCAACCCAAACAGGAGCTGGATACTCCAGGCATTGGTGTATACAAAAGGTACAATACTTGCCCTAAGGAACCACAAGGGGTTAGATTAAGTACATTGAGACAGCAGCGGATGCAAGATGCGCACTCAGTAACTACTTGCTCTGTGTAGTACACAAGCACACCCATATATATATATATATATATATATATATATATATATATATATATATATATATATACATGATTCCTTACAGCAGTGGAATATAGTAAAAAAAACAAGAGAACTATACACATCTATTTACAGACGACATCCACGACGCGACACAGATAGTTTCGCCAATATACATAACACCCTTGTGTGTTTTCACACCCATTTGAGAGCGTTTCAGAGGAATGTGCATGCATTTAATAGTGTTCACACATCTTCGTCATTTGAAAAAATTCCCTTAAGGCAAGGAAGGCTTTCGTTTGGTTGCGTACATTGTCCCACGGACCCAACAGTTTCGTCAAGAGGGAATACAGCGAGTCCTAATTTATTTACCAATGTTTGTTCCAGGATGCTAGGCTTATGTTAATGTGCAGTTGGTTAGCCCACTGATGCCGCCTATGGCATACGGTACCGATATCCCGCACGGTTTCCTGCTCTTCACTCTGGCGGAAAGCGGGTCATAGTGGGAAAGATAATGATGGTGACAACGATGGTGATGGTGACCACGATGGGAATGCTGTAATCTACAGTCATGGCCAAGTGAAACTGAAACTGTAGCAGCAGTCTAGTGCTTGAATGCACCAACAAACAAGTTATTGTTATTAGCCGTGAAGTATTGGAGGGTTTGGAATACATTTACTTCACTTCACTTTATTTCCTTAAAGACCCCACAGGGGGGTGTTACATAAGGGGTGCGTTGTAGAACATAGATACAAAAGCCACAGGTTAACATTGCAGATGCATAGACACACTTCGAATAAAACGTGATGGACAGGTGATTGAAACAACATCGTGAGGAAGGTCATTCTATTCTTTGGCGGCGCGGCAGAGAAATGACGCAGAAATTGTTGAGGTGCCAGATCGGGATCTGACGACTTGAAGGGGATGGCTTGTGCCGGGGGAAATGCGTGCGGCGGGAGCGATGTAAGGTGGTTGGTGGAGTGAGCTGTGGTGAAACTTGTGGTAGAGTGACAAAGTAGCAATTCTGCGGCGAAAGGAAAGACCTGACAGACCGGATTAATTTTTAAGGGATGAAACACTGACATAGTAAGAATAAGAATAATTAATGGAGCGAGCCGCGTGATTTTGCACTGCTTCGATAGCGTTGATCAAATAAACTTGGTGAGGGCTCCAGATGGGTGATGCGTATTCTAGTTTCGACCGGATTAGTGACTGGTAGGCCAAAAGACGCACGTGATACGGTGAGCGACGTAGGGGAGGTTTTAGAAATCCTAATGATCGGTTGGCTGATGAAATGATATTAGTGAAATGCGTCCGCCAGGAAAGATCAGGGGTTAATGTTGCACCGAGGTACTTATACGATACGCCTGTTTCGACTCGTACGTTAGCAATTTCATAGTAAAATGGGATTGGAGTTTTGCGGCGGTGGAAGGAAACTAATTTGCATTTGTTAGGGTTAAGGGTCATAAGCCAACGGTCACACCAGTTTAAAACTTCATTAAGGTCGTTCTGTAGTGCTAATTGATCAAACGTGTTAGTTATTTGCGGTAGATAACGCAATCATCTGCAAACATGCGCAGGTTGCATAAAAAATTGTTAGGCAAGTCGTTAATGTAGATCAGGAACAAAAGCGGGCCAAGGTTCGATCCCTGTGGCACTCCAGACCTAAAAGAAAGAGAGTTAGATTTGACGTTGTTAACGAAAACAGAGAGCGGTTAGTCCGAAATTGAGCAATCCAGTTAAGAACGTCAACTGGTAGATTTAATTGAGAAAGTTTCTTCAGTAGGCGCTTGTGTGGAACTTTATCGAAAGCTTTAGAGAAGTCAAGAAAAATAGCATCAGTTTGGAGGTTACTGTCGAGGTTAGCATGCAGGTCGTGAAGGAAAGACCTAGTTGGGTTTCGCATGAGTGGCCTTTTCAAAATCCGTGTTGAGAGGAATGAAAGAAATTGTTAGAATCAAGAAAATGCATGATATGAGTGTAAATGACATGTTCCATGAGTTTGCAACAAACACTGATTAATATGGGGTGATAATTTAACGGGAAGTCTCTTTTACCTGTCTTGTGAACCGGAATGACCTTCCCACACTTCTAGTCGAGAGGCAGGATACCCGAGGAAAGTGTCTGGGAGAACAGCAAAAGTAAAAACTCGGCTGATATGTGCTCAGTGTTTTTTAACAGCTTGAATGTAATTTCATCGCTACCAGCCGCGGATAATAGTTTCATTTTTTCAATTAAGGACAGGATACCGTTGAAACCTATGTTAAGGGGTGGCATTTGAGGCAGATTAACAGGGACAAATTCTGTTTCAACGGAGTTAGATTCATTCGTAAACACAGACGAAAAGGCAGCATTGAATATATTGGCACATTCTGAACAACTTGATTCTTGGCCACACTAATTAATAAGGGCAATTGGGGGCGTGGTATGTGAGTTTATTATTTCCCCAAAACGCTTCGGTGAATCAGTAAGAATTTTTGGTAGTTCCGTACGAAAAAATGAATGCTTGGCGTTGCACACTTCACTTGAATATGCTTTCTCCGCAGCCTTGTATTTTTCCCATGCAGAGTCAGTGTTTTTATTATTCGCAGCCCTTATGAGGCGTTTTTTTCTTCATTTCAAGTATTTTTAATGTTTAAGAAAACCAAGGTTTTTTTGGCGAGTGGGGCGGAAAGTTATTTTAGGGATAAATTGATCAGCTAGCTGGTTTAATTTGTTTTTGAAGATTAACCAGTTGTCGTTAATTGGTCACTCCCCAAAACCATCTCGAAACTTCGGAAGAAAGGCTACAAGTTCACGAGTGATGGCCCCGTAGTGACCCTCGTCATATAGCTTAATTGTTTTGATTGATTGTAGGGTTTAACGCGCCGACACAACGCAGGCGATGAGGCGCGCCGTAGTGTAGGCCTCCGGATTAATTTTGACCACCTGGGGATCTTTAACGAGCACCTAAATCTCGTACACACGGGCATTTTCGCTCTTCGCCTGCAGCAGAAAAGCGGCCTCCGCGGCCGGGAATCGAATTCACATAGAACTTCTACAAGAAAATTGCTTGAGAGGTGTAATGTTTTGCCGTTGAGCAAGCTACAGGAATAGCGGTGCCGGTGGAAAATTTCTTTCGGCGCAATCAGCATTTTACAATACTCGCTATGTAGTGATTATTTGAAAGTCGATCTGTGTTTGTGGAACAATGAAGTGTTGCAGCAGTTACCCATCCGCGTCGTTATATCGAACCACATATATCAACTGGCAAGGTCAGGTTCTAATCTGGGTGCCTACCATACCGAAACAGCGCCTTGGCTAAAACAGGCGCCGTTCTGAGGAGCGCTTGAAAAGTCTACACCGTCAGGGAATTGTAAAGATCACCAGATGGGCTTAAATCAAGTAAGCACACGTAAGCTATTTTAACAACTAAATTATAACACGTAAAAAAATTGACATTGGAGTGCCTGGAAAGTGGTTATGTGAGCATCTTGAAGGAGCGCATACTAGACACAAACTCAAGAAGGCACTAGACGGGCCAAAGCAGCGTAGTCTGTTTACCCCCATCTCGTGTCCGTGTCCAGCTTTCGCTACTCTCAAAGTGCTCGAAAATGTAACATCTAAATGCATTAAATTTATTATGTGAGCGAAATAATGCAAAAATATAACAGATACATTTAACATCTAAATTTATTATAGTGAGAAAAGAACTCCAGATGTTCTAAATTAATCCAGCGCTCCCGACTATGGCTCAAAGAATGCGCCAAATTTTGCCAGATGGGAGTTTTGTTTTTAGCCTTCATCAAAAAAGAGGACACCGCGTACAGAATCAAACCCTCATGCTTGGGCTTAGCTCCAACCAGGGAGCTACCGCGGCGGGTTACTCGCAATTAATTCGTGGGCTGTGTGTTAGGAACTATTTGTCGGTTCTGCCACCCTGTCAATGGAACCCTAATCCTCCCCTCAAAAGATAATTTGAAAGTGCTTCTAGAACCAGCGCCCAGTAGATAGAACATTTCGAAATCCACGCACATTCGTGTCGACACCTGATAATAGCTCCAACATAATCTGCATGCTTTAGACGTAGCTTTTGTGCTTATCTTATCACTGAAATAAAGGTATGCAACTAGGTCAAGAAGAACACAGGGCCTGGGTCCCGATAAGTCGTACAACGAGAGTTGCATGCATTCGGCATTACGGGGAATTTCGCTGATATCCAACTTGAATGCATATTTCTCCGTTGATAACAAGTGAAAGAAGTAGAAAAAAAAATCACGCCATATGCACGGAATGAATGATGATAAGTGGGGCGAAGCTCGAGAGGGGGAGATCATCGGTAACCGTAACTCTCCCGTGAAAGTTCGCCCATTACATCATTAAGAAAGACGTAAGACTGTGTGCGTACATTGTACAAATCAACTTTTATTTTCGGGGTCAATGCTCCCAGGCCCAGACCCGGTGAAAGACCCCGCGCCATCGAGGACTACCCCGCACCTCCACCACAATTTGTCACGTAGGATGGGACACAACGGTAAAGAAAGAACTTTTATTTAGGGCGAACTTGTGCCCGAACAAGACGAGAGGAAACGAGCAAAGGTCCTTGCGTCTCGTTCGATCTCCGAGAACGACTGCCTGCGTTCGTGGCGTGATCTCTTGCGTGATCTCCCCCTCGCAGTGCACGTGCGCTCGCGCCTCCGTTGGCGAACACAGACAAGCTCGCGCTCCCGGTGCCGAGTTTGCGCTGCCGGTTGCAGCCGGTTCTTGCGCGTGCAACGCGGCCCACTTTGCGACATCTCCGAAAGCATGCGGCGGTCACGTACCACGAGACACAAGGGATGGACAGACCCATGACTTAAGGAGCTTCGCCCCTAAAACACATAAACGATCATGGAATAACCAGACATTACGAAATCGGAAGATTTTCACGTACAACCAAGCTCGGCAAATCAGCCAGTCGTGAAGTTCGCAAAAATTGCAGCAGCTCGAACTTCTGCGCTATGTGTGCGCTCGCGCTAATTCTAGACCTTCTCGTGAAGCATATTTCCGCTGTACTGGACATAAAAAGTGAAGGAAGCTCACACTAACGCGTGAGACTTGAATGTAGCAAGCTATACGCAACCTTCACTACCATCACGACGGTTTAGGTGCACGATTTAGGTGCTTCTTCGCTCCGCAGCGATCTTTATTCCATCAGTGTTGCTATAAGTGTGAACTTCCTTCATCCTTTTGAAAATGATAATGATTGGACATTACCTTGGAGGGGCGTCTACTATGACGTCTTTTTCTTGTTCCAACAAATGCTGCTACGATTACGGCAAACGCGGCAACTTTTTTTAACCTATCTTGGCCATTCTCCTTAATAGGGTATGATTGGCTCGAAAAAATGTGCCTGGGACGCTGGGCGGTCCCCGCGAGGCAGGCACACACGAGTGCTAAGCACTTTCTTCGTTTTGTTAACTGCCAGGTGGTCGCCGCGAGGCCAGCGCCCACGTGCGCGCGCTCGGCAATTTGTTGGTGTTTTTAACTGCGGACTCAAAAAATTACGGTGTGCTAAAGAGCTTCGCTCTTAAAAAATCTGCCGTAGTTGAACGCTATGAAAGTATGTGTGTCGAGCCATAGGTCGGTTTTCGTACGCAGTTGCGCCGCACGGCAAAATGCAGACGCTGCTTGGCGCAGTCGGCGCTGTAGTTGCGTATAACTCAGTGAACTTGGATTCAGCCGGCGTCTCCACGTGCCCCCTCCATTTGGAGCGAATTAACGATTGGGTGGTTTCGCTCCGCCACCACTCACAGAGCTGGTTTGACCTTAACGACGAACGAGTCATTTCCTGGGTTTGTACGTTGAGTACTCAAGCTTTCACCCTGAACGCAATGCGCGAGGTCTACTAAAGTCCAGCGCAGCCAGGAAGTGGTTAGCAGCCTCACCTTTACGAAAGCGTACATCCACTGTGTTACCTTGTAACTCGGCAGTAAACAGCAGTTTAATAACCACAATCATTGTGTGAGGTAGCTCCAAATGACATTAATGCTTGTTTCAAAGTCATATTTTCAGCAGCGCCGCTGTTAACCTAAACCAGGCGTAGTTCGAACTTTCTTCCACGGAGAGCTGAGTTGGGGGTGCGCGACGACATGAAACAAATAGCTGTATCTGACAATGTAGCCTTCACTGAACCATCAGTGAAGGGTGCATTAAGATTAGGCACAGTAATAGTTATCAATGAGCCCTGACGAAAAGAAAACGACTTTAAAGGTGGGTCAAGTATTTTATCTTGAAAGATCGGCGCGAACAAAACACGGCCCAAAGAATGAGATACGGACAGAACAGCGCTTCACTCACGACTGATGTATTTGGGAAATGAACACGGCATATTTACACACATCAGTAACCCCCGTGGCGCAGGCACATAACAACAACAAAAAAACTCAATCACTATTTCATCCGCGAAAGCGTAATACAACCGACTTGGTTATAAAAGTGTGCATTTAGATATGCGAAATTCTCGGTCATGCACCATTGTGGAGGGCATACTAATTTGCATATCTAAATGACATCCTTGTGTAGGCAGATCGGGAAAGAGATTACGCTTGCGCGGACGTACTAGGGATTGTGTTTTTTTTCTTGCTTGTTATGTGTTAGCGCCACGTGGGAGACGGATGTATGAATATAACCCGTATTTCTTCCCGAAATAAACGAGTTTTGAGTGCAGGGTTGTCCTTTTCGTATCTCGTTCTTTCTGCTATATTTTCATTTTCTTCCGCTTGGCCTTTCACGATAAATTTTCACCAACTCGCCCAACTGACATTCCCTTTGGTCAAGTGTTTGTTCCTTACACTTAAGGAAGGAAAATGTTATTGAAAGAAAAAAAAAACGCAGAAGAGTCGGCGTGGTTATATCAGCCTTGACCAAATATTGTGCGTGTGTGGGGGAAGAGAGAGCACGGAAAGGGGGAAATATGAAAAAAGTGGCTATGTAAGAAACATGTTTTACTTACACAGTTCAGATTAGGTCAAGAAAAAGAGCCACGGCCTTATTTGGTGGAATCCTGCAGAGAAGGAGTATTTGAGGGACTAAATTTGGCCGATAGAGCTGTAGAACATGCTCATCCTAGGTGACATTGCTGGAAGGCAGACGGTACCGACGTCGTAAGAACGCGTATTCGGACCCAAAATATTTACTTTCTCGGGAGAGCGGGCCACGCTATATGCCATTGCAATTAGCCGTTGGGAACACAATAGCGAATTCGTAGTATTAGGTTCATTCAAAAGTGGCGTTGTGGTTTAGGATTTTGTAGAAAATCGAAGGTCGTGAACATATACAGTGCAATTACAGTTCGCACATAGTTTAAGGTGTATTCCCCATGGTTGCTACAATATAACAGCAAGAGAAGTTTCAAATACATATCGGTTCCTGAAGGCAATTACACCCCATTTGGCGGCGATGATCCGTAGGTCCCTTCTCGAGAAGAATTTCGCAGTCGAGATGACCGTAAGATGAAGACTCGCGCAAAGCAAACGACTTTTATGGACCGAGCACCATACAGAGGTATCTTCGGCGTGCCTAGAAATCTCAACTGACGGCAGCAGACATCTCTCAAACCAATTAGGGAGATTTGAAAACAGTGATTCTATGTACGCCACTCGGACGCGGCCCGCTGGTCACGTGGTACGGGAATGTCTTTGCATCTGCCGGGAATGTTCATATGCACATTTAACCAAATACGCATTCGAGTATGAGTATTGCAATATCTGCAGGCTGCACTGCCATGTGAATAGGTCTATGAAGCACAGAGTCATACGTCAATTTGCTGTCAAGGAAAACTGCTATGTTACCTGTCATCGGGTGGGGCGTTCACATTAGTCGCAATGGAAAACCAAAACCAACTATGCTTCAGCCTTCGCGGAAGCCACAGCTGTGTTCCGGAAGACCAGCTGATTCAAGGCCCAAGGACAGCAGACCATCTTCTCCGTGAGTTTGCCAGTGCAGCTCAAGAGTGTCAAAGTCTGTTACGAATATGTATGCATGGACAGTTGGCCAGGTTTTAAAGATGCCTATTACGTCTTGTGTCGGTGTTGGTTGTGCATCGCATCTCCCTCAGATGAATTACATCGAGGCAGGTGAGTGAGGAACAAACTGAACAGTCTGATGACTCGGAGGCACTTGCGGCAAAATGTGTTTTTATTTCGGGGAGTTAGATATTATTATGTTGGGATATTATTATGTTATGAAAAAGTATTAAGTTGCGTTGAAGAACAAGCCTTTTACCTGCTGAAGACGAGAAGGGGTACCAGGTTGAAGGACGAAATAAAAACCAACTGTGTACAATACTTCTCAAGATCCCGCATAAACTTTGTGCTTTATTTTTGCCTCCTTCAAAGTTTGCAGTTAAATTCAGTAAATTGTCAAAAGTGGCTAAAAGGTAGGTTACAGTTAGGCGGTTCCCCCAAAAGGGAGACAGTACGCCAGAGATTGAGGATCAACACAGGGCGCAAGAGCGCAAAAAACCAGAAACTTCGTTTTCTTGTAATAAAATGGTTGTCGAACGAAACGCAATGGTCTAATAGGTTTCTTCTTTTCAACAAGTGGTGGAACGGGAGGGAGGACAATCCCGACAGTGTAATTTTATATTACTTTCTACTATAAATCAGGT
Source organism: Haemaphysalis longicornis (assembly GCF_048455015.1). Taxonomy (NCBI): domain Eukaryota; kingdom Metazoa; phylum Arthropoda; class Arachnida; order Ixodida; family Ixodidae; genus Haemaphysalis; species Haemaphysalis longicornis. The sequence continues at coordinate 106,120,650 of NW_027526422.1, forward strand.
ATTTTAAGAATACTAAACTACTGTAAAAAGAAACGCAGAAAGGAGAAACGGACTACGGCACGTTGTGTTCTTGATTATTAGTTCCTCGTGAACACTTCTCCTTGTGTCACATGAAACAGTGGTGTAAGTTACATGAAATGCCCTCAAACTTGAGGGGAACGCGGCGGCAGTTTTATTCTTAGCATTAGGCATAACTGCATATAGGGCATAAAAACTTCGGTTTTGGTCATTTCTGTGCTCAGATTCGTTCATCGCGTTACGCGGTAAAAAAACATCCGTCTGTGTTTTCGGAGGGCGGAGGGAGAGTGAAACACGTGAAGGCTCACCGGTACCCTACCAGGACGCAGAGCAAACGCTTATCATGCCTTTTTTTGGTGACGCTTTGTTTCAGTCGCCTAGGCCGCGATTATTAAAGAGACAATCTCCGAGTGGCAAAAAAATTGGCGTAAAAGCGCAAGCCAGTCAACAACTCCTATCCTGTAGGGCTTGCTGTGCGCCTCCGCGATTGTGCACTGCTAAGTATTACCGTGTTTCACACGCTCTCTGCCCTCAGCAAACACTGTAGGATGATTTCTTCCACGGAACGCGATAAGCGTACCTATGTGCAGAAAAAAAAAACTAAAACTCATGTATTCATAACGAAAGAAACTGTCTAGTGTGTTTGAATAAATTTCGAGGCTGGTTCATGTAACTTAGGCCCAAGCCCAAGTGACACAAGAAGTGTCAACGAGGAACAAAAAACACTAGAGCGCACCTCTACGCCGTTCAGTTTTTTTCACATCCGTATTAATTATGAATTAGTTACCTTAAAATACTTGATTGATACGTAGCTAGTAATATCCAAATATATTGCGGTGGAGCATGAAAAACGCCAGGAATGCTGCACTTACCTCGAGAATCAAGAGAGTCCAAACGATTTTCCAACACTTTAAATGGAGCCCGCGAAATGTAAATGATTGCCTGTTATAGCTCCCCGAAGTGTACATGATTGCCTGCGATGCTCCCCGCACTATCACCCTGTGCGCATGGTCGCGTTGGTCGCTCACGCGCTCAGCTTGTCTTTTTAGCTATGCACATCAACACAAATTGGCACTGCGGATTGGTTGTTCGCATTCCCCTCGACCGCCATAAACTGCCACCCATTCGGTGATCCCGCAGCAACTTCCATGTAATATTTGCGTGCGCTCTACATTTTTCTTATTGAAAGTTTTTGGGAACATTTTCTGCATAACGCTTCAATTAATTCATTTCAACAATCGTGAGAAAAAAATAAAAACGCAAAAGCAGTTCGACCCGATCTGCACGAGCCATTCCGTAACTCACAGTGGAAAATACTGGACATAAAAGTATCGACTAGCAACTATTCAGTTAGCATTCGAAATACCGAATATCTACACCATAAATAAATTGGATGCTGTGCACACTAAAAAGTAGTTCTGGAAAAATACAAAAATATGATTCATGAAGGAGTTGATGTATAACGTCTGCAAGCTATTGGGCAACCTTTTCAGCTTGGTCGGTTAGGTATTTTCTTTATCAGAACTTTAAAATAGTAGTTGCAAAGGAAGTATCTTAACGTTGCGTGCCTTAGGTGTTCGTCCGCGTTAGAAACACCTGCTTTCGTCTACAATATACGCGCAGTCAGACGGCGTGGTGCCCTCCACTTCTTATTGTGATCGATCACTGAGAAAAATGTTAGATGACGAATATGGACGGGATCCCCGAAACAGCTACATAGGAAGTCGATGAGCTGAATTCGATTTGTGGAGTGAGGGACAATAACTTGGCGTTTAGCACAGAATCAAAGTCAGGAAACAAGGCGTGGGCCATATCGGCGGTGAATTGTGCCATACCCCGGTTTCGTGAAATAAAATCGCTGCTGCTGCATCCGGAGGGCGGTTTCTGGATGCCATGGCACGAAAAGTGCCCTCCGCAGAGTCTGCGGAAGATAATGGAGCATGAAGGTAGCTCAAGTCATACCAGCGCTGCTTCGAAGGCTAGGCATTGAAGCCTAGCGGACATGGGGGTAGTAGTAGTTCTCTACTACTACTACACCTGTGACGACTTGGAGTAGCTCAAAATCAGCTTCACTACCCATGTATGCTGGAAGGCGTCCGGGAGTCGCGGAGTCCGGATGGGAGAAGGCCGTGTTGAGAGAGGAACGGAGAGTACCCCATTTCACCAGTCCACTGGCGTTGAAAAAGACTCGTTGACTCCAAACTGAGGCCGAGGTGAATGGGTGATGCTCGCAACCCCAGTAGTTAGTGTCACGTTGATATTAGACGGTTTCTGTGTGTACGTAGCCACCACAACAAGTAAGGCAGGTGAGTACGGTGGCACCCAGTCATGGGTACAGCGGCATGTCGGGCAAGAGATGTCATTCAAAGCCACAAACCCGCATTACTGCAGTGTTCCAATTCCAAGCGACCGGCAGTGCAGAGCATGGTTTTGCAAACTGTGAGTCGCACGAATGGGAGCCAACATACAAGCAAATTTTATGGTGTAAAAAGTACACAGGCGCATTCACACGTACAAGAAAAAGCAAGGAAGACATAATAAATCAACTAGCACATACATACCGTGAGCTCTTTTTTTATGTTGTCTTCAGCGGGGATAGGGCATGAATAAATATGCAGACAGTATTCTTACAAAGTATTCTTTTTATTATTAAATTATTTGTTTATTTATTTATTTCTTATTTATTTACAGTGCCCCAGGACCACAAGGCCACATGCAGTAAAATATTGCTAAAAGCAGTAAAATAAAAAAATGCTACAAAATGGCTTCTAAGCAAACAACTGTAGCCGACGCGTAGTAAGGCAAGTAGCAGATAAGTTGGCTTGTAATTATACAATATTAGCTAATGCATTGCAACAGGATGGGAAAGAAGAAGGCACCTATAATTGTACATTGTTAGCTATTGTGTTCTGAAATAGTTCATCATCAATAATGACAGCTGTTGATGCCGGAGGTGGTTCCATTCGACTGAAGCCTTGGGTATAAAACACTGAAACAATGTATTTTTTCTTGGCAATGGTATTCCTACTTTATTAGCATGATCCAAGCGAGGCCAGAGGAAGTGCGGAGGGAAAAAAAGGCTGATGACGTATTATGAAGGATAAAATATTTTATGACACAGACAGAGACGGAGAAATTTTCGGCGACAACATAATGGAGACAGTTGAAGCTACATTTCATCGAAGTTATGCTAGCAGTGCGAGTGAAGTTAAAAAAATGATTCGAGCAAAATTATTTTGTACCATTTCTAGTGATTGGGTTAGAGTATGGTAAAATCGGTTTCGCACTGATGTCGCATACTCGAGCTTGGATCTAGTTAATGCTTGGTGCATTAGTAATTCAAATGATGGAGGGGCTTTTCCGTCGGAGGTATCCTAACACGTGGTTAGCATTGACAATTACATACTCTGTGTGAATGGTCCATGTCAGATCGAATTAAATGTGAACACCAAAGTATTTTTAAGATGACATATGATCTAAACGGAAGTTATCAATAATGTAAATGGGTAACTTGAGAGCCGTTCTGGTGACACGTAAATGGTTGCATTTGTTCTCTTGTTAGCATTTAGTTCCATGGGCCAAGTTTCGCACCAGGAAAAAATTGCGTTGAGATCGGATTGAAAGCCGGCTACGCTTTGGTCACGAGTTATTTGCCGGTGCACAACACAGTCGGAAAAGGAAAAGACAATGTACACTGCTATTACCATTGTCTCTTCAGCGACATTACCCGGTAATGACAACCACCCTGTTCTGCAGAACGTCAGGGAAACACCAACGGCAACCCGCAGAAATAGCCGCGACGTGGAAAGCTATATACGCCGCCGCATGTTTGTAATCGACCAAGTCACTAAGTGGCTGTTGCTGATCGACCGTGTTTCCGACGTCTGCTGCTATCCGCAAGCCTTTCTGCATGACAAACGTCATTGTAGGTCGTTTGAGCTATATGCCGCGAATAACTCGAACATTAAGACGTACGGCTTGTTCCGCCTTAACAGCCATTCCAAAAATATACCACGCGAATTTTTATGGAATTTCGTCATCGCCGACGTAGCAGAGCATATCTTCGGGTCCGGCTTATCCGCGTTCCACAATCTCTTACCAGAATGTCGACAAGACCGGCTCGTCGACGCCACACTAACACACTAAGTTTGTGTACGCCGGTCTAGGGCGGGTCCACCCAACAGCCCAGCATTAAGGTGCGGGCCATAAGAATCAATCGCCATACTATGCCCTTCTCGCTAACTTCACAGACTTACTCGACCTAGCGGGTATCCTTGAGAGTTGCGCCCCACAGCCGACCACTAACTACGTATCAGTGCTGACCATTCGATATCCTGCCGCGCTTGTCGCCTAGCTCCGGACCTCCTCCGAATTGCCTAAGCCGACTGAGATGCCTGAGAGATCGCGCGCCGCTCGGAGGGACGGCCAATACTACACTCGGAAGGGCCTTACGTTTTACCGCTCCTCCACGTGCTAAAGAGACCAATGACTGGTGACCTTGTGGAGATTACCGAGCTCTCAACGCACGCACCATTCATGACAGGCACCCCGTTCGTCTCGTAAAGGACTTCGGAAAGGATATCTACTCGTAAAGGCTGGCCTCTATGAGAAACAGCAATGTTCCCACATCAATTCGGACTTACCAATAGTGGGTGGCTGTCTTGCTTAGCTCCGACACGGACACTCAAATCAACACCCTCCAAATGACCGAAGGTACCCACTTGCTTCAAGTGCTCCTTACCGTCATTTAAGCAGGAATAACTCGTGAGGGTTCCCAGCTGTCTCTTTCCTCAATCTATTTTGGGTAGAAATAAAGCTTACTTTCGCTAAGCGTGGTTATTGCGTGTGTCGGCCTGGGTAGTGAAGCCTAAATTCTGAAGTGAGGAGGTGGGCCTTACGATATGGCCCTCTCGGTGGATACATACATGTTACGTGTGAGAAGCGGGGAGGCTGTGTGCGAAGAATGATGATGTTTTTGAAGGCCAACTTGTCACAACTGCGGACGACGGGGATGACTGTTAAAGGGAGTAATGCATGTTTCTCGCGGAGTCTGTGTCCGTTCCGAAGGGGACTTCGTCGGCGAAATGCGGTTAAAGCATGTGAGGTAAGGCGTCGACATGCTCCACTAAGCCAAGGAGGTCGGTATTGAGAAAGAAGTGGGTAGAAGACCGAAACATGAGCCGTTCCCCAATCCTTAGTCGATTTTCAGAGGTGAAAAATTATATTGTAATTTAACACTAAGAGGCTAAAACAGGCGATCCATCGGGAACACAGTACCTGCCGCAGTGACACAATAGCGACTACAGGAAGGCAGAAAACTAGATGCCAAAATAAGGTAAAAAAATGATGTAGGGAAAATAATACTTTATTATAGCACGGAACTGAAACACTCAGAGGCCTGTGCTTTTCAGCGGGCGTATATGAGCCCCTCATTTGCTTTATTTCTCTGTGTCCTACAGCCTAGCGTTTCAAAAGTGCATATACCTCTTTTATTTTCGAAATAAAAACTTCTCACTCAAGGAAACATTCTCCGACACTTCGGCTTTATGGATGAACGTTCTCGTGCTGCTCTCGAACCTGTAATATAAAAAAACCACCATTTCTTACACATCGTTGAAGTAGCCACCGACACCATGAAGAGGCGAAAACGTCATTGTCAATCAATCTGCACATCCGTCTGTTGACTCACTCTTCAAGTTCTTTGTCCCGTATCATCCCGTCGCGTACATGGACGTTTATTGAAATTTCCTACTTTAACTTTTGTTTTCAGATATACATCCCTCGAGAGGTTCTTCGGGGAAGCTCGTACGTACCGTGCACGTAGCAGCACACTGAAAAACAAAATGCCTTCGCTACGGTTTTGTCTGAATCGTTTAAATCGCACAAGTCACTTGTCTGATTAAATAAATGCAACCTTTTGTTGTTACGTAATTGCGGAATTCCTATATAAATTTATACGGACAAAGATTACAATGTCTGGTACTTCGAATTACCAAGTCACGTGCGATTAAATAAACGCAGCCTTTTGTTGTTACGTAATTGCGGAATTCCTATATAAATTTATACGGACAAAGATTACAATGTCTGGTACTTCGAATTACCACGTAGTTTTTCTTTCCAGATAAAATAAAACATAAAGGAAATATTAGGGTAGGTAAATCATCGAAAAAGAAATTACCTGGCGCCACAGTGCTAAAGTAGCAAGATTTCCAAAAGCTCAAAACTGGAAAAGGAGATTACACATAAGCATACATTCTTGCCGCTTCGCTATAGCCGCTCTGGCTACGTTGCTGGCAGTCTCGATTTGCTGGCTTCACTTGTACATCAAACGCATTGCTAGGAATGTATTTCTAGGAGCAATGCATACAGTCTGATCGGAGTATGAGGGCCGACGGCCGTCTAATAAATACCTCCTTAAGACCCCATGTATACCTATGATGTGCTGTGAACTCAGCCTCTATAAAGTCAGGGTCACTACTATACACAGATTCATTTCCACAAACGGGTCTTCCAATTAACTACATATGTAGCTTTAAAAGATGAAGCCCCTGGGTACTTTTGCTATAGCATTCAATTAGGCAACCAAAATGTTATACGGAATCCTACGTATGAGAAACCGATTTCAGTGTGAGTCGCCAAGCAATAACCGTGTACATGGCTTAGACACAATCACAGTGAACCCTGTTCCTGCCGCGTGTACGTTATGTGGTGTTTGGAAAGCGGCATGCTGTGCTTGGAAACAGTGCGAAGTCGCGGTGTCAGCGAGCATGGGAAAAAGGACCATTTTACCTGGCTCAGCCAGGGCGCAGCATATGTGAGCTGCGAGGAATAGAACCTCCACGTGGAATCTCATTCTTCTGATTGTTTTTAGTGCACCTCTGCCGAATGCGATTGAAAGATTTCTTCGCGTCGGGTTTATGTTAACCTAGCGTGCAATCACCGAATGAACAGTTGGCAAGTGGGGACGCTACGTCTATTAGATAATTCTTATCTTTGCCCGGGTACTGCAATAATGAAAGCTTCTCTTTTCTACTGTTCCCCCTTTTTAATGTCATGTGCTCCTTAATAAAAGCTATCAATGTTTCTGTTGAAATGCGGAATAAATTCTTCCCAGAAAAGCGGGACCAAAGATCACTTCTGGAAGAAGGGACCTTAATAAGTGGCACGGCACAATTCCGCGAAAGCTAGCCTCTTACAGCGGCCTATCTTCCATTATATTTCACGCTAGCTTGTGGACCATTGTTGCGGTAGGATGATAAGGCTGCGGGAGTTGGTTGAATGTGTACCGGAACCTAATCTTAGCTTTTCGTTATCAGCCTTTATGCCCTAGGAAGAAAGGTACGTGCACTTGAAATAGCAGCGGGAACACAGCACTATGTCTACTCAGATATGTGTGAGAGAGAGAGAAGGAGACAAAGAGAGACAGTGGTTTTATTAAGCCTTTAAAGGCTGCTTAGACGGCGTGTTGACCAGCGTACCGGTGGCCGGGGTGGCTACCCGTTGGATGGTCAGGTTGAAGCTGCTCTGCGCCTTGCATTACTGCCCATTATCTGGTAAGGGGGGAAAAGCGACACCTGATTTTTAAAAGTGGTACGAGAGAAAGCATGCATTGAAAGACAGGTGATTACGAACTCTTGTAACTCGTTTCGGAGCCAATGGTACGAACGAACCTCCTTTTACCAAAGGAATAAAAAACGGCAGAAGCTTCGATACTATCCCGCCTCCGGAAGTCTTCAGCTCGAACATCCATATGGCTTTATGAGCTGAATCTCATCTCTTCGCCCCTGTGCATAAGGCGTGGTGCTTTTGGTGACATCCGACATTTTACATGGCCTGCCCAGAGCATGCCATGGAGAAGTCAGCTTTATTCAAATAACTAACATGTCTATTCGCGCGAAAGAGAACGGGTATTTAACCTGGTCATTGGCAGCGCCCCAAACCTAAGGCGACCTACAACATACCAAATCGCCATTATTAACAAAAAGAACGCCTTCTTTTGAGTTTAGAAGAAAATTAAAGTTAGAAAAATTACGCCCACCTCCCCTCGCGGGAACCCTGGTGTGATGCGACGCTGAGGGGGGTTCAAGCGCAAGCGGAGAGCAACCGTCGACCGTAAGGCCGCCGGAGACCGGCACACCGGTTATATGCGCAGCGCGCCCGAAGGAGAGGAGACCGCGGAGAGATAGAGTGCCGCGGCTATGACGCAACACAATCCAACACAATCCACTTTAATCCAATCCAAATCCAATCCAAGCCAAGCCAAGCCAAGCCAATCGGATCCAATCCAATGCCCCTCGCGAGAGGGTGTTCGCTATCGGAGAGGAGAGGGGGAGAGTGGCTGCGGACAACAACAACGGACGCACAAAGGAAGGACAGGGCCGCCGACAAGAGATGCTCTCAGCGTCGCATCTAAAAAAAATTAAGCAATGAATGGAAAACTGCGGCAGATTCCCCTGTCATAGGAATCGGTAAAGCACGGAAGTGAAATGTGCAGCGACATCTGCAGCGGAAGGAGCATGATTTGCGGGATCGCGGCTGTCCTGTCGGTGTGCTTGGCGAGCGACGTCCTGCAAGTGGATCGCTTCAGGAAAAGTGCGACCACTTCGGTCCTTCTCCGTGGAGTGTACGCCATACGGTTGCGTTGTGACGAGCTCAGCTTGTGGAACGCGAGAGGTAGCGTTCGCAGCTTGGACCGTGAACGTGCGAACACGTTCCGCTTCCCGCTGGCGTTCCTCTTACCAACAAATCAGTCGGCGTTCGCGCCATTCGCCCGTCGGCGTCGTTACGACGCAGCTTACGCCAACTGTCGGCGCTGGTTAGCGTCACGATGCACTACTTCGCTTCACCTCTCCTAGACGGCAGCACCATACGCGTGAATTAAATTTTTCTGGCGTTTCTCTTGTGTTCGTTGTCGTGGCGTCATTTCCGTGACGGATATGACGTCATCAAAATCTTGGTGTATCCGGGAATAGAAAACGTTCGTGTTAAAACTAACAAACAGGCCTTCTGGGGCTCAAACCTAAGGCGTCAGCGCCAGTAGTCAGTACTCAACATCGAAGCAACAGAGCCCGAACTGTGGGCTCGTATTAGCAGGCTCTCAAAAGAACAGCGCGTGCAGCGAAATCACACATGTCACGTAGGAGCGAAGTGTTTAGAAACACGCGTCCGGGTTCCAGCTGATGCACGTTCTACGGTACGTACTTCGACGTCTGCCATTCTGTCAAGATAAGCCACGGCAGTCTTACGGGCTAGACGTTGGGGCGCCTAACTGACTGTCATCCCGAATGTTATGAAGTTCGACAACTTCACGGGAAACGCCGAGTTGTTTTGCCCAACGAGAGGGTGACGTTGCCCTCGACTATACTGCGTTAAATGTCAGGGTCGCATCTGACCGAAACCAAGATATTTGCTCGTGGCGACAGCGTCAGGGGACCATCGCAATGGTGCAACGATTACATGGACGGTCCGGCTTTGGTTTCGACAGGTCACTTGGATGAAAAGGCGACCAGCAGCTCCCAGAGGTAAATGACGGCCCCATACTCGTAAAGAAATTCCCATTAATCTGAGATTGAGTCGCTTGCAGCACTCTCGCAGGACAAGGAAGCAAGCCAGGAAATACGTGTCTCGGATCGTGATTTTGGCCGTGCATACACCGATTGGTGTCAGGAGGTGACTTCCCAGGCGCAGGAATTTGCGGGTCATGCAATGGTATAATTGCCTTCCCTAATTCGCTAACAAGCTGGCTGCTGATGACAGAAAAAACCGTACCTGTGCCCACAAGAGCTTTGAGGGGTAGACGTCGACAGAAATAGTAATTTTAGTAATAGTAACTGGTGACGCCTTGCAGTCTGGTTCTGATTTGTGTCGTCGCGCGGGCGGAACATGTTGGGATGTTTGTTCGGCGGCAGCCCTAACTCCGGAGGCCGCCGTACTTAGTTTCCCAGGCGGGGACTAAGAGATCTCTCCCCGGCCCCGCCGGTCGTCGTAGGAAAGAGTGGGCGCCAAGGCGAGGATAAGCGTCGGGGCGAGGGAGATCTCGACTGGCGTCGCTGCTGGGACGGAGGGGTTAAAGTTCATGTATTCCTGAATTGTGTGTGGTGTGAGGGGGGGGGGGGGGTTGGTCGTTTTCCGTAGCAGGGTCGGTGTGCGTCGTAAGAACACCCTGGTGTTCCCATCCTGCGGTAGCGGCAGGGGCGAAGAATGAGACCCGCTTATACGCAGTGGTAGCACAGGGGTCTGTTGTTGGGCGTGCAACAGAACTGCTTCCCCTAGCAGGAGGCGGTGCTTGGACAAGTCTGTCAGTGCTGCTGGTGAACTCCCGCTGGATGTGCGTGGCTGGAGGCTGATACTGCGGTGGTTTATTAGGAGGTCTTCTCAGCGTGTCTGAGTAGGCCATCACCTGGGTTTCCGCAACTTGGTAATGTGTAGCGCGCGCGTGGCTGCATTATGTGCGGAACCGGCGCAGGCTGCAACGGCTGCCTTATTTCTTCGCGGACAAGGTCGGATAATGAGGAAGCGCTTGGCTGGCGACCGACAAGGTGGGCTTTCTGGAGCTCATGTTCTTCACGCACCATGCCTCTGATGAGCTCACGCAAAGAGCCTTCTCGGTTCTCCGATGAGAGCACTTTGCATTTCGACGCTGAAATTGGGCTTGGCGGCCGTGCTGCATTAGGCGTTGCTACATCGCGCGCTCCATCGTTGCTGCTTCCCTAATGAAAGAATCTACACTGGCCAGGCGATCGCGAACAAGAACCCGCCAAAAGTTGCTCGCGTACGCCCTGCATTAAATGCCGCACCTTTTTATCTTCGGGCATACTTTGGTCTGCCCGCGTAAATAGACGGCACACGTTGTCGACGAACATGGCTACGGTTTCATTTGGACCCTGCACTCTCGACTAGAGAACGAACTCAGCCTGCTCTCTTCTTTCATTGTTGCAGCATGTTGCCAGCAGCTGCTGGCGCAATTCCAGCCAGGTGTTCATCGAAAACTCATGGTTCTTGAACCAGGTCTTGAGAGCATCCTCGAGAGAGAAATACACATTTCTGAGCTTCCGTTTGTCGTCCCATTCATTAAATGCGGCCACACGGGCGAAGCTGTCGAGCCAGTCTTAGACGCCGTCAAATCTATCACCGTGAAAATGTTTAGGAGTGCGCTGCGCATGCAGTACGAATGGTGGGACCTGCCTTCCGGCTGACTCGTCTGGCTTGCAGTGAAGTTCATCACCGACCTAACCGGCGTGGCGAGGTGTTGGAAATGTTCTTGCAAACCCCGCAAGTGCCCCCTGGTCTTGTGGATGGCTGTTGTGTCCACTGCACTCGGGCAGGCAGCGATGGACTCTTCGGGGTCAAGCTGCATTGGTTGGTACCCCGCACGGCCACCAAACTGTCACCAGAGAGACAAATGGGCTCACGGAATCACAGAAACGGGAGCTTGTTTATAAACAAGTGGTGGTGGTGGTGGTTGCCGGTGCACCAAGTAGCGAGCCAAGAACTGAGGGAACCTCTTCTTCCAAGGGTCCTTCCGTTCGTTTGGTTGCCCTGCCAACGTCCCCTATAATGTGCGCATACCCCAGCGGGTAATGACTGTCTATAGTGTGGCAATACTAAGTCCACACAAAAACTAACACAAGCTCAAGAGCACACAAAAATGTCAACATGATTTGGTTGCTACTTAGTACTGAAAAGCGCGAAAATCGCCCCAGTTTTCGGGAGCTGATAGACGAAATTTGTAAACAGCCGGTATCTGCAGCGGAAACGTTAATCGCAGATTTAATATTCAAGGTTTGGCGATCTGCGTATGTGGGCTAGTTGCAGGTACAGAAAAGAAACGCGCCGCGACGCAACGCAGGCGATGAGGTGCGCCGTACTCCAGGGCTATAGGATTAATTTTGACCACCTAGGGATCTTTAACGTGCCCCGAAATCTCGTACACACGGGCGTTTTGGCTTTTCACCTCCATCAGAACATCGGCCGCTGCGGCCGGGAATCGAACCCGTAACCTCGTGTTCAGCAGCGCAATGCCTCAGCCACTGAGCCACCGCGGCGGTTTACCGAAAAAATATACTGCTCGTTATGAGGGTCTGCAAGTTCAACTGCTCTTTTTTTTTCGCAGTGAGCGCTGGCTACCCGAAGGTGAGGAGATCTTTGCTTTCGGGCGAATCGTACGTGAACTCCTTCCTCGAGCTCTCTCTGCGCTAAAGATAGCCGCTATACCTGGCCCTTTTGCACAACATTACGTGATTACCGGCCTGCAAGCCCACTGCGCAGCTATACCCTGTGTGCGACAAGCCGTGTCGAAGAGGAGATTATCTGTACATCAAAAGCATATCTGAACCCTCCCACTTAAAGATAAATAAGCACTTTACAGATAAAAAAAACGCCATTTGATCAAAGTGCCGCCGATGTAACTGCAATAAAGGCGTCCAAATGGACATTTATGCGGCCTCCATAAATCGATATAAAAAAATAAAGCCACACGAAACGTAGGGACTGAAACTATCACCAGATAGTATTTCTTCAAAATACAAACCATTTCACAGCCGGGATGTAAACTCGCATGTCGCATGCGTTACGTATGAAGACTAAGCCTGACTTCGAATGCAGACCGAAATTCGGCTTCGCGGACTCACCGTTTCTCCCAATGACGTGAGTATAGGGCACGCCTTGTTGAAAGTTTCATCAGGTTCTTGGAGGAGTCCAGCGCAGTTCTCTTGCGCGCAATGATAATGTTACCTATCCGTCAGAGGCCACCGTTCGTGCTCACGGATATTCAGTGCCGGTAAAAATATCATTCAGGTACGGGGTGCTGACGCCACGTGTATAAGTTTCGTTTTTGTTTGCGCGTGTGCCAGTCGCGCAGTGGCTGAGGCGAACGTACGCGACTGAGCAATAGCTTGTTGGTCCGATTCCCGGCCGCCACTGCCGTTTTTCTGACGAGGGAAGAGTGATAAAAGCCTCTATGTCAAGATTTTCTCGCACGTCAACTATCCTCCAGTGGGTCCACCATATTTCGCAGCGCTCCATTACGGCGTGCCTTATACCCCAGGAGTAACCACGCTGCAAGCGAAACCCAAACAGAAGCTTGGAAGTTTTTGTATCCTCTTTTTGAACTCAAGTAGTGAGCCCGCATGCTCGCAAGTTCGGAAGTAACGTGCCCTGCTCACTCAGACTATTCTCACCTTTATGTATTTTGGACTTATGACCACTCTGTACTGCTTCGACCCAAGCCCGTCATTGAGTCACTGACTAAACGATTGTGTTCTCTCTCTCTCTCTCTCTCTCTCTCTCTCTCTCTCTCAAAGTTAATGTAACCCCTGTTTAGCCGGAATGGCTGTGTGTGTATTAGGCAGTAAAGTATGACGTGACCTTTTAGGGGAACTTTCAAGACATCAGCTTCCCTTTGGTGACAGATCTTCCACGAGTTGCACCCCGGCGAAAGGAGAGAGCAACTGGATCCCTACAGATTCCGCCAGCTACGGCCCATGATGTGTTTTCTTCGTTAGTGGGATTGTTACAGGGCCTGAAACGACACCTGCAACCATCGCCTATGCGACGTCCCTTGAATTCACACACGTGGCTCTACAAAGAGTGAAACCAGAGATTCCGCTAGCCGTTACCTGGAATTCGCGGTGGCGGGGTCCCGAATGCAGCAGCAGCGGCCACGGCCAGGCTCGAGCGGCGGACGCCGCCGCTGTAGCCCGGCCGTGCGTCGCTAGAAAGGAAACGGAGAGGAGCGTCTTTCGAAGGGTGAGACAGCGGAACCTAGCCATTCTGATGTGCTTGCTCGGAGCTACTCCACCACGCAGCACAAGCACAGACACCCAAACAATTCCTCATGCGAGCTTAGGGATTACCATTATTGTCGATTAAAGCTGGTTAGTTAAGTAAGTTTGAGAACTGCGAGAAAGCTAAGGGAGCTTTTATAATCGCTATTTATAAGAGCCAGTTGCTCCTTTCACCTATCTCTTAATATCTCTTTCAATATCGCTTAATTTCAATATCTCTTAAAACACAACCGAATTGGTATTCACTAATTCTGAAAACGGAGTTCCAATCGTGGGAAGCAGTGCGCAAACGGTAGCGTTTCTGTAGCTGTCAGATGTTTGTGTGTGGTCTCTGCACTTTGTTTTCCCGCCCCGAAAACCAATCCTTGACGTATCTGTGCCGTACGACCACTAAATTCCGTCGGGCCCGCGTTACCCAGGAGGTGCTGTAGAACAAGTTAATGAAGCCGTGCGAAGGATGCGCGCAATAAACGCGAAGGTGCTCCAAATAGTCCTAAAACAACCGTCGCTACAGCAGATGACAAAGCCGTACCGCCGACGCTCCCGCCGGCGAGCAGGCACCTGCGCGCGGGGAACGCTGGGTAAATTCGACACGCCATCTGCAGTGGGCTCCCTGAGTTAACCCCTCCCCTCCTCTCCCCTCCCCTCCCCCCCACCCCCGCGTCCAGCCGCCTCCGCCGCGTTGGGAGTTTATTGTCCCGCACGTCCCGAAATAACCGTTGGCTGGTATAGGTAGAAAGCTTTGCTTTAAAAACGCGGTGCTGCTGAGATAAACGAAACGGGTTCGATCCCAGTCGCTGTGGTACTTTTCAGATGGAGGCGAAAAGTGAAAACGCCGGCGAGTTGAGATTTTTGCGCACGTTAAGTATCCCTGGCGTTCAAAATTAATTCGGAGCCCTCCACTCCAGCGCACCCAAAGCAATATTGTAGCCTCGGCGCTTTTATAGCACCAAATATGTTATCGGAGAAAGTACCTTGTATGCTCGAAGGACCCGCTTTCTGGCAAACTTGGTCTTCGATGTCTCCCCCTCCGTTCCGATACAGAGCGAAAGCATCTCATCGCTGCAGTTACTGCGACCTGAATCAAGGCAAATGGTCCTCATCACTTTAGACATCACTACTCGGAACCAAAACAATGAGGAAATTAGGGGACGATAAAGAAGAGACGTGAATGATGTTTGACGTATCTGGCGGTTTTGTACGGATGTATTCCGGGGCATCCTTGTCCCGTTGAATTTTATATGTGGTATTTCTCGCTGCTACATTTTTTTGGGCGGGCATGCCGAATGAATGTCACGTTTCATTAGCAACGACAGGGCATTGTTAAAAGGGAACATAATCGCTAGACGCGGGAATAGAAAATTTGGTTGGTGGCATTTCATCATTTCCTTCAAGGTAATGGATAGAAAAACTGAACGCCGCTTACGTTTTAACGAGTGCAAACAAAACAAACGAAGAAAGAGGATGCCCACGGCGTATTTTGATAAAACACTCTAAAGGACAACCTGATATTGTGCTGCACCACTTTCCCTCTTGAAAAATAGAATTGATGGCTGACACAGACGTACGGTACTTTAAATAACGTGGTCTCCGCTTAATGTCTGGCAACAACTTCTCACCGTTTCTCGGTTGCGCAACGGAGACATGCCGTGAAATACTGGCGTTCAACTTGGGAAGCACGTTCCGTCAATTGGTGGTGAGCGCGACCACGGGCGGCGCTGTGAAGCGCGCCTCCGTGACGTCAGCTTAGGGATTCTCGCACATGCTCACTCGGGCTCGCTCTCCCTGCTGTTTCTTTGCGCTCGGTTGACTTTTAATGCTTATCCGCACCAGATTTCGAGTGTGTGGAACTTTTTTATCGTAATAATAGTCTTAAAAACCCATACACTAGCTCAAGGCATGAGTAAAATCGTAGTTTCTGACATCGCTACGGAACAAACATTACCGGCGTCGCACCATTCCTTGCGAAGCCGGTCCTGTGCGGAGCGCGAAGAGTCGGAGGTAGCCGTCAGCTTCTGTATCAAGCAATTTTCGAGCAAAGAGAACAGCCAACTGCTAGTAACCGAGAACAACGAAAATACAAGACCAAAACAAATTCCAGGCTCTCGGGGCTGTCGGCTTTAGGAGAAGGCATTACTATCCCCCGTAATCCTATGTAAGGTGAAAAAGTTTTTGCAACCTTGCCGAACGCTCGACAATAATGTATCCCATCACTTTACGTTTTCATGGCACGAACATATGCTTTCATAGCGTTTCATATCTTACGTTTTCATAGCACGAACGTACGTAGAAATTGAATACTCTATTACGAAAAGCCTGAAAAATGTCATTACGACTACCGATAACCACCTGTAATAAGACCATCGAGGACATGGTACCAAAGCCACCATTGAAAAAATTGTCTCAGTCCAAAAATACAAGCAACTTGGGAGACTGAGGCAAAGGACGGCCGGGATTCAACTCCCGCAATCGATTGGCTATGATTCTCAAAAAACGGTGCACGAGTACTCCAAGGTATAGCCTATACACAGACAGCAGCTAAAAATAGCGCCCATTCCCGGTAATACGGACGACACTAGACACGCACAACGAAGAAGCATGAGGGCTAAATATTTCAATAAGGAACCGGAAAGAGACCCCAGCAAATGCATGTATGCACGGATGCGGCGAGAAAAGGCACCTCGTGGGCTGTTGCGTACTGGACGGTGCTCAACAGCACCTATACAGAAGAGAACACACAGTTCAACTGAGTAGAAGAATTGGAACTATACGCCATTAAAAAAGTGTTATTCACCTCTCCCAACCAGCTCATCCGATCAAGATATATACTGACAACAAGAGGGCATGTCGACTCTTAGACTCCAGTCTTACATGCCGCTCGGGTACGCACCTATTCATGCATATTCAAGAAACAGTGAAGCTGTACTGGGTTCCTGGCCACGCCGGGGTACTGGGAAATGAAAAGGCTAATCAGCTTGCCCGAGACGCATACATCCGGGCTCCCAGCAACGGCTGCCAAAGTCCGACATCTCAGGAAGCAACTCACCCGCAACTTCACCTTAAAGAATACAAAACAGCGAAACCTCTATAAAGTTCCTATCCATCCATCCATCCATCCATCCATCCATCCATCCATCCATCCATCCATCCATCCATCCATCCATCCATCCATCCATCCATTCATCCATCCGTCCATCCGTCCATCCATCCATCCATCCATCCATCCATCCATCCATCCATCCATCCATCCATCTATCCATCCATCCATCCATCCATCCATCCATCCATCCATCCGTCTGTCCGTCCACCTACCTACCTACCTGCCTGCCTGCCTGCCTGCCTGGCTGCCTGCTATCTATCTATCTATCTATCTATCTATCTATCTATCTATCTATCTATCTATCTATCTATCTATCTATCTATCTATCTATCTATCTATCTATCTATCTATCTATCTATCCATCCGTCCGTCCGTCCATCCGTCCGTCCGTCCGTCCGTCCTACCTAGCTACACAAGTTCTACAGCCTTCTCTAAGTTTGTTTGAGTCCCACCTTAATTAGCATTGTATACGAATCTGAATTTGTGTGTGATATTATTTGTAACAACTTTTTGTACCCGAGAAGAAGAGCCGTTTCATCTGTGTTGAATTGTACAATTGTTGTAAACCATATATCCTTTTCATGCACTCTAACCCACCTGCTAAAATCCCGATCAGGGATTGCAGTATTTGTAAATAAATAAAATAAATAAATACCTACCTACCTACCTACCTACCTACCTACCTGCCTGCCTGCCTGCCTGCCTGTCTGCCTGCCTGACTGCCTGCTATCTATCTATCTATCTATCTATCTATCTATCTATCTATCTATCTATCTATCTATCTATCCATCCGTCCGTCCGTCCGTCCGTCCGTCCTACCTACCTACCTACCTGCCTGCCCGCTTGCCCGCCTGCCCGCCTGCCCGTCTGCCCAACAACACGCCCGCCCGCCCGCCCACCCGCCCACCCTCTCGCCTGCTTGTCTGCCCGCCCGCCCGCTTGCCCGCCTACCCGCCTGCCTGCCTGCCTGCCCGCCCGCCTGCCCGCCCGCTTGCCTGTCCGTCCGTCTGTCTTTCGTAAATCCCTCCATATCACGAAAAGGAGCCACTACCGGGTATGCAGCAATATTGGTCGACGCGTCGATTCCGGCTGTACAACTACAGGTTCCCGCCTCGAACTCGAAGATGCACGAAGTTGTGGCCATTGTCGCCCAGCCACCCCACGCTAAAAAGTTAGTCTTGGTGTCCGCCTACTATCAGCCATATTCTGTCTCCACCGGCACCGGCCCCTTCACATGGCTTCAGTACCTTATCAATGCACATCCAAATACCCCCATTCTCGTCGGGGGTGACTTCAATGCACATCATACGGTATGGGGATACTCAACAAATTCAGCTCGTCGAACAAAGTTAGTTGAATTTACTGAAATCCTAAATCTTCAACTAATCAATGATACAATATACCCAACCCGCATCGGTCTACATCCATCTCAAAAGGATACCACACCAGACCTTACGTGGGCCTCGCCAGGTCTTACAAATTCATGGGTACCCTGCTCTACAACGTGGGGCAGTGATCACTTCCCTATTATCATCACATTTCGCGGCAAACGAATCCGGGACGGGCGGAACAAGAAGCAGTGCACCCACCTTAATTGATCTTCCTTCCGAGATCATCTGCTTCAATACGATCCCCCTACATCACTTGCAGCAATGGCTGAAATTATACGGAAATCCTCTGCTGCTGCATTGGAAACTATTACATGCGATGAATATTCCCCTACCTTTGACAATCACCTCGCCAACCTTTGGAAACGAATGCAGTACCTCACCCAGCTCTACCGCTCTACTGGAAAAAGGCACAACATACTCCGACGTATCCGACATCAGTACAAGGTCATTAACCAATACCAAAAAGAACTATCAAGCGACAACTGGGTAAATCTGTTTCACAACCTCGGGAAAACACCAGGTTATGTTTCTTTATGGAAACTTTACCGCAGCCTTGGGGACAAAAAAGGCAGTAAGACACCAATAATTAGCACTATCATGCTGAACAGCAAGAATCCCGTGGATACCGAAGAGTTGCTGCTGAAAAGCTTCTTTTCACACGTATCACTAACTCTCCCACCCCCTCTACTCGAATTCCCGATCCCAGAACCGTGCCCCGACCTTGAAAGCCCCTTCACAATCGCTGAACTTTCTACAGCTATTCGCCAAGGTACACCGAAGACTGCCCCAGGACACGACGGCATACAATGGACCCACCTCCGAAACCTTCCAGAACCAGCACGATATAAACTCTTGGAACAAATCAACGATTCCTGGGAAACCGGGCAGGTACCGCTACATCTCAAGCTATCCCTCATCTATCCCATACCGAAACCTAACAAAAAACAATTATCTCCTAACGATTTTTCCCATCTTCGGCCAATTTTCCTCACACCTGTCCTATGCAAACTCATCGAACGACTCATTAACAATCGAATAGTGCACTACCTCGAGTATGTCGAACCATACCTTCACCCAGCGCAAACTGGTTTCCGCCCGAATCTCGGCACTACCGACAGCCTATGGCTGCTGCGACGCGTCATTAATCGCTCAAGCTGTTCGAGACTCTCGGACTATGTACTCGCACTGGACCTCCGAAAGGCCTTTGACTGTGTCAGTCAGAGAGCCATCCTCGATGAACTTGCTAAGGACTTTCCTAGCCAACGAGCACAGACATGGGTACGAAACTTCCTAGAAGCCCGCCCCATCAAGCTTCAAGGAACATTTCCAGGTTGGACCCCTCGTACCTTCTACCTTGACAGAGGAGTTCCTCAAGGCTCGATCCTCAGTCCCACACTCTTTAATCTAGCCATGACTAGGATCGCCCGGAACCTTCAAAGAGACACTAGTGCGATGTTTACTATTTATGTGGACGATATTAGAATATGGACCGAGTCAAGGGAGTACCCGAATGAACGAACTATGATTACGGCCCTGCAAAATGCAGTAGAAAGCATTGAATCAACCCTACCGGATCTCGGGCTTTCCTTAGCTCCTAATAAAACCGAATTTCTGTCAGTTTTTGGCCGCAACCCAGCTCCTGACTTTAGTCCGCCTTGCATCATCGTTGGCACCACACCTATCACCGCCAAACTCGACCACATTCGCCTACTAGCCATCCCCGTCGGTTACAAAAGTAGCCCGACAATATGGCTGAACCAATTAAAACAGAAATGGAATTCGACTCAACATGCCATACGAAGACTATCTAACAAGCATGGAGGAGCAAAGCAAAAGGCAGTGCGGACACTTGCCCGCGCCGTTGCAGTCGGTATTCTTACAAATGGAGCCCAATCTTACACATTGAATTGTACCCAACGACGCGCTCTTAATGTCCTTCACAATGCGACTCTTCCTACAATCACTGCCTTACCACGCCATACAAAATTCTCTAACCTCCAATCTGCGGCTGCCCTTCCACCAATTGAAAAAAATATTCAAGAGCAAACCGACCAATACAACTTCAAGCGTAAACTTACACATCAAGGTGCCATACTCACGGCCTGGGATAAGCAAGATCACATCCCCTTACCTGACTTCCCGATACCTATTCCTCCGTGGCAACGACCTCTCCTAACCGAACCAACAACAACTCACTCCATCACCGGCACAACGGCCATTCCTAGACAAAAACGTTGTCAGAGGCTATTCAGAACAAAACAACCCGACAAAATCGACATTTATACTGATGCCAGCCTGACACCACCAAATGTTAGAACTGCCTGGGTTTCCCCAGATGACCCAACGATTATAGGAACCCGACACTCCAAAATTCCTGTAACACCCACGGAAGCGGAACTACTTGCCATTACCCATGCTCTTGACTACTTGATGTACGACCACCATCAACATATACCAACAAAGATCAGAATATTAACCGATTGCTACGAAGCATTTCAAGAACTTCGACGACCATTTTCAACGCACCCTTCCGTAAACCAAATTATCCGGCAAACAATGACCCTACAACTGCATGGCATTCAAGTCCGCATAGACTGGACTCCTGGCCATGATTTGGCGGCACCGGGAAATCAGGCAGCCCACGAAGCTGCGCAGGAGGCTTGCTCTTTCCTATCCTCCGCTGACCTCGCCGTCGCCCAGCCTTCAGACCTTCCTGAATGCTTGGACACGACCGAAAATATCAGCGTACCCCCCGCCATTCGCATACACCGGTACAAACACGAAAAGAAACTCCGACTCAAGCAACTTACGCCGAAGGATCACGTTTCCAACAGGCCTTCCCTTACAAGAACGAAGGAAATATTTATTAACAAATTCTATACAGATGCATCATTTTCACCGGAAACAATTCGCAAATGGTACTACCCCCACATCAACCCAAAATGTCCATACTGCCAGCAAGCTGTCACGGCTGATTTGCACCACCTAGTATGGATATGCCCCAAATTATCTCGATACCGGAATTTCACTTCCCCAAACCCAGATCCCTCAACCCGTATCGATCCCCTCACATTAGATGAACACACCCTTAACCTTATAATACGGTTCGCCACTAAGAGCGGTCTAGCGCGAGTTATATAGCGATGGCCTACACCAGTGAATGGACCATTCAATGCTGAAGAATTGTCCTGTGAAAAACTGATGCCGCCTCCCGAAGACCACGAACTCATACGAGCCCCCTTCAACCATAAATCCTCCCCTCCCAACTCCCCCCAAGG
This sequence comes from Haemaphysalis longicornis, assembly GCF_048455015.1. NCBI lineage: Eukaryota > Metazoa > Arthropoda > Arachnida > Ixodida > Ixodidae > Haemaphysalis > Haemaphysalis longicornis. Next base: position 106,142,221 of record NW_027526422.1, read on the forward strand.
CCTCCGGCCTTCCCTTTTTGAATAAAAAATTTAACAACAACAACTCGGTCTCAATCATGGCTACCTTGTACATAGACGATGTGTAAATAGATCGTTCATCACCCTTCGAAATGACTCGCCTCGTCACTTCGGCCACCACGTTGCAATATGCACGTACACTATTTATTGCGTTCGTTAGCGAGTATATCAAGCCTTGAACAACGTAATCATGCCATAATTGTTCGGTTTGAGAGTCAGTTCGTTGTAATAACGATGGTTACAATAGAAATTCGGAGCTCAAAAGCCGCCTTCGAGAGCCCTGGTAAAAGGACGTTTCAGACTGTGCAGACGAATGAATGCGTTGGGCCCACACATAAAGAACATTCATCTGATACAAGTCAACAGCGAAAGAAATAGGAGAGAGACGCTTTATTTGCTGCTGTGCGATACGCGTGTAGAGGCCCGCTGCTTAATACGTTGCATTAGACTGTAGAGCCTCCATAAGAGCACCTCAAAAACACTGTGGGGCAGCTTACGCATTTTGAATACTTATCGAGGAGATGTGAGTGCCGAACGTCGCGAATAAGCTAGACAGGACGAGTTACACACGGTATTCTGACGGATACTCTGAAGAAAATTGTTCTCTCTCTCTTCGTGTGCTGCAAACTTGTGGGGGATACAGCTTAAAATTATTGAGATGGGTCGGAAGGTGACAGGGAAAACTGAATTACTAGAAATACGCTTTTTAATGGGTTAAAGGACCAAAGCGGGCATTTTCTAGCAGAGGCATCGCTGTTCTCACAAGCGGAGTGTAGCAGACGACAGCGGTGCGCGTCTCTAAGGCGACGTCACAGCCAGGGGGCGCCTCTCAAACATCTCAGCGCGAATAGCTCAGTTCGTGGAGCGGTGGACTGCAGAGGCGTCGCATGCAATACGGTTATTCGTAGTGCGCTGGTTCGAATCTTGCTCAACAAATAAATCCTTTTCGTCAACGTTACTGGTTCTGATGGTTTCGAAAATTGGCACGAACTTCACCTGAGATGTCGCTAATATAGGGAGAGACTCTGGAACACTCTCGATAAATGCTTGTACTCTTTTCTGCGTCCCAGGAAGCAACAGCTGTTGCCAACCAGCAGCAGGACTGCCTTATATGCTCGTCGGAGGGATACTCCTTCCTGTTTCAGCTTAGCGTTTGTTCGGATTTTTATAAGAGGTGTTTCCAAATGCGTTCATTGCTACAGCTGAAATAAAGCCGCCTAATAGTAATGGCGGCGCTAAATGGCGTCATCTATGCGTGCAAACGGACCGAAAAAGCGAAATAAATGCAATAAGAAAGTTTACAAGTTATCTGATAAAAACCAGAGCAGTAATCTATGACTGTGGTACTTCGTAACCCCCGAATGAATTACTGGATGCGCTTGTTGACTTCGTTCTCAAAGCCTGTTATATTTTCAAAACAGTAGAAAAACGTGACGCCACTCTTCATTTTATACTCCCGGGCAGTCAAAGATCGGAGTACTATGGAAAAAAACAAAAACATAAGACGCCGCGAAAATCTAAGTAGGACTCCGCAGCAAATCATCTTTGCGCGGGGGAATTGGACGGTACGCGCCGATAAGCGGCCTGTGTAAAGCAGTCTGAGGAGAGCCTGACAAATCCCCCAAGGTGTCATCCGTTAGGGAAAACACGAAAGCGTGCTGCCCAACGCTCCCCTAACTATACCCAATACCTTCCTCGGGCTATGTGCTTCCTAATAGTTCACAGCAAACTGGTCTCGAGTCTGTCGGGATGCATGTGTACCGTGCCCGTATAAAAATGACTCCTGCATATTAATATCCGTATTAACAACGCATGCCCCAGACACGAAGCAGGCCGGACATATTAGCACTGGTGTATTCTTGTTTCCTCGTTGTGAAACGTCAACCCAAGCTGGGGTAGAAGTGGGTAGACAGATTTTTAGCGGCACCGCTGTGCCGGAACCGCTACAGCAAATGAACGGAGAGACTAACCCTGCTTACCCTAAGCCAACCTGTGTTTTATCGGGAACTGCTCGGAGTGTTCAGTAGCCCTCGATTCCCTCAAGGACGACTACTGAAAACGAGTCTGTAGGTGCGATTCCAAAACCTGTCGACCGAGAAAATCTTGAAACTGAGAACGTTTTTAGAATATCAACTAATACAATGCGTTCAGTTCTTTCTGGTGTGCCAACACAGGCTGCCATGATTGTTTTACAAGCCTTTCACGCTGTGGAGCCCCTTCTTGCGGTAAATATCTGATGTTTGAAAGTGCAGAATGGTGCATAGCAGATCATTGGTGATGAGCTACGATTCAGTGCTGAAGAATTTCGGAGACAACATCTCGAAGAAAGGCAAGCGGTATGAAGTCGCGTTACCTTGGAAGGAGAGGGTTGATCTGTGTTATAATTACGCTGTTGCAACCAAGCGTCTTCCCAGTTTGATGAAGAAGCTCAACAGAGACGCTTAGCTCCTAGAAAGATACGACTCTACTATTGGAGAATACCTCAAGGAGAGATCTGCAGAAAGAGTACCACCTACAAAAGGGCATGGTTTAGAAAGACTATATTACATGTTGCATCGAGCTGTAATACGTGAGGATTGAGCTACAACAAAAGTACACATTGTATCGTGTTCGACGAGTCGTCTCAGGAGTCTGGTGCGAAGTCGTTGAACCGGAACCTTCAGACGTACGGGTTCGATTCCCGGCCGCGGCGGCCGCTTTTCTGATGGAGGCGAAAAGCAAAAACGCTCGTGTGTACGAGATTTCGACGCACGATAAAGATCCCCAGGTGGTCAAAATTAATCCGGAGCCCTCCACTACGGCGCGCCTCATCGCCTGCGTTGCGTCGGCGCGTTAAACCCCACAATCAATCAATTCCAGACGTAGCAATGCTATTCCTCCCTTTCCGACGGTACAAAGTTGCGATGATTGCCGACATCGAAAAGCGTTACTACAGATTGGCCTCTGGAAATACCCGTTTCCACCTTTCCGCCATGCGGTCTTGATCCGCCCTTCCGAGCAAATTTTCATGTCTTGTTGTTTGTTGTTTGCAGATCTAGAGTTTCGATTCACAAAATTGAACCGCAGCGCTCGATGTACTTCGTAAGACTTGAGTCGTGCTCTGAGCTTGGCATCATTCCGATCGTCTCAAGTTCATCACACGTCCCTACTGAGCAATGGAATGGAACTGTGGAAACTTGAGACATCCATATCGTTCTCGCCACAGTAATCACACATCTGTCCTCCTGTGCTACCCTTCTCCGCTCCCAACAACGAGCAGCTGGCCAGACCGCTACCTCAGGACGACCTCTCCATTTTTCGATGCAGAGCATCTGATTCACTCGCCTTGTCCCTCCGGCGTCGTCGTCGTTGTCGTCGGCGTTGTCCACCCCTCCCCCAGTCTCCTCGCCGCGCCAGCTTCGCTCTCCGCCGCTCACCCTCTCTCCTCTCCGATAGCGAACACTCTCTCGCGAGGGGCATTGGATTGGATTCGATTGGATCGGATTGGATTGGCTTGGCTTGGCTTGGCTTGGATAGGATTGGATTGGATTTGAATTGGATTGGATTAAAGTGGATTGTGTTGGATTGTGTTGCGTCATAGCCGCGGCAGACGCGCTGGGGCCGGCGCATGTGCAGTACTCTCTCTTCCGCGGTTTCCTCTCCTTCGGGCGCGCTGCGCATTAACCGGTGTGCCGTTCTCCGGCGAAGCAACGTCCACGCTTGGCTCAAACAAATAGAGTCCACGCCGCTTTACAAGTACGCCAACGTCGTCATCGACTGGGACCGGCTTACGCAGTCCCCTCAACGTCATGCGCGCTATAAAACGCGGTCCCTTCGCCGCTCCGCCTATGCGTCGCATCTACACAGGGGTTCCCGCGAGGGGAGGTGTTTTTCCTTTATTAAAGGTTGTTTCTCTTCTTCTTCATTGAATAAAATCAATAAATGCATCAACCAATCAATCAAGTGGAACCGAGTGGTATTTAAACGGAAATAAATTATTTCGCATTCAGAACTCAAGAAATAGTCAGGTGTCGTCAATTACGTTGTCGACACCCTGATTGGTTACCTGATTCGATGACAACAGCAGTAACAGCAATAATAACAATAAAATGCAAACAATATTAATAATACGCAATAATAATGGTATATGACCATGATTTTCGCCTGTTATTCAGGTTTTCGTCGTCACCCTATTTGCAGTTTTATTTCGTCTCTTCATCATCATCGATTGTCACGAGCAACATCGTCGCATCCCTCCCGTGCTTCGCGTGCACGCGACCTCGCAGAAGAAGAAGCGCCTTCAAGGAGACCACACCGACTTTCGAGCAAGTCCCATCCCAAACGATGGACATCGAACAACTCGAGGTAAGGGAAAGTACGCGAGCACTGCACGTGTGATTTGCGTGACACACCGCGTCTCCTGTTGGGTTCATTGGCAGCCCGCGGGAGAGCTGTATCCCTGTTATGACAAGTGAGCCCAGGTGGGACTGAGTAGAGAGGACATGTCTGAAGCGAAGAAGCAAACGCCGATTTACGCTGTGCACTGAGTCATGCTGTTAGAAGTTTCGGGTTCAAGGTGATCGTCTGATTCTAGTCCACCGGAGATAAGAACTAAGAAGGGATTCCGTGCGATGGTGTAGCAGCTAAGGCGGTGTGATGCGTTGCCAATACACGCGGCCTCGATCCGGGCCACGGCAGCCGGTGGGGGTATGGAGGCGAAAAATTAAAACGCGCATGGGTCGAGATTTCGGAGCCCGTTCAAGGTACGCAGATGGGGAAAATTAGTCCGGAGATGCCCGCTACGACGCTCATCATTACCCAGGCATTGGCACGTGGCTCTTCACCCCATTAGAATGTACTGTTCTGAACAAGAAGCGAAAAGAAAAAAGGAAAGATACTCGGCCAAGTTTTACCTACGGTTCACAGCACACAGGCCTCGAGTCGGGCAGGATGTATGTATAGAGGGCAAACACAGACTTTGACTTTCGCATATTGACCCACATATGCGGCGTACACCACAAACACAACGCAGGCCAGACATCGTTGCGCTGGTGTTGAAGTTGCGGCATCTCTAAGTGGGAGCGGAGGTTTCGCGGCATGGTGTTCGACGGAATTAACCTCGCGCTACAGAACTGCGGCAGACCGCTAGAGGTGGTTGTATTCATGAGCTGATTGTAGTAGGCTGCAGATGCGCATACGCGTATCTTACGCATAATCGTCTGCTCGCCATCAGAGTTCGCCGTAGTAGTTTCGCTAGGGCAAAATGTGGCATATGGGGTGTTTAGGGAAGTAGCAGAATACAGAAGACCTAAGATTTTTCAATTGTTGGGGAATCCTGTGGGGATTTACTTGCTCAGGTTTCCTTTTCATTTACTTTTACCGCTGCTACATTAGAGCCTACAGAAGTTATAGAAATCACTGGGCTAATTCTGACACCTGAGGGTACTGGTGGCAAAATGTTGTTCTATGTACCGTACTTACTCGCGTAACGATCGCACATTTAAAAAAAAATGATGCAAATTTAGGGGTGCGTTCATTACGCTGGTTAAATGTTTCGCGAAAACGTTTTGAGCGCAGGTAAGGCAAGCAAGTTGCGGGTCAAAATATTTATGATAGGCCTCATGAACATAATAAAAATAGTAAATAAAAACACAATAAAAACTCCGCCCACCGCCGACAGCCGCTTTGCAAAGTGACGCAAAATGCAGTGTTTTCATGAATTGCGGATCGGGCCGGAATGAGTTAGCTGCGAGGTGACAACAGGGCGACCAATAAGTGGCTGCCGCTGTCACAGTGTGGGACATTAAAACATACATGGGGGCTGGCGCAGCAAGATGAGCGCATTTTTTATTTGTCTTGCGAGCACATTATGTGCATTTAGTGAGAGTTTATTCCTCATCAATATTGAACGCATGCTTGCCGGTATCGCTAATATCAGCAAGTCTGCGGCAACAACGTAGCCATGTCAGCTTTCGAAGAGAAGGGAACAGAGGTAAGCATGACCATAATCAGCTAAACTTGGCACTCATACGGCATACTGCTGCGGCAAGTTCTGGTTGCGTTCAGTGAGCGGGAAATAAAAAAAAATCGAATTTTGATGGCAAACTTCAGGAGTGCGATGATCAAGCGAGTGCTATCATTATGCTAGTAAATACGGTACTTTCAATAAGGCGTGGCTCATTGGCAATTATTTAATGTGCATCGCACTTTATAAATATATGTTCTTCACATTCGCATTCCTCCCTGGGAGGAGTACATTACCATTTACTTTCTCAGGTTCCCTTTTTGTTTACTTTTAAATTTTGCATAGCAGGTATTTATAAAAGAAATAAAAAAGCCGGAAAAGAACATCTGTCACTGTGGTCCCGCAGTATTCTCTTCACCGTATGGCAATAGACATACGCAGAATCAGCGGCTCTTGGACACGCGCTGAGGCAACAAAAGGAGGGCATGCAATGTCCTTCATGTCTAGAAGCAACATGCCAGTGCAAGTAGGAGCTGCAACCTTTAGTTTGCGAAAATTGATTGCATTACCGACGATTTATATCACGACTGGAACTTCCCAAAAACTGTGGTTGATTCCTCTATTACAGAAATCGGTAACACACGAACGCTCAATGTGCAGCGAAATCTGCAGCTGAGCATCATTTGCGGGTCAGCGCTGTCTTGTGGGTGTGCTTGGCGAGCGACTTCCTGCGGGTGGGTCGCTTCGGCAAAGGTGTACTGGCGCCATTTTTGTGACGGATATGACGTTAGTGAAATTTTGGTGTATCCCGCATAAAACACTTTCGTGTAAAAATATAAAACCCGAAAACGAACAACCCTGAGTATAACGTACTCTTCAGTAGTAAAGGTTGCTTCCCCGCTAGAAGAACCTGTGCGCAGGGGTGCACCCTTTACAGACCGCTTGCTTCGTCGTAGTGCCGCCACTTCCGTGACGGATATGACGTAAGTAATATCTTTGGGAATCCCCGAATAAAACACTTTCGTGTTAAAAATAGAGTTAAAAGGTTACCAATGGCTGTATTTGCGAACGAACTTTACCTCCCCGCGGGACGGTACGTGGGTTCTGCCCCTAAGTATGGACCCTAATACTATCGCTACTAGTCTAGACCATGGATTTTGTAACTGGTGCTTGTGCACATACAATATGCGGTCTACACGGTACCGCCTACTCCTTCGCTGCTGGGAATATGCAAGCGAGTAATCGTACCTGACGCCTCGCGCGCGCAGCGCAAGCGGCGGCGCCCGAACCAGCAGCAGAAGGGCGTCGAAGAAGAGGCCCAGGAGCGCTCGTGGCGCATGACCGTCACGCTGTGCGTCCCAACCGTGCTGCTGCCTCTGCCGCTGATAATGGGAGGAAGCGCGGTAGGTTGTTGCGACGGCAAGTCCTCTTTAAGCGATGCTCGGAATAACTAAGTTGAACGTGGTAGGGGTGTATGCTAAGCGCCTCGCAGTAGAGCCCACCTTAAGGTACGTGCGCTGAGGAAGAAGATGATGATAATAACTCGAGTTCCCGTTTGCAGGCCTGGGTGAGAAACCCACGGGTAATTCGCTCAGCCGAACCGCAGGCGCTTATGCGCTCACGCGCTCGTCAGAGTTACAGAAGTAAAATAGTAAAAACAAAGTAGTAAAAGAAGCGTTTCAAAGATAATTTTGTGAACAAAAAAGGCCGGTTTGTTACGCTACAAAAACTATTACAGGGAGAACAAATACAAAGGAGCGGCGAATTTTGCCGATTTGCGGTTTTTATTTTAGGTAGCTAAATGACATGCCCACGCCTGTATTATTGGTGTTCCGTCCTGGTAAAGTATACACCTTCTTTGAGGTTTTAGTTTTCCGCAAAGAGAAACTAAGGGTATCTTCAGGTTACGCATTCTAAGAGGTCGTCTGTGGGCGTGTTTGCTCCTGACTATAGTGCGTGTGTCTGCGCGCGTGCGCGTGCTCGTGTGGATGCAGGCGTGAATGGAAGAGTGAGAATGTAAACGTGTGCGGTGCACACGACCTGTTCCTGCAGGGGGGCTGGTGCGTGTACTGCATGTTCTGGATGGCCATATACTGGACCACCGAGGTCATCCCGCTGCCCGCCACGGCCTTGATTCCACTGGCCATGTTCCCCATCATGGGAGTCCTCAGCACCAATGACACAGCCAGCGCCTACTTCAACGTACGCTGCTTCGCCCGACTGTCATGATACCACGCGCGCAGTTGATGCAGTGCACCAATGCTCTTCAATCAATCAATCAATCAATCAATCAATCAATCAATCAATCAATCAATCAATCAATCAATCAATCAATCAATCAATCAATCAATCAATCAATCAATCAATCAATCAATCAATCAATCAATCAATTTATTAATATCTCAAAATGATACATGGGGGTTATATACAGAAGGAGGTCCCAAGGTCAAAGTCTGTAGCGGGACCTACTGCACATAATAACTTAAAATACACTGAATAATAGCAGCAAATGAAAAGAGGGATGTGTACAAGAATGATGTAAAGCAGAGACTACAAGTAAATTACATGGTAGCAATAACTATACACAATCAACTTAGAAAAGAAAAACACTGAAAAACAAAGCATCAGGAACAATCTTGGTTATGTCATAGGCAGGGACATCAGGCAGTAGGCTTCGTAGGCTGGTTAATACAATACTGAAGTAGGGGACACCTTTATAGGGTAGATTGCTGCGAGAGCTTTGCGTATTGGCATAAATTTTAGCACCCTGCCAACCCGAGGCAGTTGGTCTCCCGAGTCCGACATTAAAAATGTTGGGAGGCAGCACAGGAGAAAGATGCTGCTTCTTGTCTGCATCCGATTTGCTACAAATGTGTGAAAACGCATCAAGATTACGGAATCAGGGCAAAAGGTGTCATTGGTGCATTACTAACTAGGGGTTGAATATGAATAGTGGTGCAGGACAGGCGGGATAATATTGCCGCGGAGTGCGATAGCGGCATGTAGATGCAGTTGTGCCTATTTTGTTGGATCCGAGAGGCAGACGTTGAAAACATCTAGAACCAACTGAAGATTGTAAAACGGTAATCAAAACGCGATCACCCGGTAAAAAAACTACCAACAAATGCCGCGATTGAGTTCCCTCTTCAGGATTTCGTGAAGTGTGCATCGTTTCTCGAAAGATAGTTCTAGTGCACAAACAAATGTTCAGAAATATTTGGCAACCTGGCAATATTTACCCTACCAACAGCAATCCTACAAGATGGTGTTTAAGCACCTGTTGGTGAGTGTTGATGTGCACCAAGTGGGGAAAAGATTCGCGGTAACAGATGCAAACCCTTAAAAAAGGTTTTGAAATTCACTAACGGGGCACTAACAAGTTACTTGTCCCAGTATACGCTAGGTACTTAGTAACTGGCGGTAGTAAATGCAGCCCTAGTCAGGGTTGCTAACTGAAGCAGGTAGCAAGCATCACTACCTTCACTAGTAAAGTCCTAGCGATAACAGCATTCTGAGCTACACACTACGACTAACTGGTCATCCATAACCTACTCATAAGCATGACCTTAATCTAGTGTATACTACTTCATACGCCCAGTTTATTTCCTAACCATGCCGTCGCTAGTGCCAGCCTACGTACCATTCCGCGGGCTAGTAAACTTTGTAAGGAGTTAGTGCATGCGCCCGTTAGTGAATATCCTTTTACTACTTTTTATTAAGAGTGCACGAAAAAAAGATATAAAGCGATGGAGATGTCCTTGCCCACTCATCTGTTGTCTTCCAACTTCATACTTGCATTACTTAACACCTGCACCCCCTCGCGCTTTGCAAGACGTATCTCCGTGACATTGACAACAAAAAGTTCCTAAGAGTTGCTCAAGTGCAGCGGCAGGCGCGGGGAACGCGTTGGATGTCAAGTGGATGTCTAAATTTCTGGCAATGCGAGTAAAGAAGGAAGAACCGGGAGTTCTGCGCAGTTGTGCCTTTTTATTGCCCTAGAACATGTATCCTGCGAATCAACCTCCAGGCTTTTTTATCTCACTCAAGAGACTCAGAACCATCGTTTACTTTTATATTTGCGCCAACGTGAGCGTGCATCTCGTTTAGCCAGACTTCAATTATAAAATGGCCGCAACGGTTGCTCAGAGGCTAATGTGGTGCTTTGCTGGGCAAGAGACAAGTTCGATGGACGCGCTGTCTCACCAACAAGTGGAAATGTGAAAGTGCGCGTGAAATAATTTTGGTGTATGTTAACCATCGCTAGGTGGATGCGTTATTCCACATGTCATTTCACTACAGCCTGCATTGTAGCTTTCCAGGCAAACTAGGAATGGAACGCAGCGAAACAAGTAAACCATGCAATGATTATTACACCAATTCATGGCGCGTCATCACTGCAAAAGCAATCGACAAAAATGCGCAGTCTGACATTCCTTGCGCGTTATTTGTGAGCGCAGTAGCCATACACAACTCTAAAACGCTGCACTTCATTGTATGTGCACGGAGCTTGATCCCTGCACCTATAAAGACAATGAACGTGGTGGCAACTTTTTCCAAGGCAAGGAAAATTTCAGACGGTGAGGGAAATTTTCGGCAGGACAATGTTAAGCGCGGCCCACAGGGAGCGAAGTTCACCGACATACTTTGCCCAGTGGAAGCAACCGCCGCACGCTATGAAAACGCTTCCCCTGCTTCTACCAAAGATATTCTAGTTAAGACTACTCCGGAGGGACTATGTTTAATAATTCTATCTAGTAGCGCGAGATCGTCGACGGACATACTCTTTATCGTCGCCACGCCGCGTGGCGGCCGCGGCTTCCTCCCGTAGGGCCACGCCCTAAGCAACGGTGGAGTATTACGGTGCGTCATCGGAAACCCTTCTTGAAAAGAGCACGTCCTTTAAAGAACTGAACAAATAATAAAACTGACGAACCAATAACCAGCCACACAAGCAGACGAACAAACGAATGATCGACACCGAACGTTCGATTATTTTGGCACGTACAACTGTCCTGCCCTTTCTGCCGCAGGACATTGGCTTCATGACGCTCAGCTCGCTGACGGTGGCTGTGGCCGTGGAAGCGACCAACCTTCACAGGCGCGTCGCCCTCAAGGCCCTGCTGGTCCTCGGCATGAGCAGGCGACGGCAAGTGGCCTTCGTTGCGGTCCCGTGCACTAGGATTGACTAGCGAATACGCCAGGTTCACGGAAGCCGAATGGAGGATATCGTGCGACTGTTTAGACACGTTCTTATATAATACAAAGCGATATTTTTTAACTTACATTGTCTAGAAGGATGCACTGTTTTTTTATTTAATCATTTTATCCGCTAAGTGTTCAGTTTCCTGCTTCTGTGTTACAGTTGATGTTCTCTATGTTGGCTTCCTTGTAGTCATTGTATAACGTTGCTTCCGCTGGCATACATCGTTCTTTTTAACACGAAAGTGTCCCATGCCGTGGTACACAAACCTCAGCGACGTCATATCCGTCACGGAAATAACATCACCAGAAAAAGTCCTGTTGGCGCGGCGGCTAGGTTTCGAGCCCACGATCCCTGTGGCCGCAACGGGACGAGTGAAACGCTCTACCGACTGAGCCATGAAGTCATGCCCGGGTAGCTGTACCAACGCGCCTTATGTCCTTCCCTCTAAATTCTCCATTGAGATGGTGCCGCCGTCTAGGAGAGGTGAAGCGAAGTAGTGCGTCATGGCGCTAATGAACGCCGATAGTTGGAGCATCGATAGGGCAGCGTGTAGCAGGGGAAGCTGCCGTGTTTACACGTCCGCCGCCTATGTGGATCGCCGCTCAGCTTGTGGAACGCCGCCGCGGCGTTCCGCAAGCCGCATTCCACAAGCTGAGCTCGTCGCAACGCAAGCGTCTGGCGTACACGCCACGGAGCAGGACCATTGCGATCGCACCTTTGCAAGCGACCCGCCAGCAGGAAGTCGCTCGCCAAGCACACCCGCAAGACTGCTGCCGATGCGAAAATCATGCTCCTTTCGCTGGAGCGTAGTGTGACTTCACCATACGATTCACTGACAATTTGTTTGGTTACGTTCGCATGGTTTGGGAGCGCCTAGGGTTTCAATCGGATTTATGCAATGCTCCGGCGCGTGTAATCCAGTGGCTAAAGTTGATGCGTGTAACGGAGCCATACCGATGCAATTTAAATAGCGATGTGCAAGTTCACATCGATGCACAATAAACATTCAAATGCTCCTGTGAAGGCACATTTCACTTCTGTTTTTCACCGATTACTATGAAAGAAGAATCAACCACATTTCTATCTTCTTTTTTTGCCATCACCATTGCTGATGACTTTTTGTAGTCATTGTATAGTGTTATTCCTTTTGGCGTTTTTCTTTTCTCTCTCTCTCTCTCTCTCTCTCTCTCTCTCTCTCTATTTTAATCTTCTGTTATTTGTTATACTTGCCGTCAGGCAGAGTACATCTGCATTTTATCTCTGTATCCTTGGCTATTTCTGTCTGAATGAAACCCAACTTCAACTTCTTATCAGAATACAGCGCGGTGCAGTTGGGGCAGGAAAGTATAGGGACACTAAAATGCAGAAACAAGTTGGCATGTAGGGACACGTTAAATAGCCGAGTAAATTAACCTATGGCTCTTGAGCCAACAGCAGTTGCTTATTTCCTTAAATAAATTTGGAAGCAAGTCCATTTAATGTAAACGATGTGCGGCAGGTCCCGCTAGGAACACGTTTCCAAGAGGAACGATCCGGACCTTACCCATTATTGAGCACGCTTGATTCAGATTCGGTTACGATCCGATGTCTTGTATAGTCGAAGGTACCGTAAGAATCCTTTTGAGAGTCGACGCGTGTTTATTCGCCAGATTTTTGTTAGAGCGATAGTATTAAATGGCCCATTGCGTGAAAAAGCCGGCGTTTTCATCGGCAACGGCGCGTGTAACAGCAATGCCGGTTTTGGACCACGCGTTGCCGAAGTGATCCTCAGCACGAAGCTTTCCATAGGATGCGCGTTACCTCTGCACTGGTGAGGTGCGGCCGTCTACGCTATTACACTGCAGATAAAGCAAGGGATGGGAACAAGCGAAAACTCTGTCGGTACATAGGGTTACGGGAACAAGCATCGGCGCGGATAGCAGACAGATTGAAGCCACTCCAAAACACGAAGCCCAGGTGTATCGCGAGAATGCGGAGTGGTATAGTAAAGCAGTCATACGGCAATTGGTCTGTAATACTTTCTAATTCAGAATCCTTGAGGTGTTGCTAAGTGCCCTTGGGCTTCTTTATATACAACTATCTAGCAGTGAAACTCCGAGATTACTGGCGTGATCGGTTAAAAATATAAAGGGTGATCGACCGCGGTGGCCGGAAATAGTGGTAGTAGTTTCCACTGCTGCTCCTTGGCGGCAGCACCTCCCTCGATGGAAATGTGTTAAATGGCTTTTCAGGCGGTCGTTTTTTAGATGAGAGACGAGACATTTTCAGCCACGTGTCAATAAAAAAGGAAACCAGTGACAGAAATGACATCTTTCAATGTGAATGTAAGCTTACATTTAATTTATGAAGGCCAAAGAGTGAAATGGCGCATGAAGCGAAAAGAAAAGCCAAACTCACTTTCGTTCCACGCCATGAAGAAGGATCTGAAGGGAAGCTATACTTGGATACAGGTATCTGTATTGACAGCTGGCGAAAATTCCACAATTCCACCAACGAGAATTCTACAATTTCTAAACAAATAAACAATTTCTGTCGTTGACCAAAACCCGTAAAACGACGAGGACGATGTCTAGGGTAGCAATAACGGCACCAAACCTTTTGCATTCCTGTCTGTTTTTGAGTCCAGAGCACTTCAGGGGCTCGCCTTGTCGTCGTAGCTGGCTCGCCGGACCCCCGAAGAGATTCACGTCGTACACTCGTAGCAGAGGGCCGTCGTATCGGCGTCCAACAGAGGTTTCGAAAGCCAAATGATTATATAGCCATAACTGAACTAGTTCGAAACTCGTGTACCGCTGGCGCTTGTCATACATCTTCCCGTTGTTTATTGCAAAAAAAATTGCAGGTGCATTTGAAGCAAAATATACGTAATTACCGGCAGCGCTTGCTTTTATTTAGTTAGGAACGCTCGTTCGGCTGCTTTTAAAGGACAGTAAGCGAAAAAGTGGCAGTGGAACGCCGGCACAGGCGGGAGGAAAAGCTCCAGGAAAATAACAGACCTCCCGCTGGAGCAGTTTCAGGCAGGAGGCAAGCGAGCACTGCGAAGGCGGGAAATTTGAATTGCATTTGACAAACCTCCGTTCCATTCATCACGAGAGGAGTGAGACAGGGTGGCGAAGAGAGTTATTGGTGGTAGCAGTGAGCGGACAACGGCGCCACAGCCCATTATGGAGAATCACTGCTCTGCACTTGTCACAGCTTGCACATTGAGGGGGACGGCTTTAATTTTTTTAAGTGCAGAGCACTATAGGGGCTCACCTTGTCGTCGCAGCTCACTCGCTGGACCCACGTAGAGTCCCACGACGTAGCATCGTAGTTGAGCCCCGTCGCAGCGGCGTCCCACGCAGACTTTGAAAGCCAAGCGGTTTATATAGCCATAACTGTTCGAAACTCGTGAACGGCTGGCGCTTGTCATTCAGATCCCCGTCGTTTAGCGCAAAGAAAACTGCAGGTACATTTTAGGGAAAATATACGTATTTAACAAGCAGCGCCACATTCATTTAGTTAGAACGATCGTCAGGTTGGCTCTTACGATAGTAAGCGAGAAAAAGTGGCAGTGCAACGCTGCCACGTGCGGCAGGAAAAGACAGAACAAAACCAGCAGAACTCCCGCCGGCACAGTTATAGGCAGGGGGCGCGCGAGCGCTGTGAAGGCAGGAAATTTCAGTTTCATTGGCGGTTTCATTTATTAAAGGGACACTGAAGTGAATTTGTCAAGCTCCCGTTTTTGCTTGCACTGCGTAGACTGGCTCAAATTAGCACACTTTTCATCGTTTATCCGGTTGACAAATCGGTAATTATTTTACAAAGCGCGAAAGAAGAAAAACTACCATGCGCGGTTTGCGGCGGCCGCACCAACTAAGGCTGTGACGTTGAGAGGAGGGGCGCCGTGATTGGACGATGCCCAAGGTTAGCAATCACACAAGTTTCGGTTTCGGTTTCGGTTCTGTAAAACATAACCAATGGCTTTGTTGGATGGGCATTCTCAATATCTCAGTAATCATCGTACCGCGCTTCTGCCATGTTGTCGGCTGTAAAATGCACAAGATAAGCCTCCCAGGACGGCTTGTAGTCGTAGCATTCACTAGCCGAGACCTACGCAGTGCATGAACGCCCTCCGCGTACCCGCAGACGCCCAAATGTCATGCGCTTTTCTCCCATATTTGGAGCTTGCCTCCCTCATGCCTGTATCGTAAAAAGCGTGTTCGCACCAGGCCAAGGGTCTGTTCATTCTGGCCTGTGCCCACTGCCTGCAAGCAGTCGGTGCTTATGGCAACAGCACGCCAACGAGAACTCGCTAGCGCGCCAGTGCCAGCCTGCGCGCGTTTTGTGAACTAGTTCGTGTAGCCATGAACGTTGCGGCCCCAAAAAAGGTGAACTCAATATAGAAAACATCGGCGGAAAACAAAAAAGTTAACTTACAAAAAAAAAAAAAGCACGTACCCGCGGGGATTCGAACTCGTGACTCGCAAAATATTTGCTGTGAATTCCTAAAGCCTCAGACCGCTAGGTCACGGAGCGGGACGCGAATGACTTGCTAATATAGGGTATATATTGTACAACCGGTTTACACTTTTATTTAGTTTTGGCATTTCAAGCCGCTTAGGTGACTATTTGTTGTACTGCGATCGTGGAGTAAGCGTCGCCCGAGTTTCCACAGTAGCTCACGTCTAGCAATTGCATTTCGTAGACGGAAAAGCGTTCGCAGATGCGTAGTCGTGCTGCTGACCGCTGTGCTTGTTCGCCCAGCGCAAAAACGTGCTTCCCGCGCCCTAGTTTTACGCTGTACGGTAAAAATATCAGTTGATTTTATTTGCTTAATACCTATATTGACTTCGCTGACTCTTCTCCCGCCTTCAAGAGGCCTTATATTTTCCTACTGGCGTACCAGTCAGCGAAGCGTCGCATGTGCAGCGCTTGTGTGAAGCGACCTTGACTTGGAGCTAGATACAGTGTACAAACAAACCAAGTAAAGAAAGGCACATTCTTCCATTCACAAACGTGTCCTGGCTTCGTTTCAACTAAGCGAACGAATTGCGACCAAGCAATTTTTTTTAACCTCCTTGATTGCGGCGACCCGCCGGCGGCCGGCGGACGAAACGCTGGGGCGACTGGCTCTGTCGGCCGGGGAGCCGTGCAGTAGCGCAGCCGTGGCGCAGCCAATTGCCAGCTCATCCCCTCCTGACGTCACACGAAAACGCCACAGAAAATGGGCGAGCGTAAAGAGAGGAGGACAGCGTTTTCGAATTAGTTTTTCTACTAAATAAAATCGCGTAAACGCGCCTAGAGTGGTCGAAACATGGCCTGGGGACTCCGGACTACAATTTGCGCTAGTAATCCCGCAATGTTTACATATCACTTCAGTGTCCCTTTAAGAAAGGAGTGAGACAGGATGGTGAAGACGCGATGAGTGGTGGCAGTGAGCGGATAACACGGCTACAGCCCATCACGACGAATCACTGCTCTGCACTTCCGAAACCTTTTAGATTGAGTGGAACGCGCGCGACTTTGCAGAGCGGTGATATATGAAATCATACATGCTCGATTTGGGCCGAACGCGCTCCGTGATGTTTAGTGCAATATTTTAAAGATTTGTTAGCTGTCCCTTGCTTTCGTCACAGCATGCGCTGACAGGGCGCACACTGTGCTCTCTTTCTTTTTACCCCGCGGGATTCACCCTCGGACCACTCGCTGTGCCGGTGCAGGATCGTGCTCGCCCTGATGATGGTCAGCATGTTCCTGTCACTGTGGATTCCCAACACAGCGTCGGCCTCCATCATGGGCCCTATCGCGATGGCCATCGCCGACCAGATGCAGAAGACAGGCGGGAAGTACGAAAGAGGTAAACTCTTTGCAGGTGGATTTAAACCCCGGATCAAGAGGCGCTTGCGTTGCAGGGGATAACGACGCACGGCATGGCTCGAACAGATGTCGGGGCTGTATGGGTGATCAACAATACGGAATTCCCGCGAAGCAGTTACGTTCCGTGTGCGCTACCGCATGGCGAATACAAAGAAGGAAACAACCCTTTTTTGGCAATAACATGCCGCAGTGGCTCAGTGGCTAAGGCGTTGTGCTGCTGAGACAGAGAACGCGGGTTCGATTGCCGCCGCGGCGGCCGCTTTTCTGATAGGGGCGAAAAGCGAAAACGCCCGTGTGTTCGACGTTTCGGCGCATGCTAGAGATCCACAGGTGGGCAAAATAATTCGCAGCGCTTCACTACGGCTCGCCTCGTCCCCTGTGTAGTGTCGGCACATCAATACCTCTTAATCAGTCAATAAAAGTAGTTTTGGGAGCAGAGACAGGGGCTGATTAGTGCCTCACGAAAGTTTACGTCAATGGGAACCCGCCTCGTCTCTAGGGTGCATTTTCTTACTGCGCGGCTTGTTGTACATTTCCGTATTTTTCGCCCGTTTTTGGATGTGCATTATCGTATCGTAATAATCTTCGGCGGGCCTCACCGTCACTTTAGATAGGCGGATTCGACTATTCTCAGCCCACGTTTACAGCAGCTAGATACACAGGTTCGGAATTCCGCATGTGTCACGCCCGTA
Organism: Haemaphysalis longicornis; assembly: GCF_048455015.1. Classification (NCBI taxonomy): domain Eukaryota; kingdom Metazoa; phylum Arthropoda; class Arachnida; order Ixodida; family Ixodidae; genus Haemaphysalis; species Haemaphysalis longicornis. Next base: position 106,159,937 of record NW_027526422.1, read on the forward strand.
GCACCGCGCGCCCGTTCTTTGTGCAGGTGACAGCAGAATGACCAATTTGGAGAAGTAAAGTGGACGCGCGTGAAAAAAATTCTAGGAAGCTTGCATTCATCTGCAAGACTTGAATGGCGAAGCCATTGTGAGTGCGCATTGCGGGACACATAGTTAAGTTACAATATCACTGTTTATTTGCATAGTTGCGGTGCTAGTAATGGTCGTCATATGCATGGAAGACGTTTTCGTCTTCGTCTCGCGGGGTGTTGGATGCAAAATCATCCCCAGCATTGTAGACATCCACCAGCTCAGCTGGCAAAGCTTTCAATACGTCGCGCCAGGCTTTAACCATAGCGAAGCTGCAGGATTTATTTGTACGTGCGCACTGAAGGACACATCAACACGCATTTGTACAATTTTGGAATTGTTTAGTTATATGTTCCGTCGTTGCTTTGTACTGAGCTAGTAGTAGACATCGGCATATGCATCGATATCGTCGTGTTCCTCATGTCAAGCTGAGCACGAGGTCGTGGGTTCGATTCCCGGCCGCGGCGGCCGCTTTTCTGATGGAGGCGAAAAGCAAAAACGCCCGTGTGTTCGAGATTTCGGCGCTCGTTGAAGATCCCCAGGTGGTCAAAATTAATCCGGAGCCCTCCACTACGGCGAGCCTCATCGCCTGCGTTGCGTCGGCGCGTTAAACCCTGCAATCAATCAATCGATCAATTTCGATCGCATACAATGAACACATTGTTCCACCAGTGGCCCGTCCGAATTTAGGATTAGGCGTCGTCCAGAAGGAGGTCACGAAGAATGGAAATGCCAATATAGGGCAAGTTTGCTACCCCGCAGTTGCTACAGAATAAACTGCGCCAGTCGTCTCAAGTGTTTGAGATGTCATATTTAGCGAATTAAAATACTGAGGCAAGAGAACGCATTTATTTCGTCATTAACCGGAAGCCTAAACAGTGCTGCTGCTTTTGCTGACAGAACACCTACGTTTTCTTCGCCACAGGTGTCAGGAAGCGGGCTTACGCTGGGGCCCAACCTGAGGAGAAGGGCCAAATGATGTAAGTCGGTGCTGCTGTTAAGTCAGTATTCAATTTTTGATTTCTTTTACTTTCCCCTTTTATCTATGAGCGAATACAGTCGTGTAGTTCCTTTAAATGATTATCTTGGAACCATAGGTTTAGTTTATACGCAACCGGTGAAACCAGCTTTTACTGACCATTGTGAATGCCAAAGCTTTCACGCTTTAACACTATCTGTAGGAACGTTTACTGCAGAAACCTGAATGCATAACCCATTGTAAGTGTTCTCTCGTGAAACCACGTAACCCAACACGTTTGTTGCTATACACTACTGCATGAAACATCTTTCTGCAAGGCAGGGTTCAGAGTCTACGGGAGCCAAAATACATCAACGTGCTTACCCTGACTCATTTTCGCCCTCTTTTGCAACGGTAGGGGTCCACATACGTCCGCAATAGTGCGATAAGCCATTCAATAGCAGCGAGCTGTACCATGTCGTTCCTGAGGGAATAAAAACATAAGACATATGAGGCTTTTTCATAGAAGAAACCAGATTTTCATGGAGCGCACCTTTCCTGTATCCGGCCGGCATTGTTTAACCAATTGTAAGCTTTTTACCTCAACGTTCATTTATTCTCGGTGTAACTATTCCTCTTGCTTTTTACCCACCTAAATACAGCACGAATTTGGACGTTATTCACCGTGATAGCCGCACCGATGACGTAATTATAGGCGCTGTTGCATACGTTTATCGACGAGCTTAACATAACCATGACATGGTTATGTTAAGCTCGGCGATGTTACGATATACATTCCAAGGCCTAAAATGGAACCTGGCGCCCAGTGAAGGTGGATGCGAGAGGAAGCACTCGAGCGGGATAAGCACCGCTTGGTTTTGAGAAAAAAAAAGCGATGAAACGATGCTCCCCGGGTTGAAACCGGAACCACGACCTCCGGAACACCGCGGCCCGATGGCAACTATGCTGCGGGAGAAGCTGCGCTCCCACGACCTTACTTGCGTGTTCATGTGAATGGCAATTGTAACCTACTCCTAGGGGTTGTAGCTAGCGCCGCTCCGGCATCTCGATGTGAAGGAGGAGAAAACGTTTATTGCTCCCATTGAACGGAAAGAAAGGAACGACGCCTTTGCATTCCCACACCATGTGGTACAGTGTTCGGCGTCCCAGAGCAGAAGTTGCAGTCGTAGCTGCGCTGCTGAGCACAAGGTCGCGGGTTCGTTTCCCGGCCGCGCCGGCCGCTTTTCTGATGGAGGCGAAAAGCAAAAACGCCCGTGTGTACGAGATTTCGGCACACGTTAAAGATCCCCAGGTGGTCAAAATTAATCCGGAGCCCTCTACTATGGCGTGCTTCATCGCCTGCGTTGCGTCGGCGTGTTAAACCCTACTACAATACAGTCGTAGCAGAAGAGCGTGGGGTGTATTTTGGACAGCTGTGTGGCGTGCGCAAATGAATTTGTCTGCAGTGTCCGGAATGAAGAAAACCTTTTAAGTACAGAACAGTTAGGAGCTCACCTTGTCGTCGCACCTTGCTCGCTGGAACCAAGTAGAGCCCACGGCGTAACGTCGTAACGGAGTCCCATCGCACGGCATCCCACAGAGGCTTCGAAAACCAAGCGGTTTATATAGTCATAACCATTCGAAACTAGGGAACAGCTGGCGCTTGTCATTCATCTCCCCCTTGTTTAGCGCAAAGAAAACTGCAGAAAACTGCAGGAAAATATACGTATTTAACAGGCAGCGCCCGCATTCATTTACTAAGGAAAGGTCATCCGGTTGGCTTTTACGATAGTAAGGGAAAAAAAGTGGCAGTGGATCACCGCCACGTGTGGCAGGAAAAGCAAATAAAAAGAAGTCCCGCTGGCGCAATTTTAGGCAGGGTGCGCACGATCGCTGTGAAGGCGGGAAATTTCAGTTGCATTGGCGGTTCAATTTATTAAGAAAGGAGTGGGACAGGGTGGTGAAGACGCGATAAGTGGTGGCAGTGGGCTGATAACGGCGATACAGCCCATTACGCGGCGAATAACTGCTCGGCACTTCCGACAGCTTTCACATTGAGTGGAACAGCTTTGATATTTTCTTCAACGCCCGGGCCTTAACTCAAGCATCTACGGCATGTCGGGACCGGCCAACTAGACAGTGGCCCTGCTATGGTGCCTTTGGCCCAAAGACTGCCAGAACCGGGGTTCGCGCTATGGGCTTGGCGAATCATAATAGGAAATAAGGGGCTCGTTGAAAAAAGAGAGAACGGAAAACCAGCTGTGATGAGCGCCGCTCAGGGCATGCGTTTGGTCGTTGTAATTAGTTTGTGTCGATGCTTCCGCGTGCCTCACGGTAAGTTAGAACACACTTCTTTGCTGGAAATCATCAATAATAGCTTTTCCCTGGTATAGTGCATCCTACACGCTTTTCCTTCAGGCTTTGGCGTTCTAGAGTATAATGCAACAAGTTACGTTCAAAGAAATTAGTTCCTCAACGTCAGCCTTTAAAGAATCTGACGAATAACCTTTCGAAGTGGCTTCATGATACGTTTGGACGATACGATGAGAAACCTGCAATGGGGGTAAACGATTACTGTCTCTGTAGCTTTTAGGGGTCTCAATAATTCATCCGTGGTAATATAAGGTGTCTCGACGAAACAGAGCCATGGTCCATGGAACTATACGCATGATCTCGACATGTCTTCAACTGAGATATTCTTGTTTAGAGTGGCCATGCAGAGTAAGTATAGGTTTGGTTCACCAAAAAGACTGCTTCGTGGCGATAACAATGAAGCAATTTCATCGCGAGTGTGGATACTAAGTGAAACAGATGAAGAAGTGGTGACTAACTAGCCACATTTCCTGCAGCGTCTGTGTGAAGTCACATGATATTGTTTGCGCGAGTGGTGGCTGCCGACATGTAGCAGCTACCTTCAAGAAAGGCGACCAGAGTATTGTAGTAGCTCCTCTTGTTCCGAGTCACGGGAATGCTAGCGTGCAGTAACACACTTTTTTTCTTGATCTTTTTTTCATCTCTTGCGCCACTGCTGATGACGTGTAGCGCACAAGTTTAATGTTTTTCAGCAATAATTGAATTTTTTCAGTAAATATGTCTTTTGTGGTTGGAATAGGGTTGCGGAAGTTAACAAAGTCGGGTCCTTTCAAAGTAAACACAGTTTTATTCTGTCGTCGAGGGCCCTTTCAAGGAATGGGACTTTCGACACAGGTCTACTGTTTGCAACCGAAATTCACTGCCCCAGGTAGCCCTGTCCTTTCTTTTCGCCATGCAGGAAGACGAACGAGTTGGCCATGTACGTGCGCAAGATGATGCTACTGTCCGTGACGTACGCATGCAACATAGGCGGCACCGGATCCCTCATCGGCACAGCACCCAACCAGATTATGAAGCGCGTCTTCGATAAGTGAGAGCGATTACCTCATTTACTGTAGAGGGAAGCGAGCGGAATCCCATGATGGGGAGTACGCGGTTGTTCCGCGATTCCTCAGCCGTACATTATCCTATGCTCTTTGTCAAGCAATCAAGCACAGTGTCCAAGGAGCCAACGCCCAAGTATGAAGAGGGTTTTGAGAACTATGGCTCATACTTCCACAATATTCTCTTAGTTCTGCTCGCTGTCATAAATTCAAAACTTCAAATTCAATGCAAAAGTTTCGAGGATGGTAGGTTAGTGTTGCAAGCGTATGCCTCAGAACTTTCCACAACACAGTAAGATTGAAGGCGAGAGTAGGTTACCACGCTCCAAGCGGGGTCCAGTACCCGAGGATAACGGAAGATGGCACGAGCTTAAGCCTTAATTGTACTATACTAAATAAAAGGCGATAGGGTGCGGGAAATCGTCATTTATGCTGATCATCTCGACACCACGGCATAAGGGTTAAACGGGTAACGAGGCCGCCGTTGCCACAGCTTGATGACTTCCTATCTCGGCCCCCTTGTACTAATACCAGGTATTGGACGTGGCGACCGCAATCTTCGGCGAATATTTAAGCATATTAGGAGTCAATCGAAGAACTTACCTAACGCGTGACAATATAATTACTAATGAAGAGGAGTAACACCTCATGAGACTACAGACGGACACACTGCGCACAGTGGCTACACTACACTGGTGGTACACCACGCTACATTCCCCTTTCTTGCCCGCACTGCCGGGAGAGTGCGAAGGTTTACCACATGGTATGGGCATGCCAGTACGCACTAAGTATACGCCGAATCGCACCCTGCGCCGCGAAGACCCTGCCTGACAGCGATGGCTGCTAGACAGAGCCACAGCGGCGTTCGAGGCCAGTGGAATCCTGGTATATAGAATATTCACCTTCATCTTGTGGAACACCGCGAAAAGACGGGGACACACAGAAAGTTGTGAACCGGGGAAGCGGTGACTTTCAACTTAATTTAGAGGGACCCTGCAACACTTTTTTCCACTTTTCTTGAAATCTTAAATGCTTGCAGAACGTAGTCCCTCAACACACCCAGTACTTAGATTATGGGGTGGCAAAGTACCGCAGCCAAAAATAACTGCTCCATGCCCATCAGGTAACTTGTAAACTCGCTCAAAGGATTTTAGTATCTTTCCCGGTCTTGACGTTCTTCGACGGCTCGGATTACATCACTAAGGCTATGTAGCAGCTGTTGACCCGTTTTTCTTCAGTTACAGCAACGTCTGGTTTTCGTTAGGAACTTAAAAATACCCACAAAAACAAATCAGAAATGGAAGGCATATCTGGCGCGACGAGCAAATCACGCAGTGGCGCTCCGTGCTGCCGATAACTATAGCTTTTGCAGTGGGTCCAGACGCGAAGGAAGGAGCCTAAGCGCTTATCGAAAGTGTTGGAGGGTCATTTTAATGGAACGACGTCTAGCTACATATACATACACATAATCTTTCTCGCCCACAGCACGTGCCAATATCAGCCAATGACATACAAACATTACCGAACACTCCACAGTTCACATCACATTCTTCTTGCCACTGGAACAACGTGTCGCAACGACTGTTCCAAAAACGCATTCTTTCTCATGAAAGATCACTGATGATTCACTAATGCAATCTATCCCACATTTTATGATATGAAACGACCCCAAGAACTCTCTAGTAAGCCTGTCTTTGTGCCTGTAGAAGCTCTCAGTCTCGCGAAATAATAAAAAACAGCTGTGCTCACACATGGAACAACACTCGGCCAGGCATGCGTATTCGTCTTTTTTTAACGTGTTACGATGCTCCATTAGTCGAGTGTTTACCACAGCGCCCCGTCTGACCAACATACGCTTTTCCGCAATATAATTGAATCTTGTACACAGCACCCACACTGCTGGGTACGAAGGGTGATACATAATTTTACTTTACACCCTCCGTTCCTTTTTCCTGGATCATCTTCTGAACGTTGCTGGACTGCCCGACAGACGCTGTTGAGTTTACAAGTGCAGAAAACACCACGTTCACACCGAACCGAGCTGCTACCTTTTTGAGCCCGTGCGTCATCGTGTGTACATAGGGGAATACAGCAAATGTTTTGCTCCTTTCCCTCGGGGATCCAACTGCAACAGAACCTACCGGCTTTTTTCGCAGCCTGACCAGCTCTTCTGCGGTCATCCTCAGTGTGCTATCGTGAAACGCCGCCTCTTTTAGCCTAGACCTGACCATGGAAAGTCTCACACACTGAATCAGAACAAGAACGTTTCAAGGATGCCCGTAAGCAGTCCAAGACTATATCATTCTTTGTCAGTTTGGAGTGCCCTGAATAGTAATTCAAAAGTGTTTTTTTTTTACCTTGACTTATACAGGTAAACATTCGACTAATGGAGCCCCGTAGCACGCTTAAAAAGGGAAATACGCATGTCAGGCCGAGCATTGTTGCACGTGTGAGCATGGCTGTTACCCATTATTTCGCGGAGCTGATATCTTGTTTAGGCACAAAGAAAGGCCTACTAGAGAGTTACAATCCTTCCATGACAGAAAATAAGGGAGCGATTGAATTAGTGAATCATCAGTTGTCTTACATAAGAAAGAATACATGTTTTTGCAACAGTCGTTGCGATACATGTTTTTGGAACAGTCGTTGCGATAACTTGTTCCAGTGGCATACAGGGTGTGATCTCAACTGTGGAGTGTTTCGGAAATGTATATGTATGCCATTGGCTGATATTGGTACGAGGTGTGGGCGGGGGAGATTGCGTGTATGTATATGTAGTTAGACGCCCTTCCATTAAAATGAGTTGAAAGTCAGTGCTCGTACTGTTCACTTCTTTCTGTGTGTCCCCGTCTTTTCGCGCTGTTCCCAAAGATGCAAGGGCACCAACTAGCCCAACTCCCCATCTTGATATCCACCGTCTCTCCTCTGTTTTTTTCTTTTAAATAAAAACATTTCCAATCAATTGGATAGGCCACTGGTCATAATAAGGCAGTAGGTGCGTGAAAGTGAGCCCCCTCCACCCCCCTCCTCAGCTGCCTTCGAAATGACCAGTTCACCACCACATGCAGCCTTGTTGCAGATTGCAAAGGAGCGCGCCATGTAAAAATAGAACCGACAGCTGTCGGAAACGCGCAATTTAGTGCGGATCTATTGTTACTGATTGGATAAACGCGGATGTTGTTATAGATTTATTGTAGCGGACATATAAGCTACAAATTGCTGGAGGCAGTTGTCGTCGCAGCACGTTTCGGCCGGGTTTTGTCGAGCCCAGTTCCTCCTATCGAACGCTGCACAAACGAGGGAACCGTTTTGAAAGCTCGGGGGCTAAGTAAGTGCGACAATTATGAAGATAGGTTACTGACTTCTTCTTCCGCAGAAATTAACTGTGGTGTGGTTGGAAATACTGGCAGTAGAAAACGAGTTAGAGCTGGCCTTAACGTCCATGCGCGCGCTCATGGAAGCCTATGGGTATTTGAAATAGTGAAGTTAGTATGGCTTAACTCTGAAGTCCATAGTAAAGTATTGCTCGAAGTTTTATGGAAAAAGGTAGTGCTATAGCCTCGCCCTGGAACAAATGCGGCAACATAAGAAATGTCACGCTGGCCTTAAAGGAGCCATAAAGACAAAACACAAGTCTGTGTTATTTCAAAGATTTTGTGTTTTATAATACTCCCAGCGCTTTTCAGAATGCAAACGACACTTTATTCACTGAGAAATTATTTATTGGAAATTAAAATTTTGATTTTCGGGCTAAATCGTGCCTTTTCGTGGTCTACACTGACATCACAGACCCTTGTTTACCGTTAGTGAACCTAGACAGCGCCACCGCACCACGGCAAGCCGCTTTCTGCCTTTGGTTTGTTTGTGAACGTATTTGTATCTGGCTTGTTTTGTTCATGGATACAATTGTTCCGGGAAACATGGTGCTCGCTCGACAAATACGGTCACGTAAGACATCGTCGCTTGCGTCAATCGGCCAGTGTCGTCTGAAACAACCCCAAAGCCCCGCAGTCCTGTGCAGCTAAACCAAGCATAGTGCGCGCAGTACCAACAGCAGCATACGCATCGGTACTTCTACGTTTACGTGTGCTTTCGTAGCTTCCACTGTTTGTCCCACCATTCCAAGGACTTTCAAAGGAATGTGTCCTAAATGTAAGCGCAAATAGCTCATTCGGCAAGCTTATAAGTACTGCCGAATTTGCGTTTGCTTTTGCCGCCCTCCGCCAATCGCAGAGCTGTCTGGTATGACATCCTATGTTCCGTTGCCACAAATGAGCTAGTGGGTGTCGCATGGCCATTCCTTTTTTTCCTAATTATGTAGCTTATCTGAGCGAAGTTCACGTTAAAAGTGGTGTCAGTATGATTCTAACGAGGCAATCTTTTGAATGAACCAAACTTCTGTTGTCTCTTCATGGCTCCTTTAAAATCCAGTCTGACACCCTCGCCGCAACTGCTTGTGCATGGAAGCAGGGGCAGGGCATGGTCAAGTTTCCCATTGTCATAAACTGTGAGAATAAAAAAAACGGGATCTCCTCACTTCGTTGCAAATGTCGTTGAAAGGCGATAGTCATCGGCCGCCCCTACAGCATAGATGCTTCTCTTCCTTTTCCCACTCACCCTTCACGCTATTTTCCTCCCGTCTCGCTACTCCTACGGTAAACGCGGATGAGGGTTAGTCAACTCAATTCAATTTTACAGTGTTCCACTGCTCGTGCACCATTTTATCGGACCTTTCGTTATGGTTGGGGGTCTTGGAATGCCGCCACAACGCTTAGAGGCGCTTGCGTGCGCTTGTAATGCGTAGCATTCCGTGGCGATACCCCAGTCCCTTACACCCCCAACCAAGTCTGTGTAACGCATTAAAAAAAAAGTGCAGATGTTGCGGAAGTAACTCCTCTGATTTTTTTACTGGTGTAAATTGAGTTCATTGGTCTGACAATTTTGAGAAACCCAAAGGAAAAAAAAGAAAAATACTTATTTTAGGAAAATTATTTGACAAATAAAAATTTTAACCTTATACGTGACGCAAAAACCGAAGAATAAACAAAACAACTCCGAAAAACAACGCCTAAAATACGCATAAAAACTAGCGCAAATGAGATGCCAAAAGTTTAACGGCCGCCATTCACGCGAAAATGCATATTCGGCAGAAGTACCACCATTAATCATTATAATTGCGTGAGGGGAGATAATTGGTCGGACAGAATTTTCAAAAGCCAGGAATTAACAAAAATAAAAAAATCTCTCTAGAAACGATCGGACAAAATAAAAAATATGTATCTTATACGTATCCCCCCAAAACCGAAGAATAAATGAAAACATTCCGCAAATAGAAGGTTCATAATATGAATAAAAATAGGGAAAATAAGCGAATGATGTAACGGCCAGCTGTTTCCACAAAAATGCGGATTTGGTGGAAGTAGCACCTGTAATAGCCTAAATGGAGATAATTGTTCGACCACAATTTGAAAAAAAATACTTAAAAAAGCTCGTATTAAAAACTTGCTATTGTAGCCTAACTAGTCCAACAAGCATGACGGATGTCGTAGGATATGTAATCTGTTCTGTAAAGCTCCTGAAAATTTTTATGCCGTGTTGTGTTTAGTATCTTGCAATTTTATGAGGTCAAAGACGGATAGGTGTTCCCTGCCCAGCTACACCGGGGTCTTCAACATCTGTGAGCAGGTGGGAATCTGAAGTTGGAGATCGGCTGTGTGTCAGTTGTGCAACGTCCCAATGGTGTCTCTTGTAAAAACACTGCACTAAATTGAAATTACCGAAAACGAAGAACGGCGGAACACAAGATGAAGTCTTCTGCAGAAAGATGTTCCCCGTGTGACAGTGAGCCAGAGAGTGGGGAAGACGAGCGCACACGGCCAGCTGTGAGTGACACCGCGCAAAAAAAGGTGACGATAACAGCTATCAAGAACTTAACGCATATAGGGTTTGCGTGGTGGTTTTGAATGTTTCTGTTTCTATGGTGATGTTTCCAATAGGTTCCGATAGGGTCAGAAAATACAGGCCAGTTGATAGTTGCGCTTTCGTAAATCTGCATCTTGTGTTTCGCCATCCTTCGTCTTCGTTAAGTTCAATTTAGCGCAGTGTTTTTACAAGAAATAATGAACCAACTAGCCCAGAAGTAAGCGCTCATTGTCCCAATGGTGGTTTTGCTACGTGCAGTTTGTTGTCTCTCTTTAGTTCCACTGTCGTAATTTTGGTGATTTCCAAAACGTCGTCCGAAAAGGAATAGCACAAGACGGAGATAAAGCACACATGGCGTACTCCTACCTCCTGCGTACTTCTGCTCGTTTCCTACCAGTTCTCAAATTATGAATGTGCACTAACTCGCCTCAGCTGGCCGACTGTAACCTCTCGCATAACCCCTCACGTATTCCTCGAAACGGTTTAAGGACAGATTTAGTTTTCATCCTCGAAAGATATCATCATCACCTTTTGCTTCTTCTTTATTTTTACATTTACTTTCGTCGTCATCATCATCGTTATCATCGTCATCATCATCGCAACAACCATCACCAGCCCTTCTAACTGCAATGCAGGACGAAGGCTCCTCCCATTGACGTGCAACGGCTCCTGTCTTGCGCAGCCTGAGCCAAGTTCATTCATTGAACTGACTTTTCTTAATCCATCCCCGTATCGATTTAACGGTCTTCCCCTATTTCTAGTCTCGTCTTTGGTTATCCGCTGTGTTACCTTCAGAAAAGAGTGGTTTCTCACTTTGCCATCCTGACGTGTAGCCGCTTCCCGCTGTCGCGCGAGCTGACGTACACCAAATGGATGGTGGTCAACGTGCCGGCCATGCTCGTGCTGGTGCTCGTGTCGTACGGGTACGTCCAGTGGAACATCGAGCGCAAGTGAGTGGCTGCTGTCCCTGCTGCAACTGTTTTTTATCTCCTACAATTTAAGGTAACAGTTCGAGCGAAAAATTTGCGGGGTGTAACACTCACTTGAAATCATAGTTGACACACGCGACAAGTTATGAACGCCGTGTTTAATAAAATTTTGGCTTTATTCGAAATGTGATTGTGGGTCGCCCTGTGGTTCCTAAAGGTTGCCCAGGACGGTCTTCTGGTTCATGTGGTGCCTTTGATAGTGACGTTGAAGCAATATCTACTGGGTGAATGGGTTCAGCCTGTCGCTTGCCCTTATGCGAATACACAGATCAGCCGGTGCGCCGTCTATGGTGAGATCGAGCGAACAAGAGCTGGCAGGGCAGCCACTAAACCCTTGCTCTTGCTTAATCACGTGGTACCTAACCGATGAGGCTCCGTGAAAATGCAGCTGCGAAGCTTCTCCGCAGCGTGCGCCTATGACACCACCGAGAAACATGAGTGAGGCATTGTAGTAGGGCCTCTAGTTTCGTTTTATAATATCGCTTGAACGCGCGTGGCCGTTATGGTACTCATAAAACGTTTCTGCGCGTGCCCGTACTATGACACTCGTACTCAAATTTCATCTCTAGAGCGCGAAATTTGAGAGCGCTTTATATTCCATGCGTTTTCTTGGTTAACGAAACGTCTTTTGTGCTGGAATGAACCTAAGGGAGTTACCATAGGCTAGTTATTTTGAATTAAAAAAAAAACGTTGCAGTATGTGTTCATAGCCCCTTTAAGAAAGGGAAGTATTTTCAGAAAGTCGAAATTCTAACATCCCCGCGAAAACAATAAAAAGATTATGCTTTACAACAAAGTAGATCCTTCCTTCTTCATGGGGAGCGTTGTAACGTCTTTCTGCGGAGAAAGGAAAGCACAATTTTTAGTGCGCTCGGAAGTGTTTTTTTGTCTTCGGAAAGGTTACAGGTGTGGCAGAAAGAACCTCAGTCGCCTCAGTGCAGAACACCCGGTATGCCTACGATAACAACTCTATGAAATTAACGACAAACTACAAAGCACAATATTTCAAGAGAACCCGGGTGTAATTCCCGTCCGCGGCGGCCACTTTTCTGAGGGGGGGGGGGGGGGGGCGAAAAGCAAGAACGCCCATGTGTACAAGATTTCGGGGCACGTTAAAGATCGCCAGGTGGTGAACATTAATCCGGAGCCCTCCACTACGGTGCGCCTCATCGACTGCGTTGCGTCGGCACGTTAAAGCATAAACCAATCATCCCAGCACAATATTTACGCGGCGTGTTTAGATTCTGTTGATTTGTGATGGGAACGGTAGAAAATTACTTCGGAGCCGTTCAGCATGTAACAGAATACTCCATTACACCTTATCATCACACACTGCCGCTTTTCCTGTCGTGGCGGCGTTCACGTGACTAGTCGGTTCGGTTGCTTTCTCTCTGTCTACAGCATAGAATTTCTTACAATATACACTAGAAAGGAATCCGGTGCTAGTGTCTATGTGGCTCACATCAAGGCCGTCTGTGTCGTCGTGGACCGCCATTATATCATGCGCTTGCCTTAGTTTCATCATTGGCTTGGATTGAAACGTTTTAGTGACCGCAAATTTAAACAAAGTGCCACAAAACGTGAAGAATAGTGTGCGATAAATGTAAGTGGAAAATAATAACAGGATGTTTTAAAGCTAAGGAAAAAGGAAGTAAAGGGTATTTTTGCTGGAACTGTTGTGCCTGCCATTCTGCAAGCCAAGGTTGTAGTTACTAACAACGTTAATATTTAGGGAAAACTGATTAGGGGCCCTGATTTTATTAATTTTACCATTATTTCAAAGGATAGGTTAGAAAAGTTTGGAAAGCTTTTTTACCGTGCCTATGAAAACGTTGCCTTTGTGGTGAACCAGTGCACCGACCGCCAGCTAGTTTAACAAGATAAAAGAAAACTTGGAGTAAAACAGTCGTGCACGATGACAAGATATGACGCATACAAGCGCCCGTATGTGTCGTATCTTGTCTTTGTCGAAGTTAGTTTAGTTTCTTCTTTTCGCCGGATACAAATTTCGCGGTGGCATATTACCCGCTCAGTCGTACGTCCTTCGACTGCGGCATGAGAAACGTCAGGTGTGATCAGGCACTGCCTGCTGTTTCACCGAACACGGCTGCCGCATAGCAGGGAGGATTTCGGCTTCCTTGTAGCTCATGAACGTGTTAATGCATACTGAAGAAAGCAAATGCCCAAAAACGCTTAAGAATCTAATTTTCATGCCAAGCCCAAGCCAACAAAGGGGGTCTTCCCATGAACGCCCACGACGACATAGCTTAAAACAGGCGCAGTGTTTTCTCTAGTATACTATGACAGCTGCATCTTACCGGTACCGGAAGTGTATGACCGGAAGTGTATGACCGGAAGTGTATGACAGCTGCATCTTACCGGTACTCACCTATGGGGCAGAAACTTGGAGGCTCACTAAGAGGGTTCAACTTAAATTGAGAACGACTCAGCGGGCAATGGAGCGGGAAATGATAGGTGTAACATTAAGGGACAAGAAGAGAGCGGAGTGGGTCAGGGAGCAAACTGGTGTTAAAGACATATTACTAGAAATTAAGAAGAAGAAATGGACGTGGGCAGGGCATGTAATGCGAAGGCAAGATAACCGCTGGTCATTAAGGGTAACAGAGTGGATCCCTAGAGAAGGCAAGCGCTGCAGGGGGCTGCAGAAAGTTAGATGGGAAGATGAGATCAAGAAGTTTGCGGGGATAAATTGGGCACAGTTGGCACAGGACCGAGATAATTGGAGAATAATGGGAGAGGCCTTTGCCCTGCAGTGGGCGTAGATAGGCTGGTGATGATGATGATGATGATGACTTACTAAGAAACGCCATGGTCGACAGAATTCAGATCTGCTGCTGCTTTACTGCAGTAACGCCGCGGGTGGTGTCATCACCGCAGCAGAACGTCGATTTTCCTTATGTTGCTTGCTTAGCGACGCCACCTCCATCAAAAACTTTATCCCAGCCAATAGCCTCACGACTGCCCTTTCACCCGTTTTTCTGATTGAGGCGAAAAGCAAAAACGCCCGTGTGTACGAGATTTCGGCGCACGATGAAGATCCCCAGGTGGTCAAAATTAATCCGGAGCCCTCCACTACGGCGCGCCTCATCGCCTGCGTTGCGTCGGCGCGTTAAACCCCACAATCAATCAAATCACGACTGCCCTTTCTGTCGCGTACTCTTTGCACCTTACGTCATGTGCACTGAGAATGCAAGGCGAACAAGCCACCCCCCCCCCCCCTCTTCCTACCAGCTCCAGAGCAGTGGCAAAGCCTGCTTACCAGTCCGAAGACTAGAAGAGACTGGTCACCAGGCCACGGCTGGCAGCTAGAGCACAAGGATACCTGGATTACGGTGTCTTCCCACCGGCGAGCGGGCATAACACCTTCTCCTTTGGACAAAAGTTTTCATCATCAACCTGTTGTGTTTTGGGCCTGCCGTTAACTATTTTCACTATCTCTCCCAAACACAAACGGAAACATTTGGGCTCCTGTGGGCTGGTTAGTGTACGTTTTTAGCATACACCAACCAGCACACTTTGATTCCCGCTTTAAGATCTGTATCCCGTGACCTTCCGGCATCACTGCTTTAGCGTTCATATGAACTTTCATAGCGTTCATATGACCTTTCGTGATGGACACCTTCATGTCCTTTCTTACACACGTACAGGAAATTGTGAGCTACGTCATAATTTGAACGCGGGAGTATTACAGGATTATTTTTTAAGTTAAAGCACGAGGCGAGGGAGAAGATTCCGCTCCTGAAGGTGGTGCTGCGTCATTCCGCTCGGCTTCCGCAAACTCGCTGCCGTATGTAGTGTGGAGAGAGATGGCTGATCGCTGCGAATTACTAGAGGCCGAATAGCGATCGCACACATCAGTCTATGCGTCGAATGTAGGTGAGCCTGGATCAATGTGGCGTCGTTTCATGGCGTACCTGCGGGCATTCTTCTTAAGTTGAAGCGAGGCAGGCAAAATGAGGAGGGATTTTAGATCTCGAGGGAGAAAAGAGAACACCAGACGAAAACAATTCGGCCTGCCAACAAGTAACTAGGCCGATGAATTGTTTTCTTGTTTGTAGGTTTATTAGGTATCAATTTTATGTTCTGGCTTAATATTTTTGTTCTTTTATTTTTGTCCTAATTTCCCTTTTGTGGGGAGGGTGCTAGGAACCGGCTTTCCCTTCTCTTGATATGGTATCCTGGATATGCCCTGGAGGCACACATGACGAAATATAGCATGACACCACGGGCCTCCTTACGTGCTGGTATAAACAAGGTTATGAGGGCCTAACCACAAGCCTCCTCTCCACTTTCTGTCCTTTGTCACTTTGTGCATAAAGGCATCGAAAGGATAACCTCTTAAAAATCTTTTCTAAAGCTCTGGTTTGCCGCGACGCGAGTGTATAACACTCGATGCCCTCCGGAATCTGCGTTGCCTAATATCCTTTCATTTAACTGACAGGGGAGGCGCGGTGCTTCTGGACAGCACGGCGGAAACCAGAGTGACGGCTGAGGTGACCCGCAAGTACAACGAACTCGGGAAGCTGACGTAAGTTTCTACTTGCATGTTCACGTACAGAATACATGCTCCGCCCGCTTCAGTGGTGGTGACACACACACACACACACACACACACACACACACACACACACACACACACACACACACACACCACACACAAACGCACGCACCCACGCACACGCACACGCACACGCACACACGCACGCACACACACGCACACACACACACACGCGCGCGCACAGACGCACGCATGCACGCACACACGCACGCACCCACGCGCGCACGCAGGCACGCACACACACACAAAACAAAACAAAAGATGATTGGATCATGCTGACTGGCTTGGGATGCTGGTAGAGGCTCAATTGCTTTGAGACAGTCCAGTTATGAAAGCAACCAGAATATTTTGTAGGCACGCATAAACAGCGCCTCGTGCGGGGGTTCATAAATTATGATTTATTCTATAATCTTATTGCTCACATATACTCAAAAATTACAGAAAACAAGGCATCATGAAGAGGGTAATAACGGCCCGCAAAAATATAGACGATTTTGTTTGCCCTCTCCCTGCATCAGGGATGCAGCCAATATGCCGCTATCGAACCCTTGGCGTTGGCCCAAATAACACCCCCCCCCTCTCCCCCACTGGGCACCTTGAGTAATCTTGGTGACGATAAGTGGCAACAGCGCTTACCCCGAGCTCCCTTACTTAAGCTGTTGCCTACCCTGGTGAGAAGTTTAAAGGTTGAGGGCTAGAAGCCGAGATTGGTGGCCGTCGGAGTCTTGGCCAAGCTCCGGCGGACAGGCACCTTGTCTGGTTGTCAGGCAGGGGGCTCCGGGACCTTGCTGAGCATGAGGGTAATCTCAGGGGACCTCGTTCATACCCTCATTTATTGATTGATTGTAGGGTTTAACGCACCGACGCACCGCAGGCGATGAGGCAAGCCGCAGTAGATTGATGGATGGAGGCAATTTTATTGGTAGCCTGCAGATCGACGCCCTAGCGCGCCGCGACGCGGGCCTCTACGTCATCCTGGTGGGGTCCTCTACTCGGCGTCGGCTTGTGCTACTCCCGCAGTTCGTCGCCCGTGAAGGCGCCTTCCCGTCGTTTTCGCTCGGCTCCTGCCTTTCGAGAGCCTCCAGGACCTGCTGGACGGCCCATGATTGTTCTTCTTGGTCGTAGCTCGCCATCGCTGCTTCTAGCCTCGACGGCAGCCTTCCTCTTCTTGTTGACGCTCGCTGTGGAAACTTGACGCAGTCCCACAACACGTGCATGAAGTCCGCCCTCCCCCGTTGGCATACCTGGCACCTGTCGGTCGGGTAGGCTTCTGGATATACGTGCTTCATCGGGACCGGGGTGGGTAGCGACCCTGTCTGCAGCTGTCGTAACAACACTGCCTCTGCACGGCTCAGACCCGGGTGAGGGGGCGGGAGAGACCTTCGATCCATGCGGTGGAACTTGGTGACCTCGTTATAGCCCGTCATGCGGTTATTGACTCCACACCACTCCGGACGGTCGGTTGCGGCGGCGCGGTTAGTTAGCGCTCGCGCCGTCGCAGTGGACCGTCTCAAGTGGTTTCCGGCGCACGCGGGCGAAGACGCGTCGGCAACGAACGCCGCAGTAGCGGGCTTCGGATTAGTCTTGACTAGAGTTACTGGATATATGAATGAATGAATGACATTTATTAAGATGGGGGAGGCCACATGGCCGTAGTTGGGGAAGGGGAAGAAGGGAGGAGGGGGAGGTGATCACTTAATCGTTAGAGATGACTTGTTGGAGATCGATGATCAGTGATTTCTTTGTGAGGGGGATTGTAGACCCCATCTCACACTACCCTTGCCAGGCCACTCTTAATAGAAAACACACCTAGAGAATGCAGAAAATTGGGGTCTTCGTACGGGGGATCATCAGGGGACGAGTTGGGGGGCAGAGCACTGAGCAAAGAATCGCGAGAAGATGCGAACGCTGCACAGTGCCAAGTGAGGTGCTTGAGGTCTGAAAAAACATTCTGCTGGCAATGAGGACAGTACGGAGAGCCTGAGGAGTCCAAATGGAACCATTTCCGAAGTGTGGAGGGTGTGAGGGCCGCATTAGCGATTGTCTTATTAACAAAGATTTCTGCGGAACGGGGTAGGGTGGGGACACCATGCAGGTAGCCCTGCGGAGTCTTCTCAGCGAGCCGCTTTCGGCGAGAATATTTAGCATGATCCAGTTGGGGGCGCGGATGTAGACCTGGATCTGGTGCAAGATCGGGAGCAATCAAGGGAGGTGTTGACTGAAGGCTCTCCCGCGCTGCATTATGAGCAGCGTGATTGCCGACCCCCTGGGTCACATGCCCCGGAATCCAGGCTACGCGGACTTGCGTTCCGTTTCGGGCCAGTAGGTTAACCATGGCCTGGATGTGATGAACGGTAGGGTGATCAGAGTAAGCCCTATTGAATTCTCTGATGGCGGCGTGGGAATCAGTGAGGAGACGAACCCTGGGTGGTGGTGGTGCACGAGCCATGTAGGTCATGTGATCCAGGGCTCCTAGGAGACCATGGAGCTCGGCTTGAAGAGGTGACGGGGCGATGGCAGCCATAGTAGTGGCGCCGCTAAGATCAGGGCGTTCTTCGCAGTGCCAAGCCAAACCGATAGAGTTGTCTTGTAGGCTGGCGTCTGTAAATATGTCCACCTCGTTTGGTAGCCTCTGTGCCATGCATCGGCGGAGGGCGCGCAGACGCGGAACGACGCTAGCTCGAGGGATAGCCGACCGTTGCGAAGAAACCACGGTATTTCGAGCCCAAGGGGGTGGGGGAGGAGATGGCATGGGTCCGATTGGGTGCGTTTGAGAGTCCCATGCAGTAATAGCAGCACCCTGGATAGTGAGCGTGCGCCGGAGTTGATGGTGTTTCCGGGTCTCTTCAAGAATTTCTGGCAGGGGAGGCAGAGGAGCAGCTTTCTCTAAGGCGCAGACCCTAGTGTGCCGTGGGGGGCCTGTGATCGTCCGCAGGGACGCACGATGAAGAATTTGTAGTTGCTTCATGTGAGCTGGACGGAGGTCATATGCAGGGGCGCCGTACAGAATTCGACCAAGGGCAACTGCTCGAATGAGCGCGAGGCAAGCAGCCTGACTAGCTCCACCATACTTATTAGACATCCTGGAAATCAAATGCAGCATTGGTTTCCAGTTGCGTCTAAGTTGAGTGATCCAACGACTGGCACTGTTGTGGCTGCCCAATGGGATTCCCAAGATGCGAACCTGGTCGCACTTGGTTTGGATTGGCGTTCCGGCCAGATAAATAACATGATGGAAGTGAGATGGTGGGCTATGTAGCCCATGAACGAGTAGAAACTCTGTCTTATCAGGAGCCAACTCTAACCCAAGTGAAGGGAGGCTGTGGGCTAGACTAGAAGCCGCTGCTTGTAGTTCAACAATCATACTTTCGACGTCCGGATAGTCAGCTGCCTCAGTCCACACCGTGAGGTCATCAGCGTAGATTGCAAAACGTGATTTGGTATCGGTCTCTAGCTGACGAGCGATTCGCGTCATTGCCAAATTAAAAAGCACGGGCCAGAGGATGGAACCCTGGGGTACCCCCCTAGCCAAGAAATAGGTTCTGGGGCGCCATCCCGGGTGCGTGCCACTAAGCTGAATAGGCCGATTTTCCAGAAAGGATTTTATCCAATTTTGAGCCCGTTGGCTTGGATATGCAGCAGCCAATTCGGTAAGGATGGCGGCTTGACTCACATTATCGAATGCCTTTCGCATGTCGATGGCTAGAACATAGTCCGGGTTACCGGCACGCGATTTACGGTTAATGACTCTGCGAAGGAGCCAAAGGCAGTCGTGGGTGCTGAGATTCGGACGAAAGCCAGTTTGGGATGGATGAAACCAGGGCTGTACGTACTCAAGATAGTGTTGCATTCTGTTGTTGATTAGTCTTTCGGTGAGTTTACACAGAGTTGGGGTGAGGGAGATGGGGCGCAGGTTAGAGAGCTGAGCCGGATCCTTGTTGGGTTTGGGAATAGGGCTAACCAAGGTCAACTTGAGCGTGTCGGGAACCGTCCCTGTGGCCCAGTGGTCATTAATGATCTCAAGGAGTACCAGCTGGGTGTTCTCGTCCAGGTTACGGAGGTGCTGCCATGTTAGACCATCATGGCCAGGCGCAGAATGGAGTTTGCCTTGGTGAAGAGCGGCCTGAAGTTCAGGAAGAGTGAAAGGGCTGTCTAGGTCCTCTTCAGGGGATGGAATTATATTAGCAGGAAGGGGGGGGGTGCGGATTCAAGGAGGCGTGTGGGAAGAATGTGGAGATGAGGTTATGTTCCACGATGTCAGGCGGATTTTGTAGGGTGAGTGTGGCGAAGAGCGTAGAGCGACGTTTGCCTTTACCGGAGAGACCTCGGTAAACCCTCCATAGTTTGCTGAGGCCACGGTCCCGGCCGAGGTCGGAACAGAGATTATGCCAGCTTTCATTAGCGAGAGAGCGTTGATACTCGCGTATGAGCTTGTATTGGTGCCGGATTTTGAGGAGATCTTTGTGCCTTTTACCATTTTTAAGGTACCGAGTAGTGAGGGTATGGGCACCCTTCCACAAGTTGGCAAGATGCGCGTCAAGAGAAGCCGTTGTTGCGTCACATTCTATAACTTCACCATATACCAGTTGCAAAACTCCGCTTCAGAATCCGTACGGTCTCTCTGCTGCGTGGAAGCTAAGGGGCAAGTCGACGCACGCGGCACCTAGGAAAGAAAAACTGAACATCGCTGAACTATTATTATTCAGATTTTTTTTTGTAAAACAAAGATTGCTTTTTAAATAAGAATACAATAATTAGGTAAAATTTGAGTTTTTACGGCTGTTTTGATGACTTACGGCAGCAGCCGCAAGAACTTGAGTACTACTTCAAAGTTCTGCCGACAGACGACAGGCTAGTCAACATGCCCCGTGCTTGCCCCGGTGCCGGCGGCGCTAGGGGCCAACCAAAGGCCGGCTTTTGATACATGGGGCCTATGGGGAGTATCGCAACTGTATATATTGAGTAACTCTGGCGTTGACCCCCTGACGATGTTTAACGTGCACCCAAATGTCTTATATACGGGTGTTTTTGCTTTTCGCCTCCTTCAGAAAAGCAGCCACCATAGCCGGGAATTGAACCCGCGACCTCGCGCTCAAACGCTTTAGCCACTGAGCCACCGCGGTGGGTCATACCCGCATTCATACTATGCCGTATGGTATACGTGAAACCTTCACTCCCAAATGATCGCACCGAAGCTATATTCAAACAGCTAGAATCGTTTTCTCAAGCTCAGGCACCTTTTTACGCTTCTTGGTTTTGATAAAGACACGCCTGTGACTAGTAAATTCATGTTCCCAATAATAAAACTAATTGTAAAGTGCTGTAGGGAAAACTACGAAGCGAAGAAATCATCAGTGGACATACTGATTGAGGTTAAAAACAAACAAAAATCGGCAAGCCTTCTTAAACTAACAAGCCTAGGTGACCTCCAAATCACCATCATACCTCACCGAACCCTGAACAGGTGCCAGGGCGCCATATCAAAGAGAGGCCTAACCGTTGAAAGAAACTTAATTTGATTTCCTTGAAGGTGGGCGGGAGCAGGGAGCAACTGCTGTTAAGTGTATGCTCATCAGGCGGGATAACAAATAAATTAAAACCTAGCATCTCACTCTAACATTTGGCCTCAGCACACTTCCTGAGTCGGTAAAAGCAGGTTTCATGCACTTCCGCACAGAGCCGTACCTACCAAACCTGCGCCGCTGTTTTAAATGTCAACGGTTTGGGCATGGTTCCAAGTCCTGTCGTGGAAACCTTACTTGCGCAAAATGTTGCGGCCATGATAATCAGACAGAAAACTGTCAGAGAACACATGTGAGGTGCTGCAATTGTGATGGACCTCATCCAGCCTATTTTAGGTCAGGCAAATTTTTGCATGACCTAAAATAGGCTGATGAAAAAGCAATCATCAACATAAAAGTTTCTCAAAACATCTCATACGCACAAGCGCGGAAATTACATGCGATGCTTCCGTCTCGAAGTTATGTCGACCCAGCTGGCCGGGGGCACGAGCGGCGTCTAGTAGAGCCCTGAATCTGCTGCCACAATTGCCGCACCACGTCCAACACCTGTTAGGCACGCGTATGGGGCAGAATACTCCTCGTGGTGGCCGTCTTGGCCTCTCGAGTCCCGGTTGTACGCGTCGTACACAAGGCCAAACTTGTCCATCACAGCGTCCAAGGGACACCAATTCTCTCACCCCCAGGAGGCCAGACTGGGGCATGAATTTCACTATAACACCAAACGAGCGACGTGGCCCTGCTGGCCGTGGAAAAAAGCCTCTTCCCCAAATTACTGGTACCAAAGCTGACCCAGCCTATTCTAGGTCGTGCAAAATATTCAGGTGAAATCATCGACATGAAAGTTTCTCAAATTATTTCATTCCCACAAGCGCGGAAACGATATGCAATGCTTCCGTTAGGAAGTTATGTTGACGCAGCTCATAAAATAGCGCACACATTAAGTCATACGCACCAAGGCAGAAATCTATAGCTGTAATGGCAGTAGAAAACATAGTTCAATGGAATTGTAGTGGCTTCATGAAGAATCTAGATGATGTGTATGAAATTCTTCACAAAAACCAATCAAGCATTGTCTGCCTCCAGGAGACACATCTCAATTCCAAACATACCAATTTCCTTAAACAGTACACTCTTTTCGGGAAAGAAAGAGATAGTTCAGTGAACTCTTCACGTGGAGCAGCCATTGTTACACAAAAATCTACTTTCCAGAGCCTTCAGTTACTAAACTGAAAGCGGTTGCGTTACTTGTAAACATTTTGAATAAGCTGATCACATTCTGAGGGAGCAGCGCAAACTAGACAGGACAAAGGGTTGGACACAACATGAGCGCTGACTAACAACTGAAGTTTTTATTAGAAATTGGAAGAACATATAAAGATGATCACAGTATGCTCTTTGTACATTCTACCAGACCAGTGTTTATATACTTCTAAATTTGAATCCCTAATAGATACATTTCTTGAGCCATTCATTTTGGTAGGCAACCTAAGTGCTCATAACAAGCTTTGGGGCTCTGAGGGAGCCTATGCTCGGGGTCGTTTGTTTGAAAATTACCTCGTGTCATCTGGGGCTTGTTTATTTAACCAAAAAAGCCAACGTATTATAATATTGCTGGGAATTCGTTCAGGCATTCTTTTGCCATTGATCGAGTGGGTGGTTGACACCAACCCTTACCGAAGTGACCATTATCCAGTACTCTTAAACGCATACATAAAGACCTCAATGCTTCCATTTCAATAAAAAGATTCAAAGAAAATGGGACTGACTGGAACAAATTTCAGGAGAGGTCACAACTGATGTATGCTTCAATATGCCACTTAGGCATTGATGAAGCTTGTGACTTCATCACAGCACACATCATGGATGCTGCTGAATACTCCATTCCACAGTACTTGGGTAACACACGTTACATGAGAAAGCACTGGTATTATTAGGAGTGCAGACGGGCATGACAGATTCAGAACAAGGTCTGGGGTGTCTTTCAAAGATATCCAACTGCACAAAACGTTATTATTTTGGGCGGGCTAAACCAGAGGGAAAGCGGGTTTGTCGAAACGCTCAAAGGGAAAGCTGTGGGTGTTTTGTAAATTCAATAAATTTACATACAGACACATGGAAGGTCTGGAACAGAATTAGGATCTAAATTCAGAAAAAAACCTTCAAACTACCATTAGTCAGTACCCCAGGTGACACCATTGAGGATCAAGTGAATGCACGAGCCCAACACTTTGCATAAGTCTCAAGCTCTGCTCACTAAACCCACACCGTCCTAAAACACAAAAAAAGCCCTAGAGAGAAACCTGATTCCTGACAATAAACAATCCGATGAGTCATACAGCTCTAAACTCTCCCTACGAGAACTGTTGTTTGCTTTGGACACATGTAAGTCTTCTCCGTCTGGGGCAGATATTACTTATGTTATGATCCAATACCTGCACCCAGACACCCTCGAAACACTCTTTTACCTATATAACAAAATTTGGCAGCCGGGATACTTTCCTAGGCTTTCGGGGAAGCGATTGTAATTGCCATACTGAACTGTGACTGCCAGACATACCGGTGAAAATTGAACACAAGTTTCTTGTTCTGCTGCATCGAAAATTCGCTTTCATCCCAACCATAAAACAACTGAAAATGAAATGTATGAAAATAATGAATGTGCTAAAAGTAATTTCCCATTACACGTATGGAGAGGGCAAAGCATGCCTTTTGAGACTTTTTAATAGTCTAGTAAGATGTCGTTGAGGCTTTGGTCGTGTGTTGTGCAACTCGGTACCAAAATAACGGCATTAAAAATATCAGACCCAGTGCTACACCTGTCAGAGCACCGGTCCACATACTAACCGGAAAGCACCGGACGCAAGTCCGGTGCTTTCGGACGAGCTTTGCGCAGAGCTTGTACGTGGAGTGTCATCACTGGAGCTCGGAACGTTGGCGAACTGGTTTATGTAGGCTTTTAAAGTCACCTAGATTAAAAATATACCATGTGGTAATATTTTCAATGGCATGTCTGCTAAAACGTGTTTTAAAGCCATTCGTCAATCTTTAAAGCTTTCTCATTTCAAGTCTGCCTGCAAGTGGAACAATTAGGGATATCGTTTCAAGAAACTTACAAAACCGGTATTGGAGATATTGTTGCCCTTTTGGACTGGCCCTCAGTTGCTTGTGATATGTCCTTTGAAAATTTTAGCAAAAAGAATGCGCCCAGAAAAGTGATTCTACAACATTTTTTGTATTTACGGGACAAGTACACATACAATTGCTTTTACACAGATGCCTCGATGTCGGTTTCCGCTGTGTCATGCGCCGCTCACGGGCCGAACTTTAACAGCACAAGAACAATGAAGACTGACACCAGCATTTTTTACGGTGTAAGCACATGAAATGTTACTTGCAGTAACACACATTATCAAAACCCACATTATCAAATTTTTTAGACTGTGAGAGTTGACACAGAGTGATGACAAAGAGAACTAGTAGAAACATGGTTCTAAATATTCTCAGCAAATCGATATTGTTGGCCTATTCTGGCAACATCCAAATAATTTGCTGGGTGCCTGGACACAGTGACATTATGGGGGAAATTGCTGTATATTGAATGGTAAGGCCGCACTCCGAAGTGGCATAGACATATGGAAGGTCCCATACGAGGAAATGAAGCCACTTCTACAAACGAAACTCCGGCAACAATGGCAACGGAAATGGGACGAGCAAATGTTTAACAAATTATATTTAATTAAACCGCAGTTGGGTCGATATACTACAGAAAAAAACATTTACCGAAATATCCATGTGCATACTGGGGATTGGCCATACGTATGGTACTCATTCTTTTCTATTAAAAAGCACGGAACCACCAGTATGCAACAGGTGTGGAGGAGGGCTCTCAGTTCTCCATATATAATTGAATATTCAGAATTAAAGATGCAAGACACCATCACTATCCCGAGATTTATAGATATGCCATACCCCTTTCCCGTCCATATTTTTAGCAGATGAACCTATGTTTAACACGAATTGCCTTTTAGCTTACATTCAAGATATCGGATTTTTAAAACTTCTTACCTAACACGCGTAATCACAACTTTGTATATACCAGGATCTTTACACTTTTGACAACGTTTTAGACTTAGGGCCTTTTACACCCCATACAAATGATTTATTTTTATCCTCCTCAAGCCCTTCCAAAGTGTATTTTACTGAGTGAAAGATGACACACACTGACATGGCGCTCTTTGGCCTCGATACCCTTGTTCCATAAACACATGCATACATGAATAACACCACGGCTCACTGACTGAGCCACCCGCACGGTTAACAGCACTGGAGGAAGCAAAACCTCTGCAGCAGCGCTTGTCTCGAACAAAACAAAACGACAGAAAGCACATTACACCATGACGGGGATGTTAACTCATGGTACATCGGGATCGATGTACTCACGGCATCGGGATTTTGTTCTGAATGGAATGGCCATGTGTGTAGGTGTGTATAGTTTATTTTTTTTTTGTTCCCTGAAGTGTTGCATTTGTAATCACTGCTCTGTATTTTAACCACTCCTGCTATAGCCCTTAAAGGGCTGCAGTATGTGAAAATAAAATAAATAAAAATAAATAAATAAATAAAAAATAAATACATCTCTATATTCAGCTGAAAAGTAACCAAACGGTGGAAACAACCAACACATTTAGTAAAACACCAGGTAATATGACGCGGTGACGTTTAAGAGGTAAAACAGCTCAGCGGATGAGCTGCGCCTAATCACGAATAAAGCGAAGCATGCCAGGGTTGACTCACCCATGCCTGCCAAATCTCTCGTACCTTCAAACAGTGCTGTAACTTGTCGTGGCCACCATGGCCTGGTCCTAAGCCTCGTCACATTCATTCCCCCACATGAAAATCTCAACTTCGTACGTCGTTAGCACTGGTATTATTTACAGTACAAAATCATAAAAAAACTCTACGGCTTTACCGGCTTATCGACGCTCCGCTTCTACTTGGCTTCTACGTCAATAAGGCGAAATAGTTTTCTGTAGGTGCCCGCTGATGCCAAAGGCAATAAAATCACCGCGGCCAGAAGTTGCACGCACTCAACAAAAGCGGCCGTGGCAAACGATGATAAAAACTGCGGTGGTAGTTATTGCGCGCGCTTACCTTGGTCATTACCCAAAATAACAGCAGCTATTTAAAGGGACACTGAAGTGATATGTAAACATTGCGGGATTACTTGCGCAAATTGTAGTCCGGAGTCCCCAGGCCATGTTACGACCACTCTGGGCGCGTTTACGCGATTTTATTTAGTAGAAAAATTAATTCGAAAATGCTGTCCTCCTCTCTTTACGCTCGCCCATTTTCTGCGGTGTTTTCGTGTGACGTCGTGAGGAGCCGAGCTCGCAATTGGCTGCGCTACTGCACGGCTCCCCGGCCTTCAGACAGAGTCAGTCGGCCCAGCGTTTCGTCCGCCGGCCGCCGACGGGTCGTCGCAATTCGTTCGCTCAGCTGAAACGAAGCCAGGACACGTTTGTGAATGGAAGAATGGGCCTTTCTTTACTTGGTTAGTTTGTACACTGTATCTAGCTCCAAGTCAAGGTCGCTTCACACAAGCGCTGCACAAGCGCACATGCGACGCTTCGCTGACTGGTACGCCAGTAGAAAAAAATAAGGCCTCTTGAAGGCGGGAGAAGAGTCAGCGAGGTCAATATAGGTACTAAGGAAATAAAATCAACTGATATTTTTACCGTACAGCGTAAAAATAGGGTGCGGAAAGCACTTTTTTGCGCTGGGCGAACAAGCACAGCAGTCAGGAGCACGACTACGCATCTGCGAACGCTTTTCCGTCTACGAAATGCAATTGCTAGACGTGAGCTATTGTGGAAACTCGGGGGACGCTTACTGCACGAGCGCAATACAACAAATAGTCACCTAAGCTGCTTGAAATGCCAAAACTAAATAAAAGTGTAAACTTGTTGACAATATATACCTTATATTACCAAGGTCCGTGGGAGCCCGGCCCGTGGCCGAATGGTCTGGGTAGCTAGCTGTATTGCCGCAAGTGTTTTGCAAGTCACGAGTTGGAGTCCACGCGGGTACGTGCTTTTTTTTTTTTTGTAATTAACTTTTTTGTTATCTGCCGATGTTTTCTACATTGAGTTCACCTTTTCTTGGGCCGCAACGTTCATGGTTCCACGAACTAGTTCACAGAACGCGCGCAGGCTGGCACTGGCGCGCTAGCGAGTTCTCGTTGGCGTGCTGTTGCCATAAGCACCGACTGCTTGCGGGCAGTGGGCACAGGCCAGAATGAACAGACCCTTGGCCTGGTGCGATCACGCTTTTTACGGTACAGGCATGAGTGAGGCAAGCTCCAAATATGGGGGAAAAGCGCATGACATTTGGGCGTCTGCGGGTACGCGGAGGGCGTCCATGCACTGCGTAGGCCTCGGGTAGTGAATGCTACGATTCCAAGCCGTCCTGGGAGGCTTATCTTTATGCATTTTTACAGCTGACAACATGGCAGAAGCGCGGTACGATTATTACTGAGTTATTGAGAATGCCCATCCAACAACGCCACCGGTTGTGTTTTACAGAACCGAAACCGAAACCGAACCTTGTTTGGTTGCTCACCTTGGGAATCGTCCAATCACGATGCCCGCTCCTCCCAACGTCACAGCTTTAGTTGGTGCGGCCGCCGCAAACCGCGCATGGTAGTTTTTCTTCTTTCGCGCTTTGTAAAATAATTACCGATTTGTCAACCGGATAAACGATGAAAAGTGTGCTAATTTGAGCCAGTCTACGCAGTGCAAGCAAAAACGGGAGCTTGACAAATTCACTTCAGTGTCCCTTTAAGACGTCGACCCAAGAAAGGCGAAAACGGCGAACAAGCGTGACGTTTATTGTTTGAAAAGGCGATCAGCATCACCAAGCATTATCATGTGACCATCCTGTTGCCTTCAATCATCACTCCCAACTGATATCATCATTCTGCCATCACTCTCTCTTGCGCCATCGCGCTTGGGCTTCATCACTCTTGTCATGGGTCTCGCCTCATTATCTGTTCTTCCCTTTCTCCTTCCTGTACTCTGAAGTTATGTTTTAATCCGTGCGAGAGATTTAGGGCAAGGCGGCTTCCCACTGAAAAAGAGATGCTTTTTCTAAATGCGTTGGTGCGAGGCCCAGCATAGTAAAACAGCTCGTATATCGTTGCTTCTCAGTAAGACCGGACGTTTTGCGTATCATGGTGTTGTATTTGCGCCTGTTTCACTGCATTTTAGTCTTTATCCGATTTGCCATTTTAGGGAAATTGAGGTTTTGGTAAAATATTAGAGGTAAGCATTATAACAAAATATGAGAGGCCGCTGTTTTTATGTAAAATTTTTCAAACGGTTTCCTAATATAAGTCTTTAGTAAAGAAATCATGTTAAGAAAATTAGGGGGCAGAAAATGTTCTCGTGCAGAGCAGGGATTAGCGGTTGCACACCAATTGGAAAGGCCTTCGTCTTGGGAGTAGACAAGTGACCTGCTGCTGCTGCTGCCTATGATGATTATAATTTTGTGTATAACAGAAAGAATCACGCATAAAAGTTACTTATTATTTCCAAATGCACCTCTAGTACTAAGAGACAAGTGAGGTATTAGTTAGCCGAAATAAAGACTACCACCGAAATGATTAGTTCCGTACGCACTGTTTTCTTCGATATGTAATAGAAAATCAGTGTAAATAAATGTCTTCCCTGTCCCAAAAGCAGGCCAGAGAACCGATAAACAATTTAAAACACATGAATTTTATTTGAAATATATTCTTTTGAAGGACCGCATTTTTGCCACGACGATGCGCAGGTTTGCTGAGGCCACGGTCCTGTTCATGACAGTGGTCATGATGCTCTTGATACTCACTATGGACGAGCAGAGCTTCACAGGGTGGGCAAGCTACCTTCCGGAACCGCGGTGAGCAGAGCTCAGTCTTCCTTACGCCTCACCTCCCACTATTTATGCAAGCCAATCACGTCTGTTAAATGCGCAGCTCTTTTTGCAAATATTCGTATGGTTTTTCGGGGTATTTCGGTCCGTCTCACCGTTGGTCGTTTATATCTAACCGAATAATGTGGCCATTCACAGCGACAACATTGCACGTAATTAATCAGCGCCGTTACATACTATAGGCCAGTGTCCTCTCCGCCAGATAATTTTAGTGGTTTTCATCAGCGATGCCGCCAAAAAATGTCACGTGCGCACACACGGTCTGGCGCACGAAAGAGAGAGAGAATAAACTTTATTTAATGACAGGAGTCAAGCACGAGGAACAGAATCTCGGCAGTGGAGGCAAAGTTGAACACGCAATAAAAAGGGATCGAACGTTGGTCAGGGCCTCGTGGCACTCTGAAGTGGCATTCGGAATTTCGCAGTGTGACGAGAACATGGTAAGCTGCTTTCTTTGCACATCTATTCACTGTCTGTTCCTCTCACTAAACTACAATGTTGATGAGCATGTTCGGTTACTGGAACTGTTCGGCACAATTTGGCGTTACCTTGGTAAACGTGGTATGAAATGAAATATGAAGTGCTGGTTATGGCATATAGGCGCGACGGAGGAACATGTGTTAGTATGAAAATATGAAAGCTGTTGCTTTTCAGAAGGGAGGCAGTTATACTGTCGTCAATAAATGAAACGCATGTCTGGTGGAATAATCTTCAGAGAGGATGGATGTAGAAAAGCACTCCCCCTACAGGGGCGGGGTGTTCTTGAAAGATACACAAACCAGAAAAAAGTCCGAGGAGGAATCGCCCCATCACTGTTGAATTCTTGTAGCACTGCAGAGGTGCGGAGGTTAGTCGGAAACCAAGAAAGCTCAGACACACCTTTTGCAGGAGTCACACGGAAGGTCTTGTAGTTGTGCAACACTGCGTGCCTCCTAGGGAGAGATGGTTGCAAGAGGCCGACGTTGGGCGGGGAAAAATGAAAAAAAAATAATGTTCCCTACAAAAATAAAAACAATGATTTTGAGGTTGTGTAAATCAGCAGAAGTGATGGCGCGTTTTTCTCAGCAGCCACCGCAGGATGCACAGCTAGATGCACTCGCCTTATTATGGTGCTGGAAGACACCTGGACGATTCTTACTAACATAACAATTACGTTTTCAGCCTCTAGAAGGTGATTGACAGATCACTGGTGAATATATCTCTACCGACTGAATGTGCAGTGTCAGAGAGCAGTACTGCTTCTTCCACCCCACCAGACTTCCAGAAACTACAGCCATGAACGTGACGAAGTGCTTATTTCAAATTTCAACAAAGCGTGTCGGCTTAAGCTGATTTTTTCTCTAACAGTTAATCCGTGAATCGGAATAAAAGCGTCGCACTACGTACTTGGCCTACACTTCTAAAATGCTTACGTCATAACATGCCAGAAAGGCACAACATACTCTATTAATCTTTTCACCAAATGTTGGGGAGCAGGTCTGTCACCTAACCTGTAGCGAAGCTATAGCGTGTATTACAGCTATCAGCCGGCACCTAAGCACTGTATAGTTGCATGCGGTTTGCAAACAATTCGGTGGCAACCGCGTCATTTGCCAAGATGTTCCCGATGCCTATAAATTAAATAAAAAAAAAACTTTAAGCCATTTTTGTTTGAATTATCAACCTGCCAAGAGAGACCGGTTGTACAAACTGGAGCTTGTCGTCCAAATGCAGGTTCATCCGGGCATCTGTGCCCATGCTGCTGGTGTCTCTCGTGATGTTCGTGATTCCACGAGACCCAGACATGGAAGACACGGTGTCTATCCTGACCTGGGAAGAGGTGAACAAGCGCGTCTCCTGGGCTACCATTCTCATCATCTCCGGTGGCATGAGCCTCGCCGAGGGGTCAAAGGTGACAGCGTCGTGTGTTCCTGCAGCTATCGCGCATTGCCTAAAGAACAAATCATTTGCAAGAGTAACTGCCGAGCGCAAGTGAATCTATCTCACTTGGAGCATCTGCCACCAGCGCTGTTATGTGTAACCCAAAACAAAAGTGTTGAACTACATATTTAGTTACCTGCTTTGATCATTATATCAAGCTGCTGTACTAAAGAAAAGTTTTGGAAATTGATTACGGTGGTTAGCTGTCAGCGATCTTTTCTATCTAAACATCCCCAGACGACATTTCAAATTATGCTTTCCGGGAAGATAATGCCTGTGGAACCAGAGCGGGTTGAAGGCCTTTGAATCGACTTTCAGTTGACTCGAAAGACTCATTTGGGCTACTACACGGCGTTTTGTAAAGGCATTTGTTTGAAATGTCAGTTTTGTCAAATGAACACCGCAGCCGACCTTCGAGAATCTCAAAGGCCTATGGAACGCGAACGTTCGTACTCTCGCACGCAGTTTCTGCATACTATAATTTCAAAAATAATTATGTATGATTGAAACTTGGTTTTAAAGCACGGTTTCAATAAGTTTTTGTTTGTTTTGTTAAGTGTCACGATGTCTAAGATTACAAAGTGACTTGGTACTCTCAATTGACACTGGGGCTCAAAAAAAAGAAAAACAAAAAAATCGCCTTATTTTGTGCAAAATTTTCTCGTGTAGGTAGGTTACAATAAATTTTACTGCTCACAAACGTGGGTTTTGGGATGGCAATAAAATTGTTTTGCCAAGTTATGAGAACGCAACTGGCCATCAGTGGCGACATAAAAACATGACAGTTGAATGAAAAGCTTCCAAATGCCTTTGACAATTGTTGTGGATATTGGTGGCACTGCCTCCAGTCTGACTTGCATTTCAAATTTCATAGGCCATTCGGCTCAAATGTCCTTTCGAACGCTCCTGTAGCCGGGTATGAAACTGTTATTTCCAATTGTAGCGTGAAAACACAGAGCAAGGAGGGGCGCGGTGTTGTAATGCTGGTGATGCCGACAGTATAGGATGGTTCCTGTCATGGATCCCTTCGTTGTGCCCATAATAGGAAACCATGCAATGCACGGCAAATCATGAGGTATATAGTTGATAAAACTACGTATTTTTATCTCAAGACTTCATAATTATAACTTGATAGCTACGTCTCAGTCACGGAGGAATGGGATTTTTCTCCTCAGTGTTCTCGCTAGTGTCGAGCTCACCATGCGGACGACGGCGATACGGCATGCCGAAGCTGCGTTCACGATCATTCGGCTTACCAAGAAGGGAGTAGTTTTTGTGCTCCACGCAAACCTGTGGTAGCCCCATACAACGAAAGTCTAGGCAGCGGCAAGTTTCGCACTGGAACCTAACTGTCTGCACCCATTTGCTACCTTTCAGGCGAATGGCCTGGACAAAACGCTGGGGAACATGCTCGCCGTGCTCAAGCCCATCCCGCGGCTGTTGGTGGTGTCGCTGCTCTGCCTCATCGCGTCCTTCGCGACCGAGCTCGCCAGCAACTCAGCGGTCAGCTCGATCCTGGTTCCGGTGGTCATCGAGGTGGTACGCTGCCACGAACTTGTTACTTCGTTGGGGGGACTGAACGTGCCTCGAAAAAATCTTAGTGTGTCTTTTTTACGTAACCATGCCACCATTATTACAGTGAGAAAACCGATAGCCGTAACAGGAAATATGTATGCGAAACCATAAATATGGTCCTGATTACCAAGCGAATATGTTTAGTTTTATTGGATTGCACACATTCACGAAACGAAGCGCTATTTTAGCGGGAAAAGTGCGTAAGAGCTCAGGAACGTGCTGCGTCTTGCCGGTCGGCGGTGCACACGTGGTTGACGGTAAGAGCACTTTTGTCGTCTTTCCGGGTTTCCGCGGTGGCTGCGATGCACCCTCTCCCTGCGCCGAGTGCCGAAGCCATACCCTCTCCACCCTTTCATTCAGTTTTGTGCGCCTTTTCTCCCTACCAAGTTTCATCTGCATGAGCATTTTTAGGCTGAAATCGATCATCCCTTCCCAAAACAGAAAGTTGGCACTGTCGTTTCTCTCGTACAATGTACGGACAACAAATGCTCCGACACACCCTGCCCTCTCTTTTGAATAAATTGTTGTCAAAGGGTGTACTTCCCAAAATATGTTCACTGGTTGATTAATAAATGCATTATTTATCTCTTTTCAATTGTAATGTTGGGTTTACATATTTTCCTTTCTTTCTCTCTTGTTGAGCATACCTGTGTGCAGGTTTTTTCCTGTTAGTTTTATGATGTGTTGTTCCGGCTTTGTTTTTATGCTTTGTTTGTGAAGTCATCAGAGGCTGTATTGTTTTTGTAATACGTAAGATAATAATGTCATATACACTCCGTGCGTTTTCGATATATGCCTTGTACAGGGGGGCTCGGGCGTCCGTCAAGTGTTTGTTTTTTCACTTATTGCCCGGGCCTAGCCGCATCGTTCTTTTTGACGATGTAAATAAAACTCACATTGACTTTGATCCAGTAAATATAGCTACACGGCAAGCTGAGAAAAGGCAGGGATGTGTGCTACTTTCGCACAATATTCGGGCGTTGGCTCATTTTGATACAGGACGGCTCATATTGCGCCTGAAAAAATACCTTCCCTACTATGTATGTGTGTTCAAAAGTGAAGTAGACTTTAAGGGGAGCGTTGACAGCGTGGTGTTTGTAAGCTGGTTTTACCGCATTGCGTGTTGCTCAGTGAAGCACGACCATCAAAACAGGAAGGATTATCACAGAAAGTGGCCCTAACTTCTGTGTTAACGAAAGTATCCCCTAACAGATTATATAAAAATTAGCCGCTAAGACGTCTTTACCAGAATACCAAGCTTCATTAAATTTACTTGTCATAATTGGTTTGCTGAATG
This sequence comes from Haemaphysalis longicornis, assembly GCF_048455015.1. Taxonomy (NCBI): domain Eukaryota; kingdom Metazoa; phylum Arthropoda; class Arachnida; order Ixodida; family Ixodidae; genus Haemaphysalis; species Haemaphysalis longicornis. The sequence goes on from NW_027526422.1 coordinate 106,194,155, forward strand.
TGAAGTTGTGAATCCTACAGAATTGCTTTACAAAAAGGCTGTAACTCTTCTATATTGAGACTTTCCCAGAACAAAATTACACTACAAACAGCCGCTAAAACGGCTATAATATTATACACCACAGCTTCGCTGGTCCTCCTTCTTCACAAAGTTTGAGGGAACTGAGTTTTTTCAATACGCCCGGTTAAAAAGCGAGAAAATTGAGGGTTGATTTCCAGTTCGAATGAGCTGGTAAGAAGGCCAACGCGATGACGGGTAAATCGCAACGCGAGCATAGCAGCGCCTCCGCATTCTCATACACACACGCGCGGGTACGCGCACGCGCACGCAGGCACGCACGCACGCGCATTATTTTTGGGACTAAGGAGGTGCGGCTTATCCCAGGTGTAAGGCGTAGCTCATCAGGACAGAGGTATGATGTCTAATGCTTTCAATTAACCGACCCATTCTTAGATATAATCAGGCGCCATAGGTCGCCATGTAATTACCAAAAGCTGCACAAAGGAACAGCGCACAAGGCACCTGCCACAGTCTCTGAACGTGCAAGTGTAAAGAAATAACTTACAGAGGGAATAGCAGGTTTACCATGCTTAAGGTAATTGGGAATAAAACATACACATCATGCCTTGTAGCCACTCCGATGGGCCTTGTGCGTATCAGTTACCCTCTAAACGTTTCCGGCTGAGCGTAATGGCGCGGCCTAATAGTGGTCGCTTGTTGTAGTTGTCAGTCTATATTAGATTTATTTCCCAGTCTCCACTCCATGTTAGTGGAGACTGCCAACCCACGATGACAAATTTGGGTTGCCAGTCTCCAAAGCTAGGTCACCATACCAGGCCACCCAAAATGGCATAGTACTCGTGTAAAAACAGCTCCTGCATTGCGCAAGGCCGCTTCCTCGGGTAGACGGTACGAGTATTTATAAGTTGGTGTTCTGGGTCGGGTTTCCAGTCATGGCTGTATCTTCAAAATGTTTGCTAATTTTTATCGGTACCGCCTTCTACTCGGATTCGCTCAAGTGTTTTCCAGACCCGCTCTGCTACAACAGGCAATGCGGACTCTGCCAGCGATACTAGCAGAACTGCCTGGAAATGGTAACTCCGTATGAATTTTTGTGTCGTTACTTTGTTTTTACACTGGAAGTACCCTGAGGCATGCAGGTTGTTTTTGTGGCGGCCCCCGTATTGCTGCATTTGATCTAAATTATTGAACTTATTCCAGGCTTGTCGTTTCGGCACATGCATTGACATATTTTGTGTCATTGAATTCAGTACAAGCTTTCTTATTGTGTTTACACGTATAGCCTACTCTACATGTGCTCGAACTTGTGCAGGCGTTGCTGATGAACGTCCACCCGCTGTATTACGCCATACCGGTAACCGTCTGCTGCTCCTTCGCCTTCATGTTGCCTGCTGCCACACCCGTCAACGCCATCGTCTACCAGCTAGGACGCATGACACCGCTGGATATGGTATACAAGCACGCGCACATCTCCTCCTTGACTTTGATCTACCAGCTCAGTCAGGATGAAAGCCATGCGCAGGAATCCCCCCGTGCATGACCCAGCCCAGGAAGGCACAATATTTGTTACTTAGGGAATGAATCAGAAGGAGGGGATAATAATGTCTAACCATAATCGCAGCACAAACAAATGTGCAGATGGGGATCAGTCTATCATGAACCAACAAAATCGAATTCAGCCATCAATCAGAGTGAGCCCACGCAACACAGCGACGTTCCATTTCCTCAACTGCGCATAAGCCGTCTTTCTTGCTTGGTGAAAGCACAAATTTAAACGGGGATAGGCTGAACAGTTTGCCTAGTGCAACCTGAAGCATACGGAACCAATTTCACTTAATAAGGCAGAAAGTATAGGTATTGATTGGGAATTTCTTTACCCAAAAATCTTCAAGTTAAGGAAGCATACAGGATTGCGGGGGCTTCACCACTAAGTTCCAATGGCGTGTCCTTTAAGCAATTGGTCAAAAGAATTTCGTTAGTGATGAAAATAATCAATAGGTGACCGTAGGTGTTTTGAGCTCTGTACCGTCTAGCACGTTAAGTAACGCTACCGGGAAATGTTTTGCGCGCAGTTTGGCAAGCCCGGGCTGTACGAGACGAGCCTACTGTCATGACGCGACGCTGCTTCTTAATTTGCCTCGGTTCTATATCCGAACAAAACTTTTGACGCCAACATATATCTCTGATAAGCCTAAGTGCTTGTTTGTCTGTCAAGATTTTAGATGGGGTAAAAGTGTTCGGTGTTTATTAACTCCCACTTTGCAAGCTTGCGTGCGCGTAGTCAGTGCAGAAGCTGACGAATGCCGGAAGATCACGTTACGACTGGAGTTTAATGTTTTGCTGAGAAAGGGTGGGGAGTCGTAATTTAGCCGAACACAGAGCGTAAACTGAACACATTCTAGGCTCTAACCTGTTAAAGTAACTATAAGATGTACATCCACCCAGTGCCCTTTTTGAAAGTTAACCCGTTAAAATATCTTCCACTGCTAAAGATGTTTCAACAGCATTATGTAACCGCTTTCGTTGTTCGTTTTAAAGGAGCCATGAAAATAAACACAAGTTTGGTTCATTCAAAAGATTGCATCGTCAGAATCATACTGACACCACTTTTAACGTAAACTTCGTTCAAATAACCTACATAATTAGGAAGAAAGGGAATGGCCATGCGACCCACTAGCTCATTTCCCGCAACAGAACCTATGATGTCATTCGAGCCAGTTCTGCAATTGGCGGAGGCCAGCGAAAGTAAACGCAAATTAGGCAGAGCTTACAAGCTTGCCGAACGAGCTATTTGCGCTTAAATTTAGGGCACATTCTTTTTAAAGCCGTAAGAATGGTGGTAAGTGTAAGTTACGAAAGCTCATGTAAACATAGAAGTACCGCTTCGTACTGCTGTTGTTGGTACTGCGCGCACTATGCTGGTTTCGCTGCACAGAACTGCGGGGCTTTGGGGTTGTCTCAGACGACACTGGCCAATTGATTGACGCGACGGTGTCTTACGTGAACATATTTGTCGAGCGAGCACTATGTTTCACGAAACCGTTTTCTCCCAGAACGAAAAAAGGCAGAAAACGACACGCCACGGTATGGTGGCGCCATCTAGGTATAGTAACGTAAACAAACGCGCGAATACCTCAGTTCCAGCACCAACGTACAGGGTGGAGACACCCTTTGAACGGTCCCGTGCCGCTGCAGTTGGGTCAACGTGCACAACACGTCGTTCTCGTTTCCCACGAGACCCAGCAACGCGAAACAGATACGTTGATTCAAACTTCGCCAGTTAACCCCGTTGCGGCGATAATTTTAGCGCGGTTTTGATACAATGACTTGTTTCGGCAGCGAGTGAGTGGACCAAAATGGCGGCGCCAGCGCATACGTGTCTCCACCCTGTACGGCGGATGCGTGAATCAAGGGACCCTAGGCTGCAGAGCGGTCGGTTCCTGTGATGTCATATGGGACCACGAACACGCACGTTTGAGCGGGAAAATCAAAATTTTTGCCTAAATGGATTAATTTCTCAGTGAATAAAGCATCGTTTGCATTCGCACAAGCGCTCGGGGCACCATAAAACACGAAATCTTTCGAATAACACAAACTTGCATTTTGTCTTCATGGCTCCTTTAAATGCATCGAAGCCGTCATCCTCCGCTATAACGTATCACGGTCCGCTGGAGACAAGCATTTGAAACGGATCCGTAGGCACCTTTCACTGTTGCTTGTCGCCAAAGCAGTAACGTCGTTTTACCCAACATGGTGGTGTAGGCGGAATTTTTTGTAGGAACTATCCAGTCGCTCGTCGCTGTCTCTTCACGTAAACCTTAACGGAAGCGCCACTGCCCTGTTCGACTTATAAACAGCCACTTTAGTCACGTGTCATACCACCGACGCCGATAAAAAGGCATATGGGGAGACTCCGTGCAAACGAGAGCCCCGAAAAGGTAATGGTTTATTGGTGTGAAGAAGAAAAAAAATACGTCAAAATTGCAATACGTCAGAGGCGGACTTTGCGACTGCCAATGAGGTTGGAATTATGAAAGGGATTGAGGCACTGATGCGCTCTTTACAACTACAGTGGAACCCCAATTACCGTAATTACCCGATTCTAACGCGCCCCCGATTCTAACGCGCACCCTATTTTTCTGGCAAAAAAAAACGAAAAAACTTGCACTTCCGATTGTAACGCGCACGGAACTTTGTGAGCAAGAAAAACGAATGCGAGATAAACGGGCGATTTATTTCTCGAAGTACACTCACCCATCTCCCTCCTCGTCGCTCTCCGCTGACCACAACATCTCGTCCTTGGTGCCGTCAAGCGCGTTCGCGATGCCACACTTCATAACGAACGTTCAACCTTGATCGATGGGATCGTGGCCCACGCCTCGCACGCCCATCCTGCGAACTTCTCCAGCGCACGTTTCAGCCGACTACTCGCTTTGAACGCGTGAGAGCCGCTGCTGCCATTGCTGTTATCAAGTGCGCAAGTGGAACGATTTGACGATTTGTGTGAACGCTGATAGAAAAGCCTGGGCGCCTATGCTTCCTGCGTCCCTTTCCTCCATGCTGCGTCCGAAAAATTGTTGCTAAAAGCTTTGGCGCCATCTTGAGATGACGATGGGCGAGACGAAATTTCCGTTGTTTCGGCAGTTTCGGTTTCGTATCCGATTTTAACGCGCATGCGATTTTTCGACCTATTTTTCCGGAAAAAAGGGGCGCGTTAGAATCGGGTAATTACGGTATGTTTCAGCACGTTGTACGACAAACCGTATTTTACTACGAACTAATCGAGTCGCGGCGAAGTCACCGTGGAAACAACCCAATAAAAACTTTGGTTATCCGACGCGATTTTATGCCTTACCCGCGTTATCTGTCGAGCAATTCGAAACGTGTGACAGATCGGCGGAAAAAACGGACGTTCCCTGGTCCTGTTTCCCGGACTTTGAGCCCGTCCAATCGGTGCGGTCCGCCCACAATTATTCGCCTCATTTCGTTTCTCTCTGGCCCAGCAGTCGCCCCTTCCTCTGCGCAATCTCTCTGCGCCTGTCTTCGCTGTCTTTTGTTGTTGCGCGGCGGTCGCAGTAGCAATTTGCAGGTGTTCAGTTCTACCCCCGAGCAGCGAATCGCCAATAAGAATGCATTAAGAGGCTTAGAATTCTTTGTGTTCGTCGTGGTAGTCGCGAAGTTTTGAGTAGTGTAGAGGAAATGTAATAGTATCCTGAAATCGAACAGTTCTGTCGCTTGGTGACAAGCTTGGACACTTGGACACAATCCGTGAACACAGATTGCCACGATTCGCATTGGCTGGCGGGAATCGCAGCAGCGGCCTGCGCACCAAGTTTGTTTTAATCCAGCATGATTGGCACCTGAACTGCAATATTCTTTTCGCATTCACTTTTTCTGTGATTTGGGTTTCCGAGCCGCGCATAGGATTGTTTTTTATTTTACGTTGAAGTTTCTCACACGTCCGTCGCGCGAAAGTGCATTGGCAGGCGTAATTGTTGTTGGGATTTTGGGACGCCCGCATTTTACGACGCTTTTTCATGTTCCCACGAAAGTCGTATAATAGGGGTTCTACTGTATCTTCTTATCTTGTATTACGAAGGTGGACTTGATGTGCGCTAGACACGAAACGTTGTCACGGCGTACCAGGCACTAGGTGATACCTGGTCAATAAATGGGTACTTCTTTATCGCAGCTATAGCGTACGCTGCAGGCAGATATAAAATCAAATCGGTAAGCTCAGAGCAGCTTCTGTGCAGTGCCGGGAACCCAAATTCAAACCTTGCGCCGCGCTATCCCAGGCTCGTCCCGGAGTCCTGCTGAACCTGATTACGGTGGTGGGCGAGGTAGCGTCCGTACACTGCGGCGCCTACTTCTTGCTCGGCCTGGACGAGATTCCCTGGTGGGCCGTGCAGGTCGCCAGCAGCAACCTGACCAAGCAGGCCAGAAGAGGCGGCATTGCTGGAAAGGCGGCATTACTGGATGCTCTGCGACGCCCGGCGCGTTCATAACGGCCGATGTGGCGAGCCCATTGCGGCGGCCACGTTTCACAGTTCCTGGAGGCCACCTCGAACTGTACTTATTCCTGTAGTCGATTTGTAATTTTTCAACGTGTGATGGCCGTGACTTAGTTTCTTCAGACATGTCGATTAGGTACCTGGCATTTTCAGTCACGATGAAATGCAAAGAACGCGTTCCGACTGCAAGTCGAGCAATGCGACAAACATTTAATTTTTTCGTTATATACACAGCGCATTCAAATAAAATGCCTTGAACGAAACAAAGACTTGGGGTAGAAGATGCAGAAAGAGTAAATTGATTACTTACATAAATGTGACAACCAAATCTTTTTCGCACGTTTACACCTTTGGGGCTAAACTGGAATGCGTGTTTGTGAAATTTATATAATGTCAAACTCCCCCTTAACAATTGCACTCATTTGCATTAATTTACACGCCGTTGTTCGATCGTCTCTTCGATGGCCATTTCTTTTTGGAGACATTTCTGTGTTTATAAACGGGTCCTTTCATATGTACCACTTTTTAAAAGCACATTTTAAACGTCTCAGTTCCTCATTTAGAATATTCGTGCACTTTGATGTTACCGATTTGAAAGAAGTGCTCTGACATTTCCTACGTGGATATATTAGAAGTCAGCTTTCAGCCATTTCTGGAAGTTGGCGATACTGTATTGCCATTTCCCAATTTGTCTAGCCTACCGAGTATGCGTCACAGCCTCGGGCACTACGTCTACGTTCCATGGAATCCCTTTTGACCGAACTGCATGTGGGTGTTATTTTTTACTTGCTAATGACCCACCGAGACGTACACGACATATATTTCAAGAACATTAGCAATAAATGTGCCATATATTGCCAGCTACAGTGAATCAGTATTGTGCCTTTGTGTTACGTCCATTGAGCATTTAAAAATTACCCTTGTAGACGGTCCCCTTAGTTTTGACGAGCAGTTTTATGTCATGGTAAGTTGCATTGCTTGGTGTGGGTGTTGACGATCCCACAGATTGGTCATGTTTATCACGGCATAAAAGAAGGAAGGGATCACGGGCACGGGCAGCGGTGATTCAGAGGCCAAGAGTATTTATAAAGCCGATGCTGATGGATGGGCCTCGCCCCGTGGAAGGGACCCTATTGCTTGATCCTTTGACTTCGGCAGGCTGTCTTTGCTCGGGTCACCAGTTGGAGCTGGGTAACCGTGTCTGGGCTGGCCAGGGAAGCAGTGCTCGAATGTGGGGCTAGGAAGTGAGGCAAGTCTGGAGCACGTTGGTACTCCCATTCTATATAGTACATGATGCCAGGCTGGGGACACTAAGCACAGATGGAAGGTTGTTGAGTGGGGAAGATGAGGTGGAGGCGGTGGGATGCTGGTAAGTACTCGCCTGGAGCCACCGCCAAGTTGTACCTTCCTCTCTGGATAGGCGCCAGTGTGGCGGTGTGAGGTTCAGTAGGTGGGGTTGATCTTGAGGAGGTAGACATTGGCCACATCGGAAATGGCTCGGTGAATCAGATCGCGAGCCGCGGCATAGACCGCTTCATTGCCAAGGATGGCGGCGCGTCCAGTAGCCACGACAATGCTGATATCAGGGGTCGTCGAGCAGTTTTTGAGCATGAGTAGGGCTCAAAGAAATGTGGCCACACTGGTGGTTCCGGCCGGCTGTCTGCGAATGGTTGAGAATGGAGATTGGTTCGGGTCGGGACGTGGCGGCCAGGGCAATGGCTATTTCTTCAGCGACATCGATTGAGATTGTGGCGGCATAGATGCATCGCCCAGTTTGCGTAACTACACAGGCTACGTGGTCGGCGTGCCCAGTGTACGGGGTAGCATGTGTATAGGGCGGTGGGGTCTTTACCGTATCGCGAAGTCGGGGCTTTTGCTCGGGCCCTGACTGACTTGTCAGCCCAGTGCCCAAGGTGGTGGTTGGCGTGGTATATTCCGAGGGAGTAAGAGTCACACAGACGCAGTCTCGCAAGGCTAGAGGGTTGAGTTTTTTTGTTCCTCCTGAGGGTATCGGGCGGTGGGGTGTCTTAATGCTACAAGGACTTGTCAACCTGTGGGAGTGAATTGCAGGCGCCATATTTGAGCAGAATGACGGGCTTCTTGCAGCCCTTCCCACGTGTTGTGAAATCCCAAAGCGAGTACTTTTTGGGTCGCAGTGGCAGTGGGGAGGCCACTGCCACTTGGCGAAAAATGCCGTACGCTTGGCGAATCATGGTGTTAAGCCGAGCCTCAACACCGTATTTTTAGAGCGAGGTATCGGGTTCCCTATGTAAGCGTCTAATAATCAAAGCTTGCACTATTCGTAGGGTGTCTTGCTCTTTAAGGCCTCCAGAGTGGTGGGAGATGCTTTTTAGAGGGGGCATCAGTTGTGACAGTGTTTTATGCAGCGGGGAAATTGTGTACAGTCTAGAGCCGTTTTTGGGTAAGGGACAGGGGCAGGGCGCAGCGGGACCTGGATTGGACCAGACTATTGGGGCGGGAGTCCCAGGAAAGGCGTGATTTTTCCCGGACTCGTTTAAGAAGGGCGTCATTTTTGCCGGACTTGTTTTGATCTTTGGAACCGCCGCATGGTCCTATGACCTTGGTACCAGAATGTATGCACAAGTGTATCGCAGTGTATCTACTAGGTCAAGCACGCGAGATTTCGCAGAGGAAATGTAAGAGCGCATGCGAAGGAAAACTTCATTTGCAATGAAAAAATGCAGAGCAGAACTTGTAATCAAAAAGCAAAATCGCGTAGATGTTATTCCCAAGTTTGGCTTGTCGACGTGGGCATTACACAGGTACGAAGATGAAGGACTGCCGTAATAGAGACAGGAGCAAGATATGAGAAGGGCGAAGAAGGCACGCTGACAGCAAGCGGGCAAGAAAACCAGTATTTCTGGGGGTACAGAACTACCTTCATATGGCGATTTAGCACGACTTTATACTTAGACGAAAACCCCCGTGTGTTCGAGATTTGGGCGTAAGGTACAGATCCCCAGGTGGTGAATATTTTACCTCCGCAAGGGCGGTCTTCATCGCCTGGGTAGGGTTGGCGCGTTAAATCCCACAATTAATTATTCCTAATTAGCGATCTTCACGTTACTAGTGGCGCGTCCCGAGAGCATATTCCCTTCATCACGGCAAATAAGCCCGGTTTTTTATGGTGGAGAAGCTTTACACCATAAATACTCAAGCATGGTTATTGAGATTTTTGCTTACGCGGCCATGCCCTGCTCTAATCCCGTGTCACCGTTATTTTAATCCGTATATCCTACACACACCACCGCGGTACGAATCAGGCAAACGAGCTTTGTGTTTTGGCAGCCCGTTTCTGCGGAATATACCCTCTAGACGAGGGCAGTTTGTGGTACGGAACTAAGGCGAAGCAGTAAGTGGTTTGCCGTCCACATCAGAATGCAACACATAAGAATAATTGGTCGATAAATAGGTGGGCCTCAGCTCAATGTCAGCGTCACCACCTTTGTTAACGTAGTTTAGAAGGAAGAGAGAGGGAGAGAAAAATTATGCAGCCCTCCGCCTATGACGATGGTTGACCGCGAAGCTTTCCGGTGAGGCATTCGTTCCTTGTCGTCTTGTTTGGGACTTCGACTCGCAGGCAGTTGCGGCTTTCACTCGTTGAGCATTAATTTTGACCCACATGCAGTATGGAGTTTTGATCACAGCGGCTTCGAATTGGATCTTTGCCATTTGATTTCGGACGAAGAAACTTACGCGGTTTACCATCGCCGTCGTTACACGAGCAGGTGGAGGATTTTCGGTGTTGCTTCCCACGTCCGGGCACTCCTCTTCAGATTTAAACTGCCTTGGTTGTGTCGGCATCGCGCGAATGAATTAACGCCGGCTTCATAACGACAGACCGGGATTTCTACACGCGCCCTTAATGCACCACAACACACCCCTGAGAAGGTGTTTGACAACACCATAAAAATATTGCCCAACCACGTGCTCCCCTCAGTCTGTCGACTTAGCAAAGATCACCTCTTCCAAATTGTGAACGGGACTAATCCTGTTTAACTATTTATTGCTCTTCGCGCTCTGTTTTGACACCGCATGTTTTTCTAATTTTGCACTTACCATACGGTAGAAAAGGGGGAGAAAGGCGGAAGAGGACGATTTTATGCATTTCTCATTGTGCTGCAAGCGACATTGCCTCAAAGCTAAACATGTACTTCTAGTAGAGAATAGCCTTTAAGAGGCAAAAAGTGCAAAAATAATCAGCCACATTCCCAATTGCGGTGCGAGATAGAGAGAGAGAGAGAGAGTAGTTCATGGAATGCAAGGAAAGCACAGAGAGGTCGGCCTGATTGTATAGTCTCTGATCTACTCTGCGTGGGGTGGGGGAAGGGGAAAAGAGCACAGAATGAGGTGCTTACAGGTATGATGATTGACGTAGAAATGATAGCATAAGTATATACAAAATACCTATGCCATGCACCGTACATGTTCAATTGTTCACAACGGGATTGAGCTACAACCTAGCTGCCAAACCGCTACTTCTTAGGGATGCCAGCACTGCCTTGACGATCTAGTTTCAACACTGCGGGTCTGGCGAGGGTCCCAGCAGAACGCCCTCAGAAAATGCCCGGTTATCTGACGGGGGGAACGGCGTCGCGAACTGTCCACGGGGATGCACGTAGCACGGGCAGTGGCAGAGCACATGATCAATAGCCTTCGGTATGTGACACGATTCAAGTCAGAATCACTCGAAACACCGATGAGGTGTCGGTAGCGACGAGTAAAGCTACGCCGAGCGGCAGTCGGTAGAACAGCGACGAGTAGCTACAACCTGGGGCGTCCAGAACCTGCAGTCAAGTTCCAGTCCATGGAGCCTTTTGTGGCGGTAGTGAGGGTGGGTCCCGTAATTCGTCGTGGCTTAGCGGAAAACATCGGTGAGAAGAGCGGTCGTATATAGCCTTGGGAAGGAAAGGTGCACGACTACTGCGCCTGCTGAAGACTTTTTCGCCTCCGGGTCAGCCCATTCACTGCCAGAAAACCCACAGTGGCCTGGAACCCACTGAATCATGAAAACAAGGCCTTGCTGCACCGAGAAACACTTAGCTTCAGCACTAGTACCGCAGGTGCATAATAAGATCCTTGCCTCATAACATCATTGAGAACCTGGAGCACTGGCTTGGAGTCACAGAACAGGGCCCAGGCTTGAGATGGTTCACAAGAGACTAGAGGAACTGCCTCCCGGATGGTTACCAATTATGTAGCGGTATTACTCCCGGTAGTAACCCGGGTTACTCACATGCTTGGAGTCACCAGAGCCGCGGTTGACCTGGACTTAGTCACAGAACCATAGGGGTAGACCTGTGTAGGTCTTGCTTATGTGCTTGTCAACAGCGTAAAAGTCAACTTTTTGAGAGCCACTGAGGGCAAGCAAGACTTCTTGATAATTACCGGATGGAAAGGCGGATTTACCGCCTTAATAGAACCCACAGAGAATTCCGCCAAACCACCATTGGGGCGTAATCAGAAGGAGGTATGCGTTGGTGACGCGAAACTGCTACCGCAAAACTGCTTCTGGAGCACGTGGCGGGAAAAATCGAAAGTGGATGGCGGCATGCCTATTCAGATATCGAAGGAAGACATAGAATGGTTCGCACGAAAAGAGTGCATTCATCTGATAGACACGTGCCTCGGCAAGCGTACCCAGAGTAGAAGAACATCGCGGTAGACCCAAATAGACCCGTAGAGTTTCTGCTTGCATGATTTCCAATGTGCGCAGGCATTAAGCAAAGGAGCTGGGGATGACTGGCAGGCCATAACGAAAGTAACCCCAAAAAAAGTTCGTATCACTGCAGAAGGGCGCTCTCGGATGGGCCCCACCTTCTTCCTGTGACGAAACGGAGAACGTGCACAAATGTTTCAAGTTTTGTCTTTAGTATCGTCATATGTTTTGTCAATGGGGGCCCGCGGTCCACAACAACACCCAGAAATCGGTGGTGCTTAACGTACGTTATTAAGGTGCCATCAACGGTGATGGGGTGACCATTGATTTATAGTGAAGGCAAGAACAGGGCATTTTGCCGGAAACAAGCTCAAGCCTTGACGGCGTAGGTATCGAAACGTTATCGTTTTCAGCGAAAAACAAGTTAGCGAAAATTTGCCCAGTGGTGCAAAGGGTGGCAGAAAAGAAAGCGACAAGGAAGAAGGGATGTGGTAGGAAACGCGGCACGAAGTTTTTAGAGTGCAAAAAAGACGTAGTATACAGTATTACATTAACGTGTGGAAAGAAATACGTAGGGCAGACCGGCCGATGCCTGAACGTACGCCTTCGCGAACATCAGAGCTCACTAAAAGGGTCACCGTATTCACATTTAGATGTTCATTGCAGAGACTGCAAATGCCGCCCAAAACTGCGAGATCCGTTAATTGTTATAAACACAAAAAACGACTAACAAGAGAAATAATAGAAGCTTTCCGTATAAAGAAAGAAGGGAATGAATATGTAAGCCAACCATCGGTCTTGCTGTCTGACACTGAGTATGCCTTTTTGAATCAGGGTTGATAAAATATGTGGCGCCTTTCTTGTGAGCGCACGTGCGGTTTGAATATGTATAAAATATTTGGTTGTTGGTGCGCCTTGATCTTTTCAGATGGTAGATTGTGAAATTTGAAGTTATGACTGTGGAGTTTATTCCTTGTATATATGTATGTTTTTCCAGTAATAAATTTTTCAGTTGCTAGTAGCGCTTTGTCTGGTGTACTTGGTTGTCCTCGTCGCTGTAGCGCTTTTTCTCACATTTTATCGTTATTGTTGTATCGGACCAGGGAGCTAGGGACAGGCTGGTGACCTACCGTGACATCGCTCAGCACTATTGCATGGAACGCCAGAAATATCCCACAGCGCATCCCACCCTCAACAGACGTTAGTCTGTAGCCTGGCATCAGTTTCAGGCTAATGCCTTCCCCAATGCTGCAGTAGTGAGCCACATTTATCCCGATCTTTATAAAGACCAATGCAAGTGGTGCACCCAGCGACCCACACTCACTCACCTGATTTGGGCTTGTGATATGCTCAGCCACGAACTATATGAGCATGCTTACGAATCCCCAGTTCGGAGCAGTGGGGGACCTGTTTGCTTAGCTACGACACCGAAATACAGGATAAGGTCGTCCAAAGGGCTGCAGGCCGCCACCTGAGGGGGAGGAATTCAGGAAGGCTCCCACTTCCCGTTCCTCCTTTTGGGCAAAATAAAGTTATTATAATCATCATCATCATCGTTGGAGCTGGCTGTAGACGCGCTCGCAACTGTGGCCGAGTTAAACCAGAAACCCAGATGCATATATCGTCAGCGTACATAGTTACTCGGACCGTTTCAGGCATTTCGTCCACGGGGCCAATGAATGCAATGTTAAACAGGGTAGGGCTCTGTACTTGACCCTGCGGAACACTACGACTGATCTGGTGGCTCCTGTCTAGCCAGAAACCGTGGGCATGAGATTGTGCTTGCCAATAAGGTTACTCGAGATCCGCGTGTAGAGTCGGCGGGCCACACCCACGGTTTCTAAAGCGTCTATAATGGCATCTTGAGCAGCATTGTCATGTGCGCGTTTGATGTCGAAAAACAGTGCACCCACAATTCGGCGGCGGTGTCTGTCTTGCTCTACAGATGACACCAGCTCGATGACATTGTCTATGGGCGATCGCCCCTTCAAAAACCTGTCATAATATCTGAATAAATATTATTATTTCTCCAAAAACCCATCCAGTTGGGCGAGCATCATTCCCTGCACCACCTTTCCAATGCAGCTTGCCAATGCAAGTGGTCTGCAGGAAAACTGCTCCAGGTTGAATTTTCCTGGCTTTTCTAAGGCCAGGAACTACTGGACTGCATTTTCAGTGGTTTGGAACACAGCCAGAAGTTCACGTTGGGTTGAACCATGATAGAGAAGCTTTTCATCCTTGCGTTGCAAGGCTTCGCCAAGCGTAGCCCAGGGCGCTATAGGGCCCTGGAGCAGATGAATAGCGGGAGGCTAAAAGAACGGCTTCAGGTTGGGGTGGCGGTATCCCCAGCAGTTACCCATGCTTCACCTGGCCAATATCACGCGCCGTTTGCAGACACTTGACCCTTCTGTGTGCTTCCTGCGTCAGAGGCTGACGTAGAACATTTGCTGTGGAGTTGCCCAGGCCTTAGAGACGCCCGAACGCAACACCTCCGAGTCACAGGGCTCCATCCTGGCAGACCCCCAGATCTCAAGCACTGGATATGGGGGCCCCAGCACCGGTCTCGTCTTGGATGTTTGCGCCTTACGGGTGCAGTAGTGCTCATATGAAAACTTCTAATGTCGTAGGGCAATCTTTCTCAAAAAAAGGGCCCATCTCCCGGCGAGGGGGACTCGAGTAAATGCGTCGCATAGGGGGTGGGTGTATTGCGTCAACGTTTAGTGTTTGGGGAGTTGGTGGTAGTGAATGCGTTGTATCAGCAGCTTCTTGACGTAGTTTGAATGAGTCAAGGATATAAGGCGCGTTCGTAGCCTTTCATTCTGTGTCGGTTTTGTGGCGCAGTGGGAAGAGTACCATGTACCTCGCGTTCCGCCCACAGGTAGTGAAGGCGTTGTATCAGCAGCTTCATGGCGTAGTTTGAATGAGTCAAGGATATAAGACGCGTTCGTAGCCTTCCATTCTGTGTCGGCTTTGTGGCGCAGTGGGTAGAGCACCATGTACCTTGCGTTCCGCCCGCAGGGTCGTGGGATCGAAACCAGGCGCTGGTAAGTATTATTTTTTTATATAGTGTAGGGGGAGGGGTGCGGACCTGTTGTTGAGAGCGAGGAGGGTAGCGTGATGCGGGAGAGGAGGAGTGGGGGAGAGGGCGCATCTGGAATGGCTGTTGCCGACGCCGAGGCACGCCAACGCCGGGTGACATCGTGAGTTCAAGAAATGCTCTGCATTTAAAAGGCTCCCGCATTGTAAAAGGGACGTCTAGACGGTTGTCTGTTATCATCGGCGGGTGCCCTTCACTGGTGACGATGGCATGGCATGCATCAACAAGCATTTTACGGTATGCCTCGGCTACTTGCCCTTCACATTGGCCGGGTTGGAGAGGGAAAGCCTGAAATGCAAATATTGAGGAAACAGCGGACCACGTGGTCTTTACTAGCTTTAACTTGGCCTGTTTTAGGTGTGCCCCTTTCTTAAAAAGAAGACGATTGAAAAGCGAAGCTCCTCCAAGCAAACTTATTTAAATGAAAATTTATAATTCACCGCCATGAAGTCCGAAATCCCGACTGCCAAAGTACAAAGACAATGCCTGCACAATGAACCCAAACGGAATGCTGAGCGACCCGAATAAGCAAGTGGTGAGAAACTCTGCTATAGAAGAGTCAGCTAGTCTTGCGTTTCTAAAAAAGCTTTCACGCACTTGAACTTCCCCGTGCATTGGTGGAACTTTATGAACTGGAGGCAGTAATGCCGAGATGATGTATCGATGAAATTGGCATAGCTAAAGGACAGTTGCAGCAATGCGTAACTCAAAAATACCGTGGTGCTTTAATTCGTTCTAGAACACGAAGGATTTTTGAAAGTTATCCCACTCGCTGTTCGTCGTGTGATGAGCGCCATTCGGCTCTTGCAAAGGAGATAATGGAGATTCATTAAAATGGTACTACGTATACCGAAGCAACTGATATTGCTGGGGCATTAGACGCTCATTACAGCAGGTTATTTGGTTTTTGTCGGTCCAATGTCGTGGGTAAAGAGCTTCGGTTTCTATCTCTTATTGGCTTACCTCCGAGGCTTGCGGGTGATGAGTGTGCTGGGGTTTCCGGCCCTATTACACTGGAAGAGGTTAAGATTGCCATCGCTTCGCTTGCGACAAACAGGACCCCTGGACCAACGTTACTAGATTATTTTCAATTCTAAAAGTGGGCAGCGCTGTCCGGAACCGCCACCGATCCTTCTCTCAGTGGCGCTGCAGTCGCAACCGGCTCGGTAGCCGGGTCGCTCGCAGGCGGTTTCGCTTATGCTTCTCCCTTCGTGTTCCTAGTGCAGCGCTCGGCCCGTACGTACGTTTCTCATTCGTGCGCGGGCGCGTGGGTGGGCGCACACATCTGGTAATTATTTACATTCTCGGAAGCAAATAGCTACAATAAACAGCAGACACAATGGCACTTTTGTTGCCCCTCGTGTGCTTCTTCCGTTTCCTTTTTTTGCTGAAGAGCAGTACTCGCATTAGCCGGCGCATTCAGTGCCTCGGTCTCCGGCGTTTCTTAGTCGCGCGGTCGTTCTCAGTAGTGCTGAATGCGCGATGCCGTCCGAGTGCCACGTTTAGTGATTTGTTAGCGGCTGCATTCGATTGATGTGGGCCTCGGTATGTGATGCTGAGGCAGACAATGCCGACCTGCTTCGTTTCCGGGTGCATCAGCAGTAACAAGAACAACACGGACAGGCACTTCTTCTCGGCTCCCAAAGATGCGACGCTTCGCTCGCTATGGAATAAGGCCATCCCCCGTGCTGATAAGGAGCTTTCGAGAAAGTGCAAAGTGTGCGACTGCCATTTTTATGAACAAGACATCGACAAAGGGTACGTACACACCATCAATGGCAACACTGTCGAAACGCCACGAGGGAAGTGGAACCTCGTTGATGGTGCCATACCCAGTGTTTTTCCAAACCTGCCTTCTTACCTGTCCAAGCCGCCTCCGAAAAAACGAAAGCGACGGGAGGGTAGCGGTCATGTCAAAGGTAGAGGTCAAAGGTCAAAGGTCAAAGTCAAAGGTCAGAGGTAGAGGTCAAAGGTAGAGGTCATTTTGACCCGGCGCCATTCAGCACCCATCAGAAGCTCTAACCTGCATGCTCTCGGGCATTGAACGAGTTATTGAAGAGAAGACAGAGGCAAAGCATGTCTTTGGGGATTTGTTTTGGTCCATTTTGGAAGACCTGAGCAAAAAGACTCTGGTGCGGGCGGGGTGCGACGTTCACTCTGAGGAACCCTCCGCGCGCGTCATCAAATCGCATTTGGTGACGCGCATGCATTTCTGTTCTAGATTCCTTCAGCGAGAGTGTGCTTTGAATGTGCAGGATAAGTCGGCGCGCAAATGTGCTAAGCTACTGTAAGCACGGTGGCAAAGTTGCGGAGTTTGTTGTAAATAAAAAAAAATCTTGCATGTATATATTCATTACTTTTTTTCTGTCAACGCGCTTTGGTATTTTGTAGCCATATTCACCTTAAGCAAAACAGATGTGGAGTTGATTGTAAATAAAAAAACCTCGCATGTATCTATTCTATACTTACTTTGTTTCTATTAATTCTATTAACGTGCTTTGGTATATTGTAGCCATATTCCCTTAAGCAAAAAAGATGTGGTGTTCATTTTAAATAAAAAAAAAACGTTGCATATATTTTTTTACTTTGTGTCTGCTGTAAAGAGTATATTGCCAAAAACAATAAATTGCTAAAAATAACTTTATGCTTATTGACATGTAAGGTGGTTTATCTTCGTCAGGTAATTGACTCAGTAATTTTTTCAATTAGAGATATTTGCGCCTTTTGCAGAAATGTCGCTTCTTAGTGACGTTTGGTAAAGCTAACGGTTGTCAGAGAAAAACATGTAAAAGAAACTATTCTAAGAAGGACGTCGAGAAAATTGGGAAGATTCTTCTTCGAGCGACCTTTACAAAACCCACTAAGTGACATAGCTCCAATGGTGACCTCGCTCCTTTGGCTGGAAAGAAACTGAGCGGTTTTATGATTATTTATAAAATTCGGAAGAGTCAATCACAAGAAGCTTTAAAGGAGGCTTATTCTATGCTACCAGCTCCCTGCAGACCGTTCACACTCGTGGTTGGTTGACTGCCAGCGAGCAGCGGACGCAAGCGCCCGCAAACTACAATGCGCTTCGGCTGACCTGTTGAAGAAAGCAAAGCAATGAGCCGCAAAGAACGGCTTTTACTCCCCACGTTAAGCGATACTGCGCAGCTGCTGGAAAGTACTCTGGCCTAGATGTAGTCTGGACGCGGACAACTTGACGGGTAGCGGGAAGTCTTTAATATTGTCGCGCGCTAACGTCATGAGAAGGCCAAAGAGGCGTTGGGAGAGGCGCCCTTGCACGCGACGGGCAGCGGCCAGGTAGAGCAAAATGCGGCGGTATCGCACTCTCGCGGCACACCGAGAAACTGAGACGCCTGCGATGCACGGAGCACGGGGAGAGTTTTACAACTGAACCTATCTAGTAACGTTGACATTGGCGTGCCTTTGCACCAAATAAGGAACTCAGGGCCACACTGGTCTCCAGCACTCACGCATGTCAAGCGCACCTCGTAGGCATGGATGGGGCGACAGATTTTAAATGCAGAGCATTTCTTTAACTCACATGTAGCGTCCGCCGTGCGTCCGCAACAGCTCAGCGCGCAGGCGCGCCCTCTCCCCCACTCCTCCTCTCCCGCATCACGCTACCCTCCTCGCTCTCAACAACAGGTCCGCACCCCTCCCCCTACACTATATAAAAAAATAATACTTACCGGCGCCTGGTTTCGATCCCACGAGCCTGCAGGCGGAACGCAAGGTACATGGTGCTCGCCCACTGCGCCACAAAGCCGACACAGAATGGAAGGCTACAAACGCGCCTTATATCCTTGACTCATTCAAACTACGTCAAGAAGCTGCTGATACAACGCATTCACTACCTGTGGGCGGAACGCGAGGTACATGGTGCTTTTCCCACTGCGCCACAAAACCGACACAGAATGAAAGGCTACGAACGCGCCTTATATCCTTGACTCATTCAAACTACGTCAAGAAGCTGCTGATACAACGCATTCACTACCACCAACTCCCCAAACACTAAACGTTAACGCAATACACCCACCCCCTATGCGACGCATTTACTCGAGTCCCCCTCGCGGGGAGATGGGCCTTTTTTTGTTTTTGCCCGTGCGGAAGTCTCCAATGTCGTCTATTTAGCAAAGCTTGTTTATGTGCTTCAGATTTTACTGTGTGTGTGCGAAAGTACAGTCTCTACACAGAGTATTTTTTCCTTCGTGGGGGGATCTGAATGGGAGTTCATGTGTATGGATAATTTCTTTTTTCCTTTAGGGTCTGGTGGTGTTGGTTTATTGCATTTGTTTGCGCATTAACTCGTGCCTCGGCTTTTATTCTACAAGTCGGCCGATCATCCACTTTTACTTACTATCCTTCAAGAGTGCATAAGTTACTATATACCTTTTCTCCTTGTTTCTACGGGTGGGGTTAACAGGAGCCGCCATGGGTTTTTTGAAAATTTCCCGCATTTCCCCGAGGGGAAGAATGTGAAAGTGCGAATGCACGAGTTGAATTTGCGCGGTTCGGTAATGTTCGCGAAAGAGAGATCACACACACACACACAACTACAAAGAAAGAAAGATGCATTTATTCACAGACACCTATTTGTGTTGTCGTTGTACTTGATTGCTAGAGCGGATCTCAGCTTTGAAATTTCGTGTCAGTACTCCTTTAAGCGGGTGCATTAGCCCTTCTCACGCCCGATTCCTGGCCAATCCCCCACGTGGGTATGTGCCATGTCAGCGGCCAGGCAGCACGCGCCCATCTCCCCCCGTTGCCAAGGAAGACGAGGAGATTCCTGGCCAATCCCCCACGTGAGTATGCTATGCGGACATCGCCGGTGGACGCAGGTTCAGGGTCGCTTAAGAAGTGCATTCGCACTTAAAAGAAGTAGTGGATACTTTTCATTTTCTTACTGCGCGGTTTTCTCTGGAGTACGCGTTTAGTCTTTCAAAGAAGGCTATGACGAATACTTTAGTTCATAATCTGTTCCCCTTGCCTATTATCGCCAGCCATACTTGCGGGACCATAACAATAATGTTTTAGACCGTGTCAAGCGTATGTTCGTGCCGCGTACTGCCAAAACGTTTTTCTTTAAGCCTCATTTGTCAATGCGTCCAGTTAAAACATGGCTGCGAGAAAAAGGGGTGTTGATCACTTGGTTACACAATTGCTGCTTGGGCAATCAACCAGATTGTCAACCATTGTTATGTGCTGTGCCGTGGCGGGGTGTTTTTCTGCGGTGTTTTGCAGCGCACACTAAAAAATTACATTGACATCACCCCGTACACCATTCGCTCCTTGTCATTTGAAGATGTTAATCGGGTGCCATATGACGTTTTTGTTCTCCTAGGAGTGTTTAGCTTGTGTAAGTGCCGGATGACTGATCGGCATGCGGAACCCCTAAGGCCGACCAAGTGCATTTTTCGGGAACAGGCGGCATTGGTACGGGGGGTTTATGCTACGCAGGGTGATCCACCTGAGGGCCTGCCTCGTTTGGATGCGTGCGTTTGCTTGCCTGAGCTTTGAAATGGTGCCGACCTTTGTTAGACTGCCATCCCTACCTTTTGCTGTCTGTTAGTGTTTGCATTGTGTGTTAATTGTCTTGTCTGAGGTTTTTTTAAAATATCCATGCATTAAAGAAAAAATATGATGGCCCCTTCGCGTAGACCGCGGTTTCATAGCGCGACGGACTCAGGTTCGACTCCGATCCCTGGAAACGTTTTTCTTTTTTCATTACTATCATCATCGACGTCGTCATCATCGTCGTCGTCTTCATGTGCCCTCGTATTGTAGAAAGGTGGCTTTACTGCAGTACGCTTTGGTAGAGACACCGCCATCAGTGATACCAAGAAAGTTTCGCTGTGAGACATTCGCTCAGCTCAATTCTGCCCACTCTTTTTCGCCAGTAAAAGCGGTTCGGTATTTTTGAAGTTGATTTAGAGGTGGGGCGCACCATATCAATGTGTTTAATTACGTTTTGCATCGCACCGGAATTGCGGGGCGTGTACCTACCCTGAAACAGAAAATGGCTTATCAGGGCGGTCGGAACGGCGGTCGTGGGAAAACGGCCAAAAACTATTTGCACTCTACCTGAAAATTTGGTGTAAAAAAAGAGCACAATGCTTTTATTACTGGCTGCGTGTATTAAATGGCCAATTCTGCAACAACCTATATAGAAACTAGGCACTGCCGACGCCAACATTTTCGGTCTTTGCTCCAGCAACCGGGACTGGTTTGCAGAACGCTGTATGTATGCAAGGGCTGTCGTTCTTTATTATTTTTGTTATTTTGTTGGGATTCTTAATTTGGCGTTATTTGTAGCCAATATGTTTGAATAAAAATCGAGCATGCTGACAGATTGCAAAGCACGTGCAGTACATGAAGAAGAAGAGACGAAGCTAGCTTATTCTTCCGATACCGCCCATTGTCCTTGTTATCAAAAACTGAGCCACAAAAGAAGCCCTGCTTCCTTGTCGCCCTCTGAATGGCCTCTTACTCGACCAAGAGCCCCGACAAGGCAGGTATGCATACCGTCACGACTTCACCTGAAAAGAAGTCACTTTCTTTGCAAGCTACACTTGGCAACTCGCCGCAGCCATTTCTGCAAACATGACTGTTTTCAGCGTCGCTCCCGATTTCGTTATTCGTTCAACAAACACCTAACTACCCGGAGACCTTCTGTGGGCTAGGGTGTGATAAAAAGCCGAAATTTTTCACACTTGTTATCCTCTCAGGGAAGTCTGGGTATGAAAGCAAGAAAGAGTGTCAACCGGTGACATCGTTCCGGCAAGCTACTTAGGCGGACATCGCTTGGTGGCGTGAGGCTAGCGTTTGTTCTCGCGTCGGTTGCGTAAGAGAAAGGCGGCAAAAAGCAAAATATTGCACAGACAAAGCAAGCGTTTTACGCACATTAACGTTTCTATGCAAACTGCAGAAACATATTCGTGTTTACGCATTTATAAGAGGCCCTACCACCAATAGTTATCGATTTTTCGTTAGTGTATTAAAGCTTTTTTGTTAGGTGCTTTTTTATTTTGTAAATCAGTGTTAGCCAGTCGCTGCGGTGGTTGATTTCATGCGTGTTGCGGGGTTTGGTTATGTTAGATCGTGGCTTTAGTTGCTTACGAATACACGATGTACGAGAACAGCACAATTTTGATATCTGTATTTCTACCCAGGCGACTACCATCATGTAATTGATTTTTGGAAAAGCGCGACTGCCACAACAAATTAAATAAAATCCATCGAAGAAAATTGGCTAAGCCTTGCGAAAATTCTACCCCAAAACATGCAAGAAATCTGATAGAGTTGAGATTTTTTAAAAAGTACCTATAACATCAGTTCCATTTATATGCGTTTTACAACCGGAAAACCATGGGCACATTCCTATAAATTAATGCACTTCAGACCATTCGTTAGATTTCCTGCATCATGTTGTTTTCGTTGAAGGCCATGCGATGACAACGCCATCATCATGACGCCTGTCGCCATAGCCGTGCAAACTGTGCCACTTTAAATACTCTGGCGCCGAAAGGGGAAGGTGGGATATTTCAAATTGCCTTGTGTGGCCTCAGAAAGGCACTATTACGCCGTTTATATTCAGACCGACTACTTCAGACTACCTACATTTGCTTTAGCTAGTATTGCTTGCTGCCTGTTCAGTAGGCACTGACACACTTTAACAAGGGTCTCTCTCATGTGGTAACATTTTTTTCATGATTGAAAAAACGCTACTTAAACACGAAGACGAATAAAAAGAGAGAGAGGGTGAAGCGCCGTAGCAACTGAATTTTATTTTGAAAAAACGAACATATATACAATGAGCATGAACACGAATCTGCGTCATCACGAAAACTTTTGTAGCATCGATAAACGCGGAAAATAAATATGAACGAAAGAAATGTCTATATTAGAAAGCAGCAAGTAATCACCAAATAATCACGAAGGCACGTATACGGAACACTAGAAAACCCAATCAAACCCTCTTTAAACACGCAAACTCGATATCGGATAACAACAGATGGCTGGCTGACACTAGAAGTTCCTCCGTTCCTAACGCGAAAAGCTTCCATTATCTGCCTTGTAGATCGCTTTGTGTTCTTATCGATGACGGCCGTTTCATATAGTTATGGTTTACAGTTTTTTCCGCACTTTTTGCAGCGCATAGCTAGATGAGAGTACGGTGACCCTTTCAAAGAACTTTGATGTTCGCAAAGGCGAACGTTGAGGCAACAACCCGTCCGGCCAACATACTCCTTGCCACATGTGAACGGAACGGTGCAGATAACATCTTCCCTGCACTCAACAGAGGGACGATAGCATCTTACCTGCACTCAAAGAAGGGAGGAACTTCTTGTGTCAGCCAGCCATCTGTACAGTTATACAATATCGAGTTTGCATTTTTGCGGGGGGGGGGGGGGGGAGGGGGGGGGGAGGGCAGGGTGATTGAGTTTTCTAGTTTATCCTACACGTGCCTTCGTGATTATTTGGTGATTACTTGCTGCTTTCTGATATAGATGTTTCTTTCGTTCATGTGTATTTTCCAAATGTATCGATGCTATCAACGTTTTGGTGATGACGCAGACTAATGTTCTTGTTCCTTGTCTGTATGTTCGTTTTTTCAAAATCAGATTCACTTGCTAGTGCGCTGTGTCCTGTTTCTCTTTATTCGTGTTCGTGTTTAGGTAGCGCTTTTTCTGTCATGAACGTATACCAACAAGCCCAACTGGCAGTTGTTCTAAACATTGTTTTGCTTTAACTAACGCTGAATACCTTCTTTGTCCACAAAAAAGACCGTGAACACGAATTTATTATTGGAAGCTTGTCCTGGCGCAGAAGGATCCTGCAGGCGATAATTTAAAAAATATTTGGTAGCTCATGCTTACCAGAACCTGCATGTTTTTACGGACAACGTAGATTTCTGTATCGTTGCAAACTTGATAGGGAGGGGTCGTAACCAAGTGGTCCACCTCGTCCGTCCCGTTTACAATCGTAGTTTGCACAGCGAATACGCTTCTGCTGGCCAGCACTCTGCTTCAACACCACCTTCTCCAAGTAGATATATCGTGATACACGTATAAACGGGGGCTGCTAAGCCGCCAGTCACCCAAAGGGTAGTTTAATCTCGTACAAGATAAAGCTCACCAGCGTTCTCTGCCGGAAAGCAGCAGCAGCAGCAGCCGCAGGCGCCCCAGGAATACCATGAGAAGAGCCACTGGAAGCTTCGCTTGAAATATCGAGTGAAAAAACACTCGAAGCTCTGAAACGACAATTAGTAACCACTCAATGGCTACGCTAGCCCCGATTGATTCTACCGCTTTGTACGAATGTTATGCCATTCATTTACATTGTATTCACCCATTTGAAAATGTAACCCCGAATTCGTTCCGGGATTTACTTCCGCATGCAGGAAAAAACAGCGGCTTCGTGCACATCGGCTATCTGGTGCCCTTCTACCTAGCACCATTGCTGTTCATTGGAACTCAGGTAAGCAAAGACAAATTCAC
Organism: Haemaphysalis longicornis; assembly: GCF_048455015.1. NCBI lineage: Eukaryota > Metazoa > Arthropoda > Arachnida > Ixodida > Ixodidae > Haemaphysalis > Haemaphysalis longicornis. The sequence goes on from NW_027526422.1 coordinate 106,218,470, forward strand.
CGGTTGTCGCCTAACTCACAAGAAGCTTTTGTTTAATTTTAAGGAACTAAGTGACAACTCTTTCACGGCGCTGACTTGTTCAGACACGTTGAATATTTTTAGACAGACACACAAAGAACTTATTGAGGGGCTGAGGAACTAGGTTGGGGCACCCCTTTCTCCACCTCCCCTACCTGAGCGGGACCATTACCGCTCACACGCAGGGGCAGGAACACCGTCCCCTCTGCCCTTTCAAAGGTTTGCTGGATGAAGAGTTCACCGCTTTTAAAGGGACCCTGCAACACTCTTTGAGCAGTGCAAGTAAACCTGCGCGACGTTTAGATTACACTGCCAGGAATACCTGAGCCAAATATTACACGTGCACGTGAAGCGGTGAGCGCGCAAATCGATGTGAAAGACGCGGAAAAGACCAACCGCTCTCTCTTCAATTGTCCTCATTATGCATGGCCTAAGGGACGTCACATAGGCCATGGCTGCCCGATCGGCTGTCACTGGTCAACTTCGCGGCTAGATTTTCCCATTTCCGTCGTCGTCATCGCTGTGTACGAACCTCTTCTATGCCTGAACCTGTAGGCACAGTTTTGCCGTTTCTTTTGTGTTTTGAGTGTGCGCGCAGTTTGAGGGATGAGCACAATACTTCCTTTTCAACGGGACCACTCGACTACAAACGTTTATTGCTTCAAAAACGCCCTACCAGCCCGAGCGCGCACTTGCGAGCAGGCACCCATGCCTGCTTTTTTGTGGCACCAGACCGGAAATAGGCCCCTCCGCGTTGCGGAGAGAAGGAGAAAACTACCCGGCGTGTGATATATCGAAGGCCGCCGAAGAGAACGCCGCGAGCCGCCCCCCTCTCCGGGAGAGAGCGCGCAGCTTTCGTCGCGTTCCCCGGTCGAGTTGAGAGGGAACGATTATGCGCGATTTCTCATCGCGCGTAGTTTCGTTACTTGTGAACGGATTTTCATAATTCTTGCGGGAGGAGATTTCTGGGACAATAGACTTTATCCCAAAACACATTACTAGTAGTCGATGGCAAGTGTTGCAGGATCCCTTTAAGGGCATCCTCCAAATTTCCTTCTTTGTTAAACGCAGCGTCGCGTAACTCAGGACATTGCCAGAGCATATGTGCTAAATATCAATACTCGTCTCCAGAGCCGGGATAGTGCGGTTCAATGTTAGGCGCAACGTAACTACAGCTGCCCCGTGAAGGGAAGGACCCCGTCTGGGGCATTCTCAAGGCTGATGACTGATACCGAGTAAGCATTGGATGAGGGTGTGAGTAGACCCTCTGATAGAGATGATAGTGAGCAACAACCTCGTGAAAAGTGAGAATCAGTCATTGCCAACGAATCCGCCGGGACTGCCTCGGTGAGATAATCCTCGCGCATAGTCATGGGCCAACTCGTTGTGTTTTGGAACGTCGGCATGGACGTTAGCCTCCATATGGCCTGTAACCATTTGATAGTGTGATGTCCAGCGGCCCCTCTCAACCGAGGATGGCGGCAGACTAACGCTAAATCGTTTCCGCGGTAAATACTGGAACCGCAGCCCGCGAGTCTGTAAAGATATTCGGCTGTAATGGGCCCTTCAAGGACAAGGCGGTAGTGACCTGCTCGGCCACCGCCACAGAGGCCTTCCTGACAGAGGAGAAGTTGAGGCTCCTGCCGCGGTGGTCTACTGCGGCCGCCACAAAACAATCCGAGCGTCCCTACTGAGCCCCGTCGAAAGATATCGCGAGCTCCGGACAACCGTCGCCAGAGTTCAATAAAGAACAAGCCCGAGCCTTGCCCCGCCCTACATTGTATTGTGGGTGGACATTTTTTGAAAAAGAGTGTGCCTTAAATGTATCCCTGACTGATGGTGAAATTGACACCTTACGTGGGCTCAGCACCGTTGGGCCACCGCCAATTGATTCCAAGATGCGTTGCGTCTGCCGGCCCGTGGCGATGACAGGCGCACCGCCTGGGCCACGTTTTGAGCCTCTATCACCTCTGAGAGGGATTACGTGTGTTGTGAATGCTCAGTTGCATGCGCTTTGCCGTGCTGTTGCTGACAGGCAAACGCAGCACACGCTTGATGCTTCTACACAAGCGTGTGCTGATTTTGGCCTATTCAGATTTCGACCAGTCGAGCGCCGAACACATAATTCATGTGGGTCATGAGAAACGCCTGTTTGAGCCGACGTTGATATGTGCACTTTTGCTGCTTGAATATGCCGGAAACCTATTTTACGGCACATTAAGATGTATTGGTCCTAATGAATTTACGGCACGTAGTCTTTCTCTGTACACAGCAGACATCGGAAGCTCATGCGATGCTTTACGTTGCATTCACCAGAATATCGGTGTATACTTTGGAGCTATTCGTTGGAGAATTCATGTCGCACGCTGCAAGCTAGCGGCTCGGTTCCCCAAACGGAAAAAAACAAAATAGCCCTAGGCGCTTTTCCCAACACTTTCGTATGCTTGTCTGGGTATGAACGGAACAATTATTCTCCCTCGGAATGCCTTCCAAAGGGCAATGAACACCTCGCCCCGTTTCAGATAACGCCTTGACAAAACACTGATTCAATTTCTACACGGAATGCATTCAAATGGGACTATAGTAAAACAAAAACTCCCAAAGTCGGCGACTCATCACCAACTATTCGCATTCGAGTGCAGACTCCCAAAGTTTAACTTATACGGTTGGCTGTTGCTGACAAAAAATGACAAATGTATAGAGATATTTGGGCTCGCAGTTCAAACTAATAATGTTTCAACATTGAAGTAACAAAAGTTATCCGCAATCGGCCATTTGGCAAAGTACTAGGTTGCAAATGCATAGCGCAAATAAAATTGTTTGCCGGCGAATGCAACGAATGGTAAAGACGCGGCTTATCTTTCATCGAACACGTTATAGCGTGAAAGCAGCTGGAATCGGAGTAGTTACGACCCGATGACTCCCACCATGCGCTCATTATGGTACTACCGGTCCCATTGATCTCGAGTTGGTGAATTTTTGGTAGTTTAATATCTCAGGGCATGAACGATATCTATTGGGTATCCAGTTAGCGGCATAATTAGGTTACTACTCCTCGCGGAAATATCCTGCATAACGTTTTGGCTTTTCATCAGCTATGCCAAATCTGCGTTTTCCTTTACTACTGCGTCAAGGCAGTGCCCTCACTGCCTGCCCTTTATTGATGACTCACCCAAGTACGTCACAGAGCCCACGCCGTGGTATTATGTTCTTCCATGGTCCTTGCGAAGTGATGCGGTAACGTTACCACATCGAAAGAAATTGTGACGATGTCTGAGGTGCCAAATCTTCGCAATCAAACAAAGGTTTACCCTATCCTTACGGCACCTTAAGGATTATAAATGCTCTTTCCTTTACTTGAGCATTGGGAAGGAGGTACAAGATCGCTAGCAGCATTCAAATCTGGGTCTTGTGGTTGCCTAATGGAGCAATAAGACATAACACAACGTTGTGCCGTATGCCAGGACTAGCCTTTGGATACTCACTCAGGTTCATTCCAGCCACGAAAGACGTTTTCTAAACAAAAAAATTGGCTGGCGATTACGACACTCCCTAATGCGATATTTGGGCGCAGCAGCAGTGCGCTGAGGCAGCACTCACTCGTGGGTTCCCTCGACGGCACCGGTGATAAGCCTCTACGTCGGCCGCGTGAAGTGTGTCTCCGGAAGGGACCGCGAACTGCGTCTTAAGCGAACGCTTAAGCGAACGCCCAAGCGTTGGGCCGTCAAGCGCCTCGTACTGGCACAGCATACGGCTCCATCCCCACCCCCACTGCACACTTTAGGAGAGCCATGGTTTTGGAAACAGCGCGTTAAAAGAGGACCACTAAGAAAAGAACCAGACAGGACCCAAAGAACAAAAAAGGCATGCTCATCTTAGAAGATCCGGCAGTTGGGATTGTTGGTATTCGTTCACGATTGAAAAAGCGCTGCTTAAACACGAAGACGAATGAAGAGACACAGGACGGAGGGCCCTGAAGTAGCTAGTGCGGTTCGTTCTGTGTCTCTTCATTCGTCTTCGTGTTTAAGCAGCGCTTTTTCAATAATGCCCATCTGGTTCACGGACGACAGACCCGCCCGCTCTTATTTGCCGTCTCCCTAAAGTCATGGGCAAAAACAACCAGAATTTTTTGGAGTACGCAAAACCTCCAATTTGCAGCAGCGTCCGCCATCTTAACTTGACATGCAAGAACAGTTCAGTAATAAAAGCGCGTGCGCGACGTCCCCCCCCCCCTCTCTCTCATCTGGCTGCCAAAATATTGCATGTATGCGGCGCTGCGTGGTCCTGAAGTACTGATCATCCGGGATACCTAAGAAGCAAAACTGGGTAGTTACAACTATGCTATACTCGGTGACAACTTAAGAACGGCACCAAAAGACGCGGCTGTGCCTTATCACCATAGCCGGATGTTTCTCCGCGCGGCGCAAGTAGGGCGTTACTGGGAATATTTTGAACATGACGTGAGCCGTTCCGTGCTTTTTTGGACTTAATATGCTTATAAACGACTCCAGTGACGGCAAACAAACTGCGTGAGACAAGGCCGACATTATCACGCATTTATAGCACACCCCTTTCAAAACACGCGCGCACTGACGTCACGAGTCCGGCGCTTTGGCGGAGTGATACACTACATGAGGGGGTGCCGTTCTTGAGAGAGAGAGAGAGAACAACTTTATTTTGTGCCCGGTGGGAAAAGGAAGAGGTTGGAGATCCGCTTCCCCCTTTTAGGCGGCAGCCAGGAGTCCTTGGACCCCGGCGGCGTCTTCAGCCATCCGGACGAGTTCGACTTACACTTCGGGATCGGAGCTGAGCAGCGTGGTCTCCCACTGCTCCACGGTTCTAATGTCTAAGAAAGGGCGTCCTTTCTGCTGTACCTGTTTACTCTTGATGGGACACGACCAAGCCATGTGCTGGAGGTCCGCTCTGCCTTTACAAATTTTGCATTCAGTGGCTGTAGGCTACAGGGTTAGGGAACGTGTTGTTCTTGAGTTGTAACCGAGTATAGAAAGGCTCTTAGGGACACAAACAGCACTCGCTCACCACAGAAAGATGTGGTCGTCCTGGTGCAGCAGCTGGACCCCACCTCGGATTTTTTACCGACACAACCTTCGGCCCTCAGTCCCCAGCAGGTATGCAGCACCTGACTACGGTGGCGGTCACGCCGGCCAGACAGCAGAAAGTGCTAAGAATCTGAGTCTGGACAGGCCGCCATTGGAACTTGAACGTTCCATATGGGGCAACGTTCAACGCGCAAGCTCTTTCGAGCGAAGGAGGCTTAGTCCTACTATTAGAGGAGCTCTCGGACATTAAGTGGGATATGATAGGGCTAAGTGTGCGCATCAAGTCCAGTCTCCGTGCTTTTTGGCGACGCGCGTATGCGTGTCAACGCGGGGCGACGTCGACGCGTGAAAACACAGAAAATACGCTGCACGACGTTGTGGCTGAAAACTCAGGGTCAGGAAACCAGCATCCTGTATCAAGGAGCAAAGGCAAGTACAAGATACCATAGTTGAAATTAAGAAGTGTACTTGGGCTCGGCATGTAGTTAGATGAACTTACAACTGGTCGAACACGATGATCAGCATTGATACTGAGAGACGCGACTAGAAGAAGAGGGAGGCCTTTATCTCGATGGAGAGACTAAATGAGTAAGTTAGGAGGTCAGGAATGGACTCGGGAAGCGCAGAAAAGGAACGTGGGGAGGTCGCTGGGGAGAGGCCTTCGCCCTGCAGTGGACATAAATATGCTGTTGTTGTTGTTGTTGCTGATGATGATGTTAATGATGCTAACGCCGTCACAATAGGACAACCAAATAACATTGTTGCTTCGGTTGACGTATTGTCCCGACGCTAACAGGGATCGTGAAACTGGCCTTTTGCACCGCAGGAATCCCGCAGCGTCTTCTGCGTGTCACTCACCACAATCTGGTGGGTATGTAGTCCGCTTCCCAGAACAGCAAATGCCTTCGTGCCGCTCGTCTGCGCCCCTCTTCTCAAGGTCGTAGGCAGCGACCATCTAGCCGCAAGCTTCTTCTCGGTAAGACAACAAAGGCACATATGTCATACTAGTACAGTCGGCCGCATAGCCCCAGCGACTGTCCAGCTGTGAATGGTACATTGTTCACGTCTACGTCTTCATTTAGAACGGCTTCCACTCTTCTAATCCGGCGAAGGCTAAACGCGGAAGAGTCAATGCTCAAGTTCGGAAGGGAGGAGCAAAAAATAGGACACGCGGAGTGGTCTCGAGTTTCTGCAAAGCTGGGAATGAACACTCTACCCCGACTACGTCGCTGGCTTTCAAACGCACCCAGCCCGAAAAATATTGTTCCTCATACTGTAAACTTCGGTGCTGACTCTCAATCTGGCATAATGTCATTTGCATAAGTAGAAGGTCAATAATGAACATTATGGGAACAAGACAACATCTGGGCAGGCATTCTGTGATAATGAATATTACCCTACCAATATCCCGGAAAAAGAAAGTGTATGACAGCTGCATATTACCGGTACTAACCTACAGGGCAGAAACTCACTAAGAAGGTTAAACTTAATTGAGGACAACTCAGCGAGCAATCGAACGGAAGATGATAGGTGTAACATTAAGGGACAAGAAGAGAGCAAAGCGTGTCAGGGAGCAAAGGTGCGTTAAGGACATTGGTAGAAATTAAGAAGAAATGGAATTGGGAAGAGCATGTAATGCGGAGGCAAGATAACCATTGATCATTAATGGTTGCAGAGTTACAGAGTAGATCCCTAGAGAAACCAAGCGTGTCAGGGGGCGGCAGAAAGTTAGATGGGCAGATGAGATCAAGAAGTTTGAGGGGATAAATTGGTCACAGTCAGCACAGGACCGGGATAATTGGAGATTAATGGGAGAGGCCTTTGCCCTGCAGTGGGCGTAGATGAGTTGGTGATGATGATAATGATGATGATCACATCTCAGAAACAGCCTCTTTACGCCTAATTGCAGTTAGGTTTACGCCGCTCTCAGGCTTATACATATTTTGATTGGGGGAAGAAAGCGTACTTTAGAGTGAGCCTTCTTTAAAATGCACGAGGGCAACACGGCATTATACCAGAGGGACAAATATTCTCGAATTCTTTCGAAAACTTGTGTCAGCATGACTGTACCTTATACGATGACTCATCTTTGTATGGGGATCACGAGTGGCGTCAGAAGGGACGGAATAGGGGGAGGGCATATTTTTGTAATAAGGCCAAGAGGGGATGACACGCTCCGTAGCGTCACTTGTGTAGCCTGGCGCTTTCAGGCGGAGCGGGATGTTACGTACAGACGATTTTCTAAGGGCTTTGAAAGGGGTGCCCATGCTCACCAACACGTTTCGTCACGAATGCGTTTATAGCGAATCTTTAGTGCCCTAACTTATGCCGTTGTAGTCGAATACACCCTGCAAGAAAGCCAATTTTCTCTGACAATGATGATGAATGATCGTCGGTGAAGTCAAAGAAGAAAAATGAAGGAAGCTCACACTAAAGCGTAAGAATTGAAGGTAGCGAAGCTGTACGTAACCTTCACCGCCATCACGAATGTTTAAGTCCACGATTGCAGCCTCTTCTTCGCTACCGCAACGACTTTACTCCATCATTGTTGCTATAAGTACTAGCTTCCTTCATTTTTGGAGAGCGATAATCATTGGACATCACCTTAGAGGGGCGTGGGCTATGACGTAGCTTCCTCGTTGCGAACAAGTGTTCGCACGATTATGGCGAACGCTGGACTTCCTTTTTTTGGGAGAGGGGGGGGGGGGGAGGCGAATTTTGGCGAATTTCTGTAAGTGGGTAGGCTTGGTTTGTTAGACGTGCGGCGGGGAGGCGGTGTGATCGCCGCGATGCACGCGCGCACGTCCCTGTGCTCGGAATTTTCTTGGTATTTTTAGCTGTAGGTAGGAAAAATTACGGTTTGCTAAACAGCTTCGCTGTTAAGAACCGCTTTATGCAGCCGGAATCGAATTGGGTCCCTCGCGTTGTGAAGGCGCCGCCTATCCGACTGCTCCATTTCGATATGGTCGAGCGGTTTGTAAAACTCAAACGACAACCAAGAGAAGGCATAAACTTTCCCGAGTTTGCCAAGTGTGATGCTTAGTCGACCGCCGTGACACTTTCAGCTCTGGCAGCGTCGTCAGCCAGCTGGATGGGTCAGAGTTGCTCTTCCGGATAGAAGTGGAGCAGCACGATTTCCCACTGCTCAACTTTAATGATAGTGCGGTGCGGCCATTCCTGCGGGCATTGACATAACATGCGGGCTAGTCAGCTTGTTCCTACCGTCTATGGCACTCGGGTGAGTAGTGCCTAGGGTAGAAATAGCTACACATAAGCGGATTTGGATAAGAGTGGTTCTGTAGTAGTCGCCAGACGACCAAATGTCGCGTACTAAGGGATGTGTGCGCTGGTGGGTAGCGGGCCCGGGCTGCACGACAATGACCTGTAATTTCCGTGTATGAGAATGACCTGCCCCTTCCCCACATTGGGACAATAGAGAGTTTTAGCTGACCGTTTCTGACGGTCCGCTCCGCTCCGATATAAGCGAGAGCGCCATTGCGCATGTGTGGTGCGCTAGCGCGCGCTACCGGAGATACCGGAGCGGGGTCCCGCTCCGCTAACCGGGACCTCTTACGGGACCGTCGCGGCAGCTTACGCTACCGTACGGAATTTTAACATGGCTGCCCCGCGATGCGAGCGCGCTACGGCGAACTTCGTTTCTACAGTTGCAACACAAGCGACAAGGCCGCGAAAGCGCTTACGAATAGGCAATGGTGCCACACACCTCAATGATCTTTAGAACGAAAGCAAAAAACGTCTACCAAAGCACGGGGCTGCTTCGATGCAGCGCCGAGAAAGGCAGCTTTAGCTTGGATATTCCAAATTTTATCGGCTTCCTTATTGTTATTTAGAAAAATTATGCCATGTCAGTGACTACATTATACAAAAAAGATTAAATGAGGCAAAGAAACGCGGTATTTTGCTTTGTTTGGGCGACCAAATACCAATTCTTATGTTTCCTTTAAGATGAAGTTTTGGTTTACACGCGCACGGGAAACGACCAGTCACGTGAATCATTCCGCGTCGAGAGAGATACGGTTATCGCTTATCTAAAAGTCTTTCGGCTGCTGACACTCCGGTTGTGCTGAGCGGGACGTCGGGCGCATAGCGGAGCGTCAAAAACGGTGAGCTAAAACTCTCTAAGGTCCGCATCGAAGGTGCCGTCCTCCCATTCGGTAAAGCGTAGAATCCGTAACTAGAAGAATGGCGTTGCTCTGGTTGCCGTGAGGCTGTTAGACCCAAGACGTTAGGCCAAACTTCTCATTTAGAGGTTGAGGACGTTAGGCTTGACGAGGGTTTGTCAGCTTGAACCTACACCCACTTAAACATTGTTCGCTGAACGCCAACCATCAGGTACCGATTCACACCGTACACCTCAATCCTAAACGTTAGGCCTACGGACTGCACACCCGAGAGTTGCTGTGGGTATTCTAAAAAATTGCGGCGTACCTCCAGAGTACAATACTCGCAGTGTGGGAATGGCCAAACCAATAGTCCCTCTCGAGAAAGCTTCGCGTTCGTGGTCAGATGGAGGGATGCATGATTTTTTCTCCGTTTATTCTTTCCTCCACCCTAAATGTGCCTCAATGAGGTAGCAAAAGAAACCTTTCTTTTACGAAGTAACAGCTACAATTGTCCTTCACCAAAGGCTGGTAACCCGTACTCTTTATATTCTTTATATCTGGTCGGCTTCCGCAATGGGAATATTTTTGTTCAGCTAAGGTGGTTGGGCTACCAAGGCCAGTTTGGCTGAATGAATGGATCGTGAACAGGCTTGTTCGGGGTGGTGACGACACTGGTGCCGCGTCAAGATGACGAATACTTCTTAGTGTGCATCAAACGTCGCATGGTCAGAGTGCCGATTTCAAAGACTGCGTAAAGATGCCAATGCTTACGCTAACAGTTTAGGCCTATTTCGTCTAGCAGCTGCACTGCCATTGTTTGTAACTTATTTCTTCGTTGGTATCTTAGGTTCCCAAGCATAAATCTTGATAATAAACTTTACCTTTTTTTGAAACACTTGCGTCAACATTTCCTGCCACCTTCCTGCCAGAGGGTGGAGGAGCCGGTTCCCCTCTTCTGCCGTCTATTCCACTGTTGCAATTACGATGTAATTCTCATTGTATTGCACAAAGCTACGCCTGAAGGCTGCTTCTTTCGTCTGTTGATGATGATTCTGCTGAAAGGCGGAGATGAACTCCATGTGGCTTTGCCGTGTTGCGCCCCAAGCACGCAACCCACCGATTACCGTCCGCCTGACGCTGCGACAGGGAGACGTGGTCGAAGCCGGCCTGTTGCTTCTCCTTTCGGCGGCCGACCGCGACGTCCAACGTCGTCTGGTGCCCTGGCTAGCCCTCCGCTGCTGCCAGCTGGAATGGCCGCGCCTGCGTTGGTTCTTCCCCGCGCTGTGCCTGGCCTGCCTGCTGCTGGGCACCGTCGTCTCCGCAGCAGTCGTTGCCGTGCTCGTCTTCGCTGTCGTCGACCAAGGGCTGCACTACCTCGCGGTACGCGCTCCTTGGCTTCTGCAGAGACCACACGCAATCCAGCGACGTTACCTTTTTAAAGCGAAGCTTTCTTTGGTTTTCTTCTTGGTTTTTCTGGCGCTGTTGTTGCTGAGACCTACTTTGCCGGGTGTTTTGCTGGGTTTTGTATCACTCCTGATAACGCTGGGTACATGTATCGAGTCTGAGGGGGCGAGGAAAGGTCTGGCGCTGAAGATCATGTCCATGTTACGAGAGATAATGAGGCGGACTATGGCTTCTCCGTATTCTGCACCGGAGTCGGGAAAGCAAGTTCCGGAGGGGTTCCCGGAGAAGCAATAGGGCATGCATGTATCGCATTCTGTGGTCCTGGAACTGGTGGCAGAGTCACCAGGGGGATGGATACGTTGAATATTTCTCGTCAGTTTTTGTACTTGGGGATACGCTCGCCACTGCTCACCGTTTGGACAAATCAGCAAATGTATACGCCAAGGATATTACACGGCGCAGAATGCACACGCAAGTTCATTTCAATACAGGTATGCTACAGTGAAAGCTGCGGTGTACCTTGAATCGCATCTATATGCATGGGATACACCGTTTTTCCGAATTCATTTCAGTCCATTTCTCCCAGTGCATGTGTGTTTCCTCTTACCGGTTGATCTGATTATGGTTGGAGCAAAAACAGTTGCACCTACTGGTAAAAGAGTAACATCAAGATAAGTTAAAGCAACGTACCTGCTGTCCCTAAAAACATTTAAAAATAACACAGAATTCGCCCCTTTAAATGAAGTACATGAAAAAACCGCGCAATCTAGGAAGATAGTTTGTGGCTAAGTGCTCTGAAAATATTCTGGACTGACCGCATTGCGTAAGCGGAACTTTGGACCCCTAGGCAAGGATGATGCAGCTGAGTTGTTAGGGTGCGGGTAGAATGCGGGACCGGCAATAATCAATTGGCCTGGCTTGGATTTGGGACCTATACGTATGATTGTGGCGGCCATCTATATATTTTGTATTTTCTTTACTTGATGACCAACGGCTACAAAAAAGACCAAAACTTATTCGTACGTCACATTTGGGGACACTGTAATTCGAAACCATGAGCATGGCGTTTTTCCCTATTGAAACATCCCTGTCAAAAATATTAGCTGATACGGCACCCGGAATGCACACGTGTGATAACAGGCGCAGCGTATTTTCGAATAAATGTGAGTAATTTAGAGCCGCCCCCCCCCCCCCCTCCCACCGGGATTGTTAACGTGCTTCAAAATATCGACCCATGCGAATTTTTGTTTTTCGTCTTCATCTGATGAACTGCGCCAAGGGCGGCGACCGAACCCGCGCACTTTTGGTCGTTAGGTCGCAGCTTAGCCAGGATATGAACGAGAGTATCCCTGAATTCCCGAGCATTATCAACAACAAACAGTCAAAACTTTTGCTCTGGTGCCACGAAGTGTTACTTCTTCTGGTGGTTCACTTCTCGTTTGGGTTAAGGGTGCGCAGGATTAACGGTTGCGGTTCTAGTTCACTTCCGGCAAAAGTACCCAATCACTTCGCTCTCGGCTCTGGTGAGATTCCGGTTCGAAACAGTGCCTTCAAAATATGGTTCCCAATGCTATCGCCGCCACGCGGCTCGCAGGAGGCGCAGCTTGACAGCTCCGGGACGTTGCTTGCCCCCACTCCCGACGAGGGTGTGAAGCCGCATCCAGGACGGGCGTCCCCAGTTCCTCTCACAGCAATGAGTCCTTCAACTCCGCGCTTGGTGGATCACCCGATGAACCAGATCATCCCGCCTCTGCACAGCTGGCTGAAGACGGCCACCCCGTCTCACCCTTCAGCTATGCATAACATTTTCCCCTCTCGGTCTGGCACCGGCAGCACGCTCAAGGTGTGTTGCTTTTCGGGACCGCCCGTAAAATTACCTAGAGATTGCGAGATTTTGAAATATTTAGTTGTAAAACTTAAACGTTATTTTTCTCTTTTTGTTTTGTTCAAACTAAACAACAAGGTTTCTACTATTTTCTTTCTCACGGCGCGCTGCTGTAGAAGCGGATGAGCATTTGACAGGCTATCACGCTTCCAAATCAGGTTGCGCCTTCAGTTTTTATAATGGCCATAAAAAGGTAACCACAATTCGAACGTGGGAAGGGAGCCTGGGGTGGGGTGATGTAGTGCGATTCTTCCGGCACGGTGGGTCGTACATTCGGAGTTATTATTTCTGAAGATTTTCAAACACCAAATATACGTACGTTTTACATTAACAAATTTGAAATATGAAAAAACGAACCCGTGTAAGAAAACCAGCTAAATATAGTAATTACAACTCCGATTCATGAATAAATTATTCTTGCTCCGAGCAAATTGTGGTGATGTTAATTGTATATTTTAAGGAGTAAGTGTGGCCAGCTGCGGTGAAGTGACCGTATTTGTAGGTACATCGTCAATCAGTATTGTGAACAATATAAATGCCGTCCGTGGATGTGCGCGGAACACTAGCACTAACTGAGACGAACGGGGACGAATGCCCTGAGGTATTCAGTGAGATACTGAGCAACGCTCGGCAGGACAATAATTCTCTTGCCATTATTATATCATAGAAAGTGCTTATATGGCATCTGTGTTTTTAAATACGATAGTCTCTGTTGGGCTACTTAAAAGCAGAAATTTTGGTCTGCCTGTCTGTCTGTCTGCCTGTCTGTCTGTCTGTCTGTCTGTCCTTCTGTCTGTCTGTCTGTCTGTCTGCCTGTCTGTCTGTCTGTCTGTCTGTCTGTGACTCGATTCAGCCACTTGGCCAAAGCGAAACTCAATCTGCGCGATAGTCTTATACACTCACTGCCAAATCTGACCGTTGAAGTCCGGTGTTAATGTTCATACTTGACAACATCGTTGAACAAGAACAAGACATTACGCAAATGTAAGGCAGAAAATCAATACATGAGTGATGTTTGCCGTGTTCCTGTGTTAAAAAATTTACGGATCCTTCTTTTTTGCCATAACTGCAGAAAACTGTCGCCTGCTGTTGTCCGCGCTACCTGGCGACATTTAAAAAAATCAAGCGGCAACAGCAACGAAAGGTTTCACTAAATAGGTTCCACGATCCGTATGGAACGCTCGCGGAGCAGGGCAACATGGTTGTATAAACTCTCTAGTAGGGTGCCTCGGTTCACACGCGGCAGAGAAGCGCAGGTGTAGTGAAATGAGGTAAGTTTGGGTTTACTTGAGCAAACCTCTAGCGTGTTATCTTGTGAGGAGCGAGACAGGAGAGGAACAGCATGAGAGGTCAGCGGGAAAGAGAAGGGAGGCATTTACTTGCCAGGGGCGCCACTCGACTATCGTCTTTCGTCGTCATTTGCAACTAAAGGAGGAGATACGCGGACATTTTTTTCTTCAGACAGCACTGGGCTGAGCTTCTTGAAAGTAAATTCAACACCGAGCGCTTGAATCGCTGGACAGAGCTGGATATGGGTAGCGGTGGTTTTTTCGTACTAAACACAAATAGAGTACTACAGACGAACAAGAAATTTGAGAAACCGCTTGCACAATAATGCTGTCCTTCCCTCCCACGTTCCTTCTATTCAGAGATCTCATCCCTCCGAAAGTGGGAAGTCGTCTCTCGAGTCCAGCCTGGCAGGTCCCTACGTCATCAAGACCCCGCCCGGCACATGGCATGGCTCAGAAGCCAGCACCGAAGGCGCGGAAACACCACGGCTGTCTCAGAAGTCTAATGTGAGTGGTGCGAGCACACCGAGTATGGCAAGCCGAATTTATTGTGCTAGCATCCAAGCAGTTTCCGGCGTAAAGAACGCGAGCAACGAACCGTCTGCTCGCCTCATTGGACGTGGGCGCACTACGAACCTTTCTCGAGTACCGGGCATCCCGTCGCGCACGTCCTCAGCCTCACGCGCCAACTGTAGATCGTCTGAGCAGCAGCCAGCTAAAACACTTGGGGGAGGCAGTTGTTCGAGGTAAGTTGCGCTCTCGATTGCATCATCTTTGCATCTGTTACACTTGGTTTGGCCGCTGTATGCAAAACACAATGATACTGCAGATTGCGTAATTTGTTTTTCGCCATTACTGCTTTGATGGGAACTTTGCCGGTATTTCCATTCCGTGTGTCAACCCCGTATTAAGTAGTACCTTGAAAAAAATTAAATGCGTGCATTATACGTGCGAAACTAGTCCCGTTTCCATCGCCCTTCAAATAAAAAAATGCGTGGACAGGCTCAACGCCGCATTCAGATTGCACTGTGTTGTAAACGGACCGCTAATCATCGCAATGATTTTCAAGCAGCTAGCTGAGACACTGCCTACTACCGACAGCATTCGATTAAGCATGTCAGCAATACATAAGATAGGCCATGAAAGGAGCTTGCGTAGTACAGCGGATAGGTGGGTTTATAAAAGACATCACCAGTGAAAGCTAACAGCCTAGCTCGTGCTGCTACGCCGTCTTTGCTTCTCTGCAAGGCTTCCAGGGGCCTTAAGCTGATTTTTAGTGGTATTCTTGCGGAGATTCTGGTTAAGCCTGTAAAATAATAGGAGGTACCAAGGGCCACGACGCCCCGGTGACATGTCGGTGGTTGAATTTACAAGACGGCGGTGTGAGAACGACGAAGCAGCTCGAGGCACCAATGATTATAAGGCACCGATGGTGATATTCTCATCGGTGTCGCGAGTTTATTTAGCTGTAAAGTTTCTACAAAGGCAAGTAATCCCCTGTTTGGGGTGTGTGCCACGTTTTGGTGATGTCGGCAATCGGTCCCCTTTCTTTGTACAATCTCCCAGTAATCGATGCGGGCCGTGTGCTGTGGTGATGCGATAGCTGAATAAGGACGGTGTAAAAATCGCGTGCCCCATCCTCGTGTGCCTTAGCCATACAGCCGCCTTTGCGGAGACTCGAAGTCCAGGTGTCCCATTGCCTCACGTTTCCAGTTAAGCGCCTTGACTAATAAATAGGTGCATCGTATTATTGTCCTGCTGTGAAGGCCTGCGTCTGTCTGTACGCAGCAGTTTGCTGCAAGACGTACAACGTTAGATAAGTTAATAACCAATTGTGGGAATACCACACCAAATTCTTGACCACTCGTCAGAGCGCCAGCTACTAAGGTAGATTTTAGCACCTCAAGGCAGTGAATTAGTTTAGAAAAGGCTGCCGGAAATCGGCGAATCAAACAACGTTACCTTTGCAACGGCGAATCCAAATGTGCAGTTATTTAGTACAGTACCTGTAGCAGCGTGGTATGTTCGAAATGTCGTACGGGTACTAGAACGAGCAACACTGATGCAAGGTTTCAGGGAAGTTTAGATAGCCGCACCCATGTAGCTCGCAGGCTGCAATTAAGCTTGATCTTTTTCTTCAATACAGAACCGGAAAAGCTGCATGCGACTGATGACCAAGCATTACTCGATCATTCTTGGTTAGCCTCATGAAGCTGTTTCCACGTCCTTTCAGGTCGAACAGCTCGATGGCCTCGACGTGTCACTGTCCTAACGACAGCAGCGGCCTCCTGGTGCGAAGCGTGAGAACCCTTCATGAGCGCCACGGTCACCAGCGGGCCGTCAACGACGATGCCGTGAGCATGAAGAGCCCCTCAATCGGTATCGTAGTAGTTTGCATGCAGCATTGTCGGAGACTTCTGAAAAATCCTCTGACCATAAAGAGGCATTTTTGAAGATCAGCCATCCTTTACGCCAATTGTAACAATTACTGGGAAAAAATTCTAGATCTTTTAGTTCCAATAATTTTATCCACATGCGTGTTTTGGGGATAATAAACACTCTAAGCGTTTACATTGCGGCGCAAGAGCCTTTGGCGATTCTGAATACACATTTGCGCTTATATCTTTGCAACTTGAATGTAAGTTGAAGTATGAAAGGATGGTGCTATTGGCATGGACTTAATACCAGGAGACGAGTACAGCATCGTGACGAACATCGCCGTACCCCGAAATATTTAAGGTTGGCTGTGACTGTGGCCAGAAATGATTAATGTTAAGACTTCGCTAGCTTCTCCAATACGGTGTTGGCGAAAGGGTAGGGATGAGGGGTGGCTATTTCAACCTGAAGGTAAGATGGTGCCTTCTGACAATTCGCAGAGTTTCTCTCGTTGTCCGCATAAGATCAACGTATTTTTTCTATTAGTGGAAGAGGAAGCGTTCCTGTGATATAGAGTAAGCTCTTCCACCTGTCACGGTTATCAGCCACAATGTATTTTGAACGTTTATTATACAACAGGTCCCTGGCGTACGAAGCAGATAAATATATTCCTCCATAACTGAGGCCTAGAAGGAACACATTTACAGGTGTGGACGAGTGAATACATTTGTTTCCTATGGATAAAAACTATTTTATTAAACTTTGCATAGAATTTTTTGATTATCTGTAATTCTTCCACGGCAACCTGTGGTTGGTGCGAAGTTCATTCGATACAGTTTACGCTTTTCACTTAATCTCTATTGTTCCAGATAAGAACATTACGTTTTCTAAGATACCCCTTTGCTGCGTTTTATAGCACTTTCTGGAGCACTATGGCAATTTTTCCGCGCCTTAACTGAGGTCCAGTGCATCTTCTCTGGAAAAGTCTTTCTTGGGTCAGTAACGATGTGTTTGAACAACGTAATCTCTTTGTCTGCGCAAAATTAGCAGTTTGGTTGTTCTGTTAATCAAAATGAATTCTAGATTGCTGCCTTTGGCTCCACAATGTGAGCATATAAGACAGTGCTTCTGAGGCGAGAAGTTAGCCAAACGGGCAAACTGCTTTTGCAGTGCAAATTCATCCTTCGAGAGGTCAGTGATCAAGCAGGCACAGCATGTAGAGCCCACGCGCCCTAGGGAAGCGCTGACGTCAGTGACACCTAAACAATCATGCGCCCATCAATACTCCGGCACGAAACCCTAACATTGATTATTACAAAAAACCCCGGGTTATTGAGACTTTGTACGGTTTGACTGCCCTGCCTACGTCCTCGGTTGACAGAGCCATTGTATTAAACAGCGTAATAACTGCACTACGTGCGAACACGTACTAAGATGTACGAAACAATGTTCTGATGCGTTCAAATATGAAGAGTTACTACAGCTATCCGCATGGCATCGTGTATCTCGCCGGCAAAGGCTATACGCGGGACCACGTATTTTTCACAATCGGTAAGGATGAAGGAAGTTTCCGTTTGTTTTAATGCTGTCAAAGGGCACTTCTGACTGCAGTACACAGGCAATGGGTTGAAATCGCAGCTCTTCCCGTTTTTTCACACAGGGCAGCTTTTAAAGTGGTCGCCTAACTTATTATAATTTCGCATTATTTTTGTTTCTGGAGTG
Source organism: Haemaphysalis longicornis (assembly GCF_048455015.1). Taxonomy (NCBI): domain Eukaryota; kingdom Metazoa; phylum Arthropoda; class Arachnida; order Ixodida; family Ixodidae; genus Haemaphysalis; species Haemaphysalis longicornis. The sequence goes on from NW_027526422.1 coordinate 106,236,348, forward strand.
CGGCAGAAAAGTTTTGGCTGCTATTTGCTGAGGGGGCATAGAGCACTACGCTACAATTCGGCACTCGGTGTTTTAAAATTATCAGTACATTTAATGCACTTATACACAGTATTTTGAAAGACTGGGGTGGGGAGATGCCTTCTGGGTCATTGTCGATACAGCGTACATAAAACATGCTTTCAAATTCGTATAGTAAAAAATTCGCGCATACTCATTTAGGCAAAGTTGCACGAAGTCGTGCGTAAAGCCGCCGCGGCGAAAAATAGTGAACCTTTAAACGCCAGGGAGACACGGCGCTATTTTAATTTTTTTCACTGGTTTTATGAGTTCAAGAGGAAGATTGCGGTCTTTTCATCGTTGCTTTTATTTGTATTTTGCTTGATGCAGCTACTCCCGGGAACGTGGACGACCGAACAAGTGAACTACGGAAGAGGCGCGAGTAAGCTGGAAATGTATCAGTCTCGAGGCACGGTGATTTGCGTTACAAAACTAAACAATAGAGTTGCACGTCTAGGAATGATTCCTATTCGAGCTACCTGCGTAATGAGAATTGTATTTCGTAAAGAAAGCATGGACACAATATTGCCACGTAGTCAAAGACGACGCAGCTGTCTTGAAGCAAAAACAGGTCTTTGGAGCGAACTTGTGCTCCCCTAACAACTCAAAGAATACACAGGCGGCGAAGCAGCAGTCAACGAAGTGACTTGCGCAGGCGAGTGTCGGCGAATCGAATACCGTGGCGTCTGCTCTGCGGGCATTTATCTCATGGCGCGAGTGTTTCTCAAACCGTCGAATGACATCCACAACACTGTAGATCAAAGAAGATTATTCTAGGCGGGTGACGTTAGTTCGAAACCCTCTTCGTATCAAAACAGATAACACGTGCGGCATAAAGAAATAAAGAATGGAACACGGGCTTGCTTCGCTTGGCTCACGTATAAGACAGAGAGCAAAGTCCGGCGCAGCCTGCTAAAAAAACGTAAATAAACAAACCCAATGCATGCTTAGCGGCAATATATTGCGTCGGGTACTAAAAAGCCTTTCTTTAGAGCGGTTCAACACAGACTTTCAGTACGCTATACTATCCGTACAGAGTTGCACAGTTTCCGACTACACGGCCGAATTTGACGCAATGTGCGTGTCGGAGTGCGATATCTTTCCCCTACTCCACGGCATCTCGCAATTAAGTTGGATCCCTCGCGCAGTCTTTATTTCCCACTGCTACATTTTATGCCTGCATATGAGGGGTGGAGTAGTGTCACTAGATGAGGTTACAGAGTGCCGGCACTTTTTTGTCCTATTATTTCGTTCCGCCGCCGTCATCATTGGTCAGTTCACATCACGTGACACTTGTTTACACTGTGACGGTTCATAGGCACCGCCATTGTGTTGTTTATGCGTTTTCTGTAGGTCAAAAGTAGTAGTCTCAGCTTGTCGTCCCTGCTCTGCGGCTGCGCGCGACTGGCGTTGTTCCAAACGCGAATAAAAGATAACGCGCTTCACAGCATTTCAGTTGCAGTAGTGTGTGCAAAGATGCCGTGTTGTTGCGTCTCTGGCAGTGTTGTTTACAAATGACCTCGTCAAAGTTAGCGGCGAAGCCGAAGGACAGGCAATCTGGCAACACTGATAAACACCAAAAAGGCCGCCGTTTCTCACTTGCGTGCCTCACTGACGGTACTCTGAATCTTATCTAGTGACACTAGGGTGTGGGTGGGCGTTAACGCACTGGCAGGCTTCATGCGCTCGCTATTGACATACTCGTCTGGCGGGGGGGTTGTTGGCGTTGTTTAACACCTTTGTCTCTTGAATTGCCCCCGGGAGGCTGCTGGGAAATCAAAAAGATAAAATTGAGGGGATGGCAAAAGGGCAAACGAAGTCCTGGGAAGGTGTGGATAGGAGGGGCCGCGGCGCCAATGTCCACTGCTGGGGAGAGATTTCAATGTAGACGTCTCATGACTCGGTGCGATATTACTGCTGTTTGTCGTGGTCAAGCGGGGTGTTTTGGTGTGTCGCACAGATAGTAACATGCCTGCGACGCGGGAGGGAAACGTACAGCCACGTACTTTTCCCCTAGACTAAAACTGTAGTCCTTGCCCGTAGCAATCTGCGATTTTGCTAAGGATTATGCTTTATCGCGATTACAAATAAACGTGCTTTGTTTCGTGCACTCCTTGCATGGCATGCAGCTTCGCTAGTCTGCCTGCTTCACAAAGGGGGAGGCCGCTCATTTAAAGTTGAAGGATGCTCAAGAAACGCAAACCTTTCTGCAGAAGAGCACACAGCTCTTAGTGACGTTCAAATATGCGTGTTCATGCATTTACGGAGTGGCGCTTGCCTGCAAGTTGGTACATACAGGTGGGTTTTACAATTATTGCATTGCATAATTGATAACTGTGCTCTAGCGGGGCGATCATCAGCAGATATCAAAAATAAAACAGCCGGCCGAAGTTCTTGCGGAAATACAGGTCACTTGCATGTGTTGACAAAAGAAGAGAGTTTATTTTTATCGTGCATGTTCGCTCAGGAGTAAGGGAAAGAAAAGAAAGAAGCATGATTTTGTAGCCAAAATAAATGTTGATGCAGCCCAAAAGAAATGTTTATTTCTTGATTGATTGATTGTAGGATTTAAGTTGCAGACGCAATGCAGGCGATGAGGCGCGCCGTAGTGGAGGGCTACGGATTAATGTTGACCACCTGGGGATCTTTAACGTGCGCCAAAATCTCGTACACACGGGCGTTTTTGCTTTCCGCCTCCATCAGAAAAGCGGCCGCCGCGGCCGGGAATCGAACCCAAAACCTTGTGCTCAGCAGCACAACGCCTTAGCCACTGAGCCACCGCGGCGGGTACGTTTATTTATGGTGTAGTCAAAAACTTGCCCAGGTATCTGCTGACTTCGTTGCGAATGCCATCTAAAGAAGGTAGCCTTCTGTCGCCTCAGCAACATGAATGCCTCTTTTCTCTCCTCAAGCCACGTCTCCCGCTCGTCTACTTCCGTTTCGCTCTTCGCACGAAAAACACGGAGGAGGTTTCCACAAGTCAATTTAATTTTCGCGTGATCCACTTCTGGGCCGCCATCTAACAGAACCTTTAGTTACCGTTGGACATTAGCGCCGTCACGTGCTGGTGGCATGCTCTCTTTGCAATCAAGACTCAAAATATTGTATTCATACTTATTTTTAGTCGCTATCGCCGACAGCAAGCAAATATTTATATTCAATTATTAATATGAAATCGCGAGTTCCGGTTGCCTATAGAAGTCTTGAATGTCAACAAGCATGAACTGTGCTTCCCGATTTAGTAGCTTGAAAATAGTTTGCCTATATAAACTTCCCCTCCAAGAATTTCCTCATGTTTTGGCGGGATGACTTAACCGAGGGACAGAGAGACGCACTGACATGCAGACAAACCGACCAAAAGTTTCGTTTTAGGTAGCCAATTGTAGACTATCGTCTTTCAAAGCCTCCGATTTTATGGTTGCTTTTCTGAGCTTTCACTGCGATGCACGTCGTTGTCCCGCAGAAGGTATGCAGAGATCCGGACGGCTCTGCTTGTGGGGCCCATAATGATGGCCACCGTGGGAAACACCCTCAGCTTCTGGACGTTGCCCTCCATCGCAAGACTGGCGTCCGACGAGCCCCAAGGGTTGGTTTCTCCCGTACTAGAGCATTCTGTGCGCTTTAGATTGCCCACGTCGTGCAAATAGGCTTATAAGTATAGAAAAACCTCACAACGTACGCACCTTAGTACTACTTGCAATGGATGATAGGAAATCAGAATGGGAAATGAGGGGCTCGCAGAATTAAGACAGAAATAAGGGTTGGCAGTCAAGAATGCCAAGGAAAGCAAATGGAATGCGTTAAGTCATTGAAACAAATGAATTTTAAAAGACAGAAAGTGGAGAAAAAATGTCCACCGTTTGGGATCCAAACCCACGACCTCTAGAATACGGGTCTGGTGCGATGACCACTACGCTACCGGCGCGACTGTTTTCCCTCCACTTTCTTTGGTACTTATGAGAAAGTATTTTGTCTCCTGCGCTTGGGGGTGTTAGCCAGCGCCCCTCCGACTACTCGGTGTGAACGGGTCCTTCTTTTTATCCCCCGGGCCGTGTCTCGAGCATCTAGGACATGTCGAGAGAGGTCGACTAGCGTAGAACCCTCTTGATATATACCTATAGCACCAAGATTGCCAGAACAGTGGTCTGGCCATAAATTTAGCGAATCAGAAAGAGAAAATGACAGACTCGTTGAGTTTAATACGGAAATGGGGATAGGCAGTCAAGAAGGCCAAGGAAAGGCAAGTGGATAAGGTGGTAGGTCATTTACTATCGTTGGAACAGGTACGCATTTTTTAAAGAAAGTGGAGAAAAACATGCCCGCCGCGTGGGATCCAAACCCACGTTGGCTCGGATTCGTGGGTTCGATGAGTTAAGTTATTCATTGCTTAGAGAGAAAGGGAAAATTTACACCATTGAATGCCGTAATTTAATTCTGTGCAGTGACAGCAAGGATGTCGGCACCCTGAATTTCACGGTTTGGGCCTTATTGACTCTACCGGGTGCATTTGGTGCGATGCTCTTCTGCTGTGGCTACTTCTACGTGGCGAACATATGGAGACCGTAAGACAGCCATGTTAATTAACCTTTGAGTGGTAACGCTACTAATAGCATGAAGCCACGGGGTGTGTGTAGTTTATTGTACTTGGATGGGCACACCTTTAGCGGGTAAAATACGGGGAGCCTTTTTGTTGCGAGGTCTTAATGCCTCGGAAAAGATTGGGGAAGAGGGATGAGAAGGCACGGGTGGGCGAGATAGGTGGGAAGGAAGCAACTAGAAGTAGTCCCTAATGTCTTATTCTGTGATGGAGGCCAGAGAAGCGCCAAACACGTGCTAACAAGATGTGGATTTCAGGGTGAGTGGACCCTAAATTAGTCTTTGGTATGTTGATGGCCAGATGCCTTGAGCATTCAATGCTCACCACTAAACAGTTCTACGGCGGGGGTCACCCTATCCACACTAAACGGCGTTCCCTTTCTGGCAGAAGCAGCTCATTTTTTTCTCCATGGCGGAGTTTTTTGCGGCGGCTCCTTCGTACGCGCGCCGCACTTCTAATGCCTCCCGGAATCACCTCTGGCACAACCGCGGGTTGGCGGGCGCATGTTTTAATGTGATTGAGGATCCACCGAAAAAGGCAAGATCGTTGCTCGCATTTCTGGAATGTAAGGCTCAGCAAATATTTGGCCGGCGCCGGATAATTGACAGCCGGATGCGGTCCCCTTGCGTAAAGAATTCTCGCGAATTAATGCAGGAGGGTCGCTTGCGCGAGTGGGGCCTCACTCCAGTAATCGCAGAGGAGTTTAGCGTTTGCTAAGGCTGAGCGCAGCTCTCCCTACCCGCAGGTGAAGCTTGGCACGGCGCCTCGTCCTCCAATGCCTCCAAGGATGCCACGGCGATCTCTTTCAAATTGACAAGAATGTGGATGAGCTGCGTTCAAGCAGCTTAGGCGACGTCGGCGATTCGCTGGATGCATTGGAGGAGGAAGAGCAGCCATATAATGCTTGGTCAAGTTGTCGTTAGTTGTGGAACGCAGGAATGCCTTGTGCTTAGTTATGGAACGCAGAATGCACATATCGGCCCTTTGAAGCATCCCATTGGGAAAAGTGTCCACAGCTCGACCTAAACGCGTCTCACACCGTTGGTGCTCTCTACCGGCCTCCCTTTGATTGGTGCGCGCATTCACTGTTGCCTATCAGCATGGTTACTTATTCGGGACAAATCCTTCATACGTCTGACCAAATAATGCCACGTTTGTTCAACTTGCTTACCCTTGCACCGAATATAGGCACGAACTCTACATGTAGACACCTCCATTGTTCACAAAAGGTTATAGGGACGCAGCCCCTACGTGCGCCCGTCTAGGGTGATGACGGTGCAGTGAGCGCGCGTCGAATGCCGATAGTGACGTCAGTACGCCATGTGCTCGCTCGCGCGTATGCGGTGAACAGTGAGTCGCAACAAACACGTGCGGTGCGCGTAAAACCAAAAACATGGGCACAACCAACCGGCTTAAAAGCGCCGCTCACAAAAGCAGTGGGGGGGGAGGGGGGAATTGGACGACGGAGCCCTGCCGCGGCGGCTCGCCGGGATGGGAGCGAAACGAGGCTGTGAACTGCACCCACGACCCTAAGCCATCCGGGACTAAGCAGCGCATCTGGTGAGCGTGCGCAGCTCACCAGATTGGAAGGCTTAGTACGATGGACTCGGGAACATTTGTAAGTGTTGGGGGAGCGCCGTCGTATTTTTCGTACAGTGAAGGCAGCTGCTTTCATATGTCGCGATGCTCCCGGAACCATTCTATTCTATGCGGATGTTTTTCCTGCATGTCTTTCTGTTGCCCGGAATAAACCGGTGACTTCTGTTCCATGAGTGTCGGCGTCGCTTCGTCGGGCGGGGTCAAGCTCGCGCACCCTTCGCACTGGAAGTAGGGTCCTTCAAGTACTTCATTATTTTCGCATTGCTGATTACGTGGGCGATCAAAAATGATGCTGGGGGAGAAACAGGTGGCTTTATGCCAGGGTTGCATGAACATCACTTCTTCACCCTGCAAATTCAGGCCGCTTTACGCTCGGCAATTGTGAGTGTAGATTGGTAAGCAGTGGATGTGACGTTGAAGACAAAAATTGCTTCCCAAAATAATTTACCTTCATAATGCTCCTATGGCTGCATGCTTTTGTTCAGGCATTGTTTTTGATAGCTTAATAGGTCTGCATTGTGTGTTCATCGGGCGATATTTCTGCGTAACAGCAGTCTACGAGCGGATGGTTTGGAACACGTGGGCTCAATGAGAAAAAATTATGTTCCCTACAAAATAAAAGCAACCTTAATAAAAACGGGAACAACCCTGCACCAGCTGTGCTATTATAGCAGGTTAATGCCGATCAGAAAAATAAAAGAACGGGAAGCCGAAGCTCCAAAACGTTTTGGAAAAAAGCCAATTGGTTACAAAAAAAGAAAGAAAAATAGTGAGGCTTTTGCTTTGCTCGGCTGGAAAACAACGAAACAGAGCACCCACATGGAGTTGAGTCATGAACGGAAGGCGACAAAGTGCCTCAGATAACACACTCCGAACCCAACCCTCCCACGCCCCACTGGTCTGCCATACCGGCCAAGCCCTCCATACATCACCGAAAAGAAAGACGTGCAGCGCGCAGTCCTCCCCCCCCCCCCCCCCCCTCCCCAAAATATAAAGCACAATAATAACTACAAAGTCCCGAAAAAGTCCCGAAAAAGTCCAAATAGACCCCCGCCAACCACCCCAAAACCTCACAGTCTGCCGACCACAATGTCCTGCACTAGGAACCGAACACCGTCCGCCAAGTCGCCCACAAGTGCGCCCCAGAACACGGTCCCCACTGCCAACACGGGGAACAAGTCCGTTCCCACACTCCACTAGGCGCAGAGTTCAGAGTGCGCAGTTGAACTCAAGTCCATGCGCAAGTCCAATCAGCTTAGAGTCCATATATAGAGCCGCAACGGTCCCACATGCGGCCGCTTCCGGAACCAGCCACAACGAAGCGGTGTCCCCAGGGCGCCACTGAGCACCGTCGAGATAAGCCCCGGCAACACCGCTGGAGCTGTACCATAAGAGTGGCGCGGAAAGAGCGTCACTCCCCACGACGCAGTTCACCGTCCCGGGATCTCCACCTCCAAGGATATCTGCAAATAAATAAAGAAACAAAAACGCAGCCCCAACAACCAACGGACAGGTGGATCAAGGCACCCAACAATCTCTATATCCGAAGCTGTTTAGTCGCTGTTGCAACAGTAACTAAGAGCAACTCAACACAAGCACATGGTAGCAACCCCCCCCCCCCCCCCCAAAAAAAAAAGAGAAAAAAAAATTCATTTCCCTCGTTTCAAAGGGAAAGTACAAAACATTGGACAGTCTCTGCGTATTTGGAAACATACCCTGGAGAAGAAAAAAAAAACAGAGAAAGAAGCAACCTGTAATACAAATTTCAATCCGTCGGCATGATGGACGTGGGGCACATGTCTAAGTGATATAAAGGCCGGTAGACATGTTGCCCGACAATCTGCAACAGTGCCTCAAAATGCCGTCGATTCCCGTATGAAGTGGTTGAACGAAGTAAGCGAGAAAAAGAGATATGATGGACAATCTCTACCCGCGGCCACACTACCCCCTGCGAGAAAAATACTGATGCCGGCAAATCTCTACCCATGACAAACTACCACAGGACTGTTCAGAGTATGTCCTATTTGCAACTGAAACATGCCATTAAGGGGAGCATGGCTACATCAAAACAAGGCTATCTTGCTAGGTAAGTTTTATTCTAACCGCATCCCACCATATCCAACACGCACCCCTACAATCAGAGCCAAGCTAGAATTTCTACAATTTAAATACCTCCGTCCTTGTAGCCATGAGCACACACCATGTATTCGATGAAATGAAAAATGAGCCCTCCTGGCAATCCAACACACACTCCAATATACAGTCCACATTTTGTGTGGAACTATACTGAGATTCAGGACACCATCCACGTGATTCCCAACATCGATAGTCATCAGAAGGCAACACCGGCACGCTCCAGCCTATGCGGAAAGACCCAGGGCCGGTGGTAAGGCAGAAAGAGTTGGCGCTGCCAACATATAACACACACCCGCAACCCTTCCACGTACGAACCGCTGCTCAATGAGCATTACAGCGGGCAGAGATCTCCCTACGCTAGGCGTTAGCCTAACGCGTCACGTGGAAAAGGTGATTGGGCAGAGCACCATCGAGTCGACTACATATAGTAGCCTCACGGTAACTGCCGGGACCAAGTGCCCATGGCTGAAAAATTGCCTTCAGAGGGGCGCCAGCTCAAAAAAGGCCAGTCATTGTGATTCCCGCAAGTACGTACCAGCGCCCTAGAGGCTAACTGGAGGGCAGAGACCTCCCTTCGAAGGGTGAACCCCGTCGCGTCACTTGGGGATCACAGTTTCAAATCTAAGCTCCGGCTGGTGAGTACCCAACTCAATTCGGGACTGGATCAATGGGGCAAAATATTTTGTTCGGTCTTTGTGCACCAGAGGTATCCCCGTAAATTTTACATGGGTTGCCGGGAAAGCTGCCAGATGTTCCGGCCATGCCTTTTTTTGGTTACTGTCATAGGTTAGGTGAAATCAGACTTGTGGTTATGTAAACCTGACCAATTATAATGGGCTAAGCAGATTTCAAAGACAATACATTACCTTGGAACTGCACATGATACATAGTATACACGTGAGGCAAATTACAGAACTTTTTCAAAGGACTGACTTCGTTTCCAAGCTGACGTCATCAGCGCATGCATTTGGCAAATTATAATGTTCTTTTACGAGAACAGTTGTCTGCTCCCGAGAGTCCGTTTTGCCTTCATTCTGCAGTGTTCCACTGGGCTTTAAAGAAAGAATGCGAAAGCATTCTCGCTCTGTTTCTTCTCCGACACTGTTTGTGAGCAACACTGAACACGTTCCCTTACCGGTTTCCTGCAACGCTTACTGCGTGGATAGCGCCAAAATTTGAAATTTTATCCGCGTCAGATTCTGTTTGTAATTAAACAAAACGAACGCTTGCCATATAGGAAAATATTATTGCAGAAAAGTAAGTAAACACAATGTTTCCGAATTTAAATGTAAGAATGTTCAGGGTTTTATTTTAGTCAGCCCCCAGACATATGGAATGTGCCAAACCCTAGGATGACATTTCTGCAGGTTTCCAATTTTTTGAAGCGGACGAACACCTGTATTAGTGTCACCAAATAAATGTTACCCTATTCCTTCCTTCACACGCCTATCCATCGCAGGAACCCATCGAAGCATTTTCCCGAGGAACGCGCCATCTTTCGAGTGGCAGAAGACAAGCTGTTCTCCCCTCCTCTCCTTCGGTAGGTGTCTCTTTTTTGTCTTATCGTGGATAGCACATGCCGAGGTGTTTGCGACTTTGGGGGAAAAACTCTACCCGTTTCTTTTTTTGCATCTTTTATAAAGTAGACAGCCCTTTTAAAGTGTGTTTTAAGGGGCAGTGAGAGTTAAGGATGCATTTGCTGCATTGGTGTTCACGGGAAATGCGGCAGATGGTGCTTAGTGAACTACAACCCAAATTCTTGAAGCACAACGCACTACGACAGGACACTGGGGGGAGTGACGCGGACACCGCGGTGTGTCCGCGTCACTCTCTATCCTGTATTAGTGCACTGTGCTTCAAGAATGTCTAAGTGCCAACTAGCCCCTGAATCCACACTCTACAACCCAAATTTTTGCACTACCCAGACGAACTTCGTTAGGCGAGCTGCCTGCGAAATTTGAAAACCACAGCCTTCAATGCGACCTTAAGGCTATTTCGCAGCTTTGCGATCAACGGAGCGGACTCCGTATGCTGACTTACTTTGTTCCGGGTTTCGCGAGGGGTTCAATGACTCCATTGGGCTTACGTACAGCAGGCGAGATGGTTTCCAGCGCAAGATGACCAGCAAGCCAACCCTTTTTATGATCTGAGCTCTAGCTTCCTCAGGATTAAGCAAAACTGCGGCAGCAAGTCCTACACAAAACTTCGATGTGTGTTCAAATGATGTGGCCCCAATCGTAGACATGGAAGACGACAGGCACGGTTCTTCTGGTGGTCTTCTTGCGTAATACACTTTTTCATGTTCAGGAATGTGTCTGCTACACGGTAATGGTACACCATTGTATTCGCTTCGACGTGCCAATTTATTTACTCACATAATAAATTATTCCCCAAAGGATCATAAAGAGCCTCATACAACCGTTCCCACTATTTTATTCTTTGCTTTACTGGTTTTTTCTGGGACCTTCCGACATCAGCAAGGGCCGCTACCTCTTCGTCTGCTACGTGTTCGTGGGTGCCGTGATTCTTACCACAGAGCATCTACGCAACCAGCAGCCAACGTGAGCACCGAATTCCTACTTTTCATGACGCTGTAAATAGACCAATTTGCTGCATCTTCTTTGATTGCTTCGTAAAAGATTTCTGAATACGAAGGACAGCCACACTGCGTGAGTACAGGGCCGTGATATTAGTGACATGACAACTCGCAGAGTTGATGGTCTGGCATCCTTCCCCTTTTCTACCCTCGTACTGCTGTTCACGTTCTCTTCAGTAACCGCGACATTCCCGTTCTATTTCTCTAGTTGCGATGACACTCGTTCATGAGAATGCTTCTGAGGCAGTGTGGACGTTCACAAATACTAATCATGAAGGGAAATCTCTTATTTTAGGTAAAATTTAAGAATTGTCATAGTTACGCCAAATAGCATCATTGACAACTTGGAAAAGGTGGCTGCGACTTTCTTGTGTCAGCTAACTTGGGATATCCAAAGCGGAAGCTTGGTTTAGTCTGGTTCGCCGACGGCGTTCTGCGAGCCGCAAGGCACGGTTTTCTTCAGTCTGCGAGGCTAGCTTCGTGCGCTTGTCATTCCGGACCCTCCCCAGTCAAGCAGCTCACCGGGCGACATCCGCGGGGTGGTCTGAGGCCGCTTGCCGACAACGGCTCGAGGCCTTCCAATCACACGCAAGACTCAGAGAAGACCGTCCGGGCTCGCTCTGAATCATGGCCAAGGTGCTTCCCTTAGCCAGGAGAGCGGCGACTCACCTGTTCAGGCGGTGACCCAGCTGCGCAGAGCGCACGCGCTAAGCCGGCGGCGGCTACCACACACGTTGGGGGCGGAGCTAGCCCAGCGAGTCTTATGATGAATATTACGCCTAAAGCATAACCATTATTAAAAATGAAATGAGGAGATCTGGTATAATTTGAACCCGGCTGCAGAAGGGTAATATCGAGAAGCGGAACGACTTACTTCGAGAGCAGCCGAAGCGGCTCGGTTAAATAGAGTATCAGAATCATCTGAGGACCAGTTCAAACATGCCCCTAGATGTGTCATAAGGGATCTGCTCAATGAGAAGCGCTTATACGCCATCCTGATAATAAAAAAACCGTTAATCATGCCAAAAACGTAGGTTGTCAAAGGAGGATAAAGCGGATTTGTTATTCAAACCCGCGCTGATGAAACCAGTACAAAAAAAATTGTCAAAGAACAAACACTGGACTAGGCAAAAATAATGAAGTCCACCCTTCGTCCATCATTTAAATTAACATGCGAGATCACTGATGATCACCTGGGGTGCGATAACCTGAGGTGGGCGGCCGCTTCTCTGGCAGGGGCAGAAAACACAAGCGCTGGTACGGTCATTTTAGGAAATTTTAAACATTTTTTACGTAGTATCTATTATTAATCAATAGCCCTTTCATTATTACGTGTTTCATTTTAACCTTCTTAGGGTAAAACCCCCATAAGGAATAAGAAACTCGAACTTACTGCATATACCACGAACAGAAAAATGCCCCGTGCTGAAAGCACAATAATCAGGAGGAATCAACCCGAGGCAAAGAATTTTTAAAAATAAATCCGGGGTGCAGTATCTTTTGCGCTAACCGACCAGAAATATTTCCCTTGTCACGTGTTTTGGTTGCAGGCTCGTGTCCAAGCTTGCGGCAGCAGCTGCTGCGGCGTCGGCGCTCGTGGCGTCTGGGGTCGGTGATCGGAAGGCCTTCTCGCGCGAAACCCTTCTCAAGAATATGCCCTGGCGCGTCCTGTGCGTCCTTGGAGGAGCGCAGCTTGTGACACGAATCGCACTGGTATGGCGATAGCTTTCATCTTTACAGCTTTCACCTTTTGCAAATGAGTGAAATTATGCAGTACTTTTTCTTAAGTGATCAACGTGGTGACGTCACTTGAACCTGCCCCGCTGTTAAACGTCAGCGTGTGCTTCCGCCTAACGGGTATCGGAAAGTATATTATAACAATTTTACTGGCAAATAGTATGCATTTCTATAGTGCAACGCGTTTATGGGGCGTCTTGGTACAGAATGACGCGTCAGTCAGGTGAAGGGAGCCAAACGTCTTCAAGCTCTTCCGGCTGGAGGCGCAAAAAATATTTTTCAATATGAAGGTTAGCGACCAATTTTGAGAACTTTTGCATCCGCTAGGGATTTTGGAAAATTGATTCGCCCTGACCGATAGAGTCACAATTCTGTGTAGAGTAAAGTGTATAAGCGCGGCTTAAGAACTCTGCACTAAAGGTTATAAAATGATACGTATTAAAACACCAATACCCAGGCATCCGCATTAGATACGCCAAGGAAGTGGATCGCGATAGTAGGTTACGGTAAAAAAAATCTTGAGCCATATCTTGCAGTGCTATGCCAGATGCGTAAATACCACATTGCCTCACCTACGTAAGTAATTACAGTGGTGATATGTTGATTTAACTCACTTTAAATCAAATTACTGATGACGGCGTTACCATCAGCAGTGCATTTATGCGACAATCGAGTACCAATGCCTTCCTTGAGTATGTCGGGAAGACGTCTGTGTTGTCATAAAATATCCTAATTTTGCAAGAACAACTTCAGCCGTTTGCCGCATAGCAGGTATAATAAAACTATTTATGCTCATTCGATATTTATGTAAACAAGCCGCATACAACAGGGTTGAAAGTAGCAAGCTGGCTGGGGCAACGACGTGCTATTGCAAACTTCTTCCCCAAACTTTCGCGTTTTATAAAGGCAAGGCCACCGAATATCCAGTTACATTCCTGAGTTGGCGGCTATCTCCTCGCAGAACAATTACTTAGGTTTCCAAAGTAATACCAACTAACAGCAGCTCCCTCAGAGTACGTTTGCTGTCTGAAGTGCCGGCCGGCAGATGCTTTTGTAAAGTACCAGTGGTTTGAAGGGCGTGTATTATTAATATGCAGGACACTTCTTTCCTCTGTTCCGCACTTTTGGTAAGCCGGAAGCGTGTCCGAGGCTTCTTTGTGTGTTCAAAAATATCGGCGCTTTAACCATGTTCAAAATCCTTTTTTCGCGGTAAAAAGTGCTGTCTTCCTAGGAAACTTGGTGCCTCAAGCATCCCCAAAATATTTAGGGTACAAAAAGTTTTCCCTTTGACATTTTTTTTTCAGAAACGCACACAAAAGGCGCTCAACTGTTTGCTCTTGAATTGCACAGCGGTCCCGTGAAGCTCAAGGGAATTTCAAAAAAAGCGACGAGAAGAAGGCAGAGCGTAAAACGTGGTCGTCATCCCGCCCTGCCCAGGTGGATGTCCGGCAAAGCTGTTGTAAACCACTACAAATGGTGATGGAGGAGGGTGTGAAATGTTTCTCGTGTCTCAGCGGGCTTAACACACAGGTGCCTTAACATCCACACATTGCACACAGGTGCCTTAACATCCATAATGCGCTTTCGATATGCTGGTTTTGTGGTTCACTGAAAGAAATTCAAGGTCTATGCGGTATGCCTCATTAGCCTGACGCATGCGCTCGGTGTCTTAGGCCTTTGCGCCTTGGCGTTCCTGCCCACGCTAATTGTTTTTGCACACTGCGATACAACCATTGGGGGGGGGGGGGGGGGGGGGGCGTGGAGTAGAGATATACAGATTTGCTGTAAAAGGACGCTGGTAATGTTGGTTTATCCAAAACATGCTTTGCATAAACAGATATTAGTTTTGAACACACCTTCTGAAATTTGATGGAGTCCCATAAATATGACCGTACAATCCGTATAATAATACAGTCGCCGGCCGTTTTTTTTTTTCGTTTTCGACGGGCACTGCTGATTATTCCGAATAATCAGGAGTCTGAAAAAAAAAGATTCACTGAAAAAATAACCTCATTCGACCAGCGGCTGGAATGTATTTCTTCCAGCGTTTGTTCATCACTGGAAGCAGGCAGTATTGTAAGCGCTCGCGCTAAATCAGTATTTGGTGCCTCTGGCGTTGGTGGCACGTCATCATAGGAGCCGCTGTCCACACTTGCCGCTTCGAGGACAAGCCGTATGATTTCGTCACCATCCAAATCGGCACGCGGCAGAATGACACTATGGACTTTGGTGAAATCTTCAAACGTAGCCGCTCGAACATCGACACCGCCAGCACGGAGGTCATCTAAAATTTTGGATGCTGCGGCAGGCGGGATCTCAGCTGTGGGGTTCTGAACTGTGTCACTATCCTAGTCCTTACAGCCAACCACAAATCCTGCAAGCCGAAAGCAGTTGCGTATCGCGTCCTGCGTCACGGCTCTCCAACCATCAAACAGGATGGTAATAGCCGACAGCACACCCACAACGTAGCTTTTGTCCCTGTCCCCACACAACTTCACACCATTCAAAAGGCACGATCGGTAGTGCAGCTTCAAGTTCTTGATAACACCTTGGTCCATGAGCTGCAACACACTGGTGGTATTCGGCGGCAAAACCTCCACGAGCACCGAAGGTGGAGTCCGAAAAGTCGAACGGCGTTCTGTGCGGCGTCCGAACTGTCGGTCATGGATATACATATACTTGGTGGTGGTGGCTGTGGTTTGCGGGACAGGACAAGGAATAGAAATGCACTGGTGATATTTTGAGCTCGGCAGGGAGCTCACCTCCATGCAACCCAGTGCAGGGTAAGGGAAGTAGAGAGGGAGTGATATGATATAGTAGAGAAATGGAGAGAGAGAGAGAGAAAGGTATAAAGACAGATTTCAGTCCGGGAACATCAGTCAGTCACTGCACTCCGGGCTGCAGCCTTTGCGTGAGGCCGGTCGTCTCCACGTAATGCAAAAGATAGGCAACGTTTTCCCGTTGAGTTGCCGCAGACCCCTTCCGGAACAGAAGGTCCTCCATGCCGGCGCTGGGATGGCCTCGACGCTGGAGCGCGTGGTGGAGCTCGGCTCTCGGCCCCGCGTGATGTGGGTGGAAGCATAGTAGGTGCTCCAGCGTCTCTGGTTCCGCACAGTCCACACATCAAGCGGCGCCCTTGCACCCGTGTCGGTGCATGCGGTCCGCCACACTACAGCAGTCGATCTGCATGCTAAGAAGCCGGCAGCGGGCATCCCTGCTGATGCGTGCGGGCAACGGTCGTGGCGCCAGGCCACTTACGACCCGAGGGTAGGGGTGCATCGTCTGCACCGTATTCCAAGGGACAAATGGCCGTGCCGCGAAGGTGGCGGAATAAACAAGCGAGTCCGAATTTTCATCGTACGAATAAAGAGCCGGTGATTGTAGATACACTAATACCGCTTCATGAGGTGATAAAGTCACAGTAATCAGCTTTTCTTTCCGTCCTGAACATGCCAGAAGTCGGCTTGTGTATCTTCCGGGAAATTGTTTTTTGTCCGCGCAATTGTGCAGGAGGGAAGGCTCGTAGAACGGTTGTTCGAGTTGGTGAACGGCGATTTCTGGAGTAAGAACTCCCACGTGACCAACCAAGTGATCCTGACCATTGTGGCATGCCTACTGGCCGAGGCCTTGGTCGCTGCTCCACTCAACCCGGCCCTGCTTCCGGCACTGAATGCCATCGTACGCTGCAATCTCATTTTCAAGTACAAAGCAACTGCGATGACTGAATGCTCTCGAAGAGAATTCATTGAAGTGATGCTTTAGGTTGAAAAGTTGGACTGGTTGGTTACTCGATTCCGAGGACACAGTACTAGCGCTGAAGACCGGACTAAGGAGAGAAAGCAACGGCAGGAATGCTTGACATCAAATTATTTATACTAGACATGCACACAGAGTACCCCACCTCGCATGCTCCAAAGAGATAGCAAAAGAAAGCAGAAGAACATCATTCATTCTCGAAGTGTACGTGTTAATCGGCTTTGCAAGAAACACACTTCTGTGTCCCAAAATCTCACGGAAGGAAGGCTGACGCAAACATTGCTTTTTCCGCTAAAACTAAATTCATGAAAGATGTCTCATCGGTGTAGGTTGTCTGACCTGCGAAAAATTCGTGTGTTTTCATACGAGCCTCAGGCTTTCACTAGCGTCATGAGACAGGTCGAGCGCATACACATACAAGTTTCCAGTAAAATCTGTTGCGGCTGTGGCGAGGAGCCTTGTCGGCGAAATAAGAGGCGGCAGAAATATACCTGGGAGGATAAAGGGCTATGAAAGGGTAAAATTGGTATCGGTGCCATTCATTTACTAACTCTGCTATCACATCGAAAAAAACTGACTGGTAAATGAGGGTGTTGTGCTTCTGGCTCCCCACTAGCTGGCGCAAATGCATTTTTAAACTAAACCCTAAAATGAAAAGACCTGACTGCTCAAAGTAGCAGGCCATGCGCTTTGAGTATTGTAGTAGCGTAGCACATTGCGTACCGCTGTTATGCGGTAAACGTTATATTTGCAAGACATGGCGATGCCGATACGACAGACTTCGAGAGAATTGTTCAGCGGTACAGGCCATAGAGTTTCTTACTAATACATACTAAAGGAAAATCTGTCGCTGCAGTCGCGGGCCCCCGTGGGTGGCACCATTGCCACTAGCGACGTTCCTCGCCTACTTGGCGGCTTCTTTTTTGCCTTGAGGCCAAAATCAAGAAAAAATGGTAGCATTTCCTTCCTGTTCATAGCGCATGAAGCTTCTACATAATCACTGACAAATTATTCTTTTTGGAGCTTCAATTTTATAATGACTAAAGAAATTTGATGAACCTTCTACAGGGATATTGTTGCTTTTTTAAGCTAGAGCCAAATTTTTAGCCTGTTCATGAGCCATGCCAAGTGCACGTGGAACGTGCATGCGCGGTACACGACGGAACGCTCGCTGAAGCCCGGCGCCGCTACACAGTGGCGCCAGATTACCCTCTTGTATGTATTAATATGAAACTCTATGGTACATGCGGTGATGGAAGGCGGGCTATTGCCTGTCCGTTGTTCCAGGTGCACGGGCACTCCAGTTTATGCGGATACACAGGCTTCAAACAACCAAAGACAATGAGAAATCTTTGAGGCCTTTCATTTTGGCCAAGGCAACGCTTGTGTCAGCACCTTTTCCGCAGAAGTTTAGAACAAACAAGTGCGTTTCTTGAAAAGCAGATTAACGCGCACACGATAAGAATGAATGTTCCTTGCCCATCGTTTTGGCGCATGCGCTCATGTGGTGCCCGGTATGTGTTAGAAAGCGACAAACCCTTGTGGACTTGTTAAAAGAGGAGATAGTATATTGGCGTCCCGAGCGTTTCTTCTTTTTGAGTTCCTTCTGCCTTTTCTTATACTGCCTGCGCGCGGTAACATTCATTCAGTTGTTAGACAGCGCCCGTGTTTGTCTCTTTCTTGTCTTCCGTTCCGTTTTCCTGCGATGACTTTTCGCCATGGTAAGTTAAGTTGCCAGCACCCTTGCCTCTTTGCGTCAGAGTCTGCAAGGGCACCGGCCGGAAAGAAACAACGTAGATTGGCCCTAGCGCTCCTACCACGTGACCACAGGAGAGCTAGTGGTTTGGGCACCGAAAACAGGTAACTTGGCATTTAGGATTTATGACGACTGCGTTCAGCCGACGTGAACACGATCTTCACCTGGTCGTGAACTGCAAGCTAACTTCGAAATATTTGAAGACGGAATATTCAGTGGCTTGCTTTCTAATCAGGCATGACGACACCCCAAGCAGCACGGTGTAAAGTTGTACGTCGAGTGTTTAGGAAACGCTGAATTGGCTGAAGTAAGGATGGCAAAACACCATCCAGGAGAGGTGAGCATTTGGCTAAAAAATGATTTGATGTTGAGGGCCCTAACCAAGAATTGCAGATGGATACGTGGAACAGGGTAAACTTGTATTCATGGGGGGATCATCACACGCAGAAAAGTGGTACACAAAGCAAAGTGGCACAATAGATGCTACATGAAGCACTACCTCGGTCAGTATTCTTTGCCCATCGATCTTGTGCTAACATGTAGGTAGACTGCACCCATGTGTTCCATTCGGCACAGCATCGCCTCTTTCTACCTGATTCCGTGTCTCTTGCAGTCCTCGCAGTCACGCACGCGACCGCTGTACTACATGATGCCGGTGTCATTGGCGCTGTCGACCAACATGCTTGGCCCGGTTTCGCTGCACACTGCCATGCTGTACTGCGCCCACAACATCTCCCTCCGGCAGCTGGTTAGTATCGGGAGCGCGTTTACTATAATACGCTATATTCCTTATTAAAAAAAGTCATTACGCTTGAAAAGATACTACGAACACTAACGGATGAGGTTTTCATTGCCGTGGCCCTATACACTCAGGTCTTTACTATTGATTTATTATGAGGTTTAACGCGCCGAAACTACCCGGGCGATGAGGCGCGCCGTAGTGGAGGGCTCCGGATTAATCTTGACCGCGTTGGGATCTTTAACGTGCGCCTAAATGTCGAACAAACGGGCGTTTTTGCATTTTGCCTTCATCAGAAAAGCAACTTCCGTGCTTTTCTGGGGAAAAAAGAACAAGCTTCCCTGGGCCCAGCAGCACAACGCGTTAGCCACTGAACCACAGCGGTGGGCCGGGTCTTTACAAGCCGCTGTTTGTTAGCGCAAGCTGGGTTCGTGTACGCACACACGACAACTTTAGGAACTGGACCTTAAGAGGACGAACACTAATTAATGGAAGAGGTACGCAAATCTGGTTTATACAGGTCGAAATGTAGGTTTAAACTGGCATTTAGAAATGGGTTCTTGAGGCTCTCATTTCCGGCGAAGCGATATCAGCATCTATGTGTTCGGGAGATTAAGGTGTAACTGAGCCACGCGATAATGCATAAAGAGCCCATGTACCGAAATGCGGTCGGCAAGCTACGTGGGCTTACTTGCGAGGAGGTTCGCGCTTAGGTACATCTTATTTAGACAATGTAAATTATATCCAAGCAAGTGAAACGGAGATAGATAAGCAACACGCGTCTGAATGCTGCCATCATGCTATCGTGTAATATCGGTTTTGCTTTTGTGGAGCTAGAAAAAAAGGCGCTGTGATGAAGAATACCCAAATTGGTGTTAACGTTAGTAGCGTGGTCGTCAGACAAAGATGACGCTGTAGCTGTCATCGCTCTCTTAAAGAAACTGACAATCTATCTGAAATTGTAGAAGAAGGGCTCCTGTTATTATATACTATACACATGTACAGCCGGTAAAAGGCTTGTCTATAACACAGCGTTCGTACTTTCAGCCCTATCCTGCCCCGCCGGAGCGGGATTTGAATAAAACTACTGCGGAATTCTTAAGCCTTAGCCGTTCGATTTTTCCTCCGACATGTTTGGAACGAGTATGTTTCGGCAGTTTTCGGATGTAGCTGGTTGAAGTTGAAATCGCTGTTACAGACAAGCGTTTTACCGGCTGTACACATGTAGAAAGGTAACCCTTGGTAACCGATTATACACATGCAGAAGGTACTCCTTGGTAACCGTTTCTACACATGGAGGAGGTAACCCTTGGTGGAGAAATTTCTCGTTAATCGGTTTCAGGGTGACCGTTTTTTTCGCTGATACGCAAGCAACGACGTACAAAATTACCAAATACTTGCACTTCCTCAGAGACCTTCGAAGACGAACTGAAGACATGGTCAACGGTACAAGTCCCAACTCTTGGGTGCGCGTCAGCCCACAGCTTGACTGAGGGCCAGTCAGCCGAACTCTGGCGCGTCCCTCTATTGTCACTGGCTGAGGCTAAGCCGTCAAATACGGAACCCGCTACCTGGAACAGGTTATCGATGAGCCGCTTTAAAAAGAGAGCGGGATTTCTTGTGAGGGGGGTTTGTGTCGCTATTGATTCTCATTAACCCCATTGTTCTGCTGCCTGGCACGATTCTATCACGAATTGCAATGCGACCACATTATGCGATTGGACAGCTTTGGCCTATGTAGTTTTGCCGCGTAGCGGAGCAGGGCTATGAGGACCAGGACGCTTGACTCAAATTGATTTGGAGCATGCGCCCCCTGGATGTCGACAAATCAGTGCGAGTTCAGATATCGGGGTGGGTAACATGGCGTACCAGGAATTCAAAGTCTCATAAAAGCTACAGACCAATCAACGTGGATTTTGAGGGAACGGCTGATCAAAAAATATTTGTAGTGCATATATTTGTCTCACTGAAACTAACGTGGAAAAACGAAAGCGTTTCTGCCGATGGCAGTGTACGCCCCTATTCCCAAACATGGTTGACTTAATATTTTGCAGCCTATCAAAGTATTCGCTTTGCAGAGGTACCGCAGGCTCTATGGATAATGCATTTTCATTTGCGGCGTTCGAGAGTGGGTGGGCTGCTGATCCGCTAGTAACCCATGAAAGATCCTCAGTTGGTCATTCGGCGGTCATGATTAGTCGTAGGTGACCCATTTACTATTTCAGTGAATGAGCGATGGACAATAACTGGCGAAACTCGGTTTCTATCTCTGTCCCGAAAAAAGACGTACACACCCAATTTGGGGTTTACTTAGGTTAAGAAAGACAATCACTTTTCATACGACAGAGGCATATCCCACTCACGTGCATACTGCACCGCAGGGCCTAGCGGCGGTAAGCATGAAGCTTGCCGTGCAAAAGCCAGGTCTACAGCCCGGGTGCGAACAACGATAGCATTGAAAGGTTTCGATGAATAATGAACACTCTGCGGATATTGTTTCGTGGTGGCAAGCCAAACGAGATGAGTCGTGGCTAAAAGTGGTGCGATGTGTTTACAAGATGTTGCGCACGAAAGAGACCCCGCAGGCTGCGTGCCACACACAGTTGTTTCTTCCTCGGAGATGAGTGTGCAAGGATATATGCGCGCTGCTGCTCAATTCTTCCTCTCGGGGCAGTTTATACTCATTTACGTTTATTCCTCACGCTTGCATGAACTCCTGGCTAGGGTAGGATATAAGACAGTGCTACACGGCAGGCAATGTGCTCCGTGGATTGTTCGAAAGATGTTTCAGGGTACGGTGTACAAGTGCTCTTAGGCCAGTCAGAACTTGGAAACTTTGCGTATTGTCAATTACATGTAACTTCATCTAAAATAGCATGGAGAGGGTTGTGACCACTTGAACTTGGCTGTGTTTTTAACAACCAGAGTAAATACATCGGCGTTTATTTTCAGTCAATTTGACTCCACTCTTCGGTATTTATTTTGAGTACAGCTTACCGGAGTTCATTGATGTTCCAAAAGCGTGGGGTCGCATTGCACCGAAAGACCTTTATCCTAATGAGCAGCATCACTCCCAAGGTGCCTTAACATGCATAGCAAACAGATAAGGGTTGAAATAGTGGTAACCACTTGTCACCTGGAGGCTCACTAAGAGGGTTTAAAATAAATTGAGAACGACTCTGCGTGCAATGGAGCGGAAAATGATAGGTGTAACATTAAGGGACAAGAAGAGAGCGGAGTGGGTCAGGGAACAAACACGTGTTAAGGACATATTAGTAGAGATTAAGAAAAAGGAATGGGCGTTGGCAGGGCATGTAATGCGAAGGCAAGATAACCGCTGGTCATTATGGGTAACAGAGGCGATCCCCAGAGAAGGCAAGCGTCGCAGGGGGCGGCATAAAGTTAGATGGGCAGATGAGATTAAGAAGTTTGCGGGGATAAATTGGTCACAGTTGGCACAGGACCGAGGTAATTGGAGAATAATGGGAGAGGCATTTGCCCTGCAGTGGGCGTAGATAGGCTGGTGATGATGATTATGATGATGATTACTTGTCAGCACGGGCAGTGACCGAATATCGGGAGACCTTTCTAGATAAGAATGTGGGCAGGTTGAGGAGTCACTCTTCTACCTCCTAGTGGCGAAGCTTTAAAAACGCAGAAAACTTCAATAAGTGGAAGCCTAAGCGAATGCGTTTAGTTAATAGAATGGCCGTGGTAAGACTGTGGACGAACGTAGTCATGACTTTTCCTTTTATCTTTTACCGGGGCCGTCTCTGCAGGCGCTTGTCGGAGTGATGTGCAAGTCCATCCTGCTGACCATGCTGCTCGTGTCGATCAACACCACGGGCAACCACTACTTCCACTGGAACGAACCCCTGGTATCGGCAGCGCTGCGGGGCAACAACTTTTTTACCAACACGACGCAACAAGCAACGGAGGGAAGCTTACCGAGCCACGAAACCATCGAGCAATCATCGATTTAGATGTGCCCCGTACTTCAGGCGTCCATCATGCAGTCGTCGCAATGGGGCTTCGGCCACCTTGAGTCAGCTTCATTAGTTTGTGGTTGCAGTTAGCCTATAGATACGTCTCTCTAATATTTTCTAGACAAGTGCTCATCGTTTTTATAGAATCAAAAGTTCGTGTTTCAACATTTGTCTTAACGCTTCCCACCAGTTGGAAGATTTTTTATCCTATGTCACCATCATATACATAACGTTTATGCGGTCTATAATTATCAGACCATTAAAATCGAGGTTCCCTATGTTTCCGCCTTTCAAAGTTTTCATTGCTGAGATAGCGGTTATGCTTCGGCATCACATCCCCGTTGGGTCCCACCCATTTTGTGGCTAAAGGGAAAAAAAGGGTGGGGGGGGGGGGGTGTGATAGGACGGTCGAATTATAGGTGGCCGAACTGCAGATAGAGTGGAAGGAGGGGAGCGCTATATGCGATTGCCCGACGCTAACCCTAGACAAGTTTTCGTAATTAACGTCGTCAAATGAAGCCATAATAGGGCCCCCCGCTTTACGTGCAACGAATTCGGTGGTGTTTGGCATGTCGTAGGGCTGGACAGAAGATTACCTCATATTAATTTCAAATTTGGGATGGCTATGTAAAAGGCTTCCTTTTTTATATGAAGATATCTCACAGCATGTTTCCACAGTAGCCATTCAGTATACTTTATTTTAAATCTATATTATTCTCTGCGCGCAGAAAAAATCTCAGGACGGATATTTTCACAATCGACACCAGCATGACACCATCTACTCCTCCTGATCCCAAACTGCCGACGTGAGGGCTCCCGTGACGTGGCCAAAGCGCTGGCGGCGATTAGCGCGCGCTGCTCCGTAGTGTGCCACGTCATCGTTTACACCGGAAGTTTTGAGACGAAAATGGTGACGTCACGAGCGCCGTCCTGTCATGTCGGCCGCTTCTGTGTTCGTTTAGTCGAAACCAACACTGACACAAATCAACGAGGCTTTAAATAATTATTTACGCTGCTATCGACCGTATAATGCGTCATTTTACGATTAGTGGGCTGGTAGGCACATATAGCAGCGAAAGAAACAACACAAAAATTTCGTGTCCATACTCCTTTAAGCCCGAATATACGACTAGCAATTGTCACCACCCTCCTCTCTCCCTTACTTCCCCCTCTTTCTCACCCTCTCTCTAAGCTTTGGCAATTTCGTAATGAACAGCACGTGAATAGAGTGTTGCTAGAAAAATACTGTGGCTGATTCCTCTGTGATAGGAATCAGTAAAACACGAAAGTGAAATGTGCAGTGGAACCTGCAGCTGCATGATTTACGGTCGGCGGTGGTCTTGTGGGTGTGCTTGGTGAGCGACGTCCTGCAGGCGGGCTGCTTCGACAAAGGTGTACTGGCATCATTTCCGTGACGGATATGACGTCAGTAAAATCTTGGGGTATCGGGGCATAAAATACGTTCGTGTTAAAATATAAAACCACGAAAACGAACAACCCTAAGTATAACGTACTCTTTAGTACTAAAGGTTGCTTCCCCCGCCAGAAGACCCTGTGTGCAGGGGCGCACCAATTACAGGCCATTTGCTTCGTTGTACTGACGTCACTTCCGTGATGGATATGATGTCAGCAAAATGTTCGTGTATCCACTAATAAAAACACTTTCGTGTTAAAATCGTCACGTTACTGTCACCTGTTTGCGGTCATTGTGCTTTCGCGGAGTCGCGGAAAAACATTTAGAGATGATCGGTTGTAATACGAGAAATTATTTGTGAACTGCTGTGCCTTGTCCTTGACGTCACTACACAAACTCGCCGTCGCAACTGGAAAAGATGTCCGCGACAGTGTTACATCTGGTAACGCGAGGGCTTTGCAATAAAATACCAGTGACAATGACCTAAAGATAACTAGCCACAAAAACGACTGCAAAGAGCTGCAAAGTCTTGCAAGCATCCATCAAGCAGATACTCATGAATAGAGGGACATCAGGAAAGGCAAAGGAAACTATTCATTTATGGGGTGACGCTTTGAATTTTTCAGACACCAAAACGACTCGATAAGCGTTGTTCGCTCGTTTGTACAACAGCTCAACTTTATGCAAAGCTCCCAAAAACTGTGCATGCTTAGGTGTACATGGCTAGAACATGAGAATGTGTTGAGCCTGTGCTCGAATACTCCTATTACCAAGCGCAATACTTTACGCCTTCCCCAAAATGACGCACTTATGTTTGCACTTGACTAAGCATTCCTCATGCCACTCGTCTGGTTACGTGTTTGGAAGGCTTGAAAATTATGGCATCCACTGGCCATACCTATCAAAGAGTTCTTCACCGATACAACTTATTAGCGTCTGTCGCTTCGGTTTTGTATCGTCGTATTTTGGCACACCACTCTTCATTCGTCACCTCCTAAACTTCGGCCCTGTTGACGTACTCCAGTGGTCGATCGCGCTCATCGCATGCTGAAACTGGCGATACATATCCGACGTTGAAGCACCTTCAATCTCGACACACGGGGGAAGGAATTTGGCAGGCAGAGAATTCTCTCCCCTGCTTGTAGTGCGCGCCACTTGGGCGGCCGCTACTGCATTTTGGCGTCGAGGTCGTAACCGATTGATGGGAAGAACCACAGAAAATGGAGGACGAGAGTGTCGAGAACTTGTGAGGAGGGAGGGCGGTTTGCCGAGGCGGCTAGAGACGCTCCTCCGAAAGTGTGAAGGGGAGGGAAGTACTCCAAGCCCGCGCCTGGCGCGTGTGTGTGTACACCGACCTCGGCGTCTGGTGGCCCCCGGGAAACGAAACGCAAAACCAAGCACCCATGAAAGGAAGCTTCATGTTCTTTCAAGCACAGAATCCCAGCACACGCTGCGTGCTGCACGTTCTTCGGTCCTTCAGGGCCTCCGCCGTCGTCCTCGTTGCGTGGTTCATCCGAACTACGTGAGATTTGCGCGGTAGGTTCGAAAACGATCTACTACGTGCTCGACAGCGCCGTAGGGTAGCGCGATAATAGCATGCTAGCGCGTACCGCCATTCGCTCGCTGATCACGCGATGACTTCCCGAGACAGCAGCTGAGTGCCTTGGCCGAGAAGGCTGCAGTTCACGCGGCCGATAAATTTCGAATTAGGGAGAATTTTAGACGTCAGGATTTTTCTCCTTTACAAGTGATTTGAGTGTCGGGGGCGAACCTTTTTCCTTGACGTGCAATTTCTCTTCCCTGGTTGTGCCGTCACGTGCCGATCGAAGCACGCAAATAAAAAGCTTCGGCTACCTTTATGTCCTGGCAAAACGCAGAGATGCTGTGTCGTCGCGGTGGCATACTTGTCCTTTTCTTTGTGGCTACGACGTCATACTACGCCGGACCGGCTCTCGGCGCTTTCGAGGAGCTGCTTGCCCCACCTGCTCCAACCATTCTCCGTGACCCTGGCGCCACTGCGCATGCGCGGAGAAGCAAAAACCGAAATATCAAATTTAAGAAAATATTTTGACATTTTTATTACTGCTTTACTGCAAGAACAGTAATACTATTTTGTAAAAATTCCTGCATTCTGTTGAACCACGTGTTTTGTAAGGTGATATTGTTTTGTGAACGTGATTTTGTTTTTTTTTCGTTTCATCTTCATACACAGTGCTTATCTGGAAATTGCGTTCACACTGCATTAAACATGGGTCGGTGAAGGACCACAGGGTTGAAACCTAGCCCGAAAATAATTACTGAGTCCGCGTGAGGCAAACAGCTATTATTAACAAAATACAGTTGTATGGGAAAGCACAGAATAGAATAAATACCCCTCCACACCCCAAAAAAGTGCGTACTTTCGGGTAATATTGGGTGATAGTAAAGAATACTAAATAGACAACATTGATTCATTACCCGAAAACATCTAACTTTCAGTTTTGAAACCTATCAAACACGGACTGCATACCGGAAATTACATTACATGTCGACATTAAACAAAGGGGACAAAATATTCAGAGAATATGCTGTCATGTAGCACTGCAGATACACGCGAATGAACGAGCGCGCAGAAGCCTCCCTTCATGGAGAATCCGAACTGCTTCCCCTGTCGTAGTGTGATGCCGTCATGGGGGAGCAAAGAGGCCTTGCCTAATCCAGAGGTTGTTGGCTCGTGTCAGAATCCAGAAGCCAGGGTTAGATTCGCACGTAGAGTGATTTGATTGATTGTGGGGTTTGACGCGCAGACGCAACGCAGGCGATGAGGCGCGCCGTAGTGGAGAGCTCCAGATTAATTTTGACCACCTGGGGATCTTTAACGTGCGCCGAAATCTCGTTCACACGGGCGTTTTCGCTTTTCGCCTCCATCAGAAAAGCGGCCGCCGCGGCCGGGAATCGAACCCGCGATCTCGTGCTCAGCCTCGCAACGCCTTAGCCAGTGAGCCACCGCGGCGGGTCTCACGAAGAGCCGAATATGCCACACTTTATTTTCGAAGACATGAATTCGCTCCTGAACGGTAACCTCCCTTCAATACTTAATGTTTCTGTGAGCATTTTTATGTTTTTACCATTTGCGCATCCGTAATTTCTCGTACTTTAAGCTATTGGGGGCTGACAAAGAAGCCGGATTTTTTTTTACCGATGAGGCCTAAACTCTACTCAACGACCTCACAATAAGCTGGGCCGACCGGCAAAAGTGACGTCTTTGTGGAAAGGAGGTGTGTCCAGTAATCCGGATAAAGAGAAAGAAAACAAGGGCGGCTGTCGTAAACCTAAGAACTGTTTCTCAGGATGGACAGCGGTAAAACGCAATACTTAGATCGGTATTTAAATTGTAGCCGGGGTTTATTGCCCAAAAAGCAGCAGGAGAAAAGTCAGCGACACAACAGCTGGAAGACAAGTATACTGACTTGCCGCCCGTCACGCGCTCTTCTAATTTCACGCTAATGATGGTACTCGCTCGGTGGTCACGTTGTTTTCCTGTTCGTTAATGCATTTACGAAAGGCATTCGGTTTGAGTGTGTGCATGCGGGTTCTGCCTACGGCACCACTGCGAGTCATGAGCGGTGTTGCTCACGTCCTTGATCTCCACTAATGATACGACCATGAAACCCCGCCTAATAAGGTTCCCATGACAACAAAACAGTTAAGACATGCTCCTTGAATTTTACCCCATCTTGCCCAGGCCGAAAAATGAAAGTTTCTTCCCCTGTTTTGTCGTTTCTCTCGTCGCATAGATAGGGGATTTCTTACCTGCGTCATCATCATCAGCCTACTCAGGTTCACTGCGGGACGATGGCCTCTACCATTGGCCTCCAACCGCCACGGTTTTGTGCTGCTTGAGCCCACAATATACCGCGAATTTCGTTGTTTCATCACTCCGTCGGGTTAATGGCCTTCCTCTTCTCCTAGACACATCTCTTGATATCCACTCTGTTACCCCAACTGTACACCGGTTGTTCGTTTGACTAACTCATGGCCAGCACAAGTTCATTTCTGTTTATTTATTTGAACTATTAAATCTTCAACTGTAGTTCGTTATCTGATCCTGGTGCTCGTTTCCAGACCCCAAGTGTTATTGCTGACATTCGTACTATGGCCCGTTGAGCAGACCTAAGTTTGATTTCTAGTTTTTTAGTAAGGCGCCATGTGTCAGCTCCGTATGCCATCACCGGCAGAATGCGCTTGTAATTTTTTTTTGAATAGCATACGTAGCATACTTTATTATTTGGGAGTGCTTGCCGAGTGCTTCACAACCCATGCCTATTTTGCGACGAATTCCTCTCTCGTAGTTGGGTCAGCACTAACCATCTGTCCGAGGCAGCTATATTCTTTTTTACCTTTTCCACCATTTCCTTTCCTCAGCTCAAGGGGACGTTTCTGGCATGCTTATTCCTCATTACGCTAGATTTACTCCTATTTATTTTTAGCCCCATGACCATGCTTACATAAGCCTTGGTTGAAGGTGTACTACAGTCTCACTCAGCAGGACTATGTAGTCCACAAGCCTCAACTGGCTCAAGTATTCCCCGTTTACCCTTAATTCTACGTTTTCCCCGTAAAACTTTCTAAATGTCCCACGAGACATGCTGTGAATAGTTTTGGAGAGATAGTATTCCCCTGTCATACTCCCTTTCACATCGAAAATTTATCGTTTTGCTTACGGAGGGTTACTCTGCCAGTGCATTCCTGATATATGTCTTCTACGAGTTTTATGTAAGTTTTCTCTATTCCCAGGTCATTTAGCGCTTCTAAAATGGCTGTGGTGAGTACGCAATCAAACGTATTCTCGTGATATATAAGTGTCATGTAAAGAGGTTTAGTGTACTCTGCCGATTTTTCTATCCCTTGATGAACGACATGGATGTGATCCCTGGTTGAGTACCCTTTCCTAAACGCAGCCTGATCTCTGGGTTGTTAGGAATCCAGACTGTCACTCATGCGGCTAACAATGACTTTTGTAAACAGCTTGTAAACAATGGGGGATAGGTTAATGGGTCTGTAGTTATTAAGGTCCTGGTATCTCCATTTTATGAATCAGAATATACTATGCGTTTTTCGAAGTTATGGGTACTTTTGAGGCCTTAGGCATTCCGAAAATACCGCAATTTGCAGTTCCATATCTCCTCGCTCTTTCAAAAGATCCGCGATTATGCCACCGTCGCCTGCAGCTTTTCCTCTTTTCATGTCACTGATAGCCTTTCCCACTTCTTTTTTGGTAACTAGTGGGACATCGCAAGTTTACTAGTAGTGTCAGTAGTTTCCTATGATCTACCGTAGCTGGCATAGAGTTTGGGGTAGAATTGTTCTGCTACAATTATTATGTCTCCCATGTGGTGCGTAATGTTACCCGGCTCGTATCTGAGTGCGTACATTGTCTGCCAATGGCGAGCTTTCTCACAGTTGCTTTCAAACTTCCTCCTATTTGCAGTGTCTCCTTGATAGCTTCCATGTTATATGCCCCAATGTCGTCTGTTTGGTTCTTTCAATAATTTAGACAGCTCTGCTAGCCAAATTTGATCTAGCGCACTTGACAGCTGCATGTTATTACGTTTTGCAATTAGCTCCTTGGTTGTCTTAGTTTCCCAGTTTGTTTCCTGCATGTTGCCTCTCGCAGAGCTGCTGCTGAGTCACGGATTGCCGAGTTAGGTTGTCATTTAGCCTACCTACACTGACCTCGTTGTGCTCATTCGAAAGAGGGAAGTTGTTTTCAACAGTTATTTTAAATTCGTGCAATCTGGCTCTGACTCCATGCACGGTTTCTTACTTTTCACACGTTTCCTTGTTTCTCTTCTCAGATTGCGCCTTAGTTTGCATCTAACCGTCCTATGATCGCTGCTCCAAATCATACTTTGCACCTCAACGTCGTGGACGAGACCCGGATTGCCAATTAAATGAAGTCATTTTCGTTTTAGGTTGTACCATCGGGACTTTTACATGAGAATTTCTGTTCTTTCGTTGGTAAAACAAAGTGTTCATCAACCTCAGGTTATTTCTTTCTGCAAAATCCCGCCATTGTACCTCCTCCACTGCTTCGATTGTCTATGCTGAAATTTCCCACGCACCTTCACCCATTTGTGTCTTGCCGACCTTTGCGATAAAGTCTCCCATCACAATCGTAAACTTCGTTTTTGTCCTTCTTCATTGCTGATTAGACGCCCTCGTAGAGGCTGTCTACGTTTTCATCATCATTTCTGGCTGCTGGCGCATAGGCCTGGACTATCTTCAACCTATATCTTTAGCTTGATCACAACAGCCACGACTCTCTCGCTATTGCTAAAAAACTCATCCACGTTCCCTGCTGTTTCTTTGTGATTAAAAATCCCACCCCTTGTTCTTTATTCTCTTGGAGTCCACTGTAGCATAGAATTTACCCGCTATAGTGAGCGCCATGAAGCCTTCTCCTGTACTAACTTCGCTTAAACCTATAATATCTCTGTTAATGTCCGAGAACTCCTCTGGTAGTACAGCTAAGCTTCCCTCACTAGACAAGGTGCGTGCATTGAACGTTTCCAGGGTAAATTTCAAAAGGTGGACTGCCCGTATCCAGAGACCCTTAGCACCATCTCCGGTATCGCTATTCTGACCGCCGCCGTGGACAGCTGCTCTACTGCTCCTGGTGACTGAGGGCCGAAAGTGGAGTTGGTTAGTCATGGCAGGTAGCGAACTAGTACGCTAGGGTGGCCAGTTCCTTCTCTGGTGAGGCAGTGCTGTTGATATCCCCAAGAGCTTTTCCCAAGGCGCTGACGCCCTTACTTCTAACAACGCAAATGTAATTTTTGATATACTGCTGCAGCACAATATCATTCAAGTTGTATGTCAACCGACGCGTTTTGCCGCCAATTCATGTTCCCTACTTGATCTTGTTTTTCTCCCGCGTTCCATCAATCAATACGAATTTTCGGTTGAGCCTGGTTTATCTGACCATAGCATCGTCTCTGTAACCTTCTTTCTGTGCTGTAAGCATATTACTAAGCCATGCAGTATTAAGAAACTTAAAGATTTTGCACGCGCTAATGATGCGGCAGTTCTTGATTACCTCAGTGCACAACTTGTTAAATTTGATCATGATGATGTCTCTGTACTTTGGAACTCCTTCAAAAGCATGTGTTATTTTTGCCTAGATCAGTTCATACCCACGAAAACCAAGAAAACTAACAAATTCACCCCCTGGATCAATCGAAAAATAATTCACTTAAAGCGCAAAGCCAAGCGCTTGCGATCTAAGCATTGTGCCCCTTCTCAACTTCATCAAGTTCGCTCTGCGCTTGCGCAAGAGATCCGTCAGGCCAAGAGTTTTTATTTCAATACTACCCTGCCCAATTTCATAACAGAGGACCCCCAGAAATTTTGGAGCTTTATCAGCGAACGTAAAAAGAAGATTTATAAGATTTCGCACAACGGCGCATTGTTAGATAACCCCTCGGATATCGCTTGTCAGTTTAACCAATACTTTCACAGCGTCTTTTCTAGCCCTGGTGTACATCCTCCTATTATTTCCAGTTCCCCAGATATTAACGTGGTGTCTTACGATGGCGTTCTTAACATGCTCCTCAATTTAAAACTAAAATCTTCTCCAGGACCCCATGGTTTACCCAACGCTTTCTTGCGTCGCTATGCTGAACCCTTAGCCAATTTTCTCGTTATTGTTTTTCAGGCGTCCATTAGATCTGCTATTATACCTCAGGATGTTAAAGTGGCGCGGGTTGTTCCTATCTTTAAAAAAGGTGACTCTCTTTCTTTCGCTAACTATCGTCCAATTTCTATTCTG
Organism: Haemaphysalis longicornis; assembly: GCF_048455015.1. Taxonomy (NCBI): domain Eukaryota; kingdom Metazoa; phylum Arthropoda; class Arachnida; order Ixodida; family Ixodidae; genus Haemaphysalis; species Haemaphysalis longicornis. The sequence goes on from NW_027526422.1 coordinate 106,268,531, forward strand.
TCGTCCTCATGGAAACCTCTAGAGCATATAGTAGCAACTCTTATCTTAAATTTTCTTGACGAACACCAAATTCTATCTCCACTGCAACATGGTTTTAGGAAGGGCTTTTCAACCACAACTCAATTATGTTCAATTGTTCATTCTTTTGCTTCAAGTCTTGATGATGGTGGGCAGGTAGATGTAATTTTTTTAGACTTCACCAAAGCGTTTGATTTAGTACCGCATCATAAATTACTTCACAAACTGCATCTCATCGGGCTTCCTTGTTTTCTTTTAGCATGGGTTTCGGATTATTTATCTAATCGAAGTCAATATGTAGACATTGATGGTTCTGTTTCTAGTACTCTTCCAGTCACCTCCGGAGTCCCACAGGGTAATGTTCTTGGCCCCTTACTTTTCCTAATTTACTGTAATGATATTGTCTCAGTAATCAAAGAACCCGTTCATATTCGACTTTTCGCCTACGATTGCGTTATCTTTAATAATATTCTTTCTATTAGTGACCAGGAAGCTCTAAACTCCTCTCTTGCTGCAATCCTCTCCTGGAGCCTTGAATGGGGCATGGTACTAAACCCGGATAAAACCGTCTTCCTCCGCATCACCAATAAACGGATTCCTCACCAATTTTCCTACTCTCTTGTAGGAAATCCCTTAAACCAAGTTCAGGAATACAAGTATTTGGGCATAACTTTAACAAATAATTTAAGCTTGAACTCGCATGTTACTAACGTCTCTTCCTCTTCCTTTCTTAAATTATGTTTACTTCGGCATAAGCTTCGAGACGCTCCAACTAATGTTAAACTACTTGCATACACAACGCTAATTAGACCTAAACTAGACTATGCTTGCGCTGTTTGGGACCCTCATACATCAAAGAATATTGACTTATTAGAAAAGATCCAAAGGAGAGCTATTCGGTTTGTTTATTCAAAATTTCGTCGCACAGATTCTGTTTCCGAGCTCATGCGTGACAACGGAATTCCAACCTTGCAGTCCAGAAGACAGTTTTTCCGCTTTAAATTATTGTATTCACTTTATCACCGCAAACTTGCTTTAGACTGTAGTTCTTTCTTGAAACCCCTTGTCACTCGCCGTACTCGTCATTCCCATTCTCTGTCCTTAACCCCAATGTTCGCCTCCACCAATCTGTTTAAATTTTCCTTTTTTCCCCGCACAATTAATGATTGGAACAATGCACCCGAAGATTGTCTAAATTCTTTTGGTTCATTTGAGGCAAATGTTTAGTTGTGCATTTGTAGTTGCCTCTAGCGTTCACTGTTTTATACTTGAGTTCTTGTTTCTGCTCTTTGCTGTTTACTGCTTGTATTTGGTTGATACTGTTACCACATTATGCCCCTCCTGCTTGGGCCTACATGGCCTGCAGTATGTTCTTAAATAAATAACATGGCTGAACATTTCTAGTGCAGCCCCTTAGGTATCCAGGGTGATGGTTTCTTCCGTAGCGGGCGGCACTCCATACCTGCATCGGTTGGGCATACTAGACTAAAAAGAGCAAGACAGCCAGAGAAGTTTCCTGTGGACGACGTTGCCTCGCAAGCGTGAGCCAGCGTTTGTTGGTTTTAGCTGAAGGAATAAGCTGACACGATGGCTTAGTGATGAAAGTCGCTGAGGTATGGCCGTTGAAAAGTAAGCCACTAGCATGTCCAAGTGTATAGCTACAAAAAATGTCTAGTTTGAAACTCAGCTGGCTAAAAAGGCCGCCGAAGTTGTGTTGTACCCTTTCATCGCCTTCATAAAACTATACTAAGCCGAAAAACAACTGTTTACTGTTTTCTCCGCTAACAACGATGACCCTTTGGCAGTTATGCGCAAATATAAGGCAATCCTGTGCCCTAGATTCCGGAAACATTGGGACAACGACAAGTGCAGAGGCTGCATTTCTGCATGTTCTACATCAAAACCCAATACATAATTGGGTTACACTCGCTCGGGCGTCGCGGCTAGTGGTTGTACATTTCTGCGCGCCCAAGGGTTGCCAAGTTATTCAAATTTTAGTCAACCTACCTGTGTCCCCCGCGGCCGTAGTCCTGTTCCTAGCCCGGTGTGGGCACGGCGTTGCTGACGTAGTGCTGAACGCTGAGTTTTCCCTAACTCTCTGTCCGATGATACGGAAGGTCTTCTTTAGCTATGACAACAATCTTTGACCACTGGCTGGCGAATACATTCTTTTTTTTTCAAACTTTATCCCGCTTGCTGGGCCGGTTAGTTTTGCCGGTACTTCGGGTTGTTTATATCCCGTTTCGTCGGGCGTGTTATTACACGGCTTTTCCTTGTTTCTGAGTGTCTGCAAGGCCTAGCGAAAGATTTATAAGCCTATTTCAACCATTTAAAGGCCCCGCCGGGAGAATTGGTAGCTTGTTCTGCGAGATTGTGCTGGCGGCTTCGCCAAAAAGGGCTACGATGACTGTTTTCTTTACATTTCGGCTTTTGGCTGTGCCCACAATTATGCCTAGAGAGCTGTTTTTACTTTCAAACTATCGGAACAGCAATGCGATAACGCGAGTAAGGCCTTCAAGGGTTCACATTGTAGCGGAAGTTACCTAGGTTTGTTTGACTTGCATGTGACTCAACGCGCATGGTCTACAAGTCATCGCTTGTATGCCGCGCCTACAAGTGATCACCTTTAAGCTTACCTGGAAGCCGTCCGTTTTTATTAGAACAAGGGACGCAACAACTCCTCGACGTACAAAAACTCTCACACTAAAAAATCACGCTCACGCAGGATCTTCCGGCAGTAGACAACCATCTCGACCATCTATGAACGCCATGACGTAGCCTACTCAACCGATGACGCCACTAAAAACGCAATCGGAAGCTTAAACTTGGGATTCCGCAGATTACAGAAAAGGCTTTAAAATGCACCAAACAACTGCAAGCACAATCCTGGGGTGGCTTGTGTGACCAAATGAATGGCGCTTTCGCAACCAAAAAAGCTTGGCACATCCTACGCCACCTACTGCGGAATCCCCCTTCGAAAACCGGCACTTAGCAAACCATAGCTCGCCTTATCCACAGCCACCCTCACCTGCTTGATCAACTACTCTCCCAGATGCGTCACAAGTTATACGGATCCACCCCATATCGGACATCTCCTTAGCACCCGTACTACGCGGGCACCCCCAAATCGTCAGCTCGATGGCCTTTTTACTGCGATCGAACTCGCGCAAGCCCTCCCCCGGCTAACCCGCGCAACAGTACCCGGAAATGATTTACTAACGCACAAGCTACTTCGTAAACTTAATGAAGGCCATTTAGAATGTCTCCTTGCCTGGTACAACCACCACTGGATGAATGGCACAGTACCGCCGCAGTGGCGCCATGGAGATATCAATTTACTTCCCAAGCCTTACAAACCCATCACGTTTGACAACTTGCAACCGATCTCCCTCACATCCTGTGTGGGGTAACTTTTTTCACATCCGGGGATGTTCAAAACCAACTCCAAAACCAACTACAGTTCTTTCAACTCACCCTCGCCGGTCGTCATCTGCTCAAAACGCTAGGCCGGAAGGTGGTAAAAACTCCAGACTCACCGCAACGTATACCTCCATCAATGCAACTCAACAGCCACGTCCTCCCCATTCCTCGTGATATGCACCCTACATACAACAGCGGCCGTCGTCAGCATCGTACACGATTCTTCATCAGAAAATATGGCACTGACCCCACCACCCTGTATGCAGACGCCTCTTCCTATCCTCAACGACCCGCTCACGTCGGTACTGTTGCCTGCTTCAACAATGCGTTCCTCACCTTGGCAGGTGTCTTCCCAACCTCTGCTACCACGGCAGAAGAAGCAGTCATTGCACTTCAATAACCCAAGCCACAAATCCCAGCATCACATTTCTTTCCGACTCCTAAGCTGCCTGCCGTCGTTTTGCACTTGGAGGGGTCTCTGCTTTTACCTTGGTCATCCTCTCTCAATGCCCCACCCTTCCTTATGTCCGCATAGCGTGGAAACCCGACCACACTGTCCGCTCTGAGAACGAGGTGGCCAACGACACCACTTAAGCTTTCCTTCACCGGGCATTCCCAGGACAGGTCAACAACGCAACTGGTATTGCAAACTCTCTTAAGGCCATTTTCCAAACCTACCCCGACATCCTATACCACAATAGAGCAACCCCACGTACCTATCCCCCGGTCCAACCTTCCCTTCCTGCCGCATACGCCCGCATTTGGCGGAGACTTCAAACTAACCCGTATTACAATCACCTCCATCTCCACCAAATCTCTCCTACTAACTACCCAAGTAACTGCCAATGCGATGAGCCTAACACCACGGCTCATCTCGTCTGGACGTGCCCCACAAGTCCTGAACCATCCAGATCCCCTACCCTTGAGCAGTGGAAGTGCGCGTTGCAGAGCTGCCAGCTCGAAGATCAGGAAGCCCTGATCTTTCAGGCGATAATAGTAGCCGCGGCACGCGGCCTACCGGAAAAGAATGGCCACCCAGTGTTCCTAACTCTTTTCTCCCCTACCCCTTCCCTATTGTTTTAATAAATGCATTCGCTCTCTCTCTCTCTCTCAGTTTGCGCAAACTTTGATGTCTCGGCTCCAACTCTCCCAAAAATCCACGCCCCTGGGTGTAATGGACCAAGTGTGAATCTGCCAGCGTGTTCGTGGTTCAAACCAACTGAGGCAAGTAAATGAGTATTAGGACATTAAGGGCATCCATATAAGGGGTATTTCCGTAAGGTGGACGCTCCCGTACATAGCACATCTTAACTGGGTGTTCCTTTCACAGCGAATATGTCGCCAGCGCCACCTTCACGGTTAGTGGCACATCCCTCGCCCAGAAAAAACGTCCTGCGTTTGCCAATTGGGTACCGTAAACAGCAAGTAATTCCTGAAATTGAGTGTTCACGTCACAGTAACTCGCGGTTGACTTCTTCACGGGAAGACGAGGGAATTAACAATAACGTGCTTACGTGCGAAGGTGAGATAGCTTTATTCAAATGTAGGGATTCCAAATGAAAAAAAGTCTGTGTTTTGATATTACATTGCTATGAAAATGAGATCAAACATGCACATGATTACTAGAACATGAACACACGCATAATATAGAAGTAATACAGAGTACATACAAGCGAATGCAATTTTGGTCCTAGAATAAACAATAAAACGTTTGCGCCCTGCACAACCCTGTAGATATAGGCACGGCCTGGAACGATTCATATCGTTACTGAGCTTATCGGAAACGTTCACTACATGACCTGACCGTCCTTTTGCCATTCGGCCATCACAGCTTTCCTTTAATGTACCTTCAATAGAAAACGAAATATACATTCGCTCCAAGCAAAACATCTTGAACAGAGTTTCACAGGTTTCGTAGAACAGCGATAACAGCCTGGCGTCTTCTCCGCCTCTTCCAGGAGTCGCTCGCGTGCCATTCGTACAACGCTACTACGAGCCAAGCAATGCCCAGGAGGAACAGCAGCACGGACAGCTGCTTGAAGAGCCCGTCATACGACTTTTGTCCATCCCGGAAGTAACCTGCGCAATGAATAGGAACATTCTGAAGAACATGTTTTCTTGTGACGCTATTCCTTTCTAATTGGAGCACTAGGGGATTTTAATAGACAGGTTGGCATTTTATTTTTTTCCTGATGGAGCCGTTGGGTGCATGATATTCCCAAATGAATCTAGTGACTGGGCGACCTAACAAGCACAAAATAGCAGGAAAGATGGGAGAGAAAGAAAAAAAAAACACTATTTCAAACGATCAACATCCTGGTTGCGGAAGGCAGGCTTCGCGTAGCCCGTGCCCGGGCCTAAACGGGTGTCCCAAGGCTTGATAGCCCCTCCGGTGTTCCTAGAACGTACAGTTTGGCTACTATGCATGCCTGGCCGAACTTCGCGCGTGGGATTTGCGAAGTGTGGATAGGAAAGTATGGGCTTGGAAAGGTCCGTCGTTTAGAGCCAGACTGCCCTTTAGATCTATATAGCTGGAGAAACAACCATTTACAACAAGCCACTAATCTCGATCGGAAGGTGTGGGCCGACATGAACCTATGGCAGTTTCCTTCAACCCAGATGACCTGCATATGTATCTAGGTGCAATGGCTTGTTTTTTCTCAGGTTGCAAAGTGGGTAAAAAGTTTACGAGCCGAATAAATTCATTTTCTCCGTCAGATCATCATTGCAGCTGGTAAACATTGTACTTGTATTACCCCTATTGAACCACCAGTCGCAGCAAAGGTAGAGCTTGGTTATATTTTGAGACTGAGTCTAATAAAATCGTCCAGGAACGGAATATTGATATAAATTTGCCGTATTGATATGGATACGCTAAAGTCATTTCACGATCATTATACCCGTCAACATCATATTGATAGCAGACCGAACAACTGGCAGGCATATTATTAGGCCAATTATGGGTTCTTCGTTCACGGCTTAAGTATTAATACATTTGCGGTAGTATCGGCCTTTGCTATTGGCACTTTATTGCCATTAGAGGCCACGCACTTACCTATTACAAACGGCTTTCCAATCAGGAGGAGACCGGCGACGAATCCCGCTACGCCATACGACACTGGCAGTCTGTCCTTGCGGATGTAGTCTGCCTGGAGGACTCCATACATGGCGTTTCCACATCCCATGAACATGGAAAACACAAGGCACACTCCGACGAAAGGAGGAAATTCGGTGGTTAAGGGAAGCACCGCCATCGTGACGCCCAGGCCCACATAAGTGATGCTGAGTAGGGCGCTCCTGGTAACGAGCCCTTTGTCCACCAACGCAGGCAGACAAACGCCGCCAAAGATGTCCGTCGAGGAAATGATGGGTATGATGGAGATGGTGCGCAGGAAGCTCATCTGCTTGTCACTAGCGTAATCGTCGATGACGCCGAGGAACACGTCGAAGCAGTAGTTGAACACAACCCACGTGATTAGAATGACGTAATACATCGGACAGCGAAATACCCTGCCTTCCCGTAGAATGACGTCTGTACGAGATGCAGAGATCGTCGCTGTTCCTTGGCTACAGCCGCTGCTTGATATCACCGCTGTTCCACTCCCTGCGTCAGGCTTGTAAAGGCTTCCTCGCACAGCCTGCCTGCAAACACACCATGTCATACATTAACGTGCAATCCGGCTTGCCAAGTAGTATGTTGAAAGCAGTAAAATATATTTCCCGGGTGCTGAGCATGTAAATGTAAGGGAAGTTATTTGACAAACGGTCCAAATTACTACCGGTATTTATCAATTTTACAAAAATACACTTACTACGGCATTTTTCCAGTCTTTTGATTATCAAATAACCTTAAGACAGCAACCCCACCGTTTGTGATATATGTCTAAGAATTTTTTCTTATTCGGTGTTTTGGTCAGTGTAATGGGATTCCTTCTTGCTTTCTTTCGTAACACAAATTGTTTTTGGGAGTTTTAGAAGTGTTTTATCACGATGTATTTCTATAGCTCAATTTTACAGGTGAACCATGCGATCTACCAAATCGCCTGCGCTAGGCTACCTTGAAACCCTCTCGCTTCTTTTCTCCTGCGGATTCTGTTTTTCAACTTCAACGAGGGCTTGTTTGCTGAGAATTTAAGGAATTCGCCGGCATTTCTCTTTTCTCTTTCGTTTCAATTTTTGGAGTACTTATATATCCGATGCAATGTTCCCAGGTCAAGCCGAGGCCCTATTTTTTCATTTTACTTCTTGAGCCCTCACGGTATTCGGAATGGATTTCACTCTCCTCGGAAAAATTGGAAGCCAGGTACAAACGCGCTTTAATGCATTATTGGCATGGCAGCGAACGGCAAGGCAATTCATCAAGCAACGCCCCTCCATACCAGCCCTGCCGAAGCAGTCTCAGTAGGTACTACTGCCTGATTGCAGAGGTACAATATACACGCGCTATGACCACTAAAGTTGAAGGCTGTCGTGGTTCAAGGCGGCTACACTAATAAGCTCTGTTTTTTTGGCACTGATTGTTGCCAATATAAGCACTAATCATAAACAGGTACGTGGGCCCTCGCGTTCACACGCATAGATCTTGTGAATTTAAACATGAAAAAAAGAAAACTGAAACAAAGCCTATAACCTGTTCTTAGGCATCCTAGATAGTGGCTGGCTGTTGCGTTGAATCTCAAAAAAAACAAAAAACAAAAAACAGGAACTGCAGGCCCACGTCACCAGAGCCCTCAGCGAGTATATAAATCGGGGCGGCTGAATTGTCCCTGCCATCCCGCGCCCATAATATTTATATTTCCCGGCGTATTTCATAATCCTTGCTAGAAACGTTTTGCGTCTTAAGAAGGTAGCTCACGGTCAAGAAAACTCCCGACGTTAATTTATTTCGCACGTACATGCCCCTTCCTTTGTTTTGTTTTTTCAAGCAAAGGTTTTTTTCGTTTCATTTGTGTCGTGGAAGCCCGTGATAGTTTTGTCAAAAATCCAGAAATCAAGAAAAAAACGCTTTCCGTGTTCGGAATCGAACGGGAATTTCTTGCATTATGAAGCTCATGGTTATCCGACTGTGACATTCAGTAAGAGTATTTTCATGGAATTGACCGACAAAATATACCCTTTAACTACTCAGGCAAATTTGCACGCTGCCATTCTAGCACATCGAATGTTGCTAAATTCTGTATGTGTGTGAGGGGACAGTTTTGTTACCCCTTTGCTTTGTGGGTGTTTTTCGTTATGTGCAAGCTCACGATGGTCTGTAAGAGTACGAACTGTTACAACAGCGAAATGCGTTCTGCAGTGAAAGGATAACACTGTAGTTATAACAAATGTTGATATACTCCGTTTTCTTTTTGTCTGTGTGTGCTAGTCTTTTTTCTCTCTTCTTTGTTTCTTTTCGTTCCTTCTTCGCCTTTGTTCTCGCCATTCAGTTTTTACCGCTATCAATGAGTGCTTCTGTCCGTTGGGATGTCCGCTGCTGCCGGACGCCGCCGCACAAGCCCGCCTGTTGGCTTTGAGGGACCCATTTTCCCTTACTGTGTAGTATGTACACCGTGACGATAAAAATCATATTCTCATTACATGCAAAGCGTTGGAGGTTATCCTTGCGCTGCTTCGTTGCCAGAGACGCTGAAGTTGCTAGGCCGCACTGCCCACCGAGAAATGAGCGGCTAATTCAAAATGGGTGCGCTGCTGACTCATCTCCTTGTTTAGTTTAGCCCAACGCCGTTGGCATGGACGCCGCAGCGGATAGGCCACGCTGAATGTGAGGAGATGAGTGGCTGAATTGAAAATTGTCGAGAACTATAGTGTCGCCGCAGATACGCCAGCGGCAATGAGCAGGTATGTGATTAGGGGAATCTTCACGTGATAAAGGGTGATTGTTTATCATGTGTGTGTGTATGTGTGTGTGGTATGTTTTTCATTTGTGATCGGGTCAAGCTCAGCCAGTGGGTAGGGTGGGGATTGGTTTGTATTGGGTAAGGGTTCGGGTCGGGGTTGATTGGTTATGGGTTTGGGTTGATCGGGCACAAGTCTTGGTTATGGTTAAGGGTTTGTTCGGGGTTGTGAGTTTTGGTTTGGCATAGACTGACTGGTGGCAATCTTCGTGCGCTGCCCTGTTCTTTTTAGAGGATGAGTTGCTGAGTACAACCTCCCACAATGCAGAGCTTAACCATTGAAGATTGCTGAGCTCTCAAAAAAGTAGCACGGGAAAGTTAATTTGACGGTAACGTTTGTTAAGATTTATTGTGTTAAACGTTGTCTGGGTTAGTGATCAACTCCTACATTTTTTTCTGTAGTTACGAAGCTCTGATGTACCGATATAAACCAACTTGCTTTTATGGTTTCCTTTCACTTCATTTATTGTCGCCTTAAGATGCAGTAGGCGTAAATAAAAGTCTTTTAAACGCTATAGCGAAACATTTCAGCGAGGGAGCGGAAAATAGCTGTTGCGAGCTAAAACCTTCAAATTAATCGCAAAATATGACTAGTATGCACATTCATAACGCCTCAGCGTGTATGGAGCTATGACAAAGTAGATTCCAAACTTTATGCACTAAAAACGCAATCAAACTAGCGAACACAGCCAAAAATCAGAGCGCTTCTCGGTGTGAACTAAGAAGCACCACTGAAAATATCTCCAGGAAATCAAAGAATTGTGCAATCATGCGTAGCACTCTTACGATACTTGTCTTTAAAGTAAGTGTTTTGGTCATCAGTTGCCAAGTACGCTAGATGGTGTTATTTTGTACTTTATTTTTTTCTTTGCGCCAAAAATGAACTTTTGCACAATCATAGCGAATAAACGCGTAAACTACTTCCCCTGTTAGGCATTTTTGTGCCAATGAAATACATTACACAGTTAGTGCGTTTTTGAGATTTTTATTCGTGTTTCGCTTGTTTTTCTGAGAAGTTTTGTTTGCGTCTTTGTTTATGGACACAGTCTCCCAGTTGGATAATTTGATTCTGGAAGTTTAAAGTTGCAATATTTTTAGATTCTTTTTTCTTGTGCGTTTTTAGTTTCTTAAAATTCCCCTCGACCATTTATGTAAGTTTTTGTATAATAATGATCAAGTGCGCTCACGTTATCACTTTTGCATTTTTGTGAAAATGGAGGGCGTTACACGGTTGGGACATAGATGGTACTCAGCAGATGACGCTACACGGTAGCATTCTTAATTTCCTTTACATTATTCCTTGCCGGGCGAAATGAAGCGTGGAGTTCTCAATTCCAGTTTCCACAAAGAATGAGTTTCCTGCCGCTGTCACTATAAATAAAATTATTTATTTAATGGGAAACAAGATAGTAAGCCGGTCGCATCAAATATTTTAAGAAAGTTATGGCACCTCACTCAACGAATACCCGTCTGGTTGTATTATTAACGACACAAAAACACTGAACAGTACAGCGGCTGAACTCAAGCTAAAGAAAAAAAAATAAACTTATTACAAAAGATTCATAGATAAAAAAAAGTTTGCCAAAAGCTATACTACAAAGCCTAGACACTTCGAAGCTGTAATTAATTTTATTTTCTTATAGGTACAGGTATGTCATCCTGTGCACACGTTACGCTGATAAGGTGGTCTTCAAGTGTGTGTGAAACAATTAAAGCGGTAATTCGGGCTCTATACGAACATTTCAGTATGCCTTCGCCCTGCAGTCGACCTGAGTAGGCGGTCGAGTAGGCTATAGAGTAGGTATAGGTACAGGTAGGCTCATCCTCACTTCTTTCTGTCATGTGATAAGAGGGGGAGAATGTCCGCGTAGTACACCCCTCTTCCTCCGGTAACGGCATAACGAGGCAAAAGGGCGGGTGGTGTGGATGATAGTTTACGCTGTGAATTTAAGGTTTTCATGGGTGTTGCTCTGAAAGCGCGCACTTTGATAAAGTTAGTGGGAGGGTAATATACAAGAAACAAGTGGGCATGCATATCTTGCCTTTGTTGGGCGCCTTTGATCCAGGTTTTCTTGTCCAGCAGAAACGTAATGACAGTAAGATTGACGAGAAGCAGTCCAAAAATGAGCAGGCAGAGGCGAAACCCGAAGAGCTGGGTGGTGTACTCGAGCAAGTAGGGGAACACGATAGCCGAGGCGGCTGCGCCAGCGTACATGATGCCATGGGCTGTACCGCGGTATTTGCAGGAGTGCTGGCTCAGGTAGACTTGCAGCGCTCCAAACACCAATCCAATACCCAGACCTGGAAAAGACAAACTGCCGAATGTTGCTGCTTTTGGAACAGCACAATACGTTTTTTCTTCGTAATAAAATTCTGTTAACATTACATCACATCTACAGAAGAACTTCTTCATTTAGGGCTGGAGTAGCGTGCTTGTTAAAAACGCAGTTAGCATTTGCCTTCTGACGCAAATGCATAATGAATGCATAAGAATGCATGAGAATGCATAAGAATGCAACTAAATGTCCTATAACAAGCATGCGGGAGACTGCCGAAGGTGAGCATATACCGAATATTTGTTTTATAAAGTTTAGTATCTTACACCTCGCCCCGGTACCGAGTAGACCTGCGACCGAAAAGCTTGATGGTGTCCGTATTAAAATATTTTATGAGCACACACTTTCTATGTGGTTATCAGCACCAACTTGGGTAATTTGGAAGTAACACGCTATAGGCAGGAACTGTCTTTGAGCAGTCGAAAATTTAATGTAAATATTGGTCATCGTTTGCATCGCGCCGTAGAAAGAAAAACTAAATGTACTTTGTGCGGACGCTGAGTCGAACTAAAACTGAAATTTACTTTTAACAAAATTGCAAACATTAAATTGTTCGAGGTTCCATATCCTGGTTTTAAGTGCAATGCACTTCTTAAGCGACCCTGAACCTGCGTCCACCGGCGATGTCCGCGCACGTGGAGATGGGCGCGCGCAGCCTGGCCGCTGACATAGCACATACCCACGTGGGGGATTGGCCAGGAATCTCCTCGTCTTCCTTGGCAACGGGGGGAGATGGGCGCGCGCTTCCTGGCCGCTGACATCCCTTACAAAAATGGTTATTGAGATTGAATTGAAAGTCAATTGACTTTACTCAGTACATTGTGTTGACAGTCAATTGACTTTGAATAGAAATTTTGTATTGAGTTCTCGTTGAAAATTGGCCGCCGCGTTTCAATTGAAACTCAACGCTGAGTTTCAATTGAAAGTCTATTGACTATAGTCAAGATGTCTGTTGATTTTCAATTGACTTTCTGTTGAGTCTCAATACACTTTTCCTGTTGAGTTCCTGTTGTGACGTGTCAATTGAAAGTCTATTGAGAAAAGTCTGTTGAGTTCCAGTTGAGTCTGTGTTGACTCTCTATTCATTCTCCTGTTGAGTTCCTGTTGAGAAATGTCAAATGAAAACCTACTGAGCATATTCAAGACAGCCCGTTTGATTTCCTGTTAGTTTTTTGTCAAGTTATTTCAACAATTGCATAGTAAAGTTCAGTTAACTGTACTAAATATATACTAAGTCTGCTTCAATATTGCAAAAACATTCTAAAAACTGTCGTCAAGGTGTCCAATGAGCAGGCGAAATAGTGAGGTGTTGCATGGCAAAGCTTGCTTTATTGCTCACGAAAGCATCACGGGAGGGCTGGAGCCTCGCAGGGTCCACTTGCCTACTTGACTGTGTAGCCTGCAAAATACAAGAAACAGACTTGTTTGTTTGCACCAGTCAAGTACGAAATGATGATTGCATCCCTTCTCATTAAGCATGCTGGTTTAAGTACCTGGCTATTTTAAAAGTTACCTGGCTTGTATGTTTGGAAAGCAGGGAGATAGCAGTTCAACAAATGTATAAGCTTTCCTCAGATTTTAATGCCGTAGGCCAAGCTAGCCGCATCAATTAATTCTACAATTGGTAGGGAGTGGAATGCCTTTAGTTGAATGCCTTCCGCACGAAGGCGCCTGAAATCTACAGGAACGACTATGTTTCAAGGCGGCAGGGAGCCAAAAAATCACCCGCATGGGTCCGTAATCGTGTCTTCCACATCTTTCAGGCCCAAAAGAAATCCAAATAGGCCTATAAAGACTGGTAGAGCCACTACCTGACAGGAGAAACCCCAAACCTGTGCAAAAGCATACCTGTCAACCTCTGGATTTTGTTTTTTGAAATTTTAATGCTTGAAATCTCGTAAAACAAAATTAGAAAATTGTCAACTTGCATGAACTTGTTTACAAAACAAGCCTTGATTAAAAAAAACTAGGATCAGATGGTACTGTAATCTAAAGTTACTACATCAGGCAATCATCGCAAATGGCTTTATGAATGGATGAGCACATAATACTTTGTGCTTACCGACTAGTGGAAAAAAATACATGAACCGTGATGGAAAAAAAACGTGGCAAAAAGAACGTGACAGGAAAAATACATAACTTGAATTTCGCAGTCTTTTACACTCTTGTAACGCTGAAGTATGGTGTGTGCCTTGCAGTACGTTTACGAAACAAGTAGCACTAAGCAGCAGCTTAAAGGGATCATATGAGACATGGGTATATCCACATTTTTGCCTTCATCATAACAATGCCAGAGGGGTATACCAGTATAACAAGGCCGTCTAATGCCAGTTTACACACAAGGAGAACACGAAACAGTTTTGTTTGGTGAGGGGAAAAACATCAGTTTCTGTAAATGAGAAATAATTTAAAAGCTTGTATCCCTTTGCTTGGCGAGATTTTCTATACACTAGCAGCACTAAAACAGTATAGTGATACCATGCCGACCAATCATTTGGGTAATTCCTAGAGGCTGAACATCTGTCAAAACAGATTGACTAAGCCCTCGCGCAATGCCGGTGTAGCATCAGTCAGTGGCACGTCTGATGCCACATTCAGCCAAAATGTTATTCAGTGATTTTGCTATTACTCACACCACATTCAGCCCAACTTATTCAAAACTGCTCCGAGAAAGGCAGTCAGCAGGTTGTGATTAGAAGCAATGGCAAATTTCAATTTACGCTAGCAAGTCGAGCAAGTGCTTAAGTCAAAACTGGTATTCATCAGTTTGAAAGTTTGACGCCTGTGCATGTTCTAGCGCAAGCTGCCTAGCACCTGTGACAAAAATTGGCAAATGAGAAATTCACGGAAAGATACATGGAGAGAATTGGCACTTAGTGGTAAAAGACTAATATATGACAACAGTGTGCAGTCTGTTTCCAACTACTACTAACGCAGCAGGTTTTTTTCTGCATTGGTTTTAAAGCCAAAGTGTCTGCTTGCCTTTAGGGTGCCGAAGTAACACATCAGACTTGTGTAAAGATGTTTTGGGTTTAAACCCTACCTTCTGCGGATACATAGTCTCTATTTTCCAAAGCAATCAATGAATTTGTTATATTCTTGGGCATTATTTTTTTAGCTGGGATGAAATACGGTTTAGGCCACATTTGTCACTGCTCTGCACTCAGGGAACGCTCTTTCTCCAAGCAATCGTTCAAATTAATACGCAAATATATTGCTGGCTGCCAGCACTTTAGCTTGCAAGTATATTTTACCGCCATGTCTCCTAACTGGTTGAACACACTATCCTGTTTGTGACTGGTAGATCTGCCTCTCAGCCTAGCGCTGTCAGGTGTGCTTGCATGGCACAGTATTCGTGCGTTTGTTATTGATCCGACAGGCACTTGTTCGATTCAACCTCTTTCATTTTTTTTTTTTCATTTTCGTTAACTTCGTTCGTCAAACATTTTATTTATCTTCATCATGGTGTTCTTTCTTTTTTTATGACACTTCGTACTAGGTAATTCATGGCTGCTGCTCCGTTCTGTAGCGGCACTGC
This sequence comes from Haemaphysalis longicornis, assembly GCF_048455015.1. NCBI lineage: Eukaryota > Metazoa > Arthropoda > Arachnida > Ixodida > Ixodidae > Haemaphysalis > Haemaphysalis longicornis. Next base: position 106,283,737 of record NW_027526422.1, read on the forward strand.
ATCTGGGATTTTATTCATTCGTCAATTGCCTTCAAAGGTTTTGTTAGATCTTTAGCTTAAGATACATACAAATATAGAACACGCGAAAGCAATACAGCAGCGCGGAAGACAATAAAACACTGATTGATGTCAAAATGTTGTGTGCCGGTACAATAGCCTCCCCCTTCAATTTGTTACACTTACGTACAGTATTTTTGCAAGGCTGAAGTGAAATCATACCCTTTAGGTCGATCTGGAGACGGCGGGAATAAAAACACTGTTCATATACCGACAAATAACCAAGTCGTGAGTATCGCCATTCAGGAAGGTCTGCACAACATTTGTCATGATGAAATGTACAGTGTGCGTCAGGCTTGTCTAGGGCAAGCGAGCGCACGGCTCCGGAGCGTGCTGGCGACATCTGCTGATAACTGCTGGGTTAGAGATAGCTTGCCATTGCGCGTGCGCGGATCTCGGACAGGGTCGGGCCGGTCGTCATTTCGCATGGGCCACTGTTATTTGCAGACGCCACCACCCACGAGGGGCACTGGTCTTCCCCAGTGCCAGCCATGAGCGGTGACAGGCCAGATAGACGCGCCGTTTGACGCGTTTATCGCAGGCAGTTACGTAATCGCATAAAGCAACGAGCGCCAATCTTCTGCATCTCAAGCGCACCAAACGGAAAGCACGCAACAAGAATTCACTGCAGGGATTTCGGTCGAACCTGTTGTGCGATTACGTAAGTCCCTGGGGTGATAATGCACCGCGTCAAATAACGCACTGATCTCCGGCGTCACCGCTCACGGCTGGCACGAAGAAAAGAAGCACCCGTTGCGGGTGGTGGTGTCTCCAAATTTTAGAGGCCAAAGCTGAACGACGACCGGCCAGGGCCTGTCCGAGATCCACGCACGCGCAATGGCAAGCTATCTCTAACCCAGCAGCTATCAGCAGATGTCGCCAGCATGCTCCGAAGTCGCGTGCTCGCTTGCCCTTGACAAGCCTGACGCGCACTGCACAGGAGCGCTCGGAAAGAATGAACTTACCTTATAACAACGTCGCTCCCAGCGGGGCTCCCAGCGTGGTGAAATTGACGGATTCCAAAGCGTGGCTAACAGGGATGGTAACACCTCACTTCGCAAGCTTCTTCACCGTACGATCACAGCGCACAAACACAACACGACACACAAAGGATGTTCACCGGCGGTAGAAGAGCGCATACGATGGCTTTTCCTTCAATAAATTCGATGTATCGCCAGCTGCACTGCAATGTCTGACCTTCGATGCTGGTTGAAAAGATTCGCACACGGCACATAAATCGCCAACAACACGAGGAAAGCTATAAATTTGCACAGAACAGCGAGAACGACCGCACGACCGCACCACGCCGGACCCCGCACATCCGGGATTGCGACCAAGCGACATTGGCTTGGTTTCAAGTCGGTTTGCGATGGCTATGCCACAGCTACGCATTCTTGTGAAAACTGAGCGTGAAAACATTGACACGAGATATCAAAAAAACCTACGGCGGCTTGTGAGTCCTATGTTAATATTTACAATAATCTTTTATAGAATTATTACCAACCCCTCTAGCAGCAGTAATAATATTATATTGCAGATAACCGAACTCCGCCGAGGTCGCAATGTTGGCTGTCAGCGCCACTGGCGGCAGTGGCAACGCCGCGTACTAGACATTCGTGACAGCGCGGTCACTTCAGCTTAGCGTGGGAGGGTGCCAGAGGAACCAAAAGAACTGGTTATCGCCGGGTGTGGAGGTGGATGGCACGTCTTTTGTGTCCGGGCGCCCGCTTCGGCGAACTGCAGCAGGAGAGAGGAAGGAAGAATTCTGGAAAGTCCAATCTTTGACAACAGCTTCAAAGTTCTTGATCTGCTTGCGGGCGCAAGATATTTGCTAGGCGCTTGTGTTTGAGAAACGTAGTCCGCGGACGTGTTGACATCGTTAGCGAGAGAGCGGTTCGGAGTGTAACAAGCGGCACGCCAGCCCACTAATTTGTTCGGTTTCTCTTTTTTTTTTTTGTAGTGGCGTGAAGCAGTGTCAGGCTCGTTCTTTCTTTTTGTGACCCTGTGCAGTAAAGATGAGTTGTTAATCAGCGCTTCAGTTTGTCTTTCTTCATTGTTTTCTTCGTTTGTTCGTTCGTTCAGTTCGTGTGAGCGGCGGCGCCTTGGACTGGCGTACGGAGTTCTTTTGCAGTGAAAGAACTGTTTTCACCTGTTTTAATAGAGCGTAGATGCGCGTTTGCTCCTTGTGGAATTCTCTGCATTCCACATTGCTGTTCTACTGTTGTTATCATAGACAGTTCACGGTATCCTCAAGGAAAGTTATGTATGACGGGGAATAGAACTCGCGTCCTTGGGCTCAGACCACGGCAGGGTGCGCGAGTGATAACTGGAGTAATGAAGTTCACGAGTGAACGACGATGAGACCAAGCCTGCGTTCGCTTGTTTTAAAAGTTCGCTGTGTACAAAAATTTAATTGTTCTTTTTTCGAAGTTTAGGGATTTACACCAAAGTTTTGCTGTTTTTTTTCTGAGTATTTATAGGCACAATTTCGTCACTGGAATATTCTTGTGTTTGGGTTTGTGAGATAAGTATTCATTTCTGCAAAACAGCGCTGTTAGTATCGTGCCTCCACAGAAAAACACTGAATCATCGCACTAGGATGCGATGTCACATATGCCTTTTGTAGATGTAGCAGATTGAATCGCGTTTTAAATGTACCTCCTCCCCACCTACCTTCCCGGAACACAAGGTATCACAGCATTGTATGTGTGAAAAGAGGCAGGGGGAGTGACGACTTTTTTTTGTCCCCAGAACTGGGACCCGAGATGTGTAGCCTACCCCCCCTCCCCCCCCCCCCCCCCCTGCCTTTCCGTTTTTTCCCGGCGAGATATGCATGCTTCATGATTCCGCTCCAACTTTCCCGGAAGACTGCCTTCGAATATGTCCACTGCCGCTAAAGCGGAAGCTTAGCAGCAGTAGTGGAGATTGCTCACTCATTATGTCAATGCGTGCTAAGTTATAAAGAAGAAAATGCGCTGCTATAGCAAGGAAACGATTCCGCGGGAGTCACGTGCCAGAAGAGATGAGTCACTAGAGTTTTGTCAATGTTTATTTCCATTGTTTTGTGCAAAGCATGTTGCGGCAGTATTTGAGGAAATGCAGTCAAAAATTGTCCAATATAATTGATTTCCCCACTTAGCAGGTATAATTATTATTTGGGCGAAGATGCTGCCAGGCGTTGCGCTGCTGAGCACGAGGTCGCGGGTTCGATTTCCGACCGCGGCGGCCGCTTTTCTGATGGAGGCGAAAAGCAAAAACGCCCGTGTGTGCGAGATTTCGGCGCACGTTAGAGATCCCCAGGTGGTCAAAATTAATCCGGAGCCCTCCACTACGGCGCGCCTCATCGTCTGCGTTGCGTCGGCGCGTTAAACCCTACAATCAATCAATCAATCGAAGATGCTGCTGGTAAAGGCTACTGGCCTAAGGAGTTTTATCAGCTTTGAAAATTAAGCTCGAACCATAAAACATGGACAAAAAAGAATGACACTGGTATATATTTAAACAACGTAGCACCAACTAGCTCGACTCTCAATTTTACTTGATTTTTGTCAGTAGAAACTCTATTGAGTTTCAATTAAACGAAGTCATTTGATATTCTGTTGAGTTTTGTCCATTGAAACCTTGTTGACTTTTTATTGACTGCACTCAATAGAAATGTCAATGTATAATAAAAAAACATAAAAGTAACCTAGTAGTCTTAATTCAGCAGACACAGTGGGCAGCGCTGAAAAAAATAGCCCTTCAAAGTGTATGTTTCAGCCTGATGAGTTTTGTCAATTGGTTCTCCAAAGAGTTTCAATAGACTGGTGTCAATTGCTTTTGTATTGCGTTTTCTCAATACAAATCCTTTTGAGTTTCTACTGACACATCTCAATAGCCAATTGAGTTTGAATTAAGTTTCTGTTGATTCAATTAAAACTCAACAGGAAAAGAATTGAAACTCAAAATCCATTTTTGTAAGGGATGGCACATACCCACGTGGGGGATTGGCCAAGAATCGGGCGTGAGAAGGGCTAATGCACCTGCTTAAAGGAGTACTGACACGAAATTTCAAAGCTGAGATCCGCTATAGCAATCAAGTACAACGACAACACAAATAGGTGTCTGTGAATAAATGCATCTTTCTTTCTTTGTAGTTGTGTGTGTGTGTGTGATCTCTCTTTCGCGAACATTACCGAACCGCGCAAATTCAACTCGTGCATTCGCACTTCCACATTCTTCCCCTCGGGGAAATGCGGGGAATTTTTCCCACTGCGGTGGCACATATGGCTAAGGCGTTGTGCGGCTGTGCCTAAGGACACGGGTTTGATTCCGGCCAACGTGACTACATTTCTAACGGAGCCGAGAAGGGAGAACGACCGTGTGTCAACATTTCGGAGCACTGTAAAGATCCCCGAATGTTTGAAATTAATCCGGAGCCCTTCACAACGGCGAATCTGATAGCCCAGGTGCAGTTTCACTGCTTTAAATTCCGCAATAAAGAAATCGTTATTCGGCTTTCAAAATATATATACCTAATTAAGGGTTCGAAAAATATGGCTACATGTTGCCCTAAAGGTAGAAATTAAAAACAATTACAAACAAAAATATATTAACACGTAATTGTGACAGAGTAGTGTAATTAAACCTCAACTTCATCATCAACTAATGGAAGTTCATGCGTACGATTTACTGCGTTTATGTGTACATTGTGATCCCTTTGTGAATTTGAGACCTATGCTTTGTATAATACATAAGAAGTGTAGTAGTGACTGTGTTTTGTGCTATTTCTCTATTACGATTGTGCTATCATGTTTAAATTTGTGAACAGTCGTGTTGTTATGTACGCTGTAAATCGGGTGGCTGAGGCCTCTGTCAGCCCACGTTCGCCTTTAGACTCAGCCGCCCCTTGGTTTTTGCCAACAAAATCAAATCCAACATGCACCATCTTGACCCAGTTGTGTGTTTCGAGTGGGTGGCGGGTATAAAGAGTTGCACAAATCGTGACAATGGGGGGTACCTACCATGAGTGACTCCAAGCGTGAGAGACATCCAGACGACATCTGAAGTCAGGGATGCGGTCATGACTCCAAACCAAGCCAAGACGCTGCCGATTTTCATAACCGTGAGTGTGTTGATGCGCTCAAAGTACACCGCCATCAGAAGACCTGGAAGGAGAAATAATATCATTAAAAGAGCGTGTAACAATCGAAATTCTTAGTAAATATCATTACCCAAGTAGAGACGCGAGTCAGATTTTTGCCTTGGTTTCTGCTCTTCGCCATCTCTTAATATGCGTCGACATTCTTCAAAGCAGTACTAAATGCAAAGCCAGGAAGCTGACTGATTTGTCAATTCAATTTGAATTGAGGTTGTGGTGCCAAACAGCGGGCCAGTTTTTCCCAGCAACCTACATATGGAAGCCAGCCACCGCTTGGACTGCACTCTACGCGAGTAATCACTAGATTTGTACTCGCAGTTTAGCCCAAGCGGCGAAGAATCCCTCCACAACAGGGCCTTTCGGATACAGGTATGGTGACGGAGACAAATCCAGTCGCCCTATTTGATTAGATACAAAATGTACACTGATCGGTTATTTTCAGGGTCATTTCCACGTTGCTGATGTCGGAAAATTTGCTGATGCATCACTCAGAACTGTCCTACCATGGCCGGAAACATGGTTTTTCATGGCATTTGATGCAACGTGAAGCCCAAAACAGCGGTTGCACGCCTTAGTAATTATTATCCAAGCTATTTTTTTAAACCAGAAAATATTCACCAGTGCAAGCACCTGTCATTTGTGCATATGCGTGTATTGGCTTGGGCGGATGCCTTCCAAATATACTAGTAATATCCATTCGTGACCCATTCACCATGCGAATACCTGCCTCGTGTGTGGAGCAGGAAGCCTTTAGATGTTGGCGTCATGTCTTGATGCGGCCGTTTAGCTGCGCAAGTAAGTATCGCAAATTAGGAGTGGGTACTTCATTTTGACAAGGTTCTGGCGTGTAACATTGTTGTACTCTGCTTTCCTCGTTATCCTTGTAGCAAGGTGTTTGATGCTGCCCCTATTTGCCACAACAGAACAGTTGCACTTTCTTGTTCTCGTGACAAAAAAGCACCTAATTTTCACGTTGTAGTATGTTTCACTGGTTCTGATTCAGGAATGCACGCAGCTCTCTGCGTATTTCAATTGAGGTTTCTCGCTTTCACGAGGTCCGCGCATCGTAGTGCTTAACTCTTCTTTCCGTACACCACAACTTCAGCTGTTGGTGGTTTCGAGAGAATTCTTGTATGCATTCGTGCCGGTGGATAAGGATGCGTAAATTTCTGCTTCAGAACCTCACATTTTCCGTACATCCACGGGGCGGATCGTTCTAGGTTCGCGTCTTGGCTGAAACACCTCATTTTGCGAACATAAAATATGCGCTGCTTGCGCTGGAGTGGTTTACATGGACGGTGGGTTCGTATGGTCGATAACAAATTGTAGGCGTGCGTAGTGTTGCTGTAATTGTGCGAGCCTATTTTTCTGTTCCCGTTGTAGATCTCATAACAGCACGAAAAGTGAACGAGAACTTGGAAGATCAACCGGAAAGCACGGACAACGCCTGCCCTATCAGGACTGTCCTGTTTATATTGTAGTGCGTGCGTAGTTTGCTGCAGTCGCTTCCTGAGAAGGTTTTGGAGGGTAATATCTGCGCATTCACCGAGATTGTCCTGCTCATGCACCGATCTGCAGCCTGCAGGCTAGAGGGGAAGGTACAGAGACGGGCAGCTGGTACGACATTACCGGCATTGCTCTCGCTTTGCTGACTGGCAGGTGCCGTTCACTGTCTAGGTGATCTGATAGCGCAGTTCCGCAGCAAGCTGTGCTCGCGTGCATTGCTCCCCGTTAAAATTCGCGTACACGTGTCTGCAAACCAACAGCGACCTCCCACATGTTTTTGTTATGACTGAGGAGCATCCTGCCTCCATCCTTTGGGTCGAGCCTAAAGGGTCATGTGCTACGAACTTGCAGTACAACCTGGAGGTGCCGGTTTTGCTCAACTGCCCAGTTTCACTCCTACAGACCTTTGGAGACCCAAAATTTGCAACAAACAACATCCCTTTTGTAAACCTTCTACTATTCCCGACCTGTTGCTACAAGTTGCGAAAAAACATGTACTTGGACCTGGTGATTGAATTGAGACTACAAACAAAGGGCTAGGTTCCGTCTTCTGTTTTGCTGTGTCGTTACCTTCGCGTGCTGTATGCTACACAATAACATATATCGGACTATTATAACAAGCCCCAATAGCACTTCTTTCTTTAAACCACTCGTATTCTAACAGAAAACCCTGCGTTACATAGTCAGCCTAACGCCACGATTGGCGTCGAAGGGAGAAGAAAACATGAGTTCTTCCTTTGTGGCTCTTTTAGAGCCAGCCGACGTTATACGGCATGGGCGAAGGTGATGTCGCTAAAATTCGCACATTTTAGTTTCCGCGCAGTGTAAGTTGAACAGAACACACGCAAAGGTCGATCAGAAGTACAATTAGTAGGGCGTATCTACACCAGGTTTCACGGTCAAGCACGTTCACAGCTACGTACATTGTGTATCTGTAATCGTGTATATGTGGGCAGACAGGACGCCGGATAAGTATGCAGCTACGGAAGCTCTATATCCTAACAAAGGGCCAGCAGGTACCAGCTTACCGGCAAATTACCAGCTGTGTGGGCAGAGCTTGGCGCCACTTCATGTTTGTTTGATCACAAGAACGAAATGGCAAGGAAGCTTGACGAGGCTGCGACCAATTGCAAACACTCCCTGGTTTGCGCTAGTCAGCCTTCTGTCGCTATATAGGGAAACATTACATCTGGGGGTCGATTGAAATGTTTAGTACTAATCTGCAACGTTGATTGACGCCAGCTGAAAGTGCTTCAATTTTATTTTCTTCTTGCGGTTCCTCTATGAAGTTACAACCACCTCTATATATTCACATCGTTTTCCGAATACACCAAAGTTGAGAGTCAGCGTTTGTGCGTACCTTCACTTCGCTTTCCGGTCTCGTTTTGCGCGGCAATTTCTATAGCAGCTTCCATTCATGAGCGTGAGTGGCGTACAATGCTGTAGAAACATTCCGACCTGTCTCGTCAGCACATGTTAACTTTGAGAGAGTGCTACGCGTCGAAGAAGGGTTTTTGAATACGTAAGCCTGTTAATGCCAACTCAACAAGAAAACACGTTGGCCCAGCCATCACGTAAGTTGAATTCCTCTAAAAATATTATGTCGCAGATAAAGCGAGAAAATGAAATAAATGATATGGTTATCAATGTATTCTTCTAAAAGTCGGTTTGAATAGTGCGACCTCTGAATAAAACGCCCGATGTCTTAGAAACTGCGCAAACCACATGTTGTTCGCAAGCGACGTAAAACCCTCTGTCTATCTCGCCTCGCCACTGCAGCGCGTGGAGGCACAGGTTGCATCCGTTCGATGACAGCGAGCAGCTGCTCACTGAGCAGTATCACGGGGAAATTTACGTCATCAGCGCACCTGTCGTGCCAACCTGGTGCAGTTATAAACTCGTGCTTTTACCTCGTGCCTCTGGCCGAAGCAGCTCGCACATTCGCATCACTATCGCAATCGCTGTACTGTGCTTAAGAAGATCACTACAAATGTTTACGCATTCGTCGGAATTTCATGAATGATTCCTAGCCTGTACTTCTGTTCATTGTTCCAAACGTGGTTTGAAATAGACAAGTCCATCAGGTGCCATCCTAATACAGAATCATAGCGTAAATAAACCGTCAATAAACCTTCAAATGATAGCCCCGCACAGTCAGGAAAGTATGGGAACAAGCTAAAGACACATGATAAACCAAAATTTGTATTTCCCCTCAGACACGTAGCTAGGAGTGGTTTGGTTGCCCGATCCCTCTCCCTCACCCCCTACATTTGTTTTTTTCCAAACAGCGCGTAAGCGAGTGCTAGTGCTTCTTTTGGCAAAACACACCTTCCTATATGCCATAACCCCCCCTCCTACTTCGCGGAATAATTTGCTGGTTACGACACTGTTTCCGCTATTATATTGACAAAATACAGAAATCATATCAAAGAAATGCCAATGGTAGTATTTTATCTCCGCCTAGTTTTGATATCTGACATTTGCATAAAGGCATGACACCGACAAATTTAAAACGAAATTGACGTTTAGGAATCTGTACTGATCCCTTGTTCAAATTTGTGAACAAGCATGGTGAACATGGGATCCGTTGTTCACAATTGTGAACAAGCATTGTGAACAGTATTGTGGTCAAAGGATCCGGACGGATTCCAAAACGTCAATATTGTTGCGTCTTAGTAGATGGAGGTGCAGACAGCAAGATGGCAATGTACTATCGGCGTCAAATGAAACGCGAACGCGAAAATATGGACCTCAACACACGAATAGCGCGATTTCTTTCCATGGAAGCCAAAATGACGTGTAGCTCAGTTACGAAAACACAGTTGGCAAAGGTGGATTTCTAAACATACCAATAGCAAGCCATTGTATGAACTCTGAGAACAGTATTTTTCAATTTTGAACTTCTGGTTCATATTTTCGTGTTCGCGATTCCTTAGGCGCCGATAATACCTATGTATAAGGTGTAGCGCTACATCAAAGAGTACAGGCAGCACGGGTATTTCGACTGCGAGTATCCGCGAAGATAGCTGAATCAGTCTGGCACGCGAGCGCAGGGCCCACGCATTTACGCCGTCGTCTTCGAACTTTGCTGGCCAAGAAGCACGGCATTTATCCTTCTCTGGGGACTGTATACTGCATGTCGATCATACGCACCGCTAGCAGGTGGTCGCGGCTTGACCGATACCCAAGTGACGATATTGTTTTACATTTATCAGGGTCACGCCATTTTATTCAAGTGTCTTTAACTGACAAGGCGATATCCTGTCGAACTCTTGACGATATCAAAAACATTTACAGTGCCTTTTCGGTTGCATGCTGCCTCTGTACATCTTCTTGTTGGATTGCTGCAGTGTAAAGTGTTGTAACCTTGGTGGTTTAATGCGCTTTGTAATTGAAACCCCTCATAATAAAACGCCCACTGAGCTTTTAGGAATATGTATATGCTTTAAATATTAAGCTGTCCAACAACTTGTTTTTTTTTTCAAGAGTACGTGTTGTTTTCATGCACTGTTCGCTGCGCCTTGTCTCGGAACCCAAGCCTATGTCAAGCTACTGCAATGGCTTATAGCTAGGGAACCGACCTGTGTTTCTGGAAATAAAATTTGATTTGATATAATTTGATAAAAAAATTATTGTGTACAAAATATATTGTATCGCTTGACATATTAGGGCAGCATGTTTTCTAAGTTGTGTTTTCTCGCCTCATGCCGCCGCATTTTTTTCCATTGCGTGTTTCCTGTATGGTTTGTCCCCCTGAAGCACCGGCGCTTCTTCAATTTAGTGTTCTCTGTATAGTTTATAAGAATCATGCCAAACAGGCGCTGCAGTAAAATTATATTCTCTACTACCTTGAGGCTCGCTTCTTGTTTCTACATAGAACACGCATTCCTGAGGGTCGAATTGATCACGCAGAATAAAAAGGCGCAGTTATTTGTAATGTGAATGACTCTACGCTGAAAGAAAGAAATGCCTATAAGCCCCTATTTTCGGTTATTTGGTTATTTTCGGTTATTCACCTCAATGCACGTCAATGTATTGGTTATACGCCTGCGATTTTGTGAAGTAATCTTGGGGGTTTTCAATATTTCTTGCAGCTATGTGACATCAATTCTCATCTTCAGCGCTCCTCCTAGCTGCTCTATGTGCAGGGAATATAGAGGTCAAGCGGACGACAATCCGAAATCCCTGTGCAGTTTCTGAAGAGAGCTCTTTTATTAACAATGGTTTATATTGTCACGTAGCCAAGGACGAAGCAGTTGTTTGGAAAAGAAACAAGTTTATTGGAGCGAACTTGTGCTCCCCTAACAACTGAAAAGAATACAGAGGCGGCGAAGCAGTGGTCAACAAAGTGACGTTACGTGCGTCGGAGAGCGTCGCAGAATCGAATGCCCCGGCGTCCGCACTGCAGGCTTTTTATCTTTTGGCGCGCGTGGTTCTCGAAACGTCGATTCGCATCGAGAACATAGTAGATCCAAGAAGATTATTCTGGGCTGTTCACGTTAGATCGGAATGCTCTCCCTATCACAACAGATAACACATGCGGCACAGAAAGAAAGAATGGAACACGCGCTTCCCTTGGCGCAGAGATAACACAGACCGGCGCAGCCGGCGGTAAAAGCAAAACACCAATAAACAAACCCAATGTATGGTTCGCGGCAATATCTTACAGAGAAGGTGCGATGCAAAACAAGCAATTTTTGAGTGCTCTATCGAAACCGACTATATTATAACACTTACATAGCTTTTTTCTGCCCTATTAAAATCACAGTGACGAGCCAAAGGCACTGACCACCACAGTAAGGAGGATAGTGTTTCATATGAACCAACTGAAACGCGAAAGTGGTGGCCTGCTGGCCTGCTTCTCTGACCACCTGCCTGCTTGTCTGACTGCACGCCCGCCTGCTTTCCTGCACGCCCGCTTTCCTGCCTGCTTGCCTGCCCGCCCGCCCGCCCACTCGCGTACTTGCCTGCCCACCAGCTTATCGTCCGGCCTGCCCGCCTGCGTGTGTGCCTGCCTGCGTGCCGGCTCACACGCTTATCTGCCTGCCTGCCCGCCCGCCCTGCGCGCCCATTTACCTGCCTGCTTTTCTGTCTGTCTGCTTGCCTGCCTTCCTACCTCTGTCTGTCTGTCTGTCTGTCTGTCGGTCTGTTACCGTCCATCCGCCCATCCGCCCATCGATCCAGCCTGCCGGCCAAAAGAGGAAACCATTCGCCAAGAAGTATGCATGGGAAGAATTCTTCGGAGCTGCTGAAATTGGTGCCATGGGTTATACTTGTCCCCATTGTTTAGCACGAAGAAAATCCCAGGCACAATTGAAGCAAGATGTGCGTACTCAACCAGAAGTCCCCCGCGTTCTTTAAAGGGGAATACTCGTTGAGCTGGATTTGACGGCAGCAAGGGAACAAACTACGAGATAAAAATGGCTCAGAAAGGCTCCACCATTTGCACGACGAAAGTAAGCACAGAAAAAACAACTCCAGCTCGTTTTTCTCGAAAAAGAACAACATACAAAACAAACAATGGTGCATGCTGTCCCGAAACATGGCACGCGAGCAGTGTGAAGGCGGCAAAATTCAGTTTCATTGGACAAAGCTTCATTCAATTTATTACGAGAGGAACGAGAGCGCAGGATATTGCGAGGGGGGAGGGGGCGTGGCGAGCGGAAAAGAAATTGTAGCGAAATCGACGCAGACAACTATCGTCTTTCGGTGATATTTGTGGTGAAACAAGAAGCTACGCCGCCAAATGTTTCTTCCGAAATTAGCACGGGCGCAAGCATACATAAACTCAATATGGTGACGCGTCATCAGAATAATAAAGGGCACGCGCATAGGCAGTTTCGTTAAATGGAGATTTGGGGCTGGAAACATCACTCTCACATTAAGCATCATATGTATCGGAAGCCGCGTGACAAAAGAATGACATATCGCCAAAAATGGGTCAGTATACATGCATTCACGCGAAGGTAATAAGTTATTGTCCCACGGAAACTACAGGCCACCAGAGTGAAGGAATGCGGGAATCTAAGTTCTTTATTGATTCCTCATTTAAACAACCTATTGTTGTTTGATCTGCTCTCAACAGCGCATTCGTCAGACTGTGTAGAGGAATGCGGAAAAAGACAAGCACTTAGAACAAAAACTCACGCTTGTTTTCGTTCGTAAGATAACATGTTTTTGCTGGAACTACCCAAGCATCTAAAATTTAACTTTCATACGTGACACGGCGAACCCGTCATCCCACTTTCGGCTGTACGTTTCAGCAACCCTGTGCCGGATGTTCGGTGAGGGAGACGTGGAAGCAGCACCGACTAAGTAACTGCACAATGAGCATCTGGAAGTTGGTGCGGAAAACAAGGACAGATGATTTGTATGCGCCAACAACAGAATATTGTGGGAAGGCAGGACACATCCCTGCTTTGTCGCTGCCGGCAGTCTCGCAATGCCTTCTGGGTAATTGAATTGAACCTGTCGCTTAGGCTAGAGTGTATACGAACAGAAGGCCGGTGCGGAGCCCCCCATTCATGGCGAAACGGAGCGACCAAGCGCTGGCGAAGAAGCCGCTAAACCACTGCCTGGTCACACGGTACAGCAGTTGTGAGGCTTGGAATAGGCGCAGCTGCGACGTCCCTCCACAGCGTATCACCTGACGTGACGTCACACCTGCTAATGTTTCGCTCCGGTGACCCAAGGCTATTGCGACTAGATTAATGACCTTGCAAGAACTGAAATAATACAGCTTTCGCTCTAAAAACGATAACTTTCGTTCGACAGGCGTGGCCTGCGGACTCAATCGTGGGCCGTGTTTGCACTACTACAATTCAACAGCGACGCTCCAAACCACGACCAGGAAAAAATACTAACAATATATATATATATATATATATATATATATATATATATATATATATAGGACTTCCTTCGGGAAAAAATTCTTGTTGTTTCAACACCTTTGGCGCAAATTTCGGGACCAGACCTAGTAGGTAGTATACAACGTTGTTATTTTGCAGAAAATTTTAGATAGAATATAGAAAACCTATTACAGAGAACCACCGGCGTGTTTAAAGTAATGTGTAAGAAAACGTAATACAATTAAGTATCTTTCCACGTGTTCATCATTTTTTTCTCGGTACTTCCAACGCAAATGTTTCGTAGGAACTCTAAAGAGTGTCATCATGATGTGCAATCATTTTTCAGCGTTTGCAGGGGATCCTGGACGCATTTGGATGGCGAACGAAAAGGGAGGCTTGACATAGAGCCTGAACTAGCTGCCATTGCCGCCCATTTCAAAGAATCCCGTTTACTGCAGAAGCATTCTCGAGTAAATCGAATGTATGAAAAAAAACCTCCGTTTGAAACAAGCCACGCTTATTTCACTCAACACGTATTGTCGAGTGAACCGGACGTCGTAAAATACCCTTATTCCAAAACCGGCGCTTCCTACAACGTCATTTGGCGCTGTTTTTACAGCGTGAAGAGAGAATATCAACGCCAAATCCGACGTAAATGATGAAGATACAGAGAGAGAGAGAGAGAGAAATAAAAGGAGAGAGAGTCACAGAACATACAGGGATAGAAATCAATGTGGGCAGGCACATTTACTGGTTGATTAATATTCACTTCGTTGCCGCTGGTTCACTCTCCTGCTTAAAAACTAAAAAAAAAACAGCGCACCTGTGTAAGGGTACTTTTTCAGCTGCGCGTTCCGTCACAACTTCCGTTCGCAATGGAAATTCTAAGAAAAAAGCATATTGACCTCCCTGTCGCCGCGGGCAAAATAGGTTGAGATATAAGGTTTACTTGTTAGCACCGGTTCGGTCATTAATCCAACCAACCAGTGCTACATTGCGAATATGTAGCTACAGTCCCTCTGCAAAGAATAAATTCTAAATGAAAACGTTGCCGTTACTGGCCGTAACAACTACGGACTAGTGAAAATGAAACCTACACAGGTACTTTTTTTCTGTAAAAACACCAGGGGAAACAACAGGAAAATTATGTATGCTTTGTTGAAAAGATTGCATCAAAAGTTCATGACACCGAATTTCCTTGTTTGCGAGACTTAGCTGACCATTGGTAATGACAGCCTGGGGAAATAATAAGGCAGCCAGTAGGTTTGTACGGAAAGGTAACATCGGAATAGGTGTTCATGCTGAATTTTGTTATTAAGGATGGCACGTCGTTATCATTCTGTGTGGCTTAAAACAAACTAGAGTAGGTGCTTTGCTCCACTACTAATAAAGTCTACCGAGTGAGAGACGTTAAGAGTCTGTTTTCTTAGAGCAATAAATGGCAGCTGCATAGTTAGCAGACATTTTCCAACTACTGCTTGACGTGGCAGCACCATTCAGGCCAAGGGTCAACGCAAAATGTGAAGTTTCGGGAAAAACTTTCCTTCTTGTCCCAATACATTTGGCGCGAATTTAGAGACCATAACGTGTAGTTAATATACAGTGATGTTATTTTGGAGGCAATTTTACATAGAGTATTACAAAACCTATTACAGAGAACAACTGGTCAAGTGACGTCGCAATAAAACGGGTTTCAAGTTGAGTTTCAATGTTTCAAGTCATCTTTGATGCAATCGGAAAGTCATCCCTACTTGTAAAGAGCGCAAGAAAGGAAGAATAAGCCAATACATGCAAGGCAGCGAGGTTAGTAAGGAAGAGTCAGTTTGGCTACCCAACACACGGGAAGTGGGAAAGGAGGAATTTAATGAACAAAATTACGCCCATCTTCCCGCGAGGGGAACCCTGATGTGATGCGACGCATCGGAGGGTTCAATTGGCGTTTCCATTGGTTGGTTCTCTATGGTCGTAACGTTGCCTTGAGCGTGTGGGGTGACGCTGGTATTGGATTGCGTCAATCCACTCGCTGACGGGACCGTCGCTTCCATCACGTCTTCATCGGAAGAATCAAGCCAAGTACGAAGTCATCAATCGAAGTCACGTGGAGTCGAACGAGAGAGAGCGCTGACTGAACCGCCGCAGCGCGCTACCCGCTTTATATTCACAGCGCCTGAAGGAGAGGAGACAGCGGAGGAGAGTCGCGCAGGCGCGCACTTGCGCGACGGGAGCAAAGCGAAACGAGCGAAGCGCGCGCACGCAGCTGTTGTTTATGATAATGAGACGGAGTGAGAGTGTTGCGCACAGCTGTCGGAGAGAAGAGCGGAGGAGAGTCGCGCATGCGCAGGTGGCGTGCAGACGCCGCCGACGCCGACGCAGGAGGGGCATGCCTCAGAGCAAGAGATGCGTCGCATCTAAAAAGAAAGGGTGCATAAGAGACGGTGAGTGTAGCTTGAAGAGCCAGAAGAGAAAAACTAAACGTAGCTACAAAAACAAAACCATGGGCGATAACAAAGCATAAAACAGAACAGGTAACCTAACGAAACGACGAATGAAAAAAAGCCTGCGCAGTAAATGGTTTGTTGACCGGAGTGCGGTTGACAGGAGCTGCCTGTGTGTTGCAAACCGGGCGCAGTGACACAAGAGGTGTTCTACTGCAAGGTTATAGACATCCTTGCTCATATCGGTTTATCGATGTAAGGCTCGCGGGGGTGATTATGACCATGACCGCTAATTTGGCCGCTGTAACATAGCGGAGAGTCGTCTAGAAACGCTCAACTGTGATGTGTAGGAGAAAAACAACCATTTAAATAGGTTCAGAAGAGGCGAGTATACCTTATATTACGTAACATGGCCTAAGCCATAAGCACCTGCCTTCAATAAAAGGTGTAACAGGCGTGGCTACGGGGTTATAAATGGGCCGCCTAACACTATAAAGAAACGGAACTTCAGGATTCTAGCGACCAGTAGGTTTCAGAGTGCTTAAACAATGGAAGAGTCTGAGAGTCCCTTAAAGTTGCCCCATGTGCTGAAAATGAAGATAAAGAACAGTTGGAGAGATGGTACACCTATCACTGAATTTTACCATTCAGCGTGTGGGTAAGCATGATGAAATTTTGAAGTGTCAAGGCCCACTCTCCATAGAGACGTTCATTCCTCCTCCTTCTCTGTAACCTCCATATTCTGTGTTTTGTCTTTATCAAACCTCGCAAGTGAAGACAACGGCCCCCGAGATAAAGTTCCAGGCATAAAGGACCATTTACCCAAAGCTAGAACATTCACGTTTGGTTCATTGGTTCATTGGTGCTCATAACAGCTGAAGCGCGAAGGCAACGCAATATTCTTGAGCTGGAATCAGATAAAGCAGCAACTCAGACGACACCTAACCATTTCTTATGGGTTGCGAAAGCGATGCCCAATCGAACGCCGCCAAGTGCTCCTTCAAGCCGGTATCTTAACGCCAAAGCCACGAAAAATTTCTTCTGATCGACTAATCAATTGTTAAGCCACCTGTCATCGTCATTCGTCAATCCCTCGAATGGGTATGTGAATTTTATGGGCGGGAAGGCTGTGTCGCACCCAAGTGGTGCTTAATGAAACCACCGTGAGCCTCTCATAGCCCCAGTCATATTACCGGCCCGATCCCTTTAAGTGGGTAGTGGTTATGCCTATGTTTAGCCCAAAGATATGGCCCGAGTTCTTTAATATACCCCAGTTGCGAACCTGGGCTTCAGAATCCGAGCGGCACGAGCGCCCCTGCTTCGTTAGAGGTGTAGGGCAAGTATATTGGCGCGACTCCCAGCAGACCAGGTAGTAGAATTACCTACGTTTTCACGTTTGTTCTCTTACAGCTTACAACAGCAGCGGCAGGCCTTTGAGTACTACTTCAACGTCCTGTCGACAGATGACAGGTCAGTCAACCGACTCCCTTCTTGTCCCTGTTCGCACGCCTGCGACGGGGGGCAACCACGTACCAGTTTTTGACTCATGCGGCCTATGGGGAGTTTCGCAACTGGTATATAGTGAGTAACTCTGATATATAGTTACCCTAATGTTAACGACCTGCCAAGGAGCGCAAAATTAACTTTACGGTAAGCTGGGTGCACGTGTTGCCGACGTTTTCCACGTTGAAGGCCGCAGCTTATTCAGTAGGCCCACATATATATACACACCTAAATAGAGCAATGGACAACAGTTTCAAGAACCGTGCGCTCACGTAGCATCCCAACCATGAGTCAGAGGTAATTAGAAGTATTATAATGGGGGCAGTGCATTCGGTAGGCATTCTGAGATAATGAATGGGAGCCAACCAGTGTTACCGAAGAGGAAAGTCGAAAACAGCTGCTTGTTACCAATACAGACCTATGGAGGAGAAACTTGGAGGCACACTAAAACGGTTCAACTTGAATTGAGGACGACTCAAAGAGGAATGGAACGGAAGAAGATAGGTGTAACGTTAAGGGACAAGAAGAAAGTGGAGTGGGTCAGAGAACAAACGCGTTTTAGGGATATATTATAGAAATTAAAAAGAAGAAACGAGTTTGTGCAGGGCATGTAATACGAAAGCAAGGTAAGCGTCGGTAATTAAGGGTAACCGAATGTATCCCTAGAGAAGGCAAGCGTAACAGGGGGCGGCAGAAGGTTAGATGGGGACATGGTACCAACATGTTTGCGGAGATAAATTGGCCGCGGTTAGCACAGGACCTGCATAATTGAAGCTCTATAGGAGAGGCCTGCACCGTTGAGTGGGCGTAGACAGGATGATGATGATGATGATCTATTCTGTACTGTCTTGTTACAGAGTTCAACAGGCACCATTACAGGCCAGTATGGCGCAAACAACTTTGCACAAACAGCTTCACACAAATATTGTATCGTGAAAAAGTCTGTCGAGCACTACTTTTCGCGCGCGCGATTTTCAATCCTCACACATTAGCGCCTTGACTGGCACTTTGAAGAAGGGAAGGGGGGTATTTACCTATCAATGCGGACGCATTCGGGCCTCTCAACACCGTCAGTGACAGTATCAATTATTCCACCAAAAAAAAAAAAAAACGAGTACGGGCAATTTAGATGTGGCCTACATGGTCTATAATTAATCCTTCTTCAAAAAGACCAGCATATGGACGGAATTCTGCTTCCCTCTTTCCCCCGATGGCGACAGACCTTTTTACTAGTGAAGCTCGCAATAACGACCGGAACAGCGTTTCGCCAGCGGGATGTTTGCTCTTCTTTCCTGAGCTTCATGGAAAAATACCATATGTCAGCTGGAATGACGCTGTTCGCTCTCCCAACTTACGTTCTGTTTTATTTAACTAATTCTTTTAAAATTTTCTCAAGCGGGAAATGCGATGTCATAGCCGCCGTAAATGATGATGATAGATGTGGACACACAAAGAAAAACAAAAAAAAAAGAGTAAAACCGCGAGCGAGTGAGAATCCGTTCTACCCGGGCCGCTTGGGGCGTTGACTCAGTATTCGCTGTTTCTTTTTTCTAACATTGTGTTGGCGCCGCTTCACCGCGGTGATCCGAAATTGAAAACACAGCGCGCACCTGTTTAACCATTCTCTTTCAGCTACGCATAACCGCGGCAATTTCCGTTGGAAAGAAAAATTCTGGGAAGACGGCGCATACGGCTTCCTGCCACAGCAGGCGAACAGATTGCGGAGTCAGGCATACTTGCCAGCACCGGGACGCTTATCAATCTAACCAATCAATGCTAAAGCCGTCCCCCATGTTCCAGCCCCTAGATGCTTGTTTTTCTCTCCCGATTTGGATTAAATAATCGGAGAGGCCCCCGCTCTAGTCGGCTTCGTGAGCCCTCAAAACGTGTTGAATGCATGTCTATTCACCCATTACTCTAATTTGTTTAGTTTTCTATTGTTTTCTAAATATTTTTATTCTTTTTATATTATCCCTACGTAGTGCCCTGAACTCGAAAAAAAAAGCATTTTTCCTAACCATTGATGAGTTTCCAATCATCTGATCTGGTATGAGCAATACCGAAGTATTATATAACTACCATGATCGCCGTCGTCATCACCATAATCAAGCGTAGTCGACTCGCAATCTGGAGTCGCTGGTTTGTTAACAGCGGAGCTGTTGTATTTGTACAAGAAGCAAGTTCGGTGGTGCAGAAAAAAATACCAAAAAATGCCAGCGCTCTTGAGCGCGTGCCTCGCGGCGACCGCCGAGCATTTCAGGCACGCGGAGGGGCTTTAGCAAAGAATCAAACGAGAAAAAAACAACTAAACACTCTCGTTAAGCGCTGCACCGCATGTAATGCTTGACATGAGGAACACGACGATATCGATGCATATGACCACGACTACTACTATAGGACAGTGCAAAGCAGCGACGGAATGTGAAACAAACAGTTCGAAACTTGTACAAATGCCTTGTGATGTGTCCTTGATAGCTCCCGTATACAACATTTTGCAGCTTAGCTATGATTCAAGCCTTGCGCGACTTAATGCAAACTTGGCCAGTTGAGCCGGTGGAAGTCTACAATTCTGAGGATGACTTTGCATTCACCATTTACTGCGAAGAAGACAACGACCTCTTCGATGCATATGGCAAGGATTACTGGTTCCACAACTATGCAAATGAACAATGATACTGAAACTTAAATACGTGTCCGGCAATGCCCACCCCAAACAGCTTCCCCACAAAAGTCTTGCGAATGAGTGCAAGCATTCCTGAGTTTTCCTTACCCAGACCGTCTTAAAACTTAAATATCTTTCAACTGAATTAGTGAGTTTATGCTTTTTCACTCCGTCACCTGTTTTATGAGCCCGCTTCTCGGCTACAGACGCCGGACATCGGATTTTCAGCTCCGTGTGCCATTTCTTACTTGTGCTTAAAATAATCAGACTAAATCTTAGCTCTTTCACCAACTCATTGAAATTTAGCATAAACGCAAACAGCGACCCCTCGGATCCTGATTGACTGATTGTAGGGTTTAACGCGCCGACGCAACGCAGGCGAGTGAGGCGCCCCGTAGTGGAGGGCTCCGGATTAATTTTGACCACCTGGGGATCTTTAACGTGCGCCGTAATCCCGAACACACGGGCGTTTTTGCTTTTCGCCTCCATAAAAAAAGCGGCCGCCGCGTCCGGGAATCGAACCCGCGACCTATTGCTCACCAGCGCAACGCCTTAGCTGCTGAGACACCGCAGCGGGTGACCCCTCGAATCTAAATACCGCCTTGAATGCAATTAACACCAATCAAAACTCCGTCTAATCTGTACAAAGCTAGGCTTTTTGTAACGCCTTTACCACTTGTGGTTTTCAGCTGGGAATTAGGCAGGAGGTTTGAACATGCGCTTCGTCGCTGCATTAAGAATGTCATTCAGCAGTTATGGAAGCACCACTTATGGCGATATCTTGGTTCACTTGTTTTGTCAAAGTTTCGATCATATGTGCGACCTTCCTATAATGGGCTTGATAACTGTATTTTTTTTTTCTTGGAAACCCTCCTAGCCCACATGGCTCGTTTGTCTCTGTACTACTTGTGTAAACTAGAAAAAAGTTAAAGTCAGACCTTTCACTGCTGAATCCAGCCGTTGACTATAACGACAACCACTCGGAATGCTGCATGTTCTACCCAGGAAGAACGGTTTTTTGCATGCATGACATCGCGGAAAAATAGGAGGGTTCGTCTCATCTTTATGCAGACAAACAATTCCCGCTTCATTTCGGCAGTGCGGCTTTGTTGTGAACAACCGTGTGCTTTATTAATGGAACGCGGGCACTGTTCAGCCGATAGGACGTGAGCGTAAAGGAGCGGACACGCGAGCAAACGTCGCTGGATATGTTCGCGGTAACCAGCTGGTTGGTAATGAATTATCGGGTCGCCGACGCTACACAGGCAATGAGACGCGCTGTTTTGGAGGGCTCCGCAATAATAAACCCTAAGTGCAGCCATATCGCTCCAGAGAATTTAGTGCATTTGAAGTGGATATCAAATTTCTCTGCGTAGAATGTTACTCTCCAAAGGGGGTTCCCGATAAACTGATCGATTAAACTTGTCGCTCTTTTCTAGTTCCTGATAACTTCCCCCATGGTTCTACAAAAAAATCTCGGGCCACCTCCACTAACGTGAACCCTGGGAAGGGGCAAAGCATGCAGTGTGTAAGTGTATTCTTGGCGCCTTGGCGTTTTATGCCAACGTTGATGAAACCGTCAGGTATAGAGGAATACAGCTTTTCTGAAGCACGAAGCTCTCTAACGCGGGCGAGTGTCCCCGAGTTCTTTTAGTACGAGTTACGATCTAGCACCAGGCGTAAATGAATTTCCCGGTGTTTAGTACCGTGACTACATTAGACGATAATTACGATGATTAGTACCGTGAATACATTCGACGACGACAGGAGACGCCAACAGCCCCAGCCCCTGAGGGGCTTCGATCCCCCTAAAACAATAGCCTCGTGGTGCCTATGAAGTGGTGTGAATGTTGTAGATAAGCTGCAGTACTAGACTCAAATCACAAGAAAGGACAATTTTGTTTTCTTGAATAGTAACGTTTTCGAGAAAACCGCCCAGATTTCGGTCGTTGCTGTATGGCTCATTTCAGGTGCATATGAAATTCTCCCATTCGCAGAGTATTCCCCCTCTTGGGTTGTTTCCCTTTGAGATGTAATGTAATATGTCGACGTGCATGAAACTGGTATATGTTAGTAACGCGCTTGTCTATGTATACTTGTTGGTCGCTTCATCGAAAGGCTTTCGGAAAAGCCACACATTTGATGCGAGAATGTTTATCACGAAGGGAGTAGAGAGAGAACAAAGATAATGAATGCTTTACGAGTTCGGCTGCTGTACAACCACCACTCGTGTCTTTTCAACATTATTCTACTTTAGGCCTAAACGCGTCCAGTCAACACGTGGTCTTGAAAGCACAAGTAACAGAAAATGCAGCTCCGGAATAGTTTTCGCTACATCGCGCATATTTTTGAGTATGAACTGCTTGGCTGACTGACCTTTTTATGTTAGACTTCCCCGAATTGGGGCTATTTGGCCGGGACAATATACCTCGCGTATAGAAAGCAAAAGCAGAGTTCGTACGAACGAAGTCCCAGCTGCGCAGTTCTGCTCAATACAAACATGTCAGCTGCAAGATGTGTTCATTGCCTGCGGATGCGACACTTCGAGATTTCAGGCTGTAGAATGTTGACGCTGTGTTTTTAGAGTTAGGCGGTGTAGGCTATCGGTACTTCGTTACGTCGAGGCGTGCAGGCATTTTCTTACCGGCCATTTCACTGGTGGCATCGATTAGGGTGTCCGGCCATGCAGCCGACGCCCGATTCACGCCAAGTTCATTGATGATGCTCACGTAGATGACGCCCGATGACCGGATGGATGCCGAGCCGAAGAAATAGGCCGCAGCGGCAACAACGGTCACGTGCCACTCTTCGCCTGCACCGTCGGGTGCTTCGGCATGCGTCGCATTGGGCTGCATGGCAAAGAGAGTACAGACTTATTCGGGACAGTGCAACCAAGCCCTGCATTTTCAAGGTAAGTAAAACCGCGGCTACTGAAGCTGCAGCCTTAAGCAGCCGGAGATGTCGACTAATCGGGACGTTCGCGATCCAGCAATGGCAGGAACAGTCTATCAGGCACCCTAACAAGCAGGACTTACCCTCTACTTTCAAAGGATACGGTTTGTTGTAGCTCAGTTGCCTTTCCTATACCGTCAGTTCTGCTTTGCTCTCACGTCAGATCAGATTGCTCGTCATTTATACCTGCCTACTCGCGTACCCTTTTCGGTACACCTACTGTGTTTTTCCTTGTCTCTTCACCCCGCATGTGCGCCTAAAGTTCACCAAAATCAATCATAAATAATGAAAATACGGACGCAAATAATGCATTTTCCCCGAATTCCCCTGAAACGCACATATATGAATCCAAGCAAAGAGAGAGAGCGAGAGAGAGAGAGGGAATAACTTTATTTCTGACGAGGCTCTGTCCTAGCGAGTGTTCCTCATGTGAGGGAGGCGCGCCAGGTAATCCTGAGCCCTAGTGGCGGTCAGGAGCTGTAGCTCGGGCGAGGAGCTCCCGGTCACCTCCAGCCAGGTAGTGGGAAGGTTGGGTATCCAAGCAAAGGTTAAGTAAAGTACATGTGCGACTTCGACTAAGCTACATCAAAACTTGGACATAAAGTCGCGCAAAAGAGTACCGGTGTTGAGGCCCAGTTCTATGCCCGGTTATTTATGTAATCCTCTTAGAGGGTCCGCAAGAACAGACCCTAGAGCTTCTGTCCTGCATCTGCCATCACCAATGATAGAAATTACGGGCATCCCCCAGGTAATTGCTACTTTAAAGAATTGTGAAACCAGTAAGTGCATCCCGACATATTTTGTAGCAATACTTTTGGGAGGTATAAAAACATACCGGGTAATATTCCTGAATTAAGAGGGCACCTTCAAGTAGGGAGGAATTTTGTGTACAGTTCTAGACCCTTTCCTGTTACACAGAGCTTAACTACGCAGTAGCATACCGGCCTCCGCCATGACCATCCACCAATACGATATTCCCTTCAAATATGTGTACAAGCCAGAAACTTTAGGTAAGATAACAAACGTTAATTAAACCCGATGATAGGCCACCCCCATCTCAAAACCTGCTTAAAGAATATAAAAAAAATTATTTACAAAACGTAGGCTCACAATTAAGCTAAAGAAACATTCTCCAATAAAAAAAATCACAGATCTTCGAACAAAATTCATCCGCCTTCGCAATTGAGAATCGAAGACTGAGGAAACAGCGAATTTGGTGGTGTTCCCTAAGTTTAAATGAGCTCTTTCTTAAGTCTGCCCATCTTATCGGTAGATCAGACACTGATGCCGCCAAGCGCAGGCCGTCTCTCTCAACCAGGAAAACCCCTGCATGTGAGAGCTTACGTCATCAATAGGCACCTCAAATCCCCGAGACAGGCCTCCCCGCCCGAACGTCTGTCTACTTCAACTCAGCTAAAGCACAAAGCCAACGCCTTCCTCACGAACCCGAAGAAAATGCTGAGCGTCCAGAATGCTATGATAGCTACAGCGCAGTCGGGTAGACGCCTGTTTCAAACGAAAGGATCTCAGTTTCGAGTGCGACCCCGGAAAGCGCCTATTTCTCAAGGCGCGCACTCCCCACACCTGATCGTCAGCTCGTTGACTCCACTTCGCTTTCCCTCGCACTTCTTGGCCTAGCATTTTGCTTCATTCCACTTTGCTGCGCCGAGCTTTCAGCGACGCCAGGCGCGGACGAAACTGAAGCTTAAACAGCCTTGCTGATAAAAATATCGCCATTGCTAGGGCTTTGAATTTTGGGCGTTTATTCCAAAACCTACAACTCTTCTCCTGGCTACTGAGGCAAGACGCCGGAGCGTTTTTAGCAGCTGCATAGAAGATTGGAAGGAGTCTTTCAAACGAAGCAGTAGGTGGTGTTGGGTGCGCACAGGAAATGTTAGTCTTATGACAATAAGGAAACGGAATCTCGTCCGTGCGTTGCGTAAACATATTTATATTTATCCGTCATTACTTCAACCTACATCCCCACCTGGGCAATTATAACGGGATCTTCGCTTCGGATGTATCACTCGTCCATTTTTGCATATACAACACCGCACCCTTAATGTTAATTAGCGGAAATGTTGCTGCCTCGACTAGAACGGGCACACATTTCTTCAAAAGCAAGCACTCAAGACCCTCAACACAGAATGCTGACCCGTGGCGTAGTGCTGTTTTGTATATACCGACATCAATTTGTTTCGGATTCCGAATTGCTCAAGCCCTGTTTTGCTCCTATGCACTTTTTCAAGCCTGCCGAGGGACCCAGAATTCGGTGCTAAGAGCTGAGAATTTCCATTTTGAGCGCTTAATGTTACAGAGGGCAGTGGTTTAAAAAGACGAGCAAACACGGAGCACGAACTTTGAATATTTGTTACAAGTAATGTTACAACGCAAAAACGTATGTGTAAGCCATTAAAGGGACACTGAAGTGATATGTAAACATTGCGGGATTACTAGCGCAAATTGTAGTCCGGAGTCCCCAGGCCATGTTTCGACCACTCTAGGCGCGTTTACGCGATTTTATTTAGTAGAAAAACAAATTCGAAAATGCTGTCCTCCTCTCTTTATGCTCGCCCATTTTCTGTGGCGTTTTCGTGTGACGTCAGGAGGGGATGAGCTGGCAATTGGCTGCGCTATCGCACGGCTCCCCGGCCTTCAGACAGAGTCAGTCGGCCCAGCGTTTCGTCCGCCGGCCGCCGGCGGGTCGTCGCAATCAAGGAGGTTAAAAAAAATAGCTGGGTCGCAATTCGTTCACTTAGTTGAAACGAAGCCAGGACACGTTTGTGAATGGAAGAATGTGCCTTTCTTTACTTGATTTGTTTGTACACTGTATCTAGCTCCAAGTCAAGGTCGCTTCACAAAAGCGCTGCACAAGCGCACATGCGACGCTTCGCTGACTGGTACGCCAGTAGGAAAATATAAGGCCTCTTGAAGGCGGGAGAAGAGTCAGCGAAGTCAATATAGGTACATAGGAAATAAAATCAACTGATATTTTTACCGTACCGCGTAAAACTAGGGCGCGGGAAGCACTTTTTTGCGCTGGGCGAACAAGCACAGCGGTCAGCAGCACGACTACGCATCTGCGAACGCTTTTCCGTCTACGAAATGCAATTGCTAGACGTGAGCTACTGTGGAAACTCGGGCGACGCTTACTGCACGAGCGTAGTACAACAAATAGTCACCTAAGCTGCTTGAAATGCCAAAACTAAATAAAAGTGTAAACTGGCTGTACAATATATACTCTATATTAGCTTGCCTTTCGCATCCCGCTCCGTGGCTCAGTGGTCTGGGGCGCTGGGTATGTCAGCGCAAGTGTTTTGCAAGTCACGAGTTCGAATCCCCGCGGGTACGTGCTTTTTTTTTGTAAGTTAACTTTTTTGTTTTCCGCCGATGTTTTATATATTGAGTTCACCTTTTTTTGGGCCGCAACGTTCATGGCTACACGAACTAGTTCACAAAACGCGCGCAGGCTGGCACTGGCGCGCTAGCGAGTTCTCGTTGTCGTGCTGTTGCCATAAGCACCGACTGCTTGCAGGCAGTGGGCACAGGCCAGAATGAACAGACCCTTGGCCTGGTGCGAACACGCTTTTTACGATACAGGCATGAGGGAGGCAAGCTCCAAATATGGGGGAAAAGCGCATGACATTTGGGCGTCTGCGGGTACGCGGAGGGCGTTCATGCACTGCGTAGGTCTCGGCTAGTGAATGCTACGACTACAAGCCGTCCTGGGAGGCTTATCTTGTGCATTTTACAGCCGACAACATGGCAGAAGCGCGGTACGATGATTACTGAGATATTGAGAATGCCCATCCAACAACGCCATTGGTTATGTTTTACAGAACCGAAACCGAAACTTGTTTGATTGCTAACCTTGGGCATCGTCCAATCACGGCGCCCCTCCTCCCAACGTCACAGCCTTAGTTGGTGCGGCCGCCGCAAACCGCGCATGGTAGTCTTTCTTCTTTCGCGCTTTGTAAAATAATTACCGATTTGTCAACCGGATAAACGATGAAAAGTGTGCTAA
The DNA here is from genome assembly GCF_048455015.1 of Haemaphysalis longicornis. Taxonomy (NCBI): domain Eukaryota; kingdom Metazoa; phylum Arthropoda; class Arachnida; order Ixodida; family Ixodidae; genus Haemaphysalis; species Haemaphysalis longicornis. The sequence goes on from NW_027526422.1 coordinate 106,310,867, forward strand.
TTTGAGCCAGTCTACGCAGTGCAAGCAAAAACGGGAGCTTGACAAATTCACTTCAGTGTCCCTTTAAGTACTTCGGTCTACAGGAAGAACGAAATAAGCAGATCGACGTAATCGTTGGGAATTTGTGCAATGTCTGCGTGTGCATCCGAATGGGATGTGCTTCGCGAATATCTCTGTCGTTAGCAATGAGACAGTTGGCTGGTTGACTTAATCATCAGACTACCGTTGCTTCATTGAATATAATTCGGTGATTTTTATTTCCTTCACCTATCGATTTCAGAGTTTTAGAGCAACAGAACATATATGTAAGCAGATAGTGACGTCCATTAGCAGGAAACAAAAAAAAACAGATTAACATAGCGCGTAGGAAATATGTGCGGTTTGTGCGGGTGCGTGCTCATTGGCGGTCCTTGATGAGATAAGCGCTTTGTCATTGACAATGACACATATAGCATACTGCCGCACCTCTCAGGCTGCGCTTTCGTCATTGCAAATACTGCTAGCGCTTTCCTTTATTTTCAGTTTTCCCGCTCTCTGATAACTCGTTCCGTTTGTTTTAAATCGGGGCGGGAGCAGCCTTGTATCAAGTAGAACGGAAGGCTGCGCACCCCCTCTCCCCCTCCCCTGTTCCCAGGGCCTGACGTTTCGCGCATGCGTGTCTATGTCTAGAAATTGAGTTACCTTGATTTTATCCAAACGGGCGTCCTTTTACGTGTGGGTGCATAACACGTGACTTACGCCGCTGTCCCTGTTAGTAGTGTCACGTGTCTCTCGTCATTTCCACATTACGTAGCCGTTTTTTACAGGTTGTAGGGAATAATGCTCCCTGGCCAAATTTCTGCGCCATCTTTTTAAGCTTGTGCGCAGCTGTACGCACACAAGCAAACACCACTGTTCCTAATTAATCTCGCTTGCGGTTCTCTACTCTGTTGTTTTTAACACTTCATCTGTTTTAACAGTGTTTTCCCAGTGCCATATCCGCACTATGGTGCAGCCGCAGCTCTTGGTCCTTGTCACTTATCGTAAGATAATTTTTTGCTAACATAATTTTCTAATCGATCGCCTCATTTTGGATGTCGCAATACCGCGTTTAACTTCCGGTGACATTGCCCTATGGCACCTGGGAGGCCTTCATGTAGCACGTCCTTGCTGAGTATACAGCCGGGCCATTGATGCAGCGAAGCTGTTATCCTCGCGTTGTTCGAAAATTTTCGTCGCGACGTGCACAGAAAATAGGGAGAAGCGACCTAAAACCCAGACAACACAACAGAAAGAACGCGATAACGCCGCCACCCACCGCGATGGCTCAGTGGCTAAGGCATTGCGCTGCTGAGCACGAGGTCGCGGGTTCGATTCCCGGCCGCGGCGGCCGCTTTTCTGATGGAGGCGAAAAGCAAAAACGCCCGTGTGTACGAGATTTCGGCGCACGATAAAGATCCCCAGGTGGTCAAAATTAATCCGGAGCCCTCCACTACGGCGCGCCTCATCGCCTGCGTTGCGTCGGCGCGTTAAACCCCACAATCAATCAATCAAAAACGCCGCCCAAATGCCCCGGACAGCACGAAAACCAAATAAAAAAGCGAGCCCCAGAGAAAAGGAACCTGATTCCGCCTCTCATGCGCCGCGCAGGGTTAATGACCGCCTCCCGATTGGACTGTGAGGAAAAGAACACGCGACCAACTCAAACACGAACGCATCAAGACCTCGCTACGAACACGTGCCCAGAGAGCCGCCAATTACGTGGACGCTGCCTGCGGGTGTCCACGTAATCAGGTGTAGCACAAAGAAGGAATGGGAGACAAATAGTACACAACGAGCAGCCCGACACCTCACAAGCAGTGTCGTTGCAGCGGTGGTCGCCTGCCATCTCCTGCACGGGAACTTCTAAAAACGGTTGCAGCAAAGCTCTAGGGGCTAGTTAGTTCAAGATACTTCGCGATGTAGAACGCTGTTGATCTGTACATTGTATTTAGTTGCTGAACGCTGTTTATTTGCGCCAGACTCGCTGCCAACCCACTTTTGAAAAACAGGATGACTCTCTAATTGTTTAATGACATCGAGGGAGCGATACCCTTAGGGATTTATTACGATGGAAAAAACAACAACAAAATAATGGGGGTAGGCCTGCGTGCACACTATTCGCTCCGGAGCTAGCGCCGTCTGTTCCTCGAAACATGATGAATACCCTTCCGCTGTAGATCATGCCGCTGATTTCATTAACGGTGACAGCAAGAATGCGTGCAAATTCCCATAACGTAGAACTCGAAGGCAGTGCACGTGCCTTCCTTTTGACCTCATTTTAGTAGTCGCAGGGGCAGGCACGTGCGCACACGGACAAACCAGTATTCTCGGACTCTCTATCACCGCAATGAAAGCCAATACCTGTTTCCCCACAATAAAAAAGGCACTGATCAAAGCGAACGCGAAATTGCAGTCACCGCCCTGCGATGAACGGAGGCGGCCGATTAACAGCGGAAGGGGGTTTCTCGTGCTTGCAGAAACTGCCTAACAGACGACGCTGGCATGCAGCGATCGTTCTGCGCATGCGACGAAAGTATCGTTCCTTTCGGTAGTCTGCACCCTCCTGAGAAGCTTGCTCAGTGAGTGGTTGTCGCTCCCGTGATATTACTAAATATGGGGCCGGCAGTGCAAGATGAGGATCTGCCGTCCGCTGTTTTTTTTTTTTTTTTTTTTTAGAAATAACGCCATTGCGAATGTGCCGTGTGTAATGACTAGTTAGGTTGTGACATATTTCGTTGTTAAGACAAGAGTATGGCTTTTTTGTGACAGGGAAAATGTAAAATACCTCAGCTTAAGACGAATTTTTGATATTTCGATCAAGTTTTTATGGTCTCTTTTAGTTCGCCATAATAAAACTCTTCTATTTCAGGATTTCCAGTGGGATCATTTTTCAATTTTTCTTTTCGTGAATTGTCACGATGGTTTGCATAACTTCTCATTTTCTCGTTGTTCATGGTTTGAAGGGATTGCAATGTCGAAAAGCAAGCGTGAATTTGTGGGCCAATAAAAAGAATTCTTATTCAAGGCTAATCCGGCAGAAGCTATCGCGCAGTTGTAGCGCGAACGTGACGTTCGCAGTAGCAGTACGAAACTTTGTCGAGTCACGAAGTAGTAGTGGTTTCGTAGTCGGGGAATCGAATGGATAACCATCCCTAATTGTAATCGATGGGCATCACGGTTACCGTCCTGAACGCTCTGCCGTTTTTCACATCAGGTTGAAACCCACCTACAAATTACAGGATCCACTGTGCGACTGCACCACCCGGTACATAGGTTTATGCTACATATTCTTTTTATATAACCGAGACAGAAAGTAGGTTAGAAAGATCCGACATCTATGAGGGAAATGGAAGAATCTGGTGTACACATGAGAAGTGCGTATAACCAGAATCGTTTCGGTGTATGAGATGCCGCCGAATAGATATACACTCACATTATTTGTCTGCCACCGGATCGGAGTGGAAAAAATGCACTATTGATTGATTGGTTATAGGCTTTACCGCGCCGAAACTACTTAAGTTCTGAGGGACACTGTAGTGGAGGTCTGCGGATTAATTTTGACCACCTGGGGATCTCCAACGTGCGCCGAAATCCCGAACACACGGATGTTTTCGTTTTCAGGCTCCATCGGTAAAGCGGCCGCCGCGGCTGGGAATGGAACCGCGTCCTTTTGCTCAGCAGCCCAACGCTTTAGCCAATGAGCCACCATCGGCGGGCGAAGAAATGTACCATCATCAACTGGCGGGTAATAGTTCCGCGAAAATTTACGAGGCCACCACGGACTGCCTTTGTTATTTGCTATTTGTTTACTGTGTTACCAGGCAGTAGCGCGAGGAATTTGATAACAGCATTGAAGCAGCAAAAAAAGTATGCAACAGAAAAACAAGCAGACTGAATACCTATGTTAGAACAAAAAAAAAAGAACTAGTTCAAAAATTCTTGTTTAGTTTTCAGCTCAGAGCTAAGCGGATGCGATGCTCGAAAACACATGCGCGTACTTACATTTCTGCCTTTTTCCGGGTCGACCATGTTCCACGCAGGAATGTTTTCTTGCCTAACTGTCGAAAATAGCAGCACCCAAATAACACGTGGTTGTCTGCCCCAGTACGAATATGCAGATGCTGTCCCGCTCGTGCTGTGTTCAAGGCTTCTGTTTTGTGGCATTTCATAAAATCAGTCTGGATGTAAACCCGCAGACAAGGACAACTGCGTGGTCTCTGCACTCGGCGTAGCTGCCGCACTGCAGCGATGTAGTCCGTTCAAAGTGCGCGCAGCTGGGGCGATATGTGCCGAATGAAGGAAGCGTTTAAACAGCAAAATACAAAACTTCTGATTGCGACGAAGGGCAACAGTGAGGACAGGTTCTATGTGCAACGTATGACGCCAAAGATAGACAAGCTTGCGGAAACGCGTCATTTTGGAGCGCGGGCTATCAAAACAAAACAAAAAAAAAAGCGCGCAGAGCAGATAGACATCAGTGTGATATAATCATTATCGAAGTTTTTCTTGTATGTCAAAGTATGTTTATTTTTCCATTATAGATTTGGTATTATCCTGTGCACTTATGGGTTAGGCACCAAGAAGTGAAAAAGTGCACAGTGCGAAGTACACCTTAAAGCATCGTTGCGTAGTTTATTCTACAATATGGAAAGCCTTAAGACATCTATCTGTTACGGTGGTAGAGCGGCTAAGCCGACGTGCTGTTTCCCACGCGGTCGCGGGTTGGATATCGGCCGGTGCGGTCGCTTTTGTGATGAAGGAAACAAGCGAAAACACCCGTCAGCCAAGATTTTGGCGCAAGTTAAAGATCCCCAAGAGGCTGAAATTAATCCTGAGCCGTCCACTATGGCGCACATCATAGCCCCGCAAAACCCCCAAAATCAATCAACCTTGCTGCAACTGCTATTCCTACTATTGTGACTGGTGCCTCTTTCGACCTTACCCGTGTCCTCTCCCCTTCTTCACCTCTCTTCTCTATTTTCATTGAGACACGCGTTTTCAGTGAAGCGTGTATTGACTGAATAGTGTCGTGAAAGAACAAAGGAAGCTCTCTAAGAAACAATTCCCGTAGTCGAAATCGAACCTGCGTCCCTCGAGTTATGAATCCGACGTAGATCCTATTGCGGCACTCGGACACGGTATTCATATGCAAATCGTTGGAGGTTATCCTTGCGCTGCGTCGTTGCCATGAACGCCACCGTTGCTAAGCCACACTGCACGCCGGGAGATGAGGGGCTAATTTGAAATGGGCTGCCTGCAGACTCGTATCCCTGTTTACCGCAGCACCCTTGGCACGAACGCTGCTTTTTATAGGCCGCTCTGCATTCCGGGAGATGAACGGGTGATATGAGAGTTGCCGAAAACTACAGCGTTACAACAGACAAGCCAGCCCAAGTGACTCTGTATTAGATGAGGTGATTCTTTATAATATCGCCATCCGGTGTGCGTGTGCGTGTGCGTGTGCGTGTGTGGTGTGCGTGTGCGTGTGTGTGTGCGTGTGTGCGTGTGCGCGTGCGTGCGTGCGTGTGTGTGTGTGTGTGTGTGCGTGTGCGTGTGCGTGTGCGTGCGTGTGTGTGTGTGTGCGTGTGTGTGTGTGTGTGTGTGTGTGTGTGTGTGTGTGTTGTGGTTTTCTTTGGAGATTTGGTGTAGCTCAGCCAGTCGGTGTGGTTGGGTCAGCTTTTAGATTGTGGTTGATTGGGTATGAGTTTGGGCTTGGTTAAGGGTTAGTTCTGCATTTGAAGTATTGGATTGGTTTACACTGACAAGCTTCGCCCGCATCCCTGTTCCCTTTGTGGGGTGGGGTTGGTTAGTTTTTTATGCTTTACCTTCTTGCATGCAGGCCTGCGCAATTCGCGAAAGTAAGAAAGACGTCTCGGGAAATGGAATCACCCACGTCTTCCAAGCAGTATCCTGGGCCGTTGTTCGATGAAATACAGCAAAACGTAAGGAAGCACACAAGTTAACTATGTTTTCTGTTTGAATTTACCTTCGTTCTTTATGATTTGTTGTTCATCTTTAAGCCATGTGGTGTGCATTTTTGTCCCTGTCTTGATACGTGATTGTGATGATCAACAAAAAAACCCGGTGCGCGACTATCGAGAGAAGCTTTCATAGAGAAAAATGAAAAAAAAAATGGCAGTGTACATGCATGTTTCGCTAAAACGGAAGACGAAAGGCGATATCGTTTCTGCCGCAGCTAGGGGGCGCTCCTATTTTTTACAGGACTGTAGGATTCGTATTTCGCACCGTGTCACGAAATGGAGATTTAGACTTCAACATGCCTTTGTCTGTAAAAGTACGAGAGCTCTGCAACGGCCTCGGCGAACTCGGTAAGTCGTACGCGGCGTACACAGGGTCTGGTATCTCCTTGTCGTATACGATTCTGAAGTGAAAGCAAGTAGCGCCATGTTCTGGCCCGCTTTAAAAACTATCGAGAGTCCATTCACGAACTGCTAAGGCGCACCCACCGTTGGAACTTTGAGGCTTTGAGGTAGAGCCTTTGGTTTGCGCTATAAGTTCCTGGTTTCGTGCTCCCGCAATCGATTACTTGCTTTCTGTTTTCAGGCGGTCTCTGGGCTGAGCCACGTCGCCGTCGTCGTGACCTCGCAAATGATAGGAATAGGACGACCAACGAGTGAAAGAAAAAGCGAACGATGGGAATACTGACGAGTGCAAGATAGAGAGAGAGAGAATCAACTTTTATTGAGCCCAATGAGGTATTGGCTAGTGCGCGCAGGCACCAGATGGAGTGGAACCCTCTCCTCGGGTCCCATATGCGTCTAGCAGCTCCTGGCCCCTGGCTGCCAGCGCGAGCTGGATCGTCAGGTCGGGGCTAGACAACAAGGTCTCCCATCGCTCTCGGGGGTCGGGTGTTGGATAGGGGTGGGGGGCGGGTGGATCTCAAGAGACTCGCACTCGGCTAGGACGTGTGCCAGAGTGCCTTGTCTCTCCTTGCAGAACGGGCAAGTACTCTCGTACCTGTCCGGGTACATCTTGCTTAAAAGTGTGGGATGCACTAGCGACCCCGCCTGTATTCTTCGGATTACGGTCTGCTGTTTTCGGCTCAAACGAGGACAGTGTCGCGAAATTGGAAGTGGAGGGTGGTTCGCCGTGGCGGCGCGAGCCAGCGCTCTCCGAAAGTGTGCGGTGGTGGAGGGAATGGGGCAGAATGCTGAGCCCGCAGGAGTCGCTCGACGGCGCGACGCTGGGGTGAAAACGTGAGGGTGGCGTGTGCGTGACTATGATGTGCGTTCGGTTAAGCCGCAGTTCGCGGTCCCTTCCTGAGACGCACATCGCGCGGCCGACGCCCAGGCACATCATCGCTGCCGTCTAGAGAACCGACAAGTGGGTGCTGCCTCAGCACACACTGCTACTGCGCCCAAATATCGCATTAGGGAGTATCGTAATCGCCAGCCAATTTTTTTAAATACAACTGGCTTGGTATGTTTTAGATTGATTTAAGCACAGTGTACAGCATATCTCCTAATTATTTCATGCTTTGCGCCGTGCAGGAAGAGCTGGTTCTGTGCAGTTCAGGAAAAAAGAAAGACGCCGCCGTGTCGCCGATGCTTGCGATTCTGTGGAACGTTCATCAGTAATTCTGGTGGCAAACAGGGACTCTTCTGGTGAACTATAAGTTACCCACTAGGGCTCCTCCTGTAGGAGAACACTGAGTCAACACTTGTGGGTCACTAGTGTTGTCCTACCAGTAATTTATAGATGATTCCTTGTGAGGCTTGTCGGGTCAGTGCTACAATTTTTAATGCATCTTGAGGAGAGATAGACCGACAGACTACAATTCTCGTGCTCATGGAGTATAAAAGGGTCTGTCAGTTGCAATACATGACGATTTGTACTCTTTTGTAATGGGCCAACATGCTGATAGGACGTTAGGCACACTTGCTGCCGGAGGTTGCGTTTGGTGCCGACGACGTATCGTGGACACACTTTTTTCGGTGATATTGCTTCAAGAATAGCCCAGAGCGAGGACGTTAGATGTGCGGCGTCAACACGGAAGCCATCCTGGGAGGTCGAGCATACTACGTGCGATCCACTTTTGCTGCCCACATTGACAAGCATTGGCTCGTCTATTGCACCCGTGCTAATTGATCTGCTACTGGCTGTCTTCAACAGGCGTTAAGATTTAGCAGTCGTGAAAACCATCTTATATGTCACTGATTTTCTGAGGCTGTTTCAGGTACATGGGGAACCATAAAGGCCAGAAACAAGTATTATGGAGGCATTCTCGTCAGTTTTGACGCCGTTCAGCCTGACAAGTGGGCGGCCAGATGGCGGGAAGATGAAAGTCTTTGACGTCGATTGGACTTCAGGTGTGCCCCACTAGTAGGAGCGAAGCTGTTAAGCAAATTAATATTTTTCGTGTCTGCAGTTAAAAATATCCAGAAATAGCCTAGCGCGCGCACGTGAGCGCTGGCCTCGCGGCGACCGCCGGGCAATTAACACAACCAAGAAAATGCCTAGTGCTCGTGTGTGCGTGCCCCGCAACGACCACCCAGCGTCCACTGCGTACGTTTGCCAAGCCAACCATACCCACTTAGGAAAATTGGCCAAGATTGCGGCGACCAGCCGGCACTTAAAAAATGACCGCGTCTTTTCTACTTTCGTTGCAAATCTCGACGAAAGACGATAGTCGACTGGCGCCCAGCCATGTAAACGCCTCCCTTCTCTTTCCCGATCACCTCTCATGATGTTGCTCCCCGTCTCATTCCTCCCAAGATAAGACGCTATAGGTTTGCTCAAGTCAATTTAAAGTTACCTCGTTCGAGGGCCTGGACTGCCAGCCAAGCCCAGGGCATCCCGGACTAGGGACGCCCCCCACCGGGCGGGTGCCCTAACAGCAGCACCAGCGCTCGTGGAATAAACATTTATTCCTCCTCCTCCTCCTACCTCGTTCCACTGCTCCAGGCCGGGTTCCTCGATGCCAGGGCTGCCGTACGGCGGAGACGCGCACTATTAGAAGCATCCTACTACAACGTTCATATAACCACGTTGCCCAGCTCCACGTGCATTCCAAGTGTAACGTTTAACCTATCTCGCGGAACCTTTCGTCTCTGTTGCGGTGTGGTTTCTTAACATTTCGCCCGAAGCAATAGGGTCGCCGACAACATCAGGCGAAGATTTTCTGCAGTTGATGTACTATTTCATTTGATGTAGCAAAAACGAAGCATATACGATTTTTTTAATAAAGGTACACTCCAAATATCCCTTATGTATTGATTTTTTGCCTCACAATTGCGCAATAATATTTTTTTCTTGTTCAAGAATGCTGAGGAGTATGAATATTGCCAGCGGCCTTAGACGTTTAAATTTGGCTGTGGGTATAAAGGAGTATTGGGCAGATTCGGATTCACTTTGGCTGAGTGGCTGAATCGAAACACAGACAGACAGAAAGCCAAGCAGACGCACAGACAGAACAAACTTTTTGCGTTTATGTAGCCCAAGAAAGACCATCGTCTTTAAAAATGAAAGCTACTTAGCTCAGCTAACCTTGGATATGCAAAGCAAAAGCTTGGATTAGTCTGATTGAGCCCCGGTTTCGCTTGGTTAAGCTTTGATGTAGCGGTATTTCTGACCACGGCTCCAAGCCGTTCGGTCCTGTGCAACGCTCACAGGAGGAGGCCCGGTCTCGCTTTCGTTCTCGGCGAACGCGGAGTTTCTCTTTCAAGGAGAACGCGGCAAGATGAGTCACATCGCCGGAGACGCCCCAGCGGCGCATGCGTCGGAGGCTGTGGGTTCGGTCGGCTGTCGATCAGCTGAGCGGTAGTTCCATCACCGCCGTGATGGGAGCGGCTGCGATGTGAGCAGTACGAACTTAAAATGGGGCCTTGAGCGCAGCGCTGAATGAGGGCTCGCAGGTTCACGGGATGCGCTTCGAGGGGTGCGTCGCCGGGGGTGTGTCTCCGGTCAAAAGGCTACCTTGCGTATTCTCCGCGAAACAGCTGGACAAAAGTGGTGAAGTTTTGCTGCAAAAATACTTTGATTGATTCCTCTAGCATAGAAATCGGTAACCCACGAAAGTGAAATGTGAAACGAAATGTGCAGCGAAATGAACATTAATTGTAGGTCGGCGGCTGTCTTGTGGGTGTGCTTAGCGAGCGACGTCCTGCTGGCAGGTAGCCTCAGCAAAGGTGCGACCATCTTCATCTCCGTGGCGCGTACTGCAGACGGTTGCGTTGCGACGAACTCAGCTTGTGAAACGCGAGCGGCACAGTTCGTGGTTTGTACCGTGAACGCGTGGTGTTCCGCTTCCGCTGGCGTGTCTCTCGTCGCTCCAAAGCAGTTACGAACGTGACCTTTACCCGTCAGAGGCATTGCCTTTCAGCAGCACTTAATTCAAGATTTCTTAGAAGGGGCCATCACACCCAAAGCAGTAACCAGAGGAGGGTGCCTCCATTTACACGCGTCCCCGTACACGAAGGCGCTAGCAAAGAGGCGTCAACTGTCGACGCTCATTAGCGTCATGATGCCCTACTTCGCTCCGCCTCTTCTAGACGGCAGCACCAGCTGATTAAGTCATAGGGAAGGATGTAAGGTGCGTTCGTAGAGCTGTTTAAGTCTTACTTTAAGCCAGTTGGCCGAGCGCCTCGTACCTCCGTTGCGGCTAGAAGCTAGAGAATTCATGGGCTCGAATCCGGGGGCTACCACGTCAATGGCACTAATTCGGGCGACGTAATTTCCGAGACGGATATGACGTCAGTTAGATGTTGGTGCACTCTGGCATAAAACCCTTTCGTGTTAAAAACCAAGAAAATTCCGAGCGCTCGTGTGTGCGCGTCTCCCTGTGACCGCCCAACATCCAAGGCGCATATTTGTCAAGCCAAGTATACCCACTAATGGAGATTGGCCTAGAGTAGCAAAAAAAAAAAAAAACAAAAAAACTAGTGTTCATGGTAATGGTGGAAAAACTTGCTCAGAACCTCAAAGACTGCAGCGTTCGCTGTAGTCGTGCCAACAGTTGCTGGGAACTAGAAATACACGTCACAGCGTACACTCCTCCAAAGTAGTGTCCAACGACGATCACACGCAAAAAAATGAAGAAAGCTCACATTTATAGCAACAATCACGGAGTAAAGGTTGTTTCGGCCTTTCATGGATTTAAACATTCGGGATGGTCGTGAAGGTTGCGCACAGCTTTGCTACCTTCAAGTCTTACGGGTCAGTGTGAGGTTCCTTAGTTTTTAGTGGGAATACGCATCAAGAACGAAAACGGTCCACTGCCACTCAGTTCAACCCACTCGAAAGTGGTAAAATGTTGCATTGCCCTTGCAGCTAGACAGAACGACGTAATACGATCTTTTGAGCACACAACTGGGAAGAGCCTCAATCGACAGTAGAATCAGCAGACTTAGAAAGGCAGGGCACCCTGTTGCTTTGTTGGGCAGCTCCGTAGAATGGGTCTTGAGACGGGTCGAAGCTAACATGGCGGCCAAAAGCACGCATGAGGGAGCGAAGGGCTGCCTAAACAAATTCGTGTACGTTCACGGGGCTTTGCAGCTTTTCAGGAAATTCGGTGATAAAGTAGGCACCCGGGCGGTTTTTCGCTCACAACAAACATTGATGCGAAAAGCAAAACCGCCCGCCTGTTTGAGATTTCAGCGCACGTTAAAGATCCCCAGGTAGGTCAGAATTAATCCGGGGACCTCCATTGCGGCGCGCCTCATCACCTGTGAAGCGTAGGCGCCTTAAACTCTACAGTCAATCAATCAACAAACAGGCGCCTTTGTGTTGCGCGGTCAACAACGAAGAGAGCCCAAGAGCCACATGCAAAGAGAAAGAAAAATGGACAGAGAGGGCATTCGGGCAAATGTGTCTGGTCTTCGTGTCTCCGTTTAGTCCTCGTTTTTTGTGTGCGCAAAAGTTGCAGCTATGAATTGTCACCAACTAGCCCGCCTTTCAGTGTTAGGGCAAATGTGTCCTGAGGCCTCAAATCCGGGCCCTGGGTAATCTGGCCTCAACGTACCTCAGCCAAAAATTACTGATCTATTCCCATCAGGTAACTTGGAAACTTCCTCAGAAGATGCTTCTCTCTCTCCCGGTCTTGGGGTACTTCGACTGCAGGAATTACGTTATTACGTGGTGTAGGGGCTGTTATGCGTCTTTATTTAACTTGCAGCAATGAACGCATTCGATAGCTGCTTTGAAAAGTCGTTGCAGCTTGCTCTGGTGAGGCAAGCCTGGAGGAACAGCAGAGCTGGCGGCACCTCTCCCGGAGACCCGGCTGTGGCCCTTCACATTTATTTCCTAACTTGCCGCCGGAAGTTCACCATAACTGGCAGTCACCGACCGCTTCGTCCGCAGGCTTTCACGTCTCTCCCAAAGTGGACCAAATCGGGACTCGCTAAAATTTGCGGCCCAAGTCCAATGCCAATGCCCGCGTTACGAACCCGAAGGAAACGCAAGCCCGTAATGCCATGATAGCTCAATTGAATAGACGCCGGTTTCATACCGCTCGGTTCAATTCCGAGGTTGGATTCCGACCATGGTTCGATTCCAATCACAGGAAGCGTTTTTTTATTGTCTTTCGAATGGGTCGCACATAATATTTTCCCTTCTGCTGCTAGCCCCGTATGCCTCGGCCCTTTGGAGTAGGCAAGTGGTTGGGATGGCGGTTTGACGAAAGAAAGGTCCCGGGTTCGCGTCCAGGCACCTTCCTAAACACATTTTTTCTTTGATGCATCGAAGTTTTTTGGTGCGATGGACGGACAAACCTCAGCATTAAAAGCAGCTCTGCTGTTAAAAGAAAAGCCACAAGCTCTGCTGTTAAAAGGAAAGCCACAAAATCGAAGCAGGAACTTAGGGCGTATCTGCTGCGACGAACAAACCACGAAGTGCTACTCCGCGCTGGCGATAACTATAGCTTACGCAGTTCTTCCAGACGCAAAGGAAATATTAGTGTTGCAGGGTCTCTTGAAATATCTCCAGGTGGTCGAAATAACTCTGTTGCTCTTCAATATGGCTTGCAGCATACCCTACGTGCAGTTTCGGTGCGGTAAACATGACAACCAAATCCGTTGAAAGACAAGAAAAACGTGAGGTGCTCATCACCAAAATCAGCATGTAGACTGCACCAAAGGAACTCTGCATAATTAAGCTTCCGCTGTCATTGGTAGGGCTTACACTGATTAAACCTCTCAGTGTCTTAATCAATGCCTTCGTGAACATACCAATCGAGCGGAAAAGGACCGAGATGGAAACTTGGCTTTTCATTGACATGATTCAGAGAGCTTGCGGCTTTTTGAAAAATAAAAACGCGTTGTTGTGTTCCGTGACCCCGATCAGCGCACACGGGAGATTTAGGAAGGAGATGGAATGCAGCGCGACGGCGATGATTGCTTAAGCATGAGCTCCGTATCTTTGACCGCGAAAAACGCCTGCCTTCCTGGGGGCTTACAGGATATAGGAAAATAGCTAGATTGTTTATTTTGCCAGAGGTGTAGTTATAACCCATATATGTATGGTTTTAGAAGTTAGCGCCTGTCGCTGCTTTGTAGGTTGTAAGTGTCTGTCGCTGTCCTTTACGGCCTTCAATTTTTCCCCGCTAAAGGTGTTGATCACGCGAGTAGCTGCAGTGCCCAATTCACTGCAAGGCAGCTCTGAACGCCTTTACAGTAGAAGATGCGGTAGGTATAGCAGAACTCTTACTCGAAGATTTTCTGCTGTGTAGCACAACACTCTCAAGGGATACTGAATAGCTTGCCCCTTATGAATTATTTGCAGCACTGAGGAAGGGCGAAAGCAGAGCGCAGGATTTCCAGCATGTGTCCGCCACCAATGTATATTCGTTTGCGGAGCTGCAGTATCTGCTGTCTTGGTTCATAAAACGCAGTGGTGTCAGGTTTTGCAGAGACAGTGTGGAGCGAGGTTTAACAACATGATTTGTAAAACACCGAGCGCTTGCCCTAAAGTAAACCTTCTACTCAACGTGCAGGGCTCACTAATGCCTATCATTTTCAAGACAATTCACAATGTGGCTTCGGTTTAAAGATTTTTTAACACTTCCTTCCTTCGAAGTTTGTTCTTTTAATCAAAAAGATTCCACTTTTAATTTCCTGAGGAGAAAAACATTAGGCCCCTGTGCCTTGAAGAAATATTTCGGGGAAATCACGTTATGTGTGTGTTCTAGAAGACAGGAAGCATGAATAAGAACTTTTGTGACTCAGAATTATGTTGCGACGATGTGCCCCGGATTAAGAGGTGTCCTCATCGAATTCCTCGAAGTAGTACGCCGCTAAAAACCCGTTTGATGGCGGGCGGCCTCCCACTACAGTTCTCAAAGTTGCAGCTGATAATTGAAGCAACACGCTGAAGACAGCTATCGCGTGGAACCTGGCAGATGATGATAACCAACATAATATGGAGGTGATACGCAGCTCATGTCGACAAGTACTAACTAAGTCTAAGGCAAGGTACTAAGTTCCCTAAAAACCTTTTTAAAAGTAAGTTCCCTTTACTGCGACAGCAGTTAGTCCAACCCTTCGTGGTTTCGCGCTGTCGATTACGCTGGTTTACGTCGCTCTGCAAAAACATTCCACGGCTTAGTCTAAGACGAACAGAAGCACGCAAAGAGGTACGGGAATTCTGCCATGTCAGTTGTGTCTGTCGAAGGCATAGGGTACTGAAAAGCGCATTCGATACGTGAATGATGCAGCAAGGCGACGTGAATGATGCGTAAAACTGTCCCCGCCGTGTGCTCTGTCAGTGTGCAGGACAGCTGCCCATAAATCCCGGAATTATAACGCAACAATTATCAGGAAGGACTCGGACAAAATTGTCGGGGGCTTTTGCCGCGCGCTCTGTATCAGAGCTTGAGGGGACTGCAACTGCTTCGGTGTACCGTCAATGCATTTGATAGAAACGAGTTTTATTTTTTGCCCGAGTGTTCAGGGCGATGTTATTAATAGCTTGTGTTTCTTTCAGCGAACCCTCATTTGAGAGCGCACATCCACGCGTCTAGTCCCTTTTTGTGCTTTGTTTTGCACGTGTTACCATTTCTAGTGAACAGGGGTACAAACGCACGCTCCCTCTGACGCAGACGGCTTTTTGGGGTAGTCAGTGGCTTTGTGTTCTCAAATAGGAGAAGAATCGACACCTGGCCTAGTTGGTACTGCATCTTTCACATATTCAAGTACTGCACCATCATTTTCTTTCTTTTGTCCCCGCGAGACGGCGTGGTGAAGGAGTTTTCAAATGTTCTGCAGATACACTTCCATGCAAACTGTTCCCGACCTCCGAGAAGTGGGCACTTAAAGCGCGTAAACGGAATTGGTAACGCAGGCGAAATCCTGAAAAGCGCGCTCATTATGCCGAGAGGTTGCAACTGAAGCGGATTCTATGTTCTGATGCGGGAGAGTATAGCCCAGTGCGAGACGAGAGAGGGTGTCGAGAAAGGGTCGGTGGTAATCGCTCCGTGCTAATAGAGAGTTTTAGAAGTCCGTCCGTTCCGTCACATACGTAGTTACCGGGTTGACCGGGACCCGTCTGGGCACTTGGACATTCGTCGCGGTAGGGGGATTAGTTCCGCTGACCTGCCTTCGCCATGTCCGCGCCTCCTCGCCCTTCTTCCTTGCCCTTTCGCGCGCGGGGGCGCAGACTAGTCCCGGTCAACCCGGTAGCAACTTCACCAACGGAACGGACGGACTGCTAAAATTCTCTAATTTTTGGTATGACTTTACTAACAGGGCAGTTTATGCTAGTGCGCAGTGTGGTGTCAGACAGGAATAACCAGCCAGGCGGCTGTTAGGCAATGTCTGACTGCGAAGTGGCGGACGCAGAGCTTATACATTTTTGTGTTCGTTTGCGAACTTCATTGTTTTCCGCATCGTTATAGCTGCTGTAAAAAGAATTTGCTCGGAATTTGAAGCGAGTACAGCTTGTTTTGTTTTAATGAATGTTTAATTTGCGTGTGATTTTGTCAGCGTTTGCTAGTTGCAAAAAGCGGGCCATTATGCTTCAAAAGCTCATTGCGTGGAAGTAGCTGGTGAGTCGTATGCGTATTCTTGGTGTTCCTGACCATATTGCTTATTCGATAATAATTTTACAAGTGATAAGAACGTTACAACTGATGTGTGCATTATTCCAACTAGCGAAGCGAAGTCCTGCGGCCACCTAACACTATATGTTGTATTCCTGTCCCCTTCAAAGTGTTTGCACATAATCCAACACACAGCTTCAGCCTAGCGGCATAAATGAGATGAGGACTGTGGCGTGTTTAGGTCAATTGCGGAAACAATGAAAAGACGCAGGCAGAGACCAGCCTTGTGGAGCTCAATATTTTTAAACTTTGTGTTACGATAATTATACCTTTTTTTACCAGCTTTATGTCCGCCAGTGAAAAAGCTTTCAAAATTTCGCAAAGTTCACCATAAATACGTTTAGTTTATATTTTGCAATTAGCATTGTGTGGCTCACTGAATCAAAAGCCTTAATCGTGTCAAAAAATCGAACAATTTGAGTACTGTCGAAAACAGCGTTATACAAGTATTTAAACTAAAGTCTTCGCGACGACCCTATCGTTCGCGGGTTTCCAGCGAAAAGTTAGATGCGCACTCAGCTACGACTAACCCTTGATCCCCATTCATCACTCCGCAAACGCGGGTGCAGCAGGGCTAGCAATTGGAATTAGAAAGCAATAAATTAAGACGGGCAGAAGACGTTCGGTGGCAGTTTTGCTTTCCAATGCCAGTTTAACGTCCTGAGCAAACATTTCCTCAGATTTTTTTTTTCCGCAGATGCAACAATGATCTCATCAGATGACTCCCGAAGAGCACAAACCGAAGGAATAAACAACCCGTTAAATGCATACTGAATCTCTTGGCCTTTTAAAACGGCTCATAGTATAATAAAGCTACCGCAATTTCTTTCAAACTGGTCTCCTCTTTAAGCACCGAATTTCTCTTCTCCAGCTCCTTTCTCTTGTTCTACGAGAAACTCAGGGTACATGTAAAATTCTTAATTAGGCTCCTTTCATGGATCCAAACATTACTCATATGTATAAAGAACATGTTAAGGGTCCTACTCTTTGTACACAGGTAGCCGTACTTGTACAGAAGTCCTGCCAAACAGAAGAAAGCCACTATGACAATGCTGGCAACAGTAACCTTTAGTTAGGTATCGTTATCATCACTCTGCCTATAAAAGAAACCACTCGTAATTTTTTGGCGTCTGTTGTTGTCCCAAGGCAGCTCTGGTTCCCACCGCACTAACGGTTTTTTGTTAAATATTATTGTCACGGTTTTATCAGAACCAGGCGCCTGAAACAGCGCAGCTCTTTACTTACAGGGCGATGGGGTGAATCCTTGTAACGTTACTGCGAGAGGGGATGCGACAACGCAAACGAAGATAAGTAAGAAGGTTCTTGTTTAGGGGTTTTGGCCCTGAGCTGCGTCGCCATTGGACTCTCTGTGTTCCCAACGGAGCTAAGTTATTAAAAGCTTCAGCCACAGGCTACATTTCTGGTGGAGGGTGCTGGATTCATCCCCATCACGGCTCCGAACTTCACCCCGCCTCGCCCCATTAGGCGGTCTCACGCGGGCTCTTCGATTGAGTTGGTATACCACAGCGCCGGTGAGTCGTAGACGCGGCCGTTCACCAGCCCCGTGCCCCCATCCTATATACAGCCCTTGACCCTACGTGACCAGCCGAGATGCGACCGCTGGGACCACAACATAAGGCGATGCCGCTCTCCCCGCCCAGTACACCGGCATGTCTCCAAGGGCCCTTCGACGTTTCTGAGCAGAACGGGCGGGCACCGCTGTTCTGGCGCCGTGGTTCACCTCGCTCATCGCATTCATCCCAAGCGGCAGAAACTTCTTCATTGGTCATTATATCATTTTCCACTCTCTCCGCCTTCGCCCATCCACTTGGACCTCGACTTGGCATTGTTGCCAGATGGCGGGAACGAGCACAGCCGAAATGCAAAAAAAAAAAAAAAATTGTTGCCCAAGAATAGCCAACATTGTAGCCAGCCGCAAATAGTAAGTAGCCACATGTAGCCAATGTTAGGATAGAAGAACAATGCACTGCTAAGCGATACAAACGTTCTTATATGCAAGAATTGCAACGGTACAAAAAAAGTCTATGCGCCACGCTACAAGTTGAGCTAGTCGCGGACACTCACTTTAAAATCTGTGCTGTTTTCCCGTTCCGTCTGGTATTTGCCCATGTGAGCGCAGTACCGCCAGCCCAAAACCAGTACAGGGGCAATGCGAAATTCAGAGAGTTTCTCTAAGGCTGCCTTCTTATCAGACTTCGAGGGCCCAATTAGGGGCACCTAGTTGCGCTCACCATTCGCGAAGTGGCGCGCACTAGCGGACGTCTCGGCTTCCATGGTGTCACCATAAAAGCTGTTCCTTAAGTATCGAAGAAGCGGCGATGTACTCCTAGCCAACAAAAGTCGGCATATTCAACACCCCGTGTTACGGTTGCCAATTCTAGCGCATTCTTAAAACCTCTTTTTCAAGGGGGATATAACTTAAACAGCGGTAGCAAAAAAGCCAAATTGTCTAAGACAACGCCAAAAAATTAGGTCGCCCAATACGGCTATAAATAGCCAAATATGCAACACTAAGCCTGGGTTCTTTAAAACCCGCTTTTAAAATGAGATATACCTAGTACCGCGGAAGCCCAAAATTAGTCAGAAAGCAAAATTTGTCTAAAACAACGCCAAGAAAAATTAAGTCGCCCAATGTGGCTATAAATAGCCCAATCTGGCAACACTCCGAGTCGCGCATTCACAAAGGATATCCGTAGGGGCCCATACATAACTAAGACGCGTTGCACCGTCTACGGATTACTTTCAGCGTATATGAACGTGTTTTCAAGCAAAGCTTTCTACCTCTATTAAAGAATGGTTCCTTTGTGGCGTGCAAGACGAGAAACTCTCAACGCGTCTGGGGAGCGGGAGGGCGGTTTTCAATCACGAAGCACTGTGTAGATGGCGCGATGAATGGTTACCCAATGATCCCCGTGCGCTGCTAATCCCGGTGGGTGCATCGGCGGGACGGCTTTGTCGTCTGCTCTAGCTACGGTTGTTCTGGGCCTGTTGTGGCACAATTTCGCGTCGATTGCGCGCTTCCTTCGCACGGCTTGATGAATTTGTTCGACATCCACTACGGCGCGCCTCATCGCCTGCGTTGCGTCGGCGCGTTAAACCCTACAATCAATCAATTTGTTCGACAGCACTTCCTGGGTAACCCGTACCCGCCGTATTATGTGTTCGTACGGCAAAAATACGTTATGGGTTGGTTTGCAGGGCGGTAAAACAAAATGTAGAGACAACATACAGACATCTGGCCGCTAGAGAAACGCCACATTTTGCGCACTGCTTGCCACAAATGGGACTCCGTTTTGTAAACTGGTGAATACCAATTCGGTTGTGTTTTAAGAGTTGCAGTGGAACCCCGATAATACGACCTTCAAAAGACCGCGAGAAAGCGTCGTATGACCGGGGGGATTGTACGAACGGGGAGTGGGTAAGTGCTGGCCTAGTAGATGGTCTCACGCGACAGGCGGG
Organism: Haemaphysalis longicornis; assembly: GCF_048455015.1. NCBI lineage: Eukaryota > Metazoa > Arthropoda > Arachnida > Ixodida > Ixodidae > Haemaphysalis > Haemaphysalis longicornis. Next base: position 106,330,419 of record NW_027526422.1, read on the forward strand.
CTAAGAACCTATTTAAACTACTATATTTAGTGCATTCTCGTGTGATTTGCGTACACTTAGCTGAAATTCCAAGCTAAAACAAGAGAAACGCGTATGTGGTGCTCCCTCCCCTCCACGGCATCCGAGCTAGCCCACAAGCCAGGAGCCGGGCGCTACGTGACACCCGTGCCGTCCGCGCTATTTATAGCCTGCCAGCCCCGCACCTCGCGCGTGCGAGATAAGGCAGTTTTGTCGAGCACATTGAGAGGGGACAAAGCGAATGTGAAACTGCCAAGGCTCAGCGAAATGAACAAGAGTACACGGCGCATATGAAAAAAAACGGGATTCTCGTACTGGGGGAGACACCGTTTGAAGGGTCGGTCCCGTGCCGTCGCTAATGCCTAAAAGTGCTCAACGCATAGTCTTCGTTTCCCACAATACCCAGCAACGCGAAATACATAAGATGATTGAAGCTTCGCGAGTAAATCATGTTGCGGTGACAAAAATTACAGCGCGTTCTTTGCTACAGGGACTTGCTGTGGTGGCTGCGGTGACCCAAAATGGCGTCTCCACCCTTGCGGCGGACGTGCGTAAATAGAGGGGCCCAAGCAAAGAAAGCAGCGGAGTGACAGCGCGGCTTTGAAAGACACTGATAGGCAGAGAGCAGAGATATAGGGAGAGAGCGTCGTTAAAGGAACAAACTCGGATCGAACGGGCGGGGAAAGCGGGTCTGTGGGATTGCGTCGTATGTGTCTTCGCATTCGTCGGCGGCTCAATGGGAGCTTCAAATTCACGGTCCGCCTGCCACTTGAACTTCGATTTCTCGCGGTTGGCGAGTTGGCGTACTGCTGCCGCATGGGCC